>NC_089985.1:8770472-9417450 GCF_036417845.1 Apteryx mantelli | reverse complement strand
CAGGTTTCTTCTCTGAAAAGTGCTTTAATGTGCCCCCTGTGTTGTCCCAAGAGTGAGATCAATATGGGAAGTCAGCTCTGAAGAGCTTGCTCTCCATAACACTTGAACAATACAGGTGTAGCACTTCTAATGAGAAGTAGAACTAGATATCTAAACTGTACTGTAGGAATGTTTTCAGATCACAAGATTTTCCCAGAATTTTTCAGTGGAAGGAATGGAATTGAATCATCTCCATCCAACTCCCCCAACTGGTATGAGCTACCTGAATTTAAGTTTCATCTTGTAAAAAGGAGAGCTGAGATCTTTTTAGCCAGAGTAGTCTTCCATCCTAGATAAAAAGCATTAGAGATGCTTCTGTGTCCATGTGCAAATTTAGTCTCTTCTGCACTAAAGCAAGAGCTGATAGTGAGGCCTGTTCTCATCCAGAACTGATTAGTAGCTTCTTACTATTTTTCCCTTGTATTACTTCTTAAAATACCACACTTCATTGTGCCTGTTGAAGAGCTTGAAGGGACTGTCATAGCCTGCAGTGTAGAAGAAGTCTTCATGGAATAGTTGGCCTCTGTTTCTCAGGATTCTGGCCAATACTTCGGCTTCCTCTGCATATTTCTCTGGTGAGGCAAAACCACCAAAGGACCTGGAGGAAGTGAGAGGGGAGGGGTTTTGTCAGCTCTGTAGGAGTTCAAGCTAGAGTCCAAAGTGTGTTCCCTGCTTTGTTTCTGCAGAAGAGAAACATCAGGCTTCCGAAACACGTAGTGTCTGAGCTGTTCCTCTGCAAACTGGTTAAGCTATGCAGAACTGGTCAGGGAGTGTATGGCTATCTATGCTAATTTGAAAGGTTAGGTTATCAAAAATACTATCTAGGTTGCTGGCAATTCCAAGAGCATGAGCTGACACAGACTGGCTCTGGCTTTAACACATACAGAGAGGGCAGATGTAACTTTTTAAGGTGCTTTTCTATAACCACCTGCCCTGTGGTTTTCATGGGATTGAGACTACAAGTAAGGGTTGGCTGAAAAGGGATTTAGCTCTTTTGTAGCACAGGGAATGTGCCCAAAGCAAGGATTCTGTAGGCTACACTTGTATAAAACCCCCTCAACAGAGAATTTGGGACTCTGAGGAAAAAGGAGTGTCTTAAAGCTTACAGCCAGTTCTTTGTTCTCAGCAGGACCCCAAGGGGACTTTGTATACCCATACCAAAGGTAGAAGAGAACAATTTCCAAATACCCTAGCTTTGCCAGTCTAAGCTTCAGGCTCTAACCAGCAGGGTCTGTGCATTACTCGGAGTAGGAAATCAGCTGTGAGTAAGAATATTCCACACTTTATAGATAGACCCCTTTCAGTAGCTACCCTCATCTGAGGTGTGCTGATGCTGCTCACCTGACAAAGATGTCCATTCCCTTTCGCTCTTCAACAAACACATCTGAGTCAGTGGGCTGTGGTGGGGAGTCCTGATGTTCAAATGGCAAAAAGAAAGAGACCTTGAAGTCTGCACAGCCAGACTTTATCAGACATGTCACTGGGACAGTCATATCAATCTTCATTTCTAGAGGAAAATAAAGAATCTGTTCAGGTGCAAGTAGAGACTGGCTGAATGCTGCTGTAAGGGCAGATGCCAAAGCAGCCTCACAGCACTGCTGCTGAACAGCCTTTCTACGAATTCATGAAGGGAAGGCACTACTGCCCACCCTTCTGTTTTCATCTCTCCATAACTCCCTAGTCCTTTTCATACTGACTGGGCCCCTGTTCAGGCTGCAGCTGCTCTCATCCTATGCAGTCCTTTTAAGCTTTGCACTCGTTGCTCATGTTTATGCCAGGTAGCATGGCCCTGGGAGACTCCGGAGAGAGGACATAATGGCCTAAAGGAGACAAATGGGTGTTAGATGAGGAAAGGGAACCTGCTGTGTGGCCCAGCTCCTCTAATGCCGTGTGCTACTCAGCTTCATCTCCCATTTATACCTCTTGCAGTTCCAAACCAGCATGGCATCATACCTTTCTCATTCTTCCCTTGGATATAGTGGAAGAGTTTCCAGAAGCCCTGGCGCATCGCCTCCTTCTGGGTCTCTCCCCTAATGACAGTGCTAACCCACTTGGCTGTCTCGTACTGACGCAGTTCGTAATCCCTTGCCTGAAAAGTAGCAAAAATGACAGTAACCATGAGGGTGAATTCAGAAGATGGCAAATGAACAGCTGCTCCTCCCAAATCGGCATGAAAGTAGTATTGTGATCAGGTAACTGTGGGCTGCCAATTAGCTGCAGATTCCAGGTGTATTTCCAACATCAAACTGATGTGTCCTTTGGAAAACCATGCAGTGCTGCCTGAGCTCCTCAGAGCTTTTAAATACTTCATTTCCTTTCTGCACAATTACTGTGTCCTAATTAACCCTTTATAGGGTACCTCTGTGGCATTTGTCCCAGCTCATTCCTCCCCACCCTACCCTGGCGTCCCTCTCCCAATTAGGAGTGACCAGCTTTTGTAGTAACGCTTCCAAGCTTCTCCATGCTCAGATGGAGAACACCAAATGCACCTTAGCTCTGCAGCACCCTGGCTGCAGAGAACTTTGTTTGCACCCCTAGCCCTTAGCCATTACCACAGTCTCTGCTGAGCTCCACCGAGGGGACTGCAGATCCAGGGACAGAAATGTTTGCTTGAAGGATTTGATCATCTTGCCGGAGCTGAAATGCAGACACAGTTCATTGGCCTCTTTCTGATCAACATGTTATAAATAGGACAGAACAAAGCACGGAGGCTTTTGTGCCTGATCATGGAAGCATTTTCCTCAGTCTCTAGTCTCCAACCTTTCGGTAATACCTGCTGCAATGAGAAGTGACTGGAAGAATTCAGGCAGGAGACAGGAGCTTTCCAAAAGGCAGTTGTCTCTGAAACTGTGAAAGGCCTGACTTCTACTGCTTGTTCCCAATGATTTAACAAAAACGAAAAGAGCTGAAATCCTGTTAGCCCTGGAGAAACCAACAGAGAACCAAGACAATGAAACCACCAGAAGACTGATGTGGGAGCATTCATCTTTCAGAATATGCTGCCTTCGCTCCTCTGTGAAGTGAGGGCATTTCCTGGCTGCCAAACAAGCTTGAGATTCTGCAAGTGGCAGTTTTGTGCGACTCCGTAAGTAAAATGGACTTGAGATGTTCAAGCACTTTGCTCCTGGATGAAAAGGTACTGATATTGATGGGTATTCTAGTACTGATGGTGCCCATAATTTGATTGGGGCATCTAATAATAGCTGATGTCTTTCTTAAAGCCTTAGCCCCTGTGGTCCTGTGACTAAATAAGATTTTGTGCATTTATGAGTACATATCTACTTTCCTAGCCTTCATTCTAGAAAGGAAAAGACTGAAAACATGAAAACTCCCCCTCACTGCCCCAAAACAAAGCAAGCAAAAAAAAATCAAAATCAATATTTGTATAGTCATATCTGGTTAAATCTTGAGATTTTAGAAGGGTCAGTTTATGATATTTGTCAATACCAAGCAAACAGTAATGCATTCTGAAGAAGTTTCTGCTTTCTGTTGCAAACTCTCCTTAGCATGATTTGTGCATAGCAAAGACAGCATGTTGTTGATTCAGCGGTTATCTTGATTCTTAGGTCAGGGCTTGATAGTACATTGTCTTTCTGGAATATGATTTAATTGCATGTTTCTTGGGTGGCAAAACACATTTTGAGGTTATTTTTCATTCCTCTGCCCCCATCTTTAATGTGACAGTTTGTGAATGTGAGAACATGGCTTTTTTTGCAAAAATCAAGAACTGCCTTGTGCTGGCCAATTACTTTCTTGTCCATTTCCCCTTTCTTAGGGCCCTCTGAGAGCTTCACGTGAAGACAGTATTTATTAACACTTGCAGACATATCCTGCTGTAGACTATTGTTGAACACTGTTAATCCCCTGCTGTACCCTGGTTTAGACGCGGCCAATGCTTTTCACTTTGGAATCTATCAGGGTGAAAAGCTTTTACCAAAAAAGTGAAATTGCTGGAACTGGTTTCACTTATAACCGTTAAAATCTGCAGTGCAGAGAGCACTCATATGTTGAAAAGCTTTTTCCAGCAGCTCCTCCAGTTGTCACCATAGAGCAAGGGAACATCAGAGAACCACACAGCAGGCTAGTGATGCCAGCAGTTAAAAGCAGGCACTCTCCTCCTCCCTGCCCCAGCTTGAAGTTGTAGCATGGTTGCTCAAGTTCAGTGCGTTTACCAGAAGGACTGGTCACCAGGAACCGCTACACGGCACTGAGCTTTACTAGTTTATCCAAATGCTTTTTGTCAATAGTACTTTAACATTGCAATAAATCAGTGAGACGTAACAAGAAAGCAGGAACGCAGTAGTTTTATTAGAAGCAAATGTGAGCAGTCTATACTGAAAATTCCTATGGTAAATATATTTTATCCGTTGTCAATTCTAAGTCAAAGATGATATTTCTTTGCAGTCATTTCTCTCTCTCTGTTTCTCCTTGCTACACCTTGATAGAAAATACATTCCTCCTGTTTTGCATGTAAAGCAATACCTTCATCTTAGAGAAGTAAATGTTCCTTCATTGCAACACATGCTGGTGTACTAGCTGCAGGCTTGCTCTGTATTTCCCAATGCCTCCCTGGCTCACCTAGTTTTAAGTGCTGAATAGATCTGTCATAGAGCTTTGCCTGCTGCAACTTTGTGGCCACAACTGTTGGCAACTGCACTTAAGGAACATTTTTGAATTATGTAAAACAATACTTTTGGAATAACAAAAAAAAAAGGTAAAGACAAACAAACCTAGAACAATCCTCCATTTACAGTTGAATTCATTCTTAGATCTATAGTAAGGCTTAAGTTTGGGATTTGCAACTGTTCATGTTTATATAACTGTAATCTGTCTGGGCTTTTTCTGCTGCTGCTAACACATGGGCCAAAGGGACAGAAGACGCAGCAGGCATCTTCACAGGTTTCTTACGCTGACAGCGGTGAGCAAGCGTAGCCAAAACATGCTGTTCCACAAGTCAGCTAGTTGTATAAAGAAAGTGGAGAAAGTAGACGTACTTACGTTTTGGAAAATAAGCTCTCCTTATCCTTCTAGCTATTGCAGTCTGTCCTTCTGAGGTTGCTCACATTCACTACACGCTGCATGTCAGCGTTTATTTTAGTTTCATCGAACTCCACCCATGCCACATCCCTACTGGTGGGAGATGCTGTTACGAAAACCAGGACCTCGTAGCCTTCTCCTCCTCCGGGTCTCACTGGAGATCTCCCACATGAGTGCCAAAAGTCCCACCTACTGCCCACGAGGCAGCGCTGGGTCTAGTATGTGATCTGCCTGCATAAACTGTTTGCATCCTTGTGTAACTTCCACTGGCTTCATTGGCACCGTGCCTGCTTATGTCAGAGTCGGCACTTGGTTCTCTGCTCTCCAGGACAAATATTACATAAATACATAAATAACGTCCCTCCGTCCATCCATCCATTCCCCCCACCCCTGCCCCGACTCCATGAGAGTGATGGTACAGAGCAATAGCTTTCCCTTTTTGCGCCAGGGCAAAACGGTGGGTACAAATCTGGCTGCAAACAGCTAACACCATCTTTACAAAGTTTTTGCTGACGTGTTAGGAAAGATAGTGTTCTCCTATAATGGGCTGTCTGTTTTGCACAGTGTTTGAGAGTAATCAGCCCCCTTAGCCCTTGGCTGTCTGCACAAAGGGGTTATACAAAGCTGTTGTGAAATCCTGTTGTGTTTGTAATAAACAAAGTGAAGCTGGACTCTTCATGTAACCAGCTTCAGCTCCAGATATATTTAGGTGCCAGCACAATAAGACGGATTAAATATCATTTGAGTTCTGAGAACACCTCCTGTGTTTGGGATGGTTTGTGCAAATTCACCCAAGTTTGCTGGGACATTTGAGATCAATAGCTGGGAATGACTTAGCAGAAGCCACACTTTGCTGGCAGAGAACTCCACCAGCACGCTGTGTGATACACTCCTATTCAGGATGGGGTGGAGGGAAAAGATGCCAAATTGTAATTGCAGACTTCTCTCTAATGTCACAAAAGTGGCTCTTAACGAGAGGGGTTTGCTAATCAAGCCTATTAGAACACGCTAAAGCCTGAAACGCAGAGCCAGTTCTCTGTGGGTTCAGTACTGTTATTTTATGGAGTGAACTGTCTCTGAACTTGCCTGGTGTTCTGCTTAGGTCAAACAGGAGAAAATCAGCAAGGCATTTTGTAGAAGCAGAAGCTGTTACTTCATGGTCTTTACTTAGGGGCTAAAGGCATGCCAAGGCTTTGTATGTGTTTGTGTGAAGTTAGTCCTCTGTCACCCTAACGTCCACGCCAAATGCATGCTAGTAATTATTTTCTCAGAACAGGGAGAGCCACCTACACTCAACCACCACACTTTGGTCCGCCTCAACAGTTGTCTTGATCACGTGCACAGAGAAGTATTGCCTTGAAAGGGGAGTGATTAATTTGTAGATAAACACAAGCCCACTGTTTTGTGGGCTTGTGTGAATTGTGTGTTTTGTTTCTGAAGCAGAGAGACCCAGAACAATCTCCAGTGAGTATGTATGTGTCCAGCTGATGTTTCTGTCCCCAACAAAGAGCTAACTGTTCCTGGTGGAGTAGCCTGAGGTTGGAGAACAATCATCAGTGTTTTCCCCAAGAGGTTGTTTTCCATCGCTCTTTTGTTTTTCACGTATGCATTGAGAGGACATGTCAACAGCTGGGGGAGACAGCAGGGCAGGCATGGAGACATGTGTTCTGTACGTAGCTATATATGCACCCATACCATATACAATTAGGGGGCTGGGCAGGGGTCAATTATGGCAGAAGCTGACACACAGCCTCACTGATACCTCCAAATAGGCGGAAATCTGGGTACACTAACTCTGTACCCCTTGCCCTTTACACAGAAAACAACATTAAAGAACCACTTAAGCAGTTTGGGGTCCCAGTAGTTTTCTGAACACATAAAATAAGAAAGTTTAGCATACGGGCACTGCTAGTTTGCCTGGGTGTCTCTACTGCGTGGGGAAAATAAAGGCAGTAATAAAGGTTCAGCCTGCTTATATGAATACCAACCTCTCCTTGGCCACTATCACCCCCTAAGGAAATGATCAGTTAAAGAGTAGTTACCCACAGAGGAGCCGTAAATGTACTAATTAAACAGTAATTAAATCTAAAAGGTAGCCTATGACATCTTTGTTTAATGTCTCATATATGTATCTGGGACTCGGCTGGTATTTTGTAGAATAGCTGACAAAGCAATGTTTTTCTGTACTGTTGCCTCAAGGTCAAGGAGTAGAAATAAGAGTATAAGCTCACAGGCACTATGAAAGCTTGCAGTTCGTGGCTGTGCCATAGCCTTACTATTTTCAGCAAATATTTCTGTGCAGATCATTGTAATGAACTTGTACTTAAGCAATGGTTTTCCAGGTGAGTAGCTTCTATCCAATTAAGGTCAAACCTGTGATATGGTCACCCGTGATTTCCATTTTTTTCTCCGTAGACTCTATCTACACTTATCCCTAACAAGCCCAGACAGGACCTTAAGCAATATGCTCTAAAATAAAAGCACTTACGTCTGCTCTGTTGCAACATTACTATAGCCACTGGCAAATTCATGCAAATGTATTGCAAGTTGCCACGCACAGATTGCTTCCACAGGTCCTGGATGAATCTTTGCCATTGATCTAATGTGTCAGGATTGGAGGAGCTCAATGGAAGTGTTTTGTAGTATTCTTAAAGCATGGTTAACGGTAGCTTTGAATCACATACTCATAACTGTGACAAGTCTTTAGCATAACATGGGGTAAACAAACGTAAGAGAAAATAGCCTGTGAGGGTCAGAGAGGGATGTGGGCGTCTCTGCTCACACCTTCTAACAAGTGGTCTCAACCTAAACATTCCCAGCAGTTTTGCATTTCTGCCTGAGCTTTGCAGAGCATCAGTTACCCTTGCACTTGATAATGATTCTGATTTAAAAGAACCGAGACTCTTCAGATATAAATGGCCTTTGCTTTTGCAAACGCTTACTTAGGAGATGATGCAGAAGCCCTTACTTCCCAACAGAGAAGTTGAGCATGTGATGTTTATAGTTACTACAAATAATAATCTGGGGCAGCAAAGATTTCTTTATATGTTCTTAGAAGAACTGTGGTTTTCTGCAAATTTGTTTTCCCGAAGGAGCCTCCGATGTTTTTGCTCTAAAGAAACAGAAAACCTAGCAAATTCCATAATATTTCTTATTCTCACTTCCAGCAAAGAAATCAAAGCAACATGGGTCTGCCATCTTCTAAAGAAGCAGTTGAATATACTGCAGTGTTGTTCTGAGTGGACTCCGTATTCTCCCTTGCAAATTGAGGAAATAAAACCTGTGCTAACTGTAATGAGGTGGTGTTTAGACCTGATGCTCTAACCTACACATTTTATGTCTATGCCCCAATTTGTTGCCATTTCTACTGATTTGGCCTTGGGCTGAAGACCATTTGCTTTCTGGAACTGCGTATGTGGATGCCGTCTGCATGCTTTTTGCCTGATGCCAGCTAATTTGTCACAAAGGTTACGTGAAACTATTGCATCTCCCTCCTTCCTTGAATGGCTGACTTGAGTGAGAAAGCAAGTTCTAGTACATGCTTTAGAATCAGTATCAGTTTTTCACAATAACAACATCAAGATAGCTTTTGTGAATGAGACAACAGCTGGTCTGTGGGAACGTTATCTAAAAATCTTTCCAAGTATGTGACTCTTGGCTAGCAGCTCACATCATCAGAGGTTGCATGGAATTTACTGGTCTTATCCAAATAAAAAGCTTCCTACTTCCAACACCACTGAGCATGGTTTGGAGAATTAATCCTAGACTAATCCTTTCTTCCAGCCATCATGAAAAACCTTTCTAAACCTTCTTCTCTTCTGTCCATAGCTTCCAGTCTCTGGGCTGTTTCTCAGGTTTACATACTGCTTTCTGCGTTTGGCCTCTTTCCAAAACGAGGGTTATTTTTAACATAGATCTGTTTATCGATCTGGCTATCAGCTGAACCCCACAAGCAGTTGTGTCAGCAAACTTCTTAAGCCAGCATTAATACTCAAGCTAGTGTCTCACCTAACACCACAGACTGCGGTTCCGTCTAAGTGCTCTAAAGAAATGAAGTGAATTCAGCTTCCCGCTACAAATTTATCTTCATTCTGTTATTGACAGCTTCCACTCAGAATAAAGATGATGAAACAAAGGTGAGATTTTATCCATAAGATAAGAACAGCTCATTCAGGGAAACGAGAAGGAGGTTACATAGGTAACAGTGTTTGTCTAGAAAAAAAGCCATAACATAAGTCTGCTGTATTGTTTTTTGGTTTTTTTTAATAGTATTTAACAAGTATAATTGTTACAGCTATAGCCTAAGATGAGGGAGAATATAAATTCTCCTTTGCAAACACAGCTCTGGTGTCTTACAATCTGAAGAGAGGAAAGAGCCAGGCATTTCCGCTGTTAATTGTCTGGGAACTTTACTTGTAGAGAGAACTGAAAAAACAACCTTAAGAAGACCAGCCACTTACTGACTCTTTCTTATCGACAGGATAGTCCAGTGTTTGAAGTCACCAACAGTCCACACAATAATGCTCTCAAGCAACAAGAAGAAAGAAGTAGTTAGCAACCTTTGTAGCAGCCCTGCGCCTCTTACGTCTCACCTGCCAGATGGGCTCTCCAGAAGAAGGCAGGAGTTCAGTATCAGTGCCAGCAGGAATCATTTTTCCATCTGCATCTTCCAGCACTCCTTCAGGTAAATGCCTTGTGGCTTGCTCTTGTAGGCAGGAACACGTTCTCTAAAAGAACATGCAGAGATAACTGAAAAAATGGTGGTCTCTTTGCTAGGGATGTTTTTGTTCTGATACCACTTCAGCGATACAGATTGAGGACCACCATGGTACATATTATGTAACACGGGGCCGAATGAGGATCCCATTCAAAAGCGCTTACAACCGAATTGTGAATGTGTGTGTTGGTGTGCGGGCATTCGTGATGCATGGCTGTAGGAAGGTTTTCTCTTTCTGGCCTGTTGATCCAATTAGCCACATCAGCACAAAAGGCTATGAGGTGATTCTCCTTTATAGCCCATGCTATAGGTTTGAGCCTTAAGCTGCTGACTTCTGCAGTGTAACTAATAAACCCCATGTTTATAAGTACTTTATAAAGCACTTCAAGAATCACTGCCAAATCCCAGACTCCAAAGACCTGGGATCTGCTGTCCCAGCTAGGCAGCCCTTGCTCTCTACAAATGCAATCTGTCCGTAAGCAGGCAATTTCGGGGCCCTTCTTGAAGACCTCTGGATCCTCTTTGTTAATGAGGCATCGTCACGGAAAAGTCGTTGGGCTGGCTGGGGGCTGCATAGTGTCCTTCCATACTGTCTCAAGAGAGCTCTAATGCTGTGGGTGCTCCCAAAACAATCCCACCCCTGAATATGAATAAGGTTGCCTTAAAATCTGCTCGCAGAGATGAATGATGTAGGTGTGTGGCATTTTTATCCAGGAGCCTGTTCTGAGGACTGGCCTGTTTAGCTGAAATTACACAGTGGGAGGGAGTATTACCGAGCGTTAGCACTGCAGAACTGGGCCGCCATGTCCTAAGAGCCACTTTCAGAGCTCAGCCAAAACCAATGGACTTGTGTCAAGTTACCATAGCTGAGGGTTTGTCTCCTAAACTTTTCCCTGATGTACTGCCTCTTCATAGCGTGAATAGGGATTGTGCCAGAACTTTTCCCATATGTTAAGCATTGGGGTTTTAGCGGTGGGTGTGGGGTTTTGGTGAGCATTTTTGTCATTTAGATTATGCAGGTAAGCCCTACAGAGATGGATTCTTTAAGAATCTGGTCTCTCTCTCTCTCTCTTCTTTCTCGAGATGAGTGGATGCTGTGTTCTGCAGCAGATGGCACAAGCCATTGTTTGTGTTTGGAGGTTAGTTTCACTTAAATACAAAATTCCTTCAAATTGTCTTGGTTGCCAAGAAAAGAGTCATCTTAGCTCACTTAATGGATCCATATACAGTGATAGTTCTTTCTACTTCTAAAACCTTACATCTGAATATACTCTAGTACCTATTAGTGAACTGTTACTGCGAATGTTAAACATTTAAACATCTTGAAAGCTAAAAATTTAACATCTTGGTGTGTTAAACATCTTATATGCTTCAGACAGAAATCTGGATATCTGTGTCTAGTTCCTCATGCCTTAAGTCAAGAAAATCCTCCAGGTTATGCTCAATTCTAGAAGAGCTAGACTAGGGAGCTTCCAGGCAGTATTGACAGCCAGTGTAATAGTTTAGTTTAAGTTCTGAGAGCTCTGTATTTCTCTTGACTTTTGCACCTTCAGGTTTAGAGCAGATACAATGAAGTAGATGCTCTACATATGAGAGCATCTCATCAGCTTCTGAGTACCAACCAGCCAAGTTGGTATTTAGCAGAATTTCTTCATTTTCACAAGTATTGTCTTCTGCCCTCATTTTGGCTTGGGTGCTTAATATTTGGTCCAAAAATAGTCTTTAACCTGTGTATTGTCTTTAAGAGAAGATTATATCTGTATACATTTATTTAATGCAGAGAGAAACAGAAGCAAAGCTATGGTTTAATTATGCCCAAAGAGATCTGCACACATCACAGCTTGAAAGATGGGAAAATCCAGATGGTACTGTCAAGACTGTGACGGGTCCAGGGAAGGGTTGGGAAAGTCGAAGTAGAGGACAAGGACGGTAAATTGTAGTCAGTGTAGAAATTGTTGGAAGTGTTACAATAGCAATAAAAAAAAAAGTAACCTTAACAGACCTTGGAGGAAAGTTGCAGGGCCTTTGGCTTTAGTAATTAAGCAGCCTCAGCAAATCAGTTACTCAAATAATGGAGCAAGTTCTTAATAGATAGGTCAATCCATTATGTTCACGCATGGCAGCCTGCTTGCAGTTTAGCCTTTTGCCACAAAAATCTGTTTCTTAAGTGTTTATAATTTTCCTGTTTGAAGTTAGCTTCTGCTGTAAATTATATAAGCTTTTAAGATTAATGTTCATTTCTTTTCCTTATGGAAAAATTGCTTAAAACTATAAAACCACGTTTTTATTCCTATAATTGTTTTTTGTTGATGTTGTTTTCAGTGGTTTCCTTGCCATCCTCTGAGCTTTGGCACCGGTGACACTTTACTGCTTATTTCTGTGGTAAGTGGAAAGACACTTTTCCAGTCATTGCACAGCATGCTGCAGCTTTACAGAACTGCAGACAGCCTAAACACCACTTCTGCCTTGCCTAGAATCTACAGTGCAGGTTTTGGATTCTCTCCTGAATATGAATTCACATTTTCATATTCTCCTGAATATAAATTCCCACAGCCATTTAAGCTTTTCTAAATGTGTTTGTCCATTGGAGAGATACATTGGGCATTAGACATGCACTTAAGTGAGTATAAAGGAGAGTAATGAGGTATTTTAAATGGCCACAGTAGACTCATTTCTTTTTTCTCTCGGGGGAAGCATCATCCTTAAGATCCTGTATTCACATACACATCATTGGCACTGCTGATTGCGCACCGAATGTGGGCTTAAGGGGAAGCAGTAACTCTGCAGTGGACCCTGAACTGGTGCATCAAGATGGCAGAATTTTTCTAAATGAAGGAAAGTAAAGGATGGGTTTCAGCCTAATGAGGCTCTCTTGCACTGTTCAGGGAGAATTCTTGTTCTGTGCAGGCAGTCATTTGCTGATCACTAGAGGAGGGATGAAGAGGGTTAGTAACTATCTGTTTTATTAAATAGTACTGCTGAATTGAACTTATGCTGACCTCCAAACACTGTGGAATAACTTTCATATTGATTTTGGCTAAAGCAAGTTCTTTTTGCCTGGTAATTACATGGCCCTTATCACTGTAAATATCCGAGATCCTTACAAACTTTACCATCACTTTCCTCATTTCATTCTTTCTGAGGTAAGCAAAGACTGCCTTGAAACACCAACCCCTCACCCGGGGACTGGGGGAGAGGGGCAGAGGCAGCAAGGGGAGTCAGAGACATTGTTCATGGCTTCGAAAGAAGATGTGGGAGACAGTCCCAACCCTGAACCAGCCCTGTACTGGGGAGGTGATGAGCTGGGAGAAACCCCAGGGCCGAGGTGCGAGGCCTCCCTACCTCCCAGCCTGGGGGTTGCAGGCAATGCCTGGAGAAGGTGCAGGGCTGGGGCAGAGGGAGGCCTGGGAGCCCGCAGAGGAGCCGGTCTCCTGGTGCCAGCGCAAGACGGCCCTGGCGGGTCCCTGCCGCCAAGGGCCAGTGGGCGATAGCACCTCTGCACTTCCCAGGCCAGGATTACTGACATGCTGCAGTGCCCTAAACAACTCCAAAATGCCTATGGACATTTCTAAAACACCTCTAAATATTACAAAAGCCTTCTAAACTGTTCAAAATTTCCTCTAAACAGTCCTATTGCACCTGTAAACCACTGAGAACAGTGCTAAGCTGCTCTAAGCAACTCTAAAATTTCTCAGAATGGCTCTAAATGCCTCTAAACCACCTCTAAAGTACTCTAAAACTCTAAACAGCCCTAAACTGCTCTAGGCAACTCTAAACCACTGTATATCTCTTCTAAACTGCTCTAAAAGTCCTCTAATCAGCTCTGAAGAGCTGTAAGAATCTCTATATTGCCTCAGAACAGCTCTAATTTGCCTTTACACAACTCTGAGCGGTCTCTAAACCACTTTAAAACTCTTATAGTCAGTCCCAAACTGCAACTAAATAGCTCTAAACATCTCTGAAGACTTATAATCACCTTTAAAATGCCTTTAAGCTTCCTGTAAACAGTTCTGAAGAGCCCTAAAACTCCGCCAAAATTCCTCCAAAACTCCTCAAAAGCACTCTAGGCAGTTCTGAGTAGTTCTGAGCAGCTATAATATTCCTTTAAAGAGTGCTAAAGTCCTCTAAACTGCACTAACATTCCTCTAAACCTCCTCCAAGCAGCTCTCAGCAGCTCTAGAAATCCTCTAAGCTATCCTAAACAGTTCTGAGCAGCACTAAGCATCTCTAAAACTCCTCTAGGCAGCTCTCAAATTCCTCTGAACTAATCTAGAACTCCTTTTACTGGTCTGAAGACCTCTGAATTTCCTTTAGACTTCTAAGACTCCTTGAAGATTCTCTAAGCATCACTCTAAAACCTCACTAGACAGCTCCAAACACCTCTAAAGAACTCTTGAAGAGCTCTATTATGCTGCTCCAAACAATCTTTTAAAAGCATTTAAATGATTCTAAAATACCCTACAATGACTCTAAACCTGTCTGTACTTCTTTAAGCAGCTCTAAAATACCTCTGAAATGCACTAAACTGTTCTACAACATATCTAAACAGCTGTAAAACTCTTCTAATCAGCCATATAAAACTGTGAGCAACTGTAAACTCCTTTAAAACCTCTACCTCTCTGAAAACCCTCTGAACAACTCTAATCTTATCTAAAATTCCTCTACACTGCTCTAAGCAGCGCTAAACTGCCTCAAAATAGCTCTCAAACATTTCCCAACCTCCTTGCAACTGCTGGCAACTGCTCTAGAACTCCTCTAAATAGTCTAAAACTCCTTTAAAACTCCTCTAAACAGCAAAGTACCTGTGCGGCAAAGAAGGCCAACGGCATCCTGGGCTGCATTAGGCTGCCAGCAGGACAAGAGAGGTGATCTCTCCCCTCCTATCAGCCCTGGTGAGGCCACATCTGGGGTGCTGGGTCCAGTGCTGGGCTCCCCAGTACAAGAAGGGCATGGATGTACTGAAGCATGTCTGGTGACGGACCACGAAGATGTTTAAGGGACTGGAGAATCTGTCATATGAGGAGAGGCTGCAAGAGCTGGGATTGCTCATCCTGGAGAAAGAGAAATTACCCATATGGCTGGAAGAGCATAGAGAAGAGAGGATTTCAGGAAGAAAGAGATGAGCATCAAATAAAAGAAAAACACATGTTTTGTTAATAAAGCCAAGCCCCAGAGAGAATGATAGCTGAGTGTGAATAGCCCACAGTGAGCATATTTTGGAGTGGAGGAGGAATACCACAAACCCAAACTCCTGAGATTATTATGTGACTACGTGAAAAATGTGCTCCCAGAGCCCAGAACAAGAGGGGATTGTTCGCTTTGCTGTAGACGCTGCGTACTCTCAAAACGCGCTCTAATGTAAGATCTGAAAGGGAGTACTGAAGGTAGAGTGTTTTACTGCACCTGTTTTATGGATGGGAAAGAGGTGTTGAAAAGCAAAATGATTTTCCTCAGCCAGCAAAGCAAGCCCCACAGCAGAGCTGCAACCTGCAGACATTGGTACATACTCAAGAAAGACTGATTCATGTCTTTTTTGGTGATCAGTCCATATGCACTTTGTGTGACCTTTTACAGCTCCTTTTCTTCTGAGGCTGTTAAATGTCAGTCATAAATCTATGCAGGGCATTAAAAGGACACTCATACATCATTTTAATAGGTGGTGACAGCCCAGTTGCCAGATCTGCTGAGAAGATTCGAATTCAGGACCCGCTGCGGTTTCTGTGGGATGGAGGGGGACTGTGCTGAGCGCAGCTGTATTTCTCACGGGATCCAGACTGTGCACTGCATGTGGTACGCATCTGTGGTAAAACCACATGTGCGGGAAGAGAACAAAAGCCATACGGACTGCATGCAGGGAGTCACTGCTTTCTGCTCGCTTGCCATAGCCTGACCCCCATTTGCCTTCCTCGCACCGCAGCATGGATCCTCTCAGCTCGCCACTCCGCGTGCCCCAGAGCGTGCGCACTGCGCTGGGCCTGGGAGCGCTCCAGCACCGCAGTGGATCAAGAGACGGGCTGAAGGAGGGGCAGGCGATGAGGAAATGGGGAGCCAAAACCTTTCCGAGTGAGGTCCCCATGCTGTCACATAGCCCCAGCAACGTGAGCTAGCCCCTCTCGGCTCTACACCCAGGTTGTGGTGGTGGACGTGATGGGAAAGGGTCCAAAATGAACCAGACCTTCCCCTTCATTTCTCATTTATGTGCATCTTGTGGCTTTTGGTTTATGTCATACTTTTTATATTTAAACTTTTGTATTTTTATATGTTTTTTGGTTTCTCTTATGCTCATAAGGGTCATTTGTAAAAGAACTGCAAATGAGAGGCACAGATTAACAGGAGGTCCCCACCCTAGCAGGCATCCACCAGAGATCGTTATTATCTGAAGAGCTGGCAGACTAGAGAACCATGACAAGGAGCACGAGAGCTAAATATGACCTCTATTTTACAAATGAGAAATTAAGGCACAGGGATTAATGGTTTGTTTATTTATTTGTTTGTTTTAATGCCATAACTTATAAATCTCATGCTCAGGACAGATTTTAGGCTCAGGTGGTGAAATGGGCACATTGGTCACTTCAAGGAAATTCAGAGATGTAAGATGAGTCTAAATACTGAATTTTTGGGGGGGCATATAAGATTTTCTTAAATACTGAATTTTGAGGGGGGGCATATAAGATTTTCTTTTACTATAATAACATTCTGATGCTGACCCTTAAATTACTGATGTGTAGTTTTAAGTTTGATCTCCAGCTGAACAATCTTATTTTGTCTGGGATTAGACAAAAGTTGAAATCTGACTAACACGACTAATTGTAATTGTTCAGGATAAGCATCTTTTAATCAGTGATGCTCTTCGTCACAGATCCTAACTAACCCTTAGCAAGCATTTGAGTTGGCTGGTCTACAGAGACAGGCCCTCTAGTGATTGTTTTTTGACAAATCAGTCTAGGTTTGGCTCATTTACTAAGCTCAGCCTCTTGAAACTCCTCTTGTTCAATGGTGCAGAATGGCAGAATTCCTTTTTTTTTGATTGCACTGCACAGCGGATGTGTGGATCTCCAGCAGACGACTCCATGAGAGTGCTCTGACACTGCCAAACGCAGCACAGCATAAACATATTTCTTGCACAGAGCTCCAAAGTGCAGGGTTAGGCAATTTAACATAGCTGAGTTTGCCCAAGCCACTCTACGCTAACCTGCAGACCGCAAAACAAACACATTCTTAGTTTGCAGCCAGGCTTCCTTCACTGTCTTCAGCCGTCCCTAGCTCCATAAGCAGAATATTTTCCTGTTTTTCATACAGTGACTTATGGCTGGGAAGAAATCCCTGCGGAAATTCACAGAACTGTTTTCTAACCCCCCCTTGAAATCTTCTCCTGCCCTGATACTCTACAGTGCTGCCGTCTGCCTCGGCTACAGTGAGCGCTAAGTTTTGCTGGAACATCTCACCCCTCCTGCAAAGCGTGCAATGAAGTTCATCAGTGTTCCCCCTAAAATCCAGGCAGCTCTCTCATCTCTTGGTGGTGTGTTTGCATTATTTATTTTTAAAAGTTTGGGAGAGGTGATTAATAACTCAAACAAGCCTTTACAAACATTACTTTTAGATTACAGAAGATTATAGAGACTGCAGCCGTTCTAATGGGTCCTCTAAGAGTCGGGGCAAAAAAGGAAGCTAATGGAAAAGGAAGGAGGTCATGAAGAGAAGTCTTTCTTTAGACGAATGTCAGATGACACCGACTTCCTGTCTGTCCTTCAGGCAAGTAGCAATCCCTGTCTTTTCAGTTTTTCTTTTTAAGCTGTAACATTGTAAATAAAGAGTATTTAAATTGCCCTGCATCTAGACTGTCTTTCACCACTGGTAACTGGTAAGTTTATGATCGGTGCAAACTGCTTTTAGAATGTAATGACACTGGCAGGGTTCTCAGAAGTTCAGCAATTCAGCAAAACGCTAAAACCAGGCCAGGCTCATGTGACAGCCTGGGATTTTCGTTGTCAAACCCCTTTTCCTCTTTAAAATGAAAGCGGCCTCTTATCGTGTTTATCAATGTGCTATTAAACAAACTGCAGAAGAGTATTTTTTGCTAATGGGAATCATTTGGGCTTTGTGTCCTGCCGGTCGTTTGGATTTTAATTTTTGGCACGGCTATCCTGGTGAGGCCCGGGGTCTGGGAAATCTACCAAAAAGCTGTTGAAATCATTTTGATGAGAAGCACCCCGATTTAAGAGACGTTCGTGATGCAGATGGTCGGAGCGGTCCGACGGCAGCAGGAACCCGGTTGCCGCCTGCTGCTGCCCTCCGCTTGCCTCCCCGCCAGGCCGCCTGGAAGCGCTCCCGAAAGACCCGAAGGCGGTTTCTTGCCCTTGGTGGTGCGGGCCCGGCCAGGGGATGAAACGCTCCCCCTGGGCTAAAGCGCGCTTGGCGTGAGGCAGCGGGCTCGCCCAAAGGCCCCTGAGGCGAGCTCGGCCTAACGGCCCCAACGGTCCCAACGGTCGCCGCAGAGCCGGCCCCGGCGGTGGGGGCGGAGCGGAGCGGGGCGGCCGGCGACGCCCGCTGGGCCGAGCCCGCCCCCGAGCAGCCGGCGGAGGCGGCGCGGCCGGCGGCGAGGTGAGGGGACGCGGCGGCGGCGGCGGCGCCGGAGACGGCGGGGACGGGGACGGGGACGGGGACGGCGGCACGGGGCGGCTGGGGGTGCCGGGCGCTGCGGGGCGGGTCCCGGCTGCCGGGCAGCCCGCGGGTGCGCTGAGCGCGGCGGCCTCAGCGCGGGCAGCCTGCCGGGCCGCGCCGGGCCGCCCCTCGCCTCACCTCGCCTCGCCTCGCCTCGGGCGGGAGGAGCAGCTGCCGGCAGGGCTGCCTTGAAGGACGGCTGTGGCCGGGTCGGCCCTCCACAGCCAGGGGCTTTTAGCTCTCTTGGGTAAGGAGGGCTTGGGATTCGCTCTTCCCCTTTCTGGCCAGCGCGACGTGCGTCTCCCGGCTCTCTTCCCCTTCCTCAAACATGGATGAAGGGGTTTGAGCCAGATTCCCTGCAGAAGTGTTCTGTCTCTCAAGCAGCCGGGTATTACTGTGCATGTGTTGGGCCACAGCCTGTACGAGAAGAAGGAACAGTAAACAGAAAACGTCTTGAAGCTTAGCTACATCTGGTGTTCCCATCCCTGTCCTCGGATGGGGCTGATTGCAATAAGCTTCTCGGTCAATGAAAATCGAGTAATTCTCCCTAGGTTCTGCTTTCCGCAACAAAAACCCTTGCAAAGTTCACTTCTTCTGGACTTTGCCTCTCGAGTTTTCTTGTTAACAGAGGTCAGTTGAAACAGTACAAGATGGGAATCATTTTTATCTCTTTCTTTGTTTTCCAAGCAGCTCAATGGCACCCAGAAAGAAGTTACAGGGTCTTGTAGCAGCTACGGTCACGCCAATGACTCCTGATGGGTAAGTATTAGCTTGCATCACAGTCTTTGCATTGTAAAGTTGCACTGCCAGCTGTTACCCTAAAATCTTATTTTCCTGCTTCCTTATCCAGAACTGATGGTTGTTTGGTTTGATTTTTAAATCAGATCTCTGATGAATTTACTATTGCAGTTTTGGTGGATAATATAGAGCTTAGAGTGTACTTTTGCAACAAAGGTTTATAAAGGCTAATCCCCTTCCTTATAGTCATAAAAGGATGAGGTTAATTTTGTAACCAAACCATCCAGGCTTGCCCTTAGGAGAAGGGATAAGTAGGATGAGAAACTTCCAGGTCAGTCCCACTAGCACTAGTGGGTTCCCTTCACCTCTGCATCCTCCTGTCTCCCAGCAAGTGCTGTAGATTTGGGATGAGAAGTGTTGGATCAGTCTTGTATCTCTTTTTCTACTACTTTTCTAGGTGCAAATTAAACCATGGTAAGGTTATATGAGTATTGTAATATTTTCAAGCTTTCTAATACATGTCACAGTCTAATTGCAAAGTAAAATCACAAATCACAAAGTAAAAAGAGCTCTTGAGAACTAGGAAACAGTTGTCTAATTCTGATGTCCAGTTACACTTTTCTTGCCCCTAGCTAAGTCATGCACATTTTCATGTGTATATATGTGTGCACAGGACCAGTTTAAACCAGAAGAAAACATTGCAAGACCTGCAAGTTCTGAAAGTGATGGCAAGCAAATCAAAAGTTGGAATTCAGCCTTCCTCAGGGAAATGTTGATAAAAAGATTTCCTCCCTACTGCATTTTGATGTTGCAAGACTGAGTTATTTGGAGTTAGCAAATGATCCTGAAATACTCTGTTAAGAGATGAGCCAAGAGCTGAACAGGTTTTTGAGGGAGATGGTGGCGATTTGCTAATGTGGTCCTTTAAGAGTGAGCCTTTACTTCTGAAAAGTATTGTAAAGCATGGTACTGCATCAGTCGGGGAACTCATTTGCATTACAGTCACTGCTTAGTTTTGTGTTTTAAAGGAAACTTATTTCTTTTTTTATTACTACTTGACCTTATTGCAACATGGCATTTGGAGAATAATCTGGGCCCTCTGCTGGGAAATACATAGCCCTGGTATGATAGATCCTGCAAGAGCAGCTATGAAATTCTGGGTGGTGTGTGAACCCAATAAAGGTCCCAGAACTGACTTCCAGACCGCAGGGTTGGTCTGCATGTTTGACAAGTTAGAACAACAACGAAGTATTAATCATTGATAAACAAAATAAGTTTGCTCTGGAGAGAAAATAAACCTAGAATTCTGTTTTCCCTGTTTGTCAGGGAAGTCTGTTCCTTTCCTCATCCTTTAACAAGAGAGAGAGGTCAAAGTCGCATCCACCAGATACCGTTTCGCAGTCTGTGTCCTGCAGTTAAAAGGATAGCTTAGCTCTTTGCCAGCACTTGCACAAATGCCTTTGTGCTCTCAAGAGCACTCTTGTTTCCCTCAATAGTCCAAAAGGTTTGAGTGCCTCTTGTTCTCCCATCTCTCCCCAAAAATGTCCTTTGCTATGACAAGCCTTCAGTAATTACCAGGTGAAATAACATATTGGAACAGCAAACGACTTGTCAGGAGGAATAGGAACTGGAGGCAAGAACATGACATTCAGAACTGAACCGTTACCTGAATTGTTAAACTCATGCTGAGGGTATCATATCTCAGAGATATCCATGTCCATGTATGTATAAATGCAAGGCTTCAAAAATACCTAAGATTTCTGTGGGTAGAGACTTACAGTAGCTGAGGTTCCTAAGCTTCCTTTCCTTTCAGACAAATTAACCTTTCGGTGATTCGTCAATATGTGGATTATTTGGTAAGCAAGCAGAATGTGAAGAACATTTTTGGTAAGTTTTTTGGCAGAAACTGTGTTATGCCTTGGATACCAGTCCTGTGATATCTTGCCTGATAAGAGCTGTAATGGGAAATGTTGATGTGGGATCATAATAGCTGTTTGTATTCACAGTAGAGGGAATGTTAGCAATATTTCAGGGATCTGCTTTTGCCCACACCTCATTAGTATGCAGAATAAAATAAAAGTGTTGCCTTTATACAGAGACGTTCCCAGAGACAAATGGATAATGCTGGGTTGGCAGCACTTGAATGATTCTCTCCTTTGCCTGAGCAAGATGCAATCATCTGATAGAAAAACATCATCTCAGGAGCCCAGAGCATCCAATGAACTCATGAACCCCAAATGGGCTTCCTGGAGGGACCTGTGGTGTACTGGGTGATACCTCAGTGCTCACTGCTCCCATCTGTCTGCTCTGCCTCTGTCTTGAGGGCTTCTGCTGTGGCAGCAGGGATGGCTGGATAGAAAATACAGCATCTGCTAAACCACCTTGGTTCACAGCCTGGCATATTTAAGTAAGCTGAAGTCAGTGCTGAGATTTCAGCTCAAAATTTCAGTCAAAAGAGTGGCAAGAGGAAAAGCAGAGTGTGGCAGTGACTTCAGCTATGCCAGTTTAATCTGTGCCTGCTTGTGACTGAACACATTCACATTTCATTGTTTTCTAGGGGTGTTTTAGCCTAGGATAACTGGTTCCATTCAGGATGGAGACACCAAATTTAATCTCAGACTTTTTCCTTGGAGTGGAGGACAGATTGTTATTCAAGTAGTCACACTACCTGGCTAGCTGAGTGTCCCTTCATGCTCTTGTCACAGTTTTCTAGTTTTGGCAGCTGATTCCATGTTCTTCCTCCCACAGCTGCTGATGCTGAAACACCTGGGCCTCAGACACAAGTGTTTAGTGCTGATAACACTGTAAGCTCCACGTAGACACTGATATGGAACACTGTTACCTTAAAACGATTTGGGGGAAAAATATTTCTGTTTAGTATCATAAAAATGCCAATAACTGTCTTCAGTAAAACCAGTGTGCGTAGGGCAGGTCTCAGCAAATGTGTTGTGTTGTATTGAAACAGTGAATGGCACAACAGGAGAAGGCCTGGCCCTTAGCATCCAGGAGAGGAAGCAGCTGGCAGAAGAATGGGTGCGCCAAGGAAAAGACAAGTGAGTAGCTGAGAGGGAACAGGAGATTCCAGACCTCGTGTTATGATACAGGCGTCCCTGATTGCAAAGCCACATCTGCTGATGGCTTTTCTTTGCGTGTTTTGTTGTTGGGGTTTGTTCCCCAGGTCCTTTTTAGAAGAATGTGTCTTTGTCACCACCAGGTAGCTGGTATCCATTTCTACTGCTTAGAAGATTGTAAGAGTCCTCCCCTCTTGGTACACTGTGGGGCTGGGGAAAAAAAAAGGCTCTGGGCTGTCCCCTTATTCTTGAGAAGAAATGAAAGGAAGGAGAGATCTGCCCATTTAAAGCCCTCTGAGCATTTCAGAACCTTTTAATACATTCACTGAATGATTTGGTATGGGGGAAGCTGAGGTGTAAAGTGTTTAAGTGCTTCCCTAAAGATGCAGAATCCACGGCAGAGGGAGGAATTCAACCCAGGTTTTCTGAGACTCTAGCTGTATATCTAAATACAGGTCTATTCTTTCCCCCCACACACACCTGTCATAGTCCTGTATTACTCAGCCCTGCTTTCTCTTGGAGAGGAGGAGGTGTTTTGGGGTGGGAGGGACAGTGAGAGAAAATAAACTGATGTGAAGACTTACAGTCTGTGTGGATGTAAAGGAGAAACACAGAAATGGAACTGATTAACTGGAACTTGGGAAATCACATTGACTGGAGTAGGCAAACAGTTAAAGATGCTGCTGTGAAGCTGTACTCCTCTAGTAATTCTGCAAAGCAATGGCTTTAGAAAGCAAACATATGCTTTGATATCCTTTCCCCTTCCCAGCTCCCCATTAAATCTGAACAACTTAATTTTAACTTCCTAATAAAATACTAAGATTTTTCACTCCTGATGGCCTTGCAAATATGACGGGAAACAGTCATACATGATTTATTTTGCCAGTGTGCATTTTTTCTCACCACCAACTGCTTGCCAGTGTAGACATTTTCCCCATGTGTCTGCTCTTCAAGTCAGCACAGGTTCAAATCCCTTTTAGTATTAATTTAGCCCAGTGAAGTTCTTGTTCTGTGGCTCCTGGTCTGAATGGATTCATTTTGGCAGTCTGGTATTTTTCACCGTCGGTGAAGCCTCCCCAAATCTTCTGGTTTTGTTCTTATGCAGATTGGATCACGTGATCATTCATGTGGGAGCACTAAGTCTACCGGGGTCCCAAGAGCTGGTGTGTATATGATATAATTCCTTTTCACTATGTGTGTAATAAATATAAAGCAGATGTACCTTCAAGTATCTTCCATTCTCTCTTTTATAGGCAAGACATGCAGCAGCCATAGGCGCTAGTGGTATTGCTGTAATAGCCCCCTTCTTCTTCAAACCCACAAGCAAAGGTGAGTAGATGTGATTGTTGGACCTGGTCAAGCCATTAGCGGTATTTTCTGGCAAAAGAGAGCTCTTGTGCTCTGAGGACCAGTGATGGTAATACTGCTCCTTGTGGAGCAAGTGTTGCTTTCCTTTGGGAGTCAGAGCTGTTTTTCAGCTGCTTGCAAGATTTCTCTCCTGACTCTGAAAATGTGAAGGATGTTCTGAAAGGGCAAGCATTTGAGCTAGAGCATCAATCACTTATCGTAGATCTCTTATGTGCCATTTACTTTACTTTATTTGGAAAATATTCTGGTGATAATGTTTGCATACCTATGATGTTTGGTACCATTCAAAAGCAAAACGTATAAGGAGTTTTTAAATCTGGGAAGTGTCAGAAGTCTCAGAGGAAAAAGCAGAAGGGGTGTCTTTTGAGGTTTATCTTGTTAGGTTGTTGTAAAGGGAAGAGGTTTTTATTGAAGGTATAATTAACTAGTTTGTCTTCTGCATAAATAGTACGGAGTTGACACTTGGTCTGGGTCACACTTGAAAAGAGTTGGTTCCATGCTGACCATAGGTGAACACTGATCAAGTTGATAAACTCTTGATGCACAGGCGTGCATCTTGTTATTGAGGAGGTTATGCTCGTGGCTTGGCGGCATACCCCAGGCCCTAGGAGGGTTAGCATCCCTTGGTTCTGTGCATCTCAGGTTACCTCAAAACCTCCAGTGTTGGGTATTTTGCTTTTAACATAATAAACGTAATACGAAGGAACCACATGATGTGCAGCATTGTAACAGAAACGTTATAAGATTGGTCTGAATTAATTATGAATGGCAACGTACATATGAAAGCACCTGAAGAAACAGGAGAGAATGCATTGCAAAAATGGCCGGTACTGATAGCCCAGGACACAATAAACAGCAATCAGACTGGTAAACACTGAGGAACAGCACAAAGGTGAGCAGAAGACCTTTGCTGTGATGACAGTAGAATGGCAGAAAGGTTTCAACATGTTGTTTTTGCCATTCCTCTTCCTGCTATGCCAGCAGGAATATAGACCACTGCCTAAGATTTATGGAGGATGAAGTGAACAAGATTCTGAGGAAGAAGATCACACCATAATAACTCTTTCCTTCCTAAAATGGTACAAGAAAAGCTGTCCAAAAACCTGTTTATCATCACCAATCAAGCAGAACCCAAGGGAGGTGATGTGAACTTGATCTCTTGTCCTCTGTGTTGCACACAAGCGATCCTGGGGAGACCACTTTGGCATGTACATCTTGGAGTTTACAAGTGTGAGAGAATGTGTGAGTTATAAGAGAATGAGTGTGAGTGTCTGAAACCAGTTTAGTTTAAAATAAATACCGTATTTGCCTTCAATACAGTCTTCCACTGAGTTTTATGATATATGTAGGATTTTATATTTATGAGCTGTGTATGGTATGCAAGCTGTAGATGCATGTATGTGCTGCTGTTCTGTATGGAAACACATGCAGTGAGACTATTTAGAAGTTTCTTTTCTGTGACTCCTGTGCACTGTGTTGCTGAAATGTAAAAGTCAGAAAAATGACATCTCCACAGACTGTGGCTGCTGTGAATCTGAACTGCATTTCACTATGGATAATCTCCTTTCACTGTGGATAATGTCCTTCTCTTATGGGGTTACTTGGTTGCTTTCTTCCAGATGAGCTGCTTGCTTTCTTACGGGAAGTTGCATCTGAAGCCCCTGCTATTCCATTTTATTACTATCACATTCCTCCTCTGACGGGTGTAAAGAGTAAGTACTGCTTACTCGGCTCTTCCTGAGCCAGTAGGCTCTTAGCAACCTGAATAAACCCAATGGCTGAGTTTTTCAAGACTTAAATTTAGCAGAGGAATAAGGGATAGAATACGTATCTTAGTTATTTACTCTAGACATCAGGTTATGTGCTGTTTTGGGATGTATGAATCTGTATTTATTCTTAAATAAGTTGTTGCCAGTTCATTCCCAAACTTCTCTGTTTTTTTTTCCCCTCTGATCTGGGAAAAGGAATGCTTCAGAGAGGATGGAAAGATAGCTGTGATGTAACTTTGGGACATAATGACACTGAAGTTGTTTTACTGGTTGCTTTATATAGTTTACCAGGCTTATGCCAAAGGGGAATAACTTGTAAAAGTACTAAGTCTCTCTCTCCCTCTTGGGGAAGAGGCAGGGAAGTCTCACAGGACAGGGATGTGTTTCTTCATGCGGGATTGCTCTTCTGCACAGTTCGTGTTGAAGAGTTGCTGGATGGGATAAAAGAGCAGATCCCCACCTTCCAGGGCGTGAAGTTCAGCGACACAGACCTCTTGGACCTTGCACAGTGTATAAACAAGAATGGCAGAGAAGAGTTTGTCTTTCTTTATGGGGTGGATGAGGTAAGAGGCTTCTCTTAAAAATGTTTTTTTTTCTGAGGCATTCTCTTGCTTCAGCCTGGAATAAAAATAATGCTGGACATTGAGTGCCAGGTAGTTTTGCTGTTCCTTTTATTTTATTTTATTTTTTTTTTGATGTTTGTTATCTGAAGTAAAAATATTCTTTCCCCCCCTCTCCCATCCCAAACTAGCAACTGCTGAGTGCGCTGGCAATAGGGGCAAATGGAGCAGTTGGAAGGTCAGTATGTCTTGGACTCCTTTCCCCCTCCCGCAAACACTTTTTTGTTGTATCTGCCACTATCTGCATAGGATTGGTCTAGTTATCTTCTATCGTAATGGTGGAGGACTTTGCAGGATAAGGCTGCCCAGTACAAAGCAGACTGATGAGCTAGCTCTAGTGCTAGCAATGGGACAGTTGTGTAACCTGGACCTCGGAGTATATTGGTTTGGGTGATTATTGCTGCAGTCTGTAAGCTGACCCAAGGGTTCTAACGTATTCCTTTATCCTCACAGCACCTTTCTGAGGCAGGGAATTTCTTTATCTTCATTGTATGGGTAAGGAACCAAAGCCCAGAAAAGTTAAATCTTTGCCTTTGTTCACTCAAGAAGTCTGTGTGAAAAAGGGCTCTGGAACAGTGTTTTCTGAGTTTAACTTCTAATTCATCTTTTCCCCCTCATGCTGGGCTGCTTAGATGAATTATTGTATGCTATTTCTGCTCTTGTGTAGGCAATCCATTAAATGAACAGAAAACTAGAAAGTTAAGTGATTGCCCTTCAGTATTGCCTAATTGTTTCTTTTTAATTTTGAAAAGCAGTTCCATTTGGAAAGAACTGGGGAGAGAAATCCGAGCTCTAAACTCTTCCTTAGAGCTTGGCATACTTACGATGCCTGACACTATAAACACATGCACAGACTGCATGAATCTCTATCACACTGCATTCTGGTAATGTCAAGACAGAAGGCCTGTGGGCTACTTTTTCTGTTTCAGTGGTTCATCTAAGCCTCCCTTGCACTTGCCAATCTTTTTTTTTTTTTTTTTGGCAGTACATACAACTACTTGGGCCAAAAAACCAATATGATGTTGCAAGCTTTTGCACAGCACGACCTCGCATTAGCACGGAAGTATCAGGTACAGTATCTTCACTGTTACTACTGGGAGCAGCCTTCTTTTTCCTCTCCTCTTACTTCACTGGGATTACGTTCATACCCTGAGATAGCTGTATTAAAGTGACCTTCTTTCGGCTCCAACCCCTTGCTTATTATTCATATCTTCTCACCTTTTTGACCAGTATATACCTGTCCTTGCTAATTTATTTTTAACCAAGACCAGCCCTACTCTTCAAACCTCTAATTTCACCTATGCAGCATGAGCAATGCCCTGGCCTTTTTCCTTGAACAGGCCCACAGTGGCCAGGCCCCGTGGCTAGGAATATGCTGGTGTTACCTGACATGATGAGATGCAGAAAGTTGTTGCAAGTCAGTTCTGGCCTGACCCTTTTTTGTCTTGGCCTGCTGGATGATCTGTGAGGAGTTCTGAGCAGTCAGTATACAAACTATACGCAATATCTGCATCTTCCACTGGGACATTTAAGACATCCCCCTTTTGTCTTAAAAGAGAAGTGACTGCAGGATGAAGCTATAATAATAAAGGATTGTGCTCTGGAAATCTCTTTACCAGACAGTGGAAATTCAGATTTGTTAACCTTTACAGCCTGATATGGGACTTAGCAGTGTTCTCAGACAGCTTGCTGCAGGGGTAGGTTGAACATGAGTGATAGACTGAGAGGAGTGATGGTTTTCTTATATCCTTCCCTCCCTCCCCAATTCTAGTGGAGTAGAATTAATATTTCACATAGACTGGCCAGGTGTCCAACAGCTTTTCCCAAAGCTATGCCACAGTTGCATAAAATCTGAATACCATAATACCTCTAGATGTTTGTACGTCTTACAAATATGACAGAATGAGTAATCTGCTGTCTGTCTTTTCTAGTTTCTCACTGGTGAATTTCTTAACTTTGTCATCAAACTAGGTAAGTCCTACATTGCCCCTGTCTCTTGTTATATCTTAAAAAGCAGACTCAGCGCTCCAGAAACCCTCATGTTGCTGAATTTCCTTCCTGAAAGATTTCACAAGAAAATGTTGCACGTGGTGTTTCCTGAGTTAGTAGCAGCTGGAATTTCAACAAAGGGAGGGGACCAAGCCTCCCCAAAAGATTCCACTCTCCCTTCCTTCCTTCCTTCTTTCTACTGTGAAGTTTTACAGCTTTAAAATAGTCTTTCTGTGATTTATCTTTTTACCTTTTTCTTATCGTGACTCTTCCTGTGTGTGTTTATTTTTATTATTATGTCTTCAAAAGCCCGTTTCTGGCTTCTTTTCTTTGAGAGTCATTGACCTCAAATGATGGTGCCCCAATAGGAAAAAGCAGCTCTGATACTCGTCTCTCCTGTCTTGCTATAATTTAAGAATAACTCTGCTCAAGGCTGTACAATGAGAATAAGGACAAAACACTTTAAAATAGAATGATTTTATAGAAACAAAACCAAATTTTAATATAAAAAGCATTAAGAACAACAAAGCTGGAGTATTGTAGGGAGACTGAGTTAGATGCTTCATGGTTTTCACACCGTGTTAACTGTGCTTTTGCTATATATACTGTATGTAAGCCCCAAAGAATCTGGCTGAGCTTTAGTTCTTGGTTGTATTTCCAGGGTTAAAAGTCAGAGGAAATCCATTATCATTTAGAATCTTGTAGGTAAAGAGGCAAATAAATATTATATCTTAAATAAGTGTAGTAAGTAGATATATTTTTTACTGTAATGTCTTTCCTGTCTGCAAGCACAATCATGTCTTGCACTGTTCTCACTTCTGGGAAGTGCTTAAGCCCTGGTTTATGTAGGATTACACCGGAACTGTATGCTATTGCTTTTTTGGACACCTGTATAGAGACTTTTTAAAGTGAAATGATCTGTAAATTACCTGATTATTCTTTTGTCTGCCCAGGTTTTGGTGTTGCTCAGACTAAAGCTGTAATGACTTTTGTTTCTGGCATTCCCATGGGACCTCCACGGCTTCCGCTTGTTAAGGCCTCAGAGGAGTTCATCGCCAAGGCCAAAGCCAAGCTGGATAGCATTGTCTGGCCTACCAACTGATTTCATTTCCATGTGGATTTTCCACATGGATAGTGAATCCCTTTTCTGGGTTTCACTACCACTTGGCACGCTCCCCATGTGACAGGCTGATTTGGCTGTGACTTCTTTCAGGGAATCTGCAGGGTGCCTGAGCCCCTTCCTGTTAGGGCTGGTCTTGTTGGCACACATCTAGCCGCCTTTTAATTTAACGTTACCCAGCTGCCCTGGATTCCTGCACATCCCAGGATGAGCTGTTATCTTTAAAATAAGCACATTTTCCCCAGTAGAAGGGTCCTGACTCTGTTTGTACAGAAAACAAGAAGATCTATCTCTACCCTCCGCTGCTCCCTCCAGCTGGACCATGCTTTGTCCTCCACCTTCACCAGCATCTCCAGCACTGCAGTATGTTTTTACACACTGGCATGACACTGTCTGGTTGCTCAGACTGGTATTTTACTGTTTGTCATGAAGTCCTAGTCCATTATCAGCAATAAGTAAGGAATCTGTTAGGTTGGGGCACTGCCTATTCATGTAAAATCCTGTTTTTATCCTTTCTCATTGTCTCTGTACACCTTCACTTAATGCAAAATTTAAAAAACTTTTGTAACTAAGAGCTTTTGGCTTACTAATGAATGGATGTTTCTCCATCTTTCTCCTTGCAAGAAAACTGAAGCTGGAATTGAACTGTAAGTCTCTGTATGCAAATGTAATGGAAAATATACTGTATTGCAGTATTAGGAGGTCATCTATGATCAGATTAAGAGGTCTGCTTTTGCACCCTGGACCTGTCCCTCTCCCCTGGTCTTAACCCTTCCCTTCTGAGAGTATTTGTATTCTGCAAATGTAAGATCCCGTGCCCTCTACTGCTACGGCTGTAAGTTCTGACAGCTTTCTCGCATGCAAAAATGATTGCACAGTGTACAAGGATATTTGGAAGGGGAGGAGAAGAGATAGGGAAACGTGGAGATTAGTTCTAAACTTTTCATAACCCAGGGTGTGAAATACTCTACTAATTTCCTTTTACTTTGTAATTACTTAACAAGAAATACAGACTAGTAAAGGTTTCCTTTGTTTCCCCCCTCCCCCTCCAGATTTATAAGAAATTTAGAGAAGCTTTTCTCACTGCTCAGACATGGGGAGAGAGCTAAATCAGCCATGGGTGCTGCACATCTTTGGTAGTTCACTGTGTAACTGTTACTCGGAACTCTACAAAAGTAGATGGGGCCTGCAAGGGAGAAGCATAGGAAAAAAGCACAACCATGAACATGAAACAAGAACTGATTGTTAGGCTCTTCTCTAATGGAAACTAAATATCTTTATTGTAATTCCAGTGCTGCAGTTTACTGACTGTTTTAGTATGTGGCACGTAGAAGTAAATGGCACCTAGATAAGGCATCTTTAAATGATTGTTTTCTAACAGATCCAAATTATTTTGGTTCAATAATTTTTATACTTGTGTCTGTCTCTGTCAAATCATGAAACCTTTTAGTCATATTTTGACTCACTTCTGTATTCAGTATTGATTATAAAACATTATTTTAAATACTTATATTGCTGTTTCCTTTCTCTCTTTTGGAAAAATGCTGTCGGTGAGGCAGTAGGGGAGGAGGTGTGTGGGCGGCTTTCTCAGGGTTTGGTAATCATTTTTTTTTTCTTGTGTTCCTGCAAGGAGATTCTTTTAAAATTAGACCCTGTCAGCATAAAGTTCCTGCTGAACTTTAGCCACGTGGGCTGTTTTGTAGAAGTCAGCAGGACTTCATGGTTGAATAACATGTAAACATGTGTACTAGGAACAGCAGAAAGTAAAATCTTTTTAGAGGTTGGAGTGAGGAAGGTTTTGACGACCTCTTTTGCTCCCCAGGCTGTTCAGCCTAGCCTTCCCTGAATATTCCAAGTTTCCGTTAAGCTCCGCATCGCTTTGCAGTGACCGCCTTTGAGTTCTGCTGTGCTGGTTGTGCTTTTGTCTGTTGGCTCCATAAGGTGACTGGAGCTTCCGCATAGGTCCTAGAGGTGTTTTTGGTATCTAGCTCTTCAGCGTGCAAGAAAATCTGCCTTTCCTCGATCTCGGAAGCAGCCTGCAGAGCAGCAGGAGTATGGTGACGTGTGTATCTGGCACAGATTTACCTTGTCAGCTGTTGCTGGTCCTTCTGTTGACTTGTCCTGGCAACTAGTTATTCTGTACCACTCTCCCCCCCCCTTTTGTTTTCTTTTTAATTTAGGTACCTCCTTTTCTCCATGACTTCCTATTTAAAGATTCATAATTTTCTTCATTTAATTGGGTCCCCTTCAGATTACAACAGACTATGCATCCCCCCCGCCCCCCCCCCTTTTCATTGGAGGACCCAGTGGAATAAATGCATGGTTTGGGGATGGAGCGACCCACGTCGGAACCCGCAGCGGTGCTGAACACACGTGACGTGGCGTCAGTGCCAGCGCAGGCCCCCCGCGCCGCCGCTCGCCCGCCCGCCCGTCCGGCGCCTCTTTTTGTCCCGCAGCGGCCCCCGTCGGCGCGCGTGCGCGCCTGCCCTCTTGAAGTGCGGGGCGGGGGAGACGTGCCTGCTCCCCGCCCTCGGCAGGCCGGTGCCGGGGCACAGAAGGGAAGCGGGCGGCGGCGGCGGCGGCGCCCGCGGCTCCGTACCGCTGCTCGCGGGAGGCTGCGGCTGGGGTGGGGGGGGAGGGGGCAGTGAGAAGGCGGCCCCGTCGGCCGGTTGCCGGTAGCGGCGGGCGCGCATGCGCAGGGCGGGAGCGGGCGCCGGCCTGGGGCGGCACGCGCCTGCGCCCGGCGGCCGTTAGTCCCGCCCCTGCGCGAGCGTGCGCGCGGGGGGAGCGGCCGCTCCGTGCCCCCCCCCCCCACACACACACCCTGGCTGCCTCCTGAGGGCCGTTAACGGCTGCCGCCGGGCGCAGCGCGCGCCATGGGCGACGTGAAGAACTTCCTGTACGCCTGGTGCGGCAAGAGGAAGGTGACGCCGGCCTACGAGATCCGCGCGGCGGGCACCAAGAACCGGCAGAAGTTCCTGTGCGAGGTGCGGCGCCGCGCCGGGCCGGGGGGGGGGTCCCCGGGGGGCCCGTGCGGGGCCCCTCCCGCAGCCCGCGGCGCTGCCGCGCTCCTCTCAGAGGGGCCTCGCCGTAGCGCGCTGAGCCCAGGGCTTCTCAGCAGCGCCGGGGTGGATGGGGTCTTTCAGTGAATGGGTTGTCTTGAGAGAACGTTACCGCTGGTAGCGAATAGGTGGCCAGAGGCTGTTTGCGTGTGTGTATAAAGGCCCTATACAAATCTACAGTGTTCCTTGGTGTATAGCAAGGGCTGCTGGAAGCTAAGTGTTTAGCGAAAATTTAAAGAAGACCCTGATGCATGAAAGCTTGAATGTTTTAAAGTTAGCATATGCAGGCACCTGTTCCCTTACCTCATGCAGTGTTTCAAGGTAATTGCAAATTTAAAGCTCAAATGGGTGAGTGCAAATTCAAATTTCTCATGTGTAGGTTTAAAAAGTGCTGAATTGGTTTGTGAATGTAAAGTAGCCTGGTAAAAGTTCTTACAATAAAAAAGAATCATTGTTTTAAGGCGAATGTGTGCATTAACCATCCACACATGTGACCCCAAAGAATTTTGATCATCTGCTGAACTTGTGTTGAAATGTATTAAAAGAAAGTCCTGTTGTGTTGGCTTGTAGTCTGTGTGCTGTTACAATATTGCTCTCTGCTTCGCTGTTGAAGTCCTGAATGTTCCACCAGAGAATTTAAAATTCAGATTGTCTTCAAGAAGGAGCTAATGTTAAGTCCAAGGCCACTTGGAGAGTGGGTTAGTTATAAATAAAAATATTTGGACTAAACACATTGAATTTGTCATTATACCCTTCCTTCCCCCTCGCATTGATCCTGGAAAACCCCATAGCAAAACTGAGCAGCACAGTAATATTAGACTAACGGTATTGTAATTGAGGTTGAACAGCATGTCTGGATTTGAGGGAATGCTGTGACTCCAAATGAACAGGTGCCATATGGAAATGATTATTGCTGGGCATCCCTGTTGTCACCCATTATCAGTAGTTGTGTGGTGTCTTTAAAAGTATCTCTAAGAGTGTCTGAGCACTTCCAAATTTGTTGGACTTCTCCATTTTTCTGGCAGAACCTGCTATACAGGCTAATGATTATGTCCTTTTATTTCCCCACCTTTGAATATATACTGCTTGCTATCAGAGTGAGGATCTTTGTATTCTCCTTCCTCTTACATGTAGGTGCTCTTCTTTTCTCATAACATGTATGTACGGATTTCTGTTTCATGCAGAAAGAGTATTTTACTCCACAAATCTGAATTTGCAGTGCACTTCTGTAATAAAAATCTGAAAGTTTTGCAAAATTAGTAATGAGGCTGAGTATAAATATATAAGGATGGAAAATAACTGTTGAAGATGAAGGGCAGTGGTTGCAGAAAAATAGCTGTAAAATGTCTGGTTAGTTTGAAATTTGAAAAAGGTTTCTGTTGTGTACTCATTTTGTAGCAGTTTCTCAGATAAACTAGCAGGATAGCAAGATGCTGCTTTAAATTGTTGCTCTAAGTTTATGAAATACATAATGACTTGCATGCTGTAATAACATGGAACTACAGTAGAGGACACACAAGCTCTCTTCTGTCCTTGTTGTTTGAGACAGACTGGGATGAAGGCTGAGGAAAGGGAACCTGGGGAGAGTTTGCTGCTGCTTGCTGGAAGGGTCCCTTTCTACACTGATTCATTTTCTTTGTCAAGGTTTTGGTAAATACTCATTCTCTTAAGAATGGACTGTTGACGTTTTCTTCAATAGGTATAAAATATTTTCTGGACCCAAGTTATACCTTGAAGAGCTGTAGGAAAAAAAGCGTTGCCTTTTCAAGACACTTTCACTTGAACTTACCACAGATCTGTATTTTAATTTGCAGGTTCGAGTAGAAGGCTTTAACTACATTGGCATGGGCAATTCCACTAACAAGAAAGATGCGCAGAGCAATGCTGCTCGAGACTTTGTCAATTATTTGGTTCGAGTGAATGAAATGAAGAGTGAAGAAATTCCTACTTTTGGGGTAAGCTGCTCCTTTCTCTACACCAACGACTGATCTTTGATTGTAATGCATCTGGGTTATCTGGGTGTGCTCTATTCCCTGGAGTTCAGTTTGGCACCCCCATGCAGTGAAGAAGACTGAATCTGTAGGACTTCTGCCTGCAGTGTTGGAAAGCTGAAATATATACGTGTTAGTCTGCATAGTTGATGAGGCTGGGATAGAATTCAGAGTTCCTGTGAGGTGCTGCATCCTGATGATAAAAGTGCTGAGTACTCCCACCTGACTCTGGGAGTTTTGTGTTAAGTGCATGGTATGATATATAATGCTGTGTACTAAAAAAAAACAAAACAAAAAACCCAAAGGCGCTTCAAAGCAGACATTGAAAATTTGAATATTTTTTAACTTTAAGCACTTTATACCTTAGCTGCTCTTGTGTGAAATAGGATCATTGCTTTTTGTGATGTTTTATGAGCCATGCAAGTGTCACAGCAATGAGTATCACATACAAGCTGAGGAGGAAGATAATTCTATCTTTACAACAGTTGTAGTGTACAGTAAATAAAGCATGGAGCTACATGTTAAATGTCGAGAGGGAAGGGAATACTTTTTTTTCCAGTGTCTCATTAAAAGTATATCTGTATAACATTGAGTAGTTAGTCTGAATAGTCGAAGGAGTTACCCATGTTAGAGCAGTGCTTCCTTGTCTCCTAAGCCAAGGTGGAGCCCTATGGTAACAAGACCTATATCGTGTCTGTTGTACCAGTTAGTTTCATGGCGATGAATTGTGCTGCCTAGCTAGATCCTAAATGGGGATAGTGTTCTGTGCCTTGTGATCAGTTAGTTAAATATACGCATTTCAAAAAGGGAAGAATTTAAACTGTATAGATAACTGTAATTTTGTTGTTTACATGTTTTCTTACAGGGTTTTTTTGTATGTTTATAATGTCTATTTGAGTTATCTTGGATATAAGATATGGACCATATCTGTTATTTTTCCCAGATGCTCACACAATTGGTTTTGTAATTGCTGAACTTTATGTCAGAGCTACTTGTTGGTTGAAAATCTAATTAAAGAACACCCACAAAAAGCCAAATATTCAGCAATTGCATTCCTTTCATATTTAAAAAGGAGCTTTGGCTATTACTATTGCATAATGATGCATGAGCTCTTTATGCTGCCTAAGGTTTTCTAGCTAAATACTAAAAAGACTTATTCTGTGCAAAGGTGCTGGTATTTCCCTTCATTTTCTTCTATAGCCAGCAGGTGGTGATACCCCTGATGGACTGATGCATGGTGCAGCTAGAGATGTTACTGGTTCCAGTTCTACTTTGGGTGGACCTCTTCCTCCACATTTGATTCTAAAGGCTGAGATAGGTAAGACTGTGAAAACTGGAATTTAGATGTATGTGGGTGTAGTACATGTATATAGATTTTTTTTTTTTTTCACATAGTATAATTCTGCACACAGAAGACAGTTAGAAGTCATTGTAGTTTTGAGGCAGAGGTGTGAATGACTGCATGAGCTCTGAGGGAGCATTCATGTCCTGTTGAGATCGCCAGGCAATGCTTCTCCGTTGCTGAGAATGTGATTTGGGGGAACCACAGTTTTTGTTTTTTCCCCTGGTAGATAATGGCCCAGGTGCAGCACCTGGAAGCTCTGGCTATGGTGGATCTCAGTGGGATCGGGGAGCAAATTTGAAAGATTACTATTCAAGGAAAGAGGAACAAGAAGTGCAGGCAGTAAGTCATTCTATTCAGTTTTATTCTATTCTGTTGTCCTTTACTTTAGTTCTTAAATAGGTGTCTTTCACTCCTTTAATTTGTTATTAGCATTTATAATCAGGCTTGCAATTTTCATTTGATATTTTGCTCTTGGTTTTAACTTCAGTTGAAGATATACCTGCTGACTTTTAACAAAGCTAATTTACTTAAGCTAAAAACAAAATAAATCATTCTGGGTGCTGTGAATATCAGATTATTTGTATAGACATTTTGTTGCAAAAATCAGGAAATACTGAAGACTTTTCAGCATTTTCTGTAAAGAAGTCTTAACTATTTTACAGTATCTAGACAAGTTATTTCAAAGACTTGTTATAAGAATGTTTAAAATTGAAATCTAACAGAAACCAATAAATGAAATGTTTCTTCTAATGTTAGACCTTGGAGTCAGAAGAAGTGGACTTAAATGCTGGTCTTCATGGGAATTGGACTTTGGAAAATGCTAAGGCACGTCTGAACCAGTTTTTCCAAAAGGAGAAGATTCAGGGAGAATATAAATACACCCAAGTGGGACCTGATCACAACAGGTCTGGTAGTTTCAGTCACCTTCTATATATTAAGGGTTAGAAATATTTTTGGTGATAGTGTCTGGTCACACTTATTTGTAGTGCTCTGCAGTTCTATGTGAGAAAATGGTATTCTTTACCAGGGCCAACAGAGTTTGAAAGATAGTAATCAAAGTCCTTGATAAGAGAAAGGGGTAACCACATTCATTTTCATAGTTTTTTTCCTTCTGTCTTCATTTCAGTGCCTTTGACTTGCTTTGTAGACTGTTTAATCCAGTTTCAGAATTGTAACATCCCTAAATCTTGAAATGGGAGTGATGAGCATTGGTGCTGAGATTTGAGTAACTCTGAAGAAATTTTTATCTGATGTTTTTCATGGATGTGTGGCTTTTACGACGATTGCTGTGACCTAGCTAACAACTGACATCAGTTTGAATGGAGGGAGTGCTGAATTGCTTGCAGTGATTGTTTGTATAACTGCAGTTTCTTTTGTACAATTTGAGTAAATCTTAAGTATGCTTACATTTGCTTAGCTAGAAATGTGCTTCAGGGACATCTTATTTCTATTATGGTTAACGTTTTTCAGCAGAATCTTCTACTGGAAAACATGAGTTTGGCAGAATCAAAGTGATCCTCCTGCAGGAGTTTTGAGGGTGTTAAATTTCAGTTGAAACCGGTTGAGTCCTTTTTGACTTTCTTCCTGTTCCATCAACAGGGTGTAAGTGAACTGAAAACTTGCATGTTCTTCTCCCAAATGAAAATAATGCATAGCAGATTGTGCATAAAGAATTGATGTTTTTGAACTTTTACTCCCATTTGGAATAGTCTTTAAAAATCAACACTTTGGGGCATTGTGTTAATTCTTGTGAAATAATTATGTGCTGTGGTCAGAAATAATGGCATGCTGCTGCTGGATTTTTTTTTTTTTTTTTTAGTTTTATATAAATTTGTTTTCTATGAGAGTTATTTTTTAGAAAGACAAGTAAGTCTTCTCATTACAGTCTTCCATGAGAGACTTGCTTGGAATATATACCAGACCTCTGGTATTCTTTTGTGGTTGAGTCTTATAAACATTTAAGGCATTTAAAATATGTATATTGGTGACAAAGTTCTGAATTCTCATTTAAAACTTATCTTCGAGTCACTTCATCTCCATTTCTGTTTTCAAGCAAGGGCATTTCTCCCCCTTGAATGAACAATACAAAAAATAGCTTGTACAGTACTAGGAACTTAATACATGTTTGTTCCAGGTGTTGTGCTTGAACACTTCTTTTATTCTATATTTTGCAGATTGTAGTTCATTTTGATAGGTTTTCTGCAAGTAAAAGCGTTAAAATCCATATATTTAATATGCATATGCTTAAGCAGAATGAGGTGGCCGTTGGTGACAGTATGTTTCTCAGCCCATTTACTGTTCTTCTGTAGAGCATTTCAGGGTGTAGTAGTTATTACACCCAGGAAAGCTCATGTGAATTGCTCTTGAAGGAATGACAGAAGGAGGAACTGTAAAACTCTCCTGCAGCTAATCAGATAGGTAGAAAACAATCTTAATGTGTCCTAGCATTTCTTTGGCAGAGGGCAAAAGGTAATAACTTTTCTACCAGATTTAATCCTTTTGGTACATATAACAAGAGAGGAATGATTTCAGATGTTTTGGGAGTTTTGAGGAGAGTTTTTTGTTTTTATTTTTATATATATATATATATATATATATATATATATTTTTTTTAGAAATACCAGTTCTCATGCATATTGCCAGTGTGATTTTTTTTTTATAGTAATAGTTTTTATAAGAAAAGTGTCAGTCTTGATCTCAGATTTTTAAAGGAGAAATTTTTTTTTTTGTTTTCAATGGATCATAGTCAGTAGGTATCAGAATTTGGTAGTAGTAAAATTTGGAATTGGAAAGGTTGTTTCAGTTTTGAGAGGAGGGTATCATTGTATGTGTGAATATGTCTCTCCTAATATAAACTATGAACTAAATATTAAGGGATGGAATGTGGCTTTTCTCTTTTGGGATTCCTTTAGTGGTGTGGGATGCCTTTGCCTCCTTCTGTTCATGTTGAAGATGGTAGCAGTGGGCGACACCAGAGATCTGTGCTTATTCATACATGGGCTGCTTAGACTGTACTAAGCAATCTCATGGGAGTCTATTGTAAACTGATTTTGGTGTCGCTGTTCTCCCCTTAGGTGGAGGAGAATGAGATTGAATGCTGACTATAGGCCTGGCTGAGAAACATACTGGCATCGGTGCCTTAATTGGCTGTTGTGTCCCTGAAAGCCAGTGGCCTTTCACCCGTGAAGCCACTGTGCGTGAAGGTCAGTTCACTAGTAGTACAGGAAGGAGTTCTAACACCTAACCTTTTTTTCTATTTACAGCAAGAAATCAAGGACCCAGCTGCAAGGTTCTGCCTGCAGCTGTGGAAGTACCAGAGGCATAGTTCTCAGAGGAGCTACATCTGATAAAGTCCAGTCATACATCTTGAATCATATTTGCAAGTTTAAATCCAATCTTACAAGAACTTGGCTTTAATTTTTAATTTGTAGAAGTATGCACTTAGGTTTGTGCCTTTAAAAACATGGATCTATTTTCCATCATCCACTATTGACATATGGCTTTCTAACTCCTTTAAGCCTAATTAATGTACCAGTAGACCGTTAAAAGAATTTGCTACAGGGCTACTAGGCAAACTGTTACTTCTGCTGCACGCAGTTACTTTTGACTAAGTTCCCAGAGTATGGAACTAAGGGCTTCAAGAAAATTCAGGTATGCAGATATTGTATCTCCTTCTATGCAGATACTTCCAACAGTGTCTTCGACAAAATGGCCTGATTTAGTTTTGTCTGTGCTCTGAGCAGGCCAAATATGTGGCAACTGCAATGTAGAAAAAGAGTAGATATAGTAAGTGTTGCATCCAAGTTAATAAACCCAGGCTCCTAGTGGGATTTATCAGCTTTGGCCCATGTTACGTTAACATGCTGTGTGCTTTGTAATTGTCTCAGACAGTTTGGAGCATATTTCCTAATATGTGGCTTTAAATTTCAATGCTGAACAGTACTATTTACAGGATTCTTCTTAACGGATCTACTGATTATATTGATAGCAAGTTTGTCACCTTCTAACTTGAGGTTAAAGGGATTAAAAGCACTAGTATTTTACCCTGGTCATTGATGAATTGAGAGTCTCTGACTGAGTACACAAGAGGAGGTCTTTGGTTGAGTTTTCATTTCTCAAATACTATTCAGAGAAAAACAAAACACACTTAAAATGATAAAAAACATTATTTTTTTAAGGATTAAGTAAGAATATATTGCTGAGTTTTGAGCTTTGCCTAAAAAAACTGGAAAGAGTGGCTATTTTGGCAGGGTCGATTTCAGCTATTCTTTGTAATTGTAGCCCTCATGTTCTTTTTCTTTTACAGGAGTTTTATTGCAGAAATGAACATTTATGTGAAGCAGCTGGGCAGAAGTAAGTGTTCCTCTCTATTTTTTTTGGTCTTAGCAAACGATTGGTGTCGGTGCAGAGAACTAGGTAGAACCCTTGAGTACGGATTTTCGTAGTTACATGTTGGAGCCACTTCCAAAGGTGAAGGTCCATGTTTGTTTCCTGATGTGAAATCTTTTTTTCTGTGTGCTTTGCTTGTTGCATTCTACTCCTTGTCTACTACGTGCTTCCACTAATCTTTCTTCTGAGCGCAGAGAAGTGCCTAGGAGTTATGGTAGGTTTTGTTTGTCTTGGTAACTTGTCCTTCGCCTGTCTTAGAAATGCAGGTGTCTAATGTGTTCCTAGGCAGTAGGTATGCTTTCCATAATATCTGTTTATGTAGAGATTGCAGTAAAGCTTATATGATGTTGTTGGTTGGTATAGGATAATCATACTTCCTTAGGTATTGAAGGTAGAAAAGACCTTAAGGTATCCTTTATTAACTACAGGAGTTCCTTAGAAGGTCAGTAAATAACATTATGTAGCTAGTGTGAGTCAGCTGATAAACAGACCTTGTTGAATCTTATATTGGAACTCTGGATTTATCGAGAGTTGAGCCTCTTTCCATGAAACCTGGCTTGTGTGCACAATCACAAAGCTCATCTCAGTAATATCTCTGTGGAAGCTGTTTGCATCGTCAGCCACTGCCACTCTAAGCTTTGTGTGCTGCAGGGATCTTCGGTCGTGAGCATGGATCAAACAAAAAGCTGGCAGCACAGTCCTGTGCCCTTTCCTTAGTTAGACAACTCTACCATCTCGGTGTCATAGAACCTTATTCTGGACAGACAAAGAAGAAGGAAGGAGAATCGGTGAGTCTGGTAGAAGGACCAGAAATTGTTGCTTTTGTTTTAGTGACATACAAGCACCCTCTTAGAAGGACGAGGGAGTGAGTTAGTGTTTGCGCTCGATATTTAACAGAATAGAAGTTAATAAATCATTTTGATTCTTTGGACAAGTGACCCATTTTTGGTCTGATCAGTGATTTGCATCAGAAATACAACTTAGTGTGTATGTGAATGGATCAGTAAAGGAATTTGATAGCATGTTAAATTAAATAGGACTTGCAACAAGTGCTCCTATCAGTGTAAATTTTCTGGAAGCTTAAAAAAAGAGTTCTGTTCATGCTACATACAGTTCTCTGGTACATTTAGCGGTTTTTTGGTATTTGGTTACAAATATGGCAGTATCTTCCTATTCAATTAAACTCAGACATTTAAAAGTATTCTACAGATTCTCGTTGGACCAAAAGTTGGCAAAATGTTTCAAGAATGTGAGTTTTGAACTGATGATGATCTTTTTGCCTTGTTGCGCTAGGAACTATTTGCTGGTTCCATATACTCTCTAGTAGTCTGCAGTTCTTGCTTCCATTGTTTGTATTTTTGTGTATATCTACAGGTAGTTTTTAAATATTTAATAATATTCCACTTAATAGGTGGAACCCTATGAAGTGTCGCTCTCTTCTGACTTAGAAAATCAGCTGCAAAACATTGTACGGGAGCTGTCTCTGGAGATTGTGCCATGGGTGAGTGTGTGGTTCAGATACTTCACTCCAGTATGCAACACCAGGCCTGCTTGTTTAATGCATTCAACTTGCTCTGCCCACCTTCCTTTTGCATGTATAGCCTGAAGATCCCAGGAATCCAGTTCTGATTAACATTGGAAAGCTGGCGCATTTTGAACCATCCCAGAGACAAAGTCAAATGGGAGTTGTTCCATGGTCACCACCTCAGTCCAACTGGAACCCTTGGACCAGCTGCAATATTGATGAGGGTCCTCTGGCTAATGTAAGACAGCTCAAACAATTGACTTGCTTTTGTTTTCTTGCTTCTGGAACTTTTGAATGCTCTTTACCTCAAACTTGCTCCTGAGCTTACATTATCTTATTCCTTACATAAAAAAACCCTGCTATTGCAGTGGTCACCTGAGTATCTCACTGGCTTTTTCAGTTTGTGGGGTCTTTCCGAAAAACTTCCAGGGATGGCCATTTAATTTCAACACACGAATGAACGGGATAGGACAGCTCATCTGCATAACTCATTTCAGGGAGTTATACAGGACATGATCCTATATTGATATTTGGAATTGTTACATTGGTGTGACTGATTTTTATTATGAAGTTTTGATACAATTAAATAGAGCATGAACAAGTCTCCAAACAATGTGTTTGCTTTGCAGGTCACTCCAGAGCAAATAAGCATGGATTTGAAAAGTGATTTCGTATACCGTTTGGAGCAAGATCAAGAATTACAAAGAGTAGGTGCTCTTCCTGGCATGCTTGTGCTAGTCTTGTTCTCTTCCAAAAGAGGTTGAATGTAACACACACAGTGCAGAGTATTGTGGATTTCGGTAGTAATATATGCCAAGTTTTCAGAAGTACTGGATGCTACTGTGGGTTAAGTAAAAGCTGGGATGGGTGTGGGAAATGTGTTGCTGCTGTTTTAGCGTCTAGTTAGAGTAACCTATAGCTTGTATGATAAGTTTTTCCTTTGAGTAAGTGAAATCTGTGTAGAGGAGTGAGAGGAAGTAAGCATGCGGAGCAGAACAGGCTGATGGTTGGACGTGACTGGAAATGTGATTTTCTCCGCCCTCCCCAGATACTACGAGAGAGGGAGACTCTACCTGTGAAGAATTTTGAAAATGAAATTCTGGATGCAATCCGTCACAATTCTGTGGTTGTAGTTCGTGGTGCCACTGGTTGTGGCAAAACCACACAAGTTCCACAATACATACTGGATGAATATATCAAAAACAACCGAGCTGCAGAATGCAATATAGTAGTGACACAGGTAAGGAGTACGTTACAAATGCAACTGCTTAAGTTTCATGGCTGGATACTAGAAGTGATCTATTAGGATGTGCTGAGAAATTAATCATCATCACGAGCATCATTCACAAAAGCTTGAAGAAGCTTCCTTCTCAGTGCTACATGTAGGAGTCGGGAGTTTTACTTCACCATGACATTAGTGCTATTGCTCCCTGTATTACTTTCTAATGGTTTATGTTGTTTCATTATCAGATAGGACTGGGGAGAACAATACATATGAGAAACCTCAGCATCATATACATCTTCATTTGAAGTGTTATTTTTCACATGCTCTGGATAGGATAAGGTACTCTGACTGGTACCTTGCCCACGTGAAAAATTATTGGCTGTTTGAGGGGAAAGGATTCAGCAAATGCCAGGTGGTAGTTTCCATATATCCTTATATCCCTCCTCTGTAATTGTATGTGCATAATCAACCATTTCAGAAGAAAAAACTTGCTGTTATAGATATTACAGTTGTAATGACTATTGTGTAAAGAAATCTTAGGACACCTGTAATTTTTATAGTTTATTTTTGTGTTTGTGGTGGTGTTCTAGTAAGCTAATAAAACCTCATCATTAAGTTGTGGAAAAACTGTTTCATCCCACAGCCTCGGAGAATCAGTGCAGTTTCTGTAGCAGAACGTGTGTCGTATGAGCGAGGAGAACAACCTGGGCAAAGCTGTGGGTACAGCGTACGATTTGAATCCATGCTTCCTCGGCCACATGCCAGCGTGATGTTCTGCACTGTAGGTCTGTATTGTTTTGTTTCTGTATGGAGCTTGTTATTTATGAGTCTGAAGTCTTTGAGCTAGCAGCAAAAGTGGAAACACGATTAGATTAAATTTTTTCAGAAAATCTGTATAAAAGATGTAAAATTTTGGGGGGTTAGAAGAAGTTTTCTAATGCGCTGTCCTGGCAAGGAAGGATGAAGATAGTTCAGTTTGGTTTTCAGCTCACTGGAAGTTTGATAATAAATACAGATCTAATAAGACTCTAATAATCACCTAAGGAAATGAAATTGCTGTATGTTGTTTGCTCTTAGAAGAAGACAGAAAGGGAAGCGGTAATGGGGGGGAAAGAAGAACGACTCTCTCTAGTAGTAACACTTTGTACCCTTCCGTTGCATGTACAGATGAAAGCATGGGAGATAGAGATGGGGCAGTGGGTAGTAAAATACGTTGGACAGTTGGCATATTTCTTAGTTTTTTCTTTTTTGTTTTGTTTTTTTGACCAATGCAACTGTTCTTGATGATGTTTTATCTGAAATTAAAAAATTGAGCTGTTACCTACGTTAACGTATGATTATTATATCTGCTTAAGGTGTTCTTCTGAGAAAGCTGGAGGCTGGGATTCGTGGCATTAGTCATGTTATTGTTGATGAGATTCATGAGAGAGATATTAATGTGAGTTACCTGGTGATTTGGATCATATTTCTCTTTATGCTTCTGTGCTGTTTAACTTTTGTATGTGTTCCTGTGCAATTGTACACGTGTAACAGGAAATAGTGCATTTTACTGAATGCCATATATGCAAGTCTTCTATCTGTAATGAGATTTAAAAAATTTGTCTCTTAATTACTTCTCACCTCATCAGAAGATCAAGAACTTAGGCTTTCTTGCTATCCTATCTCTTTTGCCCATTAGGATCTCCTATGTCCTGATACTTTCTGGAAAATAGAACAGCATTGTACTAGTACTTTTTGTTCAAAAGTGGGACATCACTGAATGTAAGAGTCAAGATTGGTTCAGGGAACAAATAATTATGGATGTGTTTTCACTTTTTCTGCTGACAGTTTTGTATTATTTTAATGGTACAGCAGTAGTATTTACAGAAGGTGCCATCTAGACGGTGATGTCCTTAAATGAATTTGGTTTTGACACAAACAGAACTGCAACAAGGTGAAAACGGAATTGGGGAGATTGCATTTAATTTAAGAAATTGAAGACAGCTGCAGTCCCCTTGATTCTTCCAAATAACTTTCAGCTTTGCCACACCAAGAGTGAGAGAAACCATTAAATCCTGCCAAGAAGCTTAGGCTTGCTTTGACAGAATCTGGGGACTCATTTAAATGGAATCGCAATTCAGATTTTTCTGATCCATCTCTTCATCTATTAAGACTATATTAATGATGGATTGTATAAATTTTCAAATTTTGTATGAGGATGGAATTTTATCCCTTGAAATAAGGGCCTACCTAACTGGAGGACAAAACTAAATAAATGTCATGTTTAAACAGAACTGCAGAGCTTTGCATACAATTGCACCAAGTCATTCCTACTTATTTTCGAACTATAACTACTTTATATATAAACAAAATTTAGAAAGACCTTAGGTTGTAGTGTTTTGTTAGAAACAAGGATAGTTATTTTTAAAGGGTTTTCTTGAGTTCCTTCAATTCTGATAAAGAATAAACTCCTCTGTGCATTGGAAATCTTAAAATTCTCTTATCCCAAGAATTGCAACATTGCAAGATAAAACACTGGCAACTGGTTATGGGATATTTTTGTGACAATTTTTACTTCTCTCGTCCAGCAAAGCTGCTGCTTAATAAGTTTGCACATCCATGTAGTTCTTTCTGGTCTTTTTGGAAGCTTTCTTTTTGCAGGTAGGAAATTAATGATGCTCTTATTCTCTTTTTACACAGACTGACTTTCTTTTGGTGGTGCTGAGAGATGTAGTTCAGGCATATCCTGAAATCAGGGTTGTCCTCATGTCTGCCACCATCGATACTAGTATGTTCTGTGAATACTTCTTCAACTGTCCTATTATTGAGGTCTTTGGTAGAACCTTCCCTGTTCAAGGTAAATCACCGAGCTTCTTTTTTTTTTTAATAATTATTTTTATAAGTGCTTTTATTTTTATTAAGTCATATGCAGGCGTATGTGGACAGCAAGATGTACACCTTATTTAGATTGCCTTGTGTCTCACAGATATAGTTTACACCTGACTGGCAGAGTAGACAATAACAGTAAACGATTTCACAACACTATTTAATTTAAAACAAAACAAAATCTGCCACCATTTGGGATGTTTTCCCTTGGAGGGTGAGAATAGTGATAGCCAGGTAGTGATGTTTCAGATCAGTTGTCTGTATTATTAGGAACTAGGGAAGTAGCTTTAAATGAGCCAGTATTTTTTAAAAAAAAGCAGTAAAAGTTACATGGAAGTATATTGAATAGAGGGGTAGGGTAGAAAAGATTCTCATATCCAAGCTGACGGTCAAAGAATTTTCTCCAGTCTTGGCTTCATGCTCTAAAACTAGTGTTCTGAAATATTGTGGTCATGTCTAGGAATGATCTCAAGGGATGGTAAAAAGAGTTGTGTTCCTTTATTTAGCCTTATAGTGGTCACCCTTGACAACCAATGACTTGTCTGTCCTTGCAGAATATTTTCTGGAAGATTGCATTCAAATGACTCAATTCATTCCTCCGTCAAAGGATAAGAAGAAGAAAGAGAAGGATGAAGAAGGTGGTGAAGATGATGATGTATGTTTGACTTTTCAATATTAAAAATTAAACAAGTGCTCGTTAGGGCTGTAGCTCTAGTGTAAGGCACATGTAGTTGTACCTTTTTTTTTCCTCTAATCACACAAGATCAAAAAGTGTTTTTGAAAAAGCATTGTTTAACAAGGATCACTGTGATAAGGACTAATTGATCAACTTTATTAATAAGCAGAAATTTATTGGGGATGTTGCTGAGTGATACAAAGGAGGAAATACATTGCTCCAATAATGGAGTAGCAGGTAAAGTACTGTGTTGTCTGTTCAATATTGTTGAACATAGAAATTTGAAAGTTGCTAAAAATGCTTAATATCTGAAATTGCTGTTAACTTCAGAAACAGAATTGAAATTTCTGAATGCCCGTGTAAACTGAAAAGTTTCTTTTTTGTTGAAGCTAAAATTCTCATGTTTTGTCATCCCACTTCTCTTTAAAAATAGAACTGAAATGCTTCTAGAGGTGAAAAAACAGAAGTTAAATTAGTTCGGTAGTTTCCCACTGCTAAATTGTTTTGCGTTACAATTGCCGCCTTGTACTAGAACGCTGGGAAGTAGGACCACCAGCTTATTGGGAACCGTTCTGTGAGCTGTGCCTGAGATGATCTTCCTCATCCACCCATCTCATTTTCCTATTTGCCAGGCCAGCCGGTGTCCAGAGATGGAGTAAATTCATCTGTTGTTGCTTTTTTTCTTTTCTTTGTAGGCAAATTGCAACCTTATTTGTAGTGATGAATATGGCCCAGAAACAAAACACTCCATGGCTCAGCTGAATGAGAAGGAAACTCCTTTTGAACTCATTGAGGCCCTGCTAATGTATATTGAGACTCTGAACGTCCCAGGAGCTGTGCTTGTTTTTCTGCCTGGCTGGAACTTGATATATACAATGCAGAAGCATCTAGAAATGAATCCACATTTTGGTACAAGCAACTGTATTCTATTTCATCTACTTTTTCAAAAGAAGTGCTGACTTGTGCGTAAAAATGGGAGTTGGATGAGTGGTTTAGAGAGCTGTGATTGATTTGTATAGATACATGAGAATGAATGGGTGGAAATGGTCATGTTGTGCAAGGAAGAAAGGAGAATTACACAGTAGCAGTTACTGACCTTCTTGTATTCATGTTGTAGGAGGCCACCAGTATAGAATTTTACCTCTTCATTCACAAATTCCTCGTGAGGAACAGCGTCGAGTGTTTGACCCTGTGCCTCCTGGAATAACCAAAGTATGAGAGTCTTTTCTGTCTGGAGTGTAACATACTTTGCCCTGTTGTGCTTTTATGGAGTGTGTTGCTGACTTTTTTTGTAGAGGTTATGTACTTTGTCCTGCAGAAAGCAATGTATTTTATCTTGCAGTCCAGTCTTAACTTTTTCAGAACAAATATATTTAAATATGCATTTCCTGTTTTCATAGGTTATTTTATCTACCAACATTGCTGAGACTAGCATTACCATCAACGATGTGGTCTATGTTATAGACTCTTGCAAGTGAGTTCATGAAGTAGCTTTTTGTTTTGTAAATCCTGTTCTTTGGAATGCAGAAAAGGGTTTTGGTTTTTTTTGAATGGACAGAACTGCCTTGTGTTCCCATAGTCACAGAGCTGAATTTGAGTACTCTTAACTCAAGACAAATTTGCATTGTCTTTAGCTGTTTAACACAGTTACAAACCACACTGGCATTTCAGTAGGCTGTTTTTGGTCAGCTGCATTCACACTGCTAATATTCATGTGAGGTGTCACGGGGTCTCAGTGCATGTTTGAAATACGCAGTCTGCCCAGTGAATATTACAAATGATGTATAGCTGGAAGGAAAATACAAAAATTCTTGGAGTCTGTTATGGATCCTGTCTTGCTGTGTATGTTCTATGACCAGATTGCACATAGGAATCTCACTAATTGCATGAAAATGTTAAGCTTTTGAGACATTTTTGAAAACTTAATTCTGCATTTAGCTAGGGACATTGCTTCATAAAGAAGAATCTGATGGTTTAGCTTCCAGATAGATGACTAACTAGCCAACGGTTGGTTAGTCAAACAGGGGTGGTGTGTTCTAAATAGCAGTGTGGCTGCAAGGACTGAAATAAGAGAACTGATTTGTCAGGACTGAAGATGAAGAATATCTGATCTTGTATTTTTTTCTGTAACAGACAAAAAGTGAAGCTGTTCACTGCTCACAATAACATGACAAACTATGCCACAGTCTGGGCATCCAAAACTAATTTGGAGCAGCGGAAAGGGAGAGCAGGCCGTGTGCGTGCTGGATTTTGTTTCCATTTGTGCAGTAGAGCTCGCTTTGAAAGGTGAGACCGTGCCCTTTCTGAAAGAAAATAACCTTTGAGTCCTCCCAGAACAATTGTATGCTACTTCTGATGAAGTGGGAAATAAATTGAGGAAGCACAGAGAAGAAATGCATGAAATCAGTTCACAAGTTCACACTGTGGTTCTTGGGTATCCACCCCCTCCCCCCCCCTTTTTTTTTTGCTTAAAAAAAAATAAATACATATGTTTATATGCTTTTACCCATAGTAGAAGGTGGACAAATAGTTCATGATATGATTATTAGGAGCTTTACTGCAAACTGTAGAACCTCTAGGAAGAAAATAATACTGCTTGGGAATTGAAGCAAGGCAGAAAAGGGCTCTGGAATGAGGCTAAGGCTCTAGTATCATGCCTTGAGAAATTGCAGGCAGCTGGCATCTTCCCATACAGGCAATTCTGTCACCTATCTGAAGCAGGGAAGACAAATGTTACTTTTCCCTCCATCACTTCTGTGGCCAAGAAGCCTGTTCTTGCTGCCCAACTGCTGCTCTAGCAACCTCCCTGCTGCTGAAACTTTGACCTCTTCTATCTGCCAAACTGTTTCTCGATAGCTAGAGCCATGGAAATCCTCTTGCCAGTTGTAGGAGCCTACACAGCTGTTACATTCAGTATTTCATCTCCCTCAGGAAACATTCAGTGCACCTTTTTTAGATAGCAGCTACAGCGTAGCTGTGTTTCAGTGTTCAACTTTTTGTTGCCTCTGGAAGCATCAGTTGATCAAAAACTTTCCTTAAATTTGCTAAAATTTGTTATTTAGATTTGCAGTGTAGTATGAGGTAGTGATTTTTAATTAAGAATGTTTGACAGTGAACTGATTTTAGGCTACTGAAGTAGTTGTGGAACTTAATGATCTTGTGTTCAGCTTCTTGCAAAGAATATGGAAACAAAATGTCCTAGATCCATAGTGCCTAGAAGGGAAAGAGGATTTCTATTGTGGACTTGTGCACGGGGAGATATCAACTAAATGGAAATCTGTTCAAGGTGTTTTGAAACTTTCTCCAGTTGTTACTTAACAGCGGAGATATCCTAGGAGTTCATGTTTCAACCAGTGAGCTAAACGATCACTGAAAATACTTCCCCAGAGATAGATGCAGGTGCTCTATCTCATTCCATCAGGTCTTTTTGCTTCCAGAAAAACACTTTTGGAAAACATGTCAAAAATACTTACTCTTCTCAGAGACCCAGGTGGAACCCGCAGGTGGAGTTGAGTGGTGTAGAGGTGACAGAGTAACAAGTAGGGAAGTGATAATGTGAGGCAGGCTGAAAGCAGGTTGTCTGTCTCACGAGTGGAAGACTTGCCTTAGCAGCATAGGAGATGGTTGTAAAGAGGCAAGAAAGGGGCTGGACACAGCCGTGCTGCGGATCTGGGGGCTGCAACCACGCAAGCTCTCTGTTCAGCTCAAGCTACAAACCGCACTGGTTACTGGTAATGTGAGGGCCGTACGTGCTGTGCGTTTCTGTTGCACATTTACCCTGGGAAGAGAATTTAGAAGAATGGAAGATAAATGCTGTCAGAGGTGCCTAAGTTACAGGAGCGCAGTGAATGGATTGGCTGGCAGACAGTATCTCTGCTTTGGAAGTTGATGGTTTACACTGATGGAATGATCTATGATGCTGATCGAAGCTTATGTTCAGAAAAATGTGGGCTCTTTTGTTTTCTTCTCATTCCAGACTTGAAACTCATATGACGCCTGAAATGTTTCGTACACCGCTTCATGAAATTGCTTTGAGCATCAAATTATTGCGCCTGGGAGGGATTGGTCAATTTTTGGCCAAAGCAATAGAGCCGCCACCTTTGGATGCAGTGATTGAAGCAGAGCACACACTAAGAGGTACCACTGTTTGTCCACAGGACTGTGTGTTAATGAAGTGGGCTCGAAGTGACTCCCCCTGTATAATGGTCACTTACAAGCTGGTTTAACATCTCCCTTCAGATTGTTTGTTCGAGTAGAAGCAAGGTGTTTCCTGGGCGCATTGCGTAGTGTCTTCTTGCAGCTGAAGAAATGTTTGAATTCCCAAACGAAATGTCTTTCCTTTAACAAACTTGGGCTTTCAAACTTTAGGCCTGTTATTTTCCCAGCAACCTACACTAGCTTTCAGCTTCCTGTTTTCCAACTGTAACGCTTCTGTATGATGAAGACTCAGTCCAGTGCCTAAAGCATTTACAGAACTACTGAAAAAGAGGGGTTAGTAGTTTCTGATATAATTACCGCTTTCTACAATTTGCTAGCCCAAGATCTCAGTATTTTATAAAGCAGTTTAGCCTCCCAATATCTTAATATACAACCATAAATATCCTCATAATACAGGAGAAATTGAGAAGGGGTTAAGCAGTCTCCCCAGTTTCTTCAAGGAACTAGCTAGAGTATGAATAGAATGAAACAGGGAAGAACCCTAAATTTATGCTCTGGGTTTAAAGCAGTTATCTACAACCTCAGCATGCTTTGCAAATGTCACTAGATAAGCATTTTTTAACATTTGTAACAAGTGAAATATTTATTTAATTGTTGATGTTATGAAGAACTTCTGTAAAGAGACTGTGTTGTTCATATATAGAGGAGACCAGAATTAAAAACATAGGGATACATATTCAAGTTTAATGACATTATGATCTGAAAACTTAGCGCTTTTTTACACAGTTGATAAGAAATGAAAAGCAAAGGGAAAAGCATTAACAACAAATTGACATTTCTACGGGTGTCTCCATTTCCTAGATGACCTGTGATTTTTCAGTGTTTGTATATAACTAGTATTAAGTTTTTAGGATGTTGAAACATCTCACTCAAAATATTCCTTGGGCATTTGAGTTCAGTAGACGCTAACAAAAATGGATTCAATAGCTAAAGATTTATTTATTCACTTTCCCGTTTTATTGCCGAGGCACTAAAACTTGTTTTTTCCAACAGTAAAGCTCTAGTTATGTTAAAGATTTCCAGAGTAGATGATGCCTAAGCCTGTAAATGGAGTATGTGAAGTATAAATTTGCATTTTTCATTTATATCTTAGGATATTTAAAAAAAAATCACATTTGTATCATTTTTGTTTGTTATGCAAACTGAAAAAAAAACCTACTGAATTTTATGAAATGAAGTTTAATGGTTATGACCAAATGGCTAGAAAGTTAAGGTGACTCATGAGACCCTTCAGTCTATAAAGCAGATAGCAACAGACACTCACTTGGCTTTATTATTGGCCGTGGTTTAACAGCTTAGGGGATGAGCTCGGGTGGTAATGCTTGTGTAGGGGAAGGAGAGAAACTCAAGCAAATCCTCTGAATAGCAAAGCCTTATGGAAGAGTGATAGTATTCTCTTTTTGATGAATTGGGGGCTCTGTGATTTGGGAATTGCAATGAGGACTTTACAGTTGGCTGTGACAAGCCTGCTTTTTTTTTTTTTTTTTTTTGGTGAGGCAGAAATCAGATAAGATTAGATCAATTTTAGAGACTTTAAAGTGGAATAGCGTCTTCAGCTTTTCTGGCCTTTGTCTGTCTTTTGTCCCATGTAGAACTCACTGTCATTAAATGGTTTGTACAGAAGCAAACTAAACTTTAAAAGAAATGGAGAAATATGTACATGAATTAGATATTAATTATTCTAATTGTGGAGAAGGTAGTAAAACATCTGTAAAGATAAAAATAAAATGTGTTTGTTTAACCCTAGTTAAAACCCTGGTTTTGAAAATCAGGATGGCAGTATTGTAAACAAGATTAAACTTAAATATAGGTGGTATTCTATATAAACACAATTATTAAAATCTGAATTTCTTATCTAAGGGTTGATTGGATTAGACAACCATCTTTGATAATACGAGACTTTCTTTCAGAGCTTGATGCCCTGGATTCCAATGACGAGTTGACACCTCTTGGAAGAATCCTAGCCAAACTTCCCATTGAACCTCGTCTTGGCAAGATGATGATAATGGGCTGTATTTTTTAGTAAGTTTGGAAGTCTCAGCGGCCTCTTTGCTGTTTCTCTGAATTCCTGAGCCTCTAGGCATGCACTCTACAAGAGAAAAAACAATGCATCCAGATGAGCAATGAGTGCCGCTGCTGGGGATGGGAAACTGAATATTCATGAAAGTAGAGGATAAATAACTTTTAGGATAGGGAATAAAATATTCATGAAATGCAGAGGAGCTGAAAGGGACCAGTAGAGACTGAATATTTATGAAGTAAGAGTGGGACTCTAAATACTTCAGTGTAGCAGGAATGTGGTATTTTAGACCTAGATAAAAAGAAAAATGAATTCAAAGATTTTGCTTCAATAGAAGCAGAGAACCGTTGTTTGCAATTGTGATGGCTGTAGCGTCTTTTTACTCGGAAGAAGATGGTGAAAAGAACTGTGGGTGGGTGGGGGAAGGGGAAAGAAGGAGGACAAAGGACTTGTGAACACTTGCTGTTGGGGGAAGGTTAGCTACTGGAATCTGAACTAATTTAACATCCACTTTCTGGGAAGTGATTCTATGAAGAAGTCTAGTAGACAGGGGCCAAATTACTAAGGTCTCTAACCTCCAGCGGGAAGTTTTTACTCATAGCAACAGGCGGTAGCAGCTGCTGGCAGCAATACTGTGAACAAACCCCATCCTGATTCCTTTTGTGGTTTCTGTTTCAGTGTGGGAGATGCTGTTTGTACCATCTCCGCAGCCACCTGCTTCCCTGAGCCTTTCATCAGTGAGGGCAAACGGCTGGGTTATGTCCACAGGAATTTTGCTGGGAACAGGTTTTCAGATCACGTTGCTCTGCTCTCAGTCTTCCAAGCCTGGGATGATGCAAGGTATGTTGTCTTGCCACAACATTTGATGAGAAGTGGTGGGTAACGCGGGGTGCGCGATTTTGTGACCTGCCTAGACAGTCAGTGGCTGCTTTGAACGGCTAGACTGTCATACCTCTCCTTTGCTTGGACAGACGTCTAATTTAATCCGTTTCTGTTTTAGAATGGGCGGTGAAGAAGCAGAAATGAGATTTTGTGAACACAAAAGACTCAGCATGTCTACTCTTAGAATGACTTGGGAAGCAAAAGTCCAACTGAAAGATATACTTATTAATTGTGGCTTCCCAGAAGGTGATTCTGCTTGGACGTAGTGATGTAATGGTTGCATTTTTCATTCTGAGATGAGTGGGTTTCCCATAATGCTATTCTTCTTTTACGGCTGCATTCGGGTGAAATTTTAGTGTTGTCTCAGTCTTTCCTTGTCTAAACCAGAGAAATTGTGATGGCTGCAGTGCAATATAGGGAGACTTTGGAAGCTGAGGTTAGGGTTGCATAATTAAAAATCTATCGAGCAGTTGTCCTTAGAGAGTTACCTTCCTGGTTTTCTTTCTTTGTTTGTTGCATCCCCTAACTGTGCTCTATAAGTGCTGCCTTTCCCCCTCTTTTCATGCTGATACAGCATTTGCGCACCAGTTCTGCCGTTAGCCTAAGGGAGTCAGTCACTCAGTGCTGCCTCTCTGTGTGATCTAAACAGCGTGCTCTGTGCCCTGTGCTTTTCGGGGTTTGTGCAGCGGGAGGGATCTGCGGCAGTGCAACAAATGTTCAGCTTTCTAGAAAGGCCTTTTTAAAGTATTTCTTCAAGATGGTCAGGTTCTGAATTTGCCTAATGTCCCCGAGAGGCTTGTTCTGTTAAATGGCTGGTTGGATTCAGCACGTGTTCAGCTCCCTTTTCTGTTTTTGATACTCCTTTAATCCCCCCATGCTGTTAGGATCATTGCTGCATCTATCCTTAACTTTATTTCTGGGCAAGATGACCTAAAAACAAGCCACCAGAAACTCCAGGGAGGCTTGTAACAAACAACATGAATAAAAACATCCATTCTGACCTCCCCCAAAAGACCTCTCCAAAACAGATGACAGGAAACACACTGTGGTACAGCAAATTCTGGGCAAACCTCTCTCCCCTTGTTTTTGAAGAGCTGCTGGTGTGTGTGTGCGTGTGGGGAGGGGATTGAAACATCTCTTTCTAGTTTTATTTTTGAGCTTTTTGCTCTCCATAATTGAAAATCAAATGTAGTATTGAAATGCTTTGAGTGCAAAGGTCCTTTGAGAACAGCTGCTTGACTGCCAGTTTGATTGAATCAGTAGATGATTGGATCCAGGATCCTAAACAGCTTTGCTGTGCTACGTGTCCTGCATGACCCGTGGATGCTAGCCAGTCTTCTGTTCTCTGTCAACAGAATGTTTGATGACTCAAGCATTCAACAACACTGGACCAGATAATAATTTGGATGTTGTAATCTCCTTGCTCGCTTTTGGGGTCTACCCCAACGTCTGCTACCACAAGGAGAAGAGGAAGATTCTTACCACTGAGGGGCGCAACGCACTTATCCACAAGTCGTCGGTCAACTGCCCTTTCAGCAGCCAGGACATGAAGTATCCATCGCCTTTTTTTGTTTTTGGAGAAAAGGTAAAGACTTTGAATTTTTTCCTGATCACGTGCAGCCAAGTTGTATCTTGTTTCTTATGGCTTCTTTTCTGAAAAGAACCTCTTAGACACTGGGTAATGTTTAGCTTGTGTTTTTCAGAAAGGGAACCTTATGCCATTCAGTCCTCACAGCAACTTTCAACCAGTCAAGTTCAACAGAAGTAGAGATCTTGGATGCATAGAAAGTTCCTGTGAGTTTTGTCAAAACAGCCAGGTCATAGAGAAAAATATATTATCAGCATCTTCCTTAAGAGACTGCTGCGGGAGCTCTACCATACTATTAGGCACTAGAGACTTTCTGTCCTTATCACTTTGCGACTTAAGAATCCAGAGGAAAAACAGGAAAATGTGCCCACAGCAGTGGGCTGTTCACTTTCTGGCATCTAAGTAGTTTGTCATCCCACCAGGGCAATTCCTGTTTTTTCAAGCCCCTCAGAAAAAAACTGAATTCAGGGAATACTCTGGAACAACCACCTATTACTTTTCCCAGGGTCCCCATGACCTTTTCCTCCATGCCGTTAGTTTCGCACACATAGCACGTATTGTACATGTACAATTAAGCCCCTGTTTGCTCTTTGGTTGCCATCGCTGGAGCATGTGAATGCAACTGCTCCTGCTCACCCTTCTCTCAAGGAGTAAGTGGAGGCCGTGCCTCTGTACGGGACGTAGCTGGGGAACAGTCTGCGGGCTGCGAGCAGGCTGGTTGTGCTGTCTGTGCATGGTACCCCCAGCAGAGCGAGGGCAGAGGCCCTGATGTGCGGTCTCCGGCTGTTGAAACTAGCTGCGCGCACCACTGGAGTCTGAGCTCCCGACAGGCCTCTGTCTGGGAAGGGCTGTAAAGAAGTTTTTCAGAGTGAGCCTCAAGTCAGTGAAGTGTCTTGCTGTGAAGGGAGCATCCTGAGGCCTCGTAACAGAAGCGATGTTGTAGACGTATTTCTTTTCGTCACCCTGCCTACACGGATTAGTTCTGAATTCCTTTTTTATGCTGATTTTTATATCCTCTCTTTTTGCTGACATATGACCTGCTTTACTAATGATAGATAAAGTACTTCATTGGTAATAAATGGACTTTTGGCTTCTTTGGGCCCTGGCTTGGGGCTTGGCTTGGTACTTGGGATTTTTACCTACACAGTTCAGAGCTGTGGTGAGGCTTCACCTCTTCTTCACCCTGTGTGACAGGATCCTAACTGGGACAGAGCTTTGGTCTGCCTAGGCTGTCTCTGTAAAGTGAGCTCCCCTAAAAGGACCAAAAGACTTTTGAACTCAGAAAGCTGTGTTTTATTAGAATAAATAAAATCAGCAGAAAAACTACACCAAAATACTTAGACAAAATTGAGAGTGACTGGGTAAAACTGTGGTGAGGGAAGGATTTATCTGCAGCTCTTCCTACCAAATATGTACCTGGAAAAAGAAAGTTTGTTTGAGGCTTGGTTGTCTGTTTCCCTGCTGTAGCTATTTTTCTGGCCCAACTTCCATTTTGGAAACTTCTCCGTTTTGAGCATGTCTAGTGGCTCCCAGGGTAAGAGCAAGCCTCCTCCCTGAGGACAAACAAGTAAAATGGGTTCTGCCCATCGCCCTCATGTCCGAAAGGAGGAGAGATGCAGCTTTTGATGTGGGAGGCTGAAATCCAAAGTAGCGCTCTTCGATTCCTCCTTAAAATCAATGGCAGTTGCCTGTATAGTCAGCGCTTGGTTCATGTCAGATGGCTCGTTGTTTTCAAAGCGCTCACTTCAAGTACAAGCTTAAGGTCTCGTTTCTATAAAATGACAACGTAGGCGTGCTAGCACAGCCATGTAGCGACTCAGAAATTTTGCATACGTAGGACCCTGCTGAAGAAGCAGTGTGAGCTTTTCATTGCAGCCCCAGCAATGCGGAGGGTGGGAAGATACTTCAGCTATGCGTTGGTCATTTTTAGATTGACAGAACCTGAGATGGCTCTTGCAAAGTAACAACTGCATAAGTGCAGACATGCAGTCATGGAGAAGCGTGGTGTTTTGTTTTACCAGCCAGTGCTGAATCGCTGTAAACGTCTGCCCAGCACTCCATTTGCACGCATGTGCCCTTGTAAGTTCCTAACACTATACCTAGATATTGGCATGTGGTGTTGATTTTCAAAATTCCCTGGTTTCAGTGGCCATTGGGAGGTATAGCGATCCGTCTTCCATTTCAAGAGTTGTGTTCCTCTTCCGTCTGCAGATCCGAACACGAGCCATCTCTGCCAAAGCGATGACCTTGGTGAGCCCGCTGCAGCTGCTCCTGTTCGCCTCCAAGAAAGTCCTGTCTGATGGGGAGCTCATTCTGGTGGACGACTGGTACGGCCTCGCGTGGTGCTAATGGACGTTGAGGTCTATGGAAGAACATGGACTGAGGGGAAACAGCTGCTAACACAGACCCGAGTATCTTTAGAGCAGGGATCCTAGAGCAAGGCATGCAGGACGGATGACTGCGAGGGCATTACCTTTGTTTTGTATGAGGAAGGGAGGGGTTCATTTCCTCAGCACTGTTCTGTGTAGATTATCTACTTAAATTAAAAACATGACACCAGGCAATTTCCATGAAAACTACTGTTTTTTTCCCCTCTTTAACTGGAACCTGAATAAGAGGTAATATGCATTTTGGATGTCCCCTTCAGAGAGAGGCTAAGGGAACCTTGTTTTTAAGTCTCAGAAATGCAGCTTGAGGAGAGAAATGGCCTTGACAAAATATCATCTGGATCACTCTCTTTTCCAGGCAGTAAAGTGAAGGTGAATAATTGCTTAAGCAATATTTGTGAGGCTGCCCTATAGCCTTCAAAATCTTGAGGCTTTTTGGATTACTTTGTATTTTTGTACAAATACTCCAAAAAATAGCCTGTGTTTTCAGACCAAGGGTTATGTATTGGTATTACTCAAATGTTCCACATCTAAAGAGCAAAATTAAACAGAAGGACAGTAGATGTTTTAACAGTGTCAAGTTTTGGAGGTCTGGCAAATTTGCCTCCTGAATTTTACTTCCCTTCATTAGCAGATTTGAGTTTCAAAGGTGAGAATGTAGATTTCTGGCTCAGTGTATGTAGTGCTCAAAGGAAAACTCCTTGATGGAAACTATTTTTGAACAGTTTCTCTCCTGGAAGCAGTGATGCATCTAACATAACTCTCTTTCCGCTCTAGGATCAAACTGAAGATGTCCCATACTGTAGCTGCCTGCATCACTGCTTTGCGTGCTGCGATGGAGGCTCTGGTTGTGCAAGTAACTAAAGATCTCGAGATCATTAGGCAGCTGGACCCAGTAAACGAGCGAATGTTGAACGTGATCCGTCAGATCTCCAGGCCTTCAGCCGCAGGCATCAACCTCATGGCTGCCAACACCAGGTTAGCTCGGCTCTGTTCGCTCGTGCAGCTGGAGCCCCGGGGAAGGGCACGTGCTGCGTCCCCATGGGAATGCTGAGAGCCGGAACAGAGCAGCTTTGAGCGTGCGGCCCCTGCTCACATCGCACAGGGGCTGCGGCAGCCCAGAGGCCTGTCCGGTGTGGCCAGGACCGTTAGACTTTTGCTGCAGAAGTCTATAGTCTGAGCATATGTAAACCTGTCACGTGCAGAGTCTGATGCAGACAAATCACTGGCTGTTTCCATGGGAAGGACAGAAGGCACTCCGTAATGAAAGTGCTACTTCCTGACACGTTTCATCACTTGTTCCAAAACACAGGGACTTTCAAAGAAAAGATGATCCAAATTTATTCTGGGCGAGCCTAGTCATCTCTGTCCCGGGGAATAAAAGTAAATATTTGGCTGCTTCGTTTCCCCCTTGCACCCCTCCATAGCCCTTTACAGGCTTATTTTCGTGTTTTATTTCTGAGGCAAAGAAAAATGAACACATCTGTGAGCTGTTAGTAAAAGGACCAAAACAAAGATGCAGCTTAGATATGTACTTCACTGATGCGTGAGGAGCAAAATAAAGATCACTGTGCTCCTGTAGATAGGAACTGGGCTCCCTACTCGTGCCTGTGAGCTGGGGAAGCTGGAGTGAGGGGAAAACTTGCTATCCCAGGTGTAGACCTGGCTGAGAGGATCTGCTCATGCGGCACTTCAGGCTGTTCCTGGCTATTCTTTACTGAAGTGAAAGGGTGCAAAAGTGCAACCTTCAAGTGCAATTGAGTAAACAGAAAAGGGGCGTATTAACTGAGCCTCTTGGAAACTCATTATTCCTGGGATTTTAAAAAAGAATGGAATCTGTTAAATTGGGTCAAATATATGATGCTTCTCGTTGCCAGATTTGGAGATGGTCCTCGCCCCCCGAAAATGGCTCGCTACAACAACGGAGGCGGCTGCAGCGGCTGGGGAGGGCACCAGCGCGGCTCCGGCTACAGAGGTGGAGGGTACGGTGGCTCCAGCTCCTACCGCTGGGGCTCGGGGGGAAGAGGGTACCCAGGGGGCCTGGGGGGAGGCGGTGGCAGTGGCGGGGGATATCGCGGAGGAGGGTATCGAGGAGCAGGCGGCGGGTACAGAGGGGGCTATGGGGACACGGGGAGGGGGGGATGGTAGTTGTGGAAGTTCAGTGAAGTCTTCCCGCTCCAACAGAAGCACATGTGTCTCCTCATTTCCTTCCTTGCTGTTATGAGTCTGCTTGCCGTTTCAGTTGCTTAGAACTAGTGCAGCTCTGTAAAATATCGTCCCCTTGTTAGAGAATTTACCGCAACTTGTATTATTTTGTTCTTAATAAAGTGTTTGGTTTTTAAGATTTATATACTATATTTGCATTTGGGTTATACAGGGTATAAAATGTATTTGGATTTAGATTTTAAACCCATCTATTGTAAGAGTAGGTTTGGTTGTAGGCAGCAGGAGGCATTCTGAAGAAACCTCTTCATAATCTGAAATTTGTTTGGCAAAGAAGGGGTTTAGATTGCAGAATGTGAACTCAGTGGGGATTTTTCATTGTTGTTCTCTAATAAACTGTGCAAGTAGGCCTTGCTGCAGTAGTTCTCTGTTTATGGCAGGCAACGTTTGGTTCCTTCACAGCCAGCCGCTGGCCTAGTGCGCGCTGCGTAACACGCTGTGGCCCAGGGGCTGAGGAGCTAGCTCCTTCTCTGGTAGAGCTAACACAGGAACCTCGACTACCTTTTTCCAAGACTGAGGCGATGCAGCTAATGTCTGCAGAATCTGAAGTGACCTCCAAGGTAGGAACTGTGCCATTCATCAAAGTCTGTATTCATTTACATTGCTACTCCAACATACTCACGTTTCATTCTTCCAAATACGTGTGAAAGATAACCAAACTAGACCAAAACTGGACTGGCTGCCCTGCCATTTGATAGCATGGCCACCAAAGCAGCTGGGAGGTCCTGCCTCTGCGCCCACACTTGGTGTTACAAGGCCTCAGCATCACAAGGAGAACACGGTAAGATGGCTGTGGGCACAGCTCTGTACAAAAACCAAACCATTTAACAGTTATGTTACCAAGCCTGAGGAGGTTAAAAACAAAGAGCCCCCCCACTAATCTGCCTGGAGTACTTATCCCACTGGAGTCAATAGGATTAAATGAGCTCCGCTTACCGGGGGGAGGAGGGAGCTTTGGTGTTTGAGTAAAGTTTAAAGCATGTCCAAAATTTTGTATATTTCTAATGAAAGGTTCTTAAAAAAGAAAAAGTGAAAGTGAAACACTCTTTCTTTAATTGAAATTGTTAAAGCTAAATGCCACTTGACCCTTAGATGTCTAGCTATGAATTACAGCAATATCTTTGATGTCATCAAGTGTATTAGTATTCATCTCCAAACGTAAATCCTGGATTAATTTGGAAAGTGCATCTTCTTCTGCATCACCTGATGCAGTAAATTCCACAATCCCTTCTGCTGCTGTAGGTGTCTCCGTAGGCTGAAGAATGGTGACTCCGTGGCCACTGTTACTAAAAATGTGATTATTTTTCATCTTCAGTTTGGGGACGGGAACAACCTGTAGGGGGATCAAAAGGGATGGACATTGAAAGATACAGTGCAGTATTAGCTGTGTTCTCTTTCCGTATCTATTTATTACATCTGGACCTCACTTGCTTTGCACCTCAAACTTCGTGTTAGCCCAGTAACATTACTGATGCAAAGCTGGAACCATGCAATGTCCAGTGGTTTTAAAGAGAATACACTTAGTGGTTTCAATATTAAGCCTACAGCTCTTAAATATGATCTAACATCTGTTAAAGCTCTCCAATTTCACCTTCTAGTTGTTGCTAGTCTTCAAGGGAAGACAGCATTTCAGTAGGAAGTAGGAGATGGGTGCAAGGCGAGCACAGAAGAGAACAGAGCTTAAGGGAGGGCCCTGAAGCAGCAGGCTGTTTTATACAAGGGCAACAGAGGAGCTCTTTCACAGCCTGGCAAAAAAGTAAAGATTAATTAATTTTGAGGAACTCTGCAGCTACAGCATGTCAGTGATACCCTGAAAACACTTCTTAGACTGCCCCTCTGGTGCTGACAAGCAGAACAGCCCATTTCCTGGCTGCATGCAAGCTCAGGGTCAAGTCCTCAGGCTTGACTTGTGCAGAACACAACCGGGGATACGGGGAAAAATGCAGATGTACCCTAGCAAGTCGGCCTCCTGTCAGACAGCAGCTCGGGATTACGTCCTGCTATTCCAGTTAAGGTTTTGTTGTCATGTGTAGTAGGGCCGTTTGCTTTCAACTACATAACTATCATTTGCTTTTCCCTGCTTTTAATTTAGTAGGTTTTAGGAGGCAGAGTAAGATACCAGGGATTTTCAAGCGTGTGTACAAAGTTCTATGATACTGGCTGAAAACAGTTTTACTGGGGTACTTGAACATTAAGTCCTAGCTAAAGAAATACCCTTTTTAGAGTAAACTCCATGTTTTTCAGGTCAATTTACAAAAATGATTCTGAATTGTAACTGTAAAGCTATAATCTACTATTACTAGAAAAAGACCATAAATTGTTACCTTAATATTAATGCCACCCAGGCTACGATGCGAGGTCTCACTAGTTCTGATATTATTGCAGTGATGAATTTTGTTACCTTCTAAGATAGCTGTGCTCCCTGGGTACAGCTCAACACCAGCACCCTGTTCATTAAACAAAGAGATTAAATCCAATTTAATGTTGCTTGTAAGGACTGTTTAAAAAAATAATCTGTCACTCAGAGTACAGTTAAGTGTAATAGCGTTCTGAAATTCTGTAGGTCATATTCTTACATTGCAAGTTGATGTTGAGAAACAGAACTTTTAAGGGCACAGTTCTGAGAACTGCTCAGATTGCAGGCTGCGGAGGGAAAAGGTGACATCATTGACTATTTAGCATCTAAAAACTACAGTTCAGGAGATATTTTAATATGTAAAACTCCAGTGCATAGATAAAGTGTCAAGCATTAAAATAGTGCTTAACAATATTCAGTCTGTTTTTTAATATGTAATCCCTCAGGGCAAGTTAAGTGGGAAAGCAATAATCTTTGCCAACACTTCCTCTGCTAGAAATGAATACAGCAGTCTAAACAAGGATTGATGTGCTAATGAAGAGCTTAAACAGTCTGGCTACAGGGAACTGAAAATTAACTTGAAATGACATGTACGTTTTCACAGTAAAATCTGAGCTTGGGATGAGTTTACTCTGTCAGTAAATTGATCTGTCCTTTGTTTCAAAAAGCCAGCTGGTTAGAACATTCACATTTCTTGTACAATAAACTTAATTATTTGAAATTCAAGAATGAAGTACCTGAGCTCCAGTAATCTCACTGTCTGTGACAGTCAGAGAAGCCCCAGTGAGCACACAGACTCCAGTTCCTTCGCACCTTAATACACAGTTTGCTAAAGTCAGGTGGCCAGATTCAACAACCATGATACCATCGACTGTCCCCTGCTGTACCAGCGTAAGGTGCATTAGCTTTATATCTTGGGCTTTGGATACCACAAAACTATCATGAGTTGGTTCTGAAACAATCATCGTTTCTTCTGGTTTTCCAGTTCCTGATGGAAAAGGAGAAGAGTATAGCAGTATCAAAACAATTATATGACGGATAAAAATTTAAGAAACAAACTGACAAGTGTATCTTGCTTGTTTTAAAACTTCTAATGTAACTATTAAAAATGCTACCAACAAATTACAAATTGCAGTGAAACCAAGTACTTTAAAGCTTAATTTCTTCAACTGGCCCCCATGCTTGCATGCCTGATTGTATGCACCACGCTGCATTAAATAGAAAGCACTAATGCTGTTCACGTAAACTGTAGTTTCAAAAGCCTGACAATCGGAACACACAGCAAAAGGGCGTGGATGTGAGTATCTCAGCACTAAAGAGAAAATACAACATGTTAACTGTTGTCTTTGAGGTAATATACAGTGGCCTGTCTGTTGTGAGCAGCCTGTTGGAATCGGTCACACAAGACATCTGAGAGTCTGCCTTTTACTGTGCTGTTACAGTAAATTTGCAGGAGATTACTCAGGCGGCACTTCACATAATGTAGCCCAGTATGAGAAGTGAAAAAACTTCTTTAGATGTAGGCAGCTTCCCACCAGTGGAGAGGAATTCAACCAAACTACTCTAGGATCCCTACTTAAAGAACGGTTAGAAGAACGCTAAGAGGTCATTTGTAGTGTCAGCATTAATGGTATCCCGCTGATCTCAAGACAGCCATCTCCAAGACACGTCACAGCTACCCCCAACGTTTTCTCTTGAAAAAAAGTCTTTTCTCATAAGCAGTATCTGTACAGAAAGAGTCTTCCTACAGAATTATGTACAAGTATTTGTTCTTGATCTGCAGAGCAAGCGTTAAAAGTGTGCACATAATATTTTGAATGATTTGTTCCTGAGAGAACTGACCAAATTAGCATTGCAGTTAGTTAAGCGATCTCTTTTCTGCCTCCAAATTAAAAATGCGGTGAGGAATACTCAGGGAAACCTACTGTCACAGGTATGATTTAATCAAGGTGAGTGCCTTAATATGCAGGGTAGTGATGTCTTACCTCTCTCTGAAAAAGAGGTGCAGTAAGAGTTTAAAAACTACAAAAAAGATGAAGAGGGGAACACTGCTAATCTGTAACGTGTCTGCTCACCCTGAGCATTGACAAGCGAAGGGATCTGAAATAGCTGCCTAAAAGCACTTTCTCAACAGAATGAGAAAGAGCACTTCTAGTTCTGAAACATCTGTCAACGCAGCGTATGGCCCTGCTGCGGGCAGCAGGAAGGCACGCTTCATAGGCGCACCAGGGCCCCAGCTTCGCTTACGTTTTCTGCTGCCTCTTTCAAAGTCTCCCTTGAAGGAAAAAAAGTGTGTATTTACAAACACAAACAGTTTACATTCAGGTAATTGCAACAAACCAAAGCTGGAGAACTGGGAGAAGAAAAGAAGCCCCCCCAGGAGTTCCAGGAATGGGAAAATAAGCAAATTAAAGGAAGTTCTAAGCAATGAACGTCAGAAGGACACTTCACTGCCTGCTCCCTAACCTCCTGGTGATTTTTTCCTGACACTGACAGGAGCCCTGAAAAATTTTCAACATTACCTTGTTCTGAGCAATAACAGAAAGCTGCACTAAAGCAGCCTTGAAATAAGCAGGCACTGAATAAAAATCCCCACCAGCAGCTTTGCATGAGGCCCTGTTTTTCCAAGTCATACCTGTGCAGGTTGGTCCCAGAAGGACGTGGAAGTCATGTAGTAAGAAGGAACAGATAGTGCCTTGGTATTTGCATTGGCCTCAGTGAAGAGCATGCATTGAAAGTGGGGGTGTGTGTGTGGGTGTGTCTGTGTGCGTAAGTAAATCACTGAGATGCAAGAAGTGGCTTCAGTTTGTCTGTACCATTGCTGGGAACTTTGTTGTACCAGGTAGCACAAACCATCATGTCACAGAATGGCCAGCTTTAACGAGTATTTTAGTAAACATTATCACCTGGAAGTAATGCACACAAAGAAAAGTCACACCAGAACTGAAGGACAACTGAAGGAGCATTTGTTGCATCATTTTTCATGAAACTAAAAGGCAGAAAAAAAATGATAAAGTATAAAATAAACTCAGAACCTGATGCCATACTTTGTAAGATGCAAGATCATGAGATGATGTAGGCCTCAGCCTGAAAAAGGAAATGTATGCGAGTGTATGTTTTTAAATAATCAGTGCATGCAGGCTTTATATTTGTAAGGTGTGATTTACTGACCATGACTGCAAAGTGTGTTGGTGCTAATTTCTAATTAAGCCCATCACCTTATAGTAGGGTTAAACGCAGCATTGACATCGACATTCTTATTAGAAACAAACAAACAGAAAAACCCCCTTCTTTCAAGAGACATCAGGGACAACGGCCTGCCTATTTTAGAGGTGCTATTATTTGTATTTAATTTATGCTGCTTAAAAACAACCAAATTATCTATCTCTTCTGCCACGAAAAACAAAACAATGCATGCAAATTTTCTGTGTCCACCTATCAGTGGGGATGAGGAGAACCTATCCTTTATCAATAAGATTACTGGCTTGTTAGCTATTAAAAGTTTTACTGAATGGATTTTTCCACTGAATTCCTGTTTTACTGTATTCAAGTTGCACAGTATTTTTCTTCTGGTAGTAACGAACAAATTACACTCTGCCATTTATTTTCACACTGGAAGTTTTTAATCCAGTTAAAAGCTTTGGTAGGCATATTTTTCCCTGACCTTTATTTAAGAGTCAATAATCAAGACTGCTTTAGAGCTACAGTTCATAAAGACAGAGGTAAATTAAGAAGAACACAATACTAACCTTTAATAATAATGTCTTCAGTTAACATGGATAAGTTTACAGCCTTATATTCTCCTGGAAAAACCACCACGGTGTCTCCACTATAACAGTTTTCTAAAGCCACGTTCAGATTCTCATGATGCTGAAGTGGAGTGTCCACAGAAAACCCCTTAACCTGTACAGGAAGGAGAGAGCACCACTTCCTAGGTCTGAGCAAATTCAAAACAAAACAATGTCACGTCTCCTGTGTCAACTGATCTTGGCTTTGTTTAGCATAGTTTTTCTGATTCATACACAGTTTGAACAAGGAAAAAGCTTTCCTTACCATTTCAGCTGTCATTGTTTTAGCTACAGTATGAGTTACAGTTTTCCCATCATCTCTGTACCCTTTCCTGCGCCTTAGTATCCTTGGGGTCAGAGGTCCGTGGGCTCTGAAATTGAGACGAAATCTATGTACTACAGTTAAATTTTAAGCAAAACATTTCCGATGCCTATGAACAATGACTTAAAGTTATGCTAAATCTATTATTGCATTGAACAGGGGTGTGCATTTTAAGTGCAATATCCTCGATGACAAAGATACCAGGAACGTTCAGCTTCACAAAAACCTCACAGCACTGAGGATTAAAAAAAAAAAAAAAAAAAGGTTCAAAAGCACCATCTTCAGTATTTCCATCTTGTTTAGGCCAGAATCATTTACCACTCAAAACCACCTATGTGACGCACCCCAATCCTCAATAAACTTTGGATTAGTTAAATGTTAAGGTTCTGGGCTTTGACTCACATTTGGAAACAAATGCTGAATTCTAAACAGTGCTGTTTATTCTCATGTAGCCACTTTTATAACATTTGTTAGACAGACTAATACAGACAGGGCCAAAACTGCTTTGATGAAGTTTAAGCATCATCTACCTTCAAGCAGCATTTCAGGCTTCCTTGACTGCATAATCTATTTACTGTGCTGAGATGAGTGTTCATTAATGCACTTCAAGACACTGATCTTCAGTCACTGGGTTAGTCTCCCTTTGAGACCTTGCAACCAAATCAGTTATTCCCAAGTTGTAGCACACTGCACTCTAGAGAGCAGCTGCGAAGTCAAACAACCTTCTGTCTTTCCGTCACATCTAGCAGCAGGCCAGTACACAGCTGTTCCACTGCTAAGAGGTGCTGTCAGCCCAGGGACCCATGTGCAATTGAGCCATGGAGTCTGAAGTTACTGCAGACAAACAGGGAGGTGGATTTATGATAATTTTAATTATATGCTTTTTACATAGGAATGCTGCTTCATTCATTGTGTGGACAAAGCTTCCAATAAGTGGCATTTCTGACGGTGTTTTCTACATATATTTATGCTTATCCTCCACCTTTCATCCCTTCCCTTTGCAGGCCTGACCAATTCTGGGACTTTGTGGTGAGAAAGAATTTGAGGATTTAGTATCATCCAACCTCCCAATGTGGGAACTGTATGAGCACGACCTGTAGGATACTCTTAGCGCAGAAAACTTCTGGGAGAAAGTCCCAGTGATGTAATATTTTCCAAGGCAGTGTGACAAACTTTTTTTTTTAATCTTTCAGTGACTCAGAAAATCTGGCAGTGTCTGAAGTATGAACTTTGCTAGCACAACATCAGTATCTGTGGTGGGTGGAAGGATAGAATGCGACATTAAAAGTTCTGCTAATCCAACAGAAGATTATCTGAAGATAAATTTAAGAAATGGGAGAAAGAAAGAATCGGTAAATACCAGGCGCTGATCAGAGCTCAATAGTCTGAGGACAACCAAGGACCATGGATATAAAAGTTAGAATTAAAATAGAGTAAGTTATCTAAAAATACAAGGACACATTATGATAAAAAGCAAAAATATTTACTCTTTATTATACTGTGCCTGATACCAAAGAGAATTTTTTTGCTCAATATGCTTCTGCCCCACCACTCCTCTTAAGATATAAAATATTTCTGGTCAGGAGTGCTTGTGGTACATAATCACTCAAGTCATAATTAAGGGATTTATATGCTACATGAGAAAAAGAATTTTCTCCCTGACTCTGCCAGATTTTCTACATAATTCTAGACAGAAGATTTAATCCAGTTTCACATATTAATTGTACGCCCTTTATATTCTGTGCATTATGTTTAAGGCATCTCCAGATTAGCCTGTGGATATGCAGGCAATGAAAACTACAGTTCCAAAGTAGTTACAAATTGCTAAATAACCTGGAAAACAAGCTCCAGGCTTCTCAAATATACAGCCCAAAGCAATCTTTTTTTTTTCCTCTTCCCACCAAACAAATTTGACTTTAATCCTTACTTACAAAATGGTTACAATAGCACTCTGCTCCCTAGAAGTGTTGGAATAATTCATTCATAATAAACCAACATACTTTCATCAGAACACTATTAAAAGACCATGCTAAAAGGTTAAATATACTTAGTGATGGAGTGTATACATTTATTTATAATAAGATGGATTAAATGAGCATTTATTAATAAATCAGCTGTGCATACAGTGACCACCACTCAGCCTCTGCATTCAAAAAGCAGAGGTCCAATTAAAAAATGTCACTGTTTTACGGACACCAGAACCAATGAAACACGGTTGCTCTGGAACTGCATTTTGAGATGTACTGAACTTCACACCGTTAAAGTATGCAAGCTCACGATGTCTAGTTATCTGCCTGTTTTCACTACTTAACCTCTTGGAAACTTCCCTGGGAAGCTCAGCCCTTGAGCAAATTTTACTGAAATCTGACATCAATTTCAGTAGCATATGAAGAAGAGTGATGGACGGACAGTCCCAGGAGTCACTTCCTTAGGAGGAGGCTCAAAAATGGCATGTGATCATGCCTGATCAAGACCACTGCAATGCAATATGGCACTTGCACAGGCATCCCTAGCACTGTGACATTTTTAGTTTCTAAACGGTTGAGCGTGCAGTCTTAACCTAATTTAATTTTGCATATTTTTGTAGTGTGAATCCACACACACACTCTCCTGAAATGTAGTAGTTCTGAAACTGCCAGTTAATCAGAATACTCCAGTCCTTACTCGAACAAGAAAAGCAAGGGGCGTGCTAGAGATTTAAATTTTACCTATTCAGTAGCTGTACAAGAAAGGGTAATATCACACTTTACTTCTGTGTAATAATGCCATTAAAAATTATACAAACAGCAAGTATGAAACTTCTAAAATTATAACCACAGCACTTATTAACAAAAAATAACTTTTTGAAGATAACAAGCAACAACCACTCCTTGGAACAGATTTTGATTGGAATTTTCAGGTAGCTGATAACAGAAGGGTTACCTGAGGCGTAGGTCCTCCCATATCTTCAGCAACCCACACAGCATTACTAGTTCATAGTACTTTTTCCAGCACTCTACAACTTCTTCTTCTGTGGGTTCTTCTTCAATGTTACTTTGATACTGAATCAATTCCAAACGCAAGATTTTATACTTCTCCAGATGTTTTTTGAAACGGTGACCCACTGGAGCAGGAATAGTTCCATTCTGAATATCACACCAACTTTTAAAAGCAAGAAGTAAAAAGGAAGAACTCTTTGTAAAAAGAACTCTGTACATTTTTTTTTCTTTTGGTAAGATACTTACAGGTTAATTCTCTCTTCTACCAGAGCCGAATATGTCTCACAGCTTTCACCAGCATCCCAGTCCCTCCAAATGAAATCATAGAAGAATCTGTAGGATATATTCACATGACAATACGTAAGTGGATACAGCAGCAGTAGAGAGCAGGAGGTTTTTTTTTCTCCCCTGACAAACTAGTCATAACTTTCCACTGAAATAGTCTCAAACCACAAAACCCAGGACTCAATACAACACTGCAATCTAGTTTCCTGCAAGATAAACCTGCTTAATTCTACATCTCTGTTTCTTTTGCCTACTTAAAGTACCTAGAAAGTTTCCATGGCATATTAGCAGATTTATATGGCTGTCCAGAAGGGTAAGAGTACTAACCAAACTGTTCTTCATGGAAATGGGCATGTAGTTCGTAACACATTTCCACTGTATTATTACTCACCTTCCAATACCAGAGACAGCTTTGGGGTGGAGTGAGGTATGTGGGGAAGATACACGGAAAGAAATACAACCCCCAAATGCTTTCCCACTAGCTTTGAAACATATTGCCGTGAATTTAACCTATTTGGAGAACTCTAACTCCCCAGACAATCTCGCAAAATGAGATAACAAAAGATAAATTCTGCTCCACGTGAAGGTTAGACAACTCTAGGAGGATAGTTTTATTTTACATATTCACGTATTATATAGCACATGAAAATACTGCTGACAGGAGAACAAGATCTGCTGGGCAATCTCAAAATTCTTTGTCTTCCTGCAGAAGTCCCACAACGACGGTTTTCTCTTCGCAAACACCTGATGCTATACCACATTTCCATACAGGAATCTTGAAACTTAAACACAGCAGAAGCAGCAGACCAAGGAGAAACTGGCTTTTTTGCAAGGCTAGGTTCACTTTTCTTTAACTAAAAGACTCCTCATAGCAGGAGAAATGGAAAAGAAAGAAAAAGAGAAGAAAGACAATTTCAAGATCTTTTGTCTTCAAAAGAATTCCTTAGAGAAATATAATGCATCTGATTTAAAGCAAGAAAGGCATTCAGTAAGGCTCTGCAATCATGAAATTATCCAGTGAAAAATACTGTTCTGGACAGGACACAACCCCATTCTTGACTAGCTGAGCTATTATAAGGAGGGGAAGAACATAATGGAGCTGTTTTGGGGCTGATAATGCCTATGTTGATCCTTTTAGGGGGGTTAAAAAAAGCTAGAAATTCTAAAACAATTGTCCTAATATGGGAAGGACTGCAAATAATGTACAGGTGAGATAAAATTCTGGCTTGACTATCATTTATGGTGGTGGTGGGAGAAGGGAAGAGTAGGAAGCACTCGAGGACAATAAAACTTACCTGGTTTTCTGCAGAATGTAACAGATAACTTGCCAAATAAGCACAACTTTCTTACAAAAAGATTTTGAGATTAGGAGGGTGATAAGATGTTTCAGGTAGTCACCTGATACCATCCTCACAGAGATGATGCTTAAAGGAATTAGAAAACATTAAGACATTGCAAAAGCAACGATGGAAGCAGAAGGAAATGGTTGCTAAGCTTGTAACATGAAAGCTAATCATAATAACCAAAACAGTTTGATTCTGTTCTTAGAAGATGAATTAAAAGATTTTTAGTAGATCTCTGACTGTGAAACATTAGATTTTTAGTTATCCAACAGTTCCATGAGGATTTAATCAGAATTTCTTGGAATGCCTCCTACCTTTAAAAAACAAAAATAAAAGAAAGCAAACAAACAAAAAATCCCAGACCATGTGTAGATTTATTCATGAAGGGCAAAATGTGTATTTCAAGACTAAGGTTTTCAAGTGCCATAGGTCTGAGACCTGTCTATCTCATTTGAGCTAACAGTCTCAAAACAGATAGAACAACCCCAAATTAATGAACTAATATTTGTGATTCTCCAGTTTGTAACCTGAATCTTCAAGAGAGAGGAGAGAGCTTTAAAACACCTGCCCATACATATGCACACCACACACACACAAACTGTTTGGATCATTTGGGACAAATGACGTTGGAAAAACAGATGAGCAGTAGCACCGGTGTTTATGACCTTTTGCAGCTGCAATAAAATTCCTTAGTGCTAATACAGACGTTTAGATTGGCTAGGGGAGCTGGCAGGCTGCTTGCACAAACAGCCAGAAACTCAGCGATACTTCTGAAATGGAATTGCGTTTAGTTCATCATTTGGCAGGGCAGCAGTCTACCACAAAAGAAGAGGAAGGGGTGGAAGAGGGGGAAAGTCGCACCTCTGTCTGTGGAGGCCAGTTATTCCAGTGCAGCCCAGTAAGAGTGGTGCACTTTTATTAGCCTGCCTGTGCCAGTTGAAGTTGGGCTGCTCTACTACACCGATAAAGAAGAAAATGAGCAAGCGCTATGAAAAAGCAGACTCGGTTATGCCGCACTGACCAAAAAGAACAGACAGAAAATAGACACCAGTGTCCTAGCAGTAAGAGGCTAGCATCTACACCCTGCACACATAACACCCCTCCCACAAGTGAGAGAAAGCAGTGCGAAATGAAGCACATCGGCTACAGCGGTATCTTGCTGAGGGACCTAGGGGAATACAGCAGGGAGACCATGAGGCAGGAATGTGGAGCAGGAAACTCTGCTGACCTACTTCTACTTTCACTAGCTTTTCCTGAGTAAGAAGTAGGGAATATTGGCTCCTACATTATATGAAGACATATGTGACAGAGGAGAAAGCAGGTAAGTTCCGAAATAGATGTAGCTATATGGTCAGTTTAAGCCCAAGCGTGCCCATTGCTGCTGCTCCTGAATATCCCGAGAACTCTGGCCCCACTTTTCTGCTAATACTGTTTTGGTGGGTTTTCAGTTAGATCAGCTCACTGATCCACCTCAGTATAAGGCTGCAAACTCAACAGAAGCAATGGGAATATATGGTTGGAACAAGGCAGAACTGTGCTGTTCAATAACAGCCTCAGTTAGAGGGGCTTAAACTGACTGTTATCTTCATGGCAAGGTTCCTTTGATGTAGAATCTGGTTCAAATCTCCTATATTTAATATTAATCATTTCTGTGCTATTTCCTGGAAAGGATGTTTTTATGAAGTGACACTGATTTCCTTTGTACTCTAAAATAATTTCAGTCCTACCTGGTGGCACCAAAGAAAAGAGCAGAAGCAAACCCAGCAGAAAAAGTGCCCGTCAAAGAGGTCACTACAAAACTTCCAACTCTTTCAACCAACGCGAGGCACTGGCATTCGAGAGGCAATCAACCTTGTGAGAAATTTCTAATGCGATGGTACTTCACTGTGAAGCATAGCTGTTACAAAAGTCAGCTTCAGAAGGGCTTTTCTTGTTTTTCGTAGGAGTTTGTGTTCACAAGCCCACAGTGGTAACAGATCACAAAGCATCTGGCACCCACAGGAAGAAATGAATAGAAGTTGAATGAGCAACACAATGTTCTTGTTTTATGCAAATTAGGACAAATCATGCAGAAAGATATTAATCTGCATATGCAAATGACTGCTAAAAAAGTATTGCCATCATCATCAAATCAGTGGAAGAATCAGAGCTAAGTTCCAGCTTTAATACCTGTTTGTTCCCACCTCTCAGAGGGAACAGCCCCCTACACAGCAGCAACCAACCCACCAGCACTAAGCTTACTAACAAAGCTGAAAAAGGTGATGTTATGTTGGTTTGAGTGAATTTTTTTGTAAAGAGATCCTGCATGCTCACTTTTGACAATAACATAATCTTTTAACATTCTGAAGACTATTTACATACATAGTACTTTCTACACTATTAAGAAAGACTTTAACAGAAATAAAATACACTGCGCAAGTGAGTTACCATTCTCTGCTGGGAGTCACATATTCACTAAGTTCATCTAATGACATGCTTATATGGCCCTCAGCGTTACTGCAAATACCTAATCTGCATTTAACAGTCTCTGCAGTTTTTTCAAGTAGCTAGTCTTACATAAAGTGGAAAAAAACAAAGTCACACCATTATGAGAAAAGACTTCTTAGTAATTACAGACTGCTGTTTTGTAATCTTTATTTGAAGCGTAACTGAGGCACCAAAAATGAAGCAAAACAAATCAACATATAAATGAGAAAATATTTTCATGTTTTCAAACTCTTAAGAGTTGAGATTATGGTTTCTTTTTATTCCCTAACCTCAGGACAAAGCCAAAAGCTAAATTTTTCAAAACTCAGAACAAGAGTTATTTCTTTTAGTCTTCTAGGCTGTTTGCTTTATGAATTTTTTAAACAAACCAATATTAAAAATCTCCCCCCCCCCAAATCTTTGAGAAGAACGTAGATTTCTAAACCAAAAAATCATTGACTTAGAAGTGTCACTTTAAAAGTAACACTGGGAACAAAGTCAACTTTGCAATTCCCTTTTTCTCCCCAAGTGGTTCTCAGTCATCAGAATCCATACCAATATTGCTTAGCTGACATTTTTTAACCAAAAAAAAGTTCAAAAATGTCACGTCAACTCTCAAGACAGATGGCTATAGCCTTAAAAAGGCCATGCACTTAAAGCAATAAAGCAAAAAGGAGCAATTTTGAAGTAAAAGGAAAAAGGTAGGGGGGAGCTGCTTGAGTGATGAGACTAAATGCTAGAGATTTATGTAGAGCCAAGGATGTGGGAATGAGAACCTGTTTGACACTTCTAGGCTGGGTCAATCAGTGAAATAAGTTTCCTAGACATGTGACATGGATTTTCTCGCAATACGTTTTCAGTTTTACCACACCTCAGATCCAAGTTTTCTTTGTGATTCCTCTTACACTATTACCAAAATGAAGTAACCTTTCCAATATTTCTGCTATGGATACAGCTCCTTAGTTAATGTTTTATCAGCTGTGAATGATAAAATAGTGCAAAATATGCTAAATACCTCACAACTTCCAAAGCCTGAGCAATTTCAAACACAGCACTGTCCTGTCCCTCTACAGGGTAGACTTCCAGCAAAGGTACGCAATGGTCCAAGTCCTCCAAAATATTATCAACCAATTCTCTTGGTATATTCGCAATATTAGAAGAAAATGGTTCAGCAACAGATACAGAGGCTTTGAGCTGAGATGATGAACTCTGAGGTGGTTTCCAAGTAACCTAATTTAGACAAAAGGCTACATATGTCAGTATCTCTTTACATTAGTATCATCATATACATAAAAAGAACAATAGAAATAGGAGTATTTGTATGATCTTGCAATTTAACTCACAAAGGTTTTTTTTTAAAACAATTCCTGAAAGTTTCACATACAAAAATGGTCTACAATATTAAACTAAAAGTCAGTATTTGTGCAAATAGCATCTTATCTTCTTGTAATTCTTTCCCAGCAGAATATATATGAGTCATTTGCAGGCTATGTACAGCATACATTAAAAATAATGGCTACATCAGGCAGCTATAGTAACCGGTATCTACAAGTAGGTAACAAAAGCATATTTAAGCTGTCCCAAATGCTAGTTTCTGAATTTATATTTTAAAGTGATGCTTGTGACTCATGTATTCAAAGTTGCGTAAACATGTATTCAAGTTGCGTAAACAATGCAAGTACTTATTTAGCTTTTCCACACTAAATAACTTGTCTTAGTTGCTTCCAACTTTGATGAAGCTTCATTTTCAGACTGAAACTTTCCAGGTGCAGTCTCTATGAAGGTGATCTTCAAAAAAGTCTGAATGGAAATTCTCAGAAACAAACCAAAGCAGGAAGAGTTACTGTAAAATTAAATATGGACTGAGGTTTGTTTTGTTTTTTCAAAAGATGCTCCAAGTAAATGATCCTGCTCAGAAAAGTTTAGCAAAGTTTAGTTGGAAGCATAGTAAAGCCAGAGCTATACAGCTGACTATGTAGAAAGCCATCTGTAAGGACGACTTAAGAATCAGTGTAGATAAGTAAGTGAACAAAAAGAGCTGAACATATGGTGGCTGCAAAGACACAATACGTATAAAAATATTTATATTACTTCTGCATATGGTAATGGAAAGCTTGCTTCTTAAATACATCCAATTCTCATGTCCATCATTTTTATAGTGTTAAAAATTTGGAGAATGTTCAGTGAGATCACAAAATATTCAAAGCTGAAATATGTCTAATGAAAAGACTTCAGCCAATTTAGCTTATCTAAGAGAAGACTGAGAATTTGATCTTGAGCTGAAAGTATTTACATAACAGAAGTCTTAAAAGAGAAGATTAGTTTTCTTTATAAAAAGAAAGAAAGAAAGAAAAAAAATCTACTTTAATCACAACATGCTCTGCTTAGTAATGCTCATTCTGTCCCATGGAAAGATAACTTCATTCACTGCAAGAGACCCTGGGTGAAATTCTGTTATTTAAATACAGTATATAGGTCATTAGCTTACTGATTCTAAAATTAGTTTGCATGAATCATCAGGTGTATCAGAGCTCAAGATAAGAGACAGCCAGAAAAGTTACCTCAACAAGTATTCCAATAGAAGGTATAATTAAATCTTCTGAACTGACGAAGAAGAGCTCTGGATTAGCCTTCCAGATTCCAAGCCAGTTGTTTTCTTTCATCTTCAGTTTTTCCAAAAGGTATTTGCTCATTGCATCACCAGCATTCTCTGCCTATTTTAAGAATTAAGGATGAAAGATCTATATTACCTCTATGTTACCTAAGAAAAGTTAATAGACAAAGTTAAAAAAAAAAGGCTGTATCCAGATGATATATATCATCACATTCATGCAACATGAAAACAGTTCCAGTGTTTACTCTCCTGGAATCATACCTAAATTATATCTCATAATAGTTGTATGGTCATTTCTGTAGCTTAGAGTACCTAGTTACTTCACTAGCTGCCTTCTCAGACTACTTATTAGCTTGTCTGCTAGATATATATATATTTTTTTTTTCTTTTGATCTGTTGTTTTATTAACGAGATGTTTTCTCACCGTTTCAAGACCGGGTTCTGCCTCTTGACTGCTCCAGAACTAAACATTCCTAACAAGCATGCTCATGTATTTTTGTGCCATTCCTACTAATTAATTCTTCAAAACTGCCATTTACTGAACATTTCAAACTCCACAAGCTCCAGGAAATGTGAGAAAGTGCAGGAAGTTATGATGTACAAATACAGAAGTGATAACATACCGGGAATAATGATTATGACACTATGCAGTGCCACAATTTGGAAGGATGTTCCAATTCAGATTGGCACAACACCAAAATAGACTGCTGGTTACCTGTCCATGTTGTGACGAGTGGAAATCTTCCTGTCTGGTTCAAAACAGCAGCAATATCTTTGAAAGAGCCTATTAGCTCATTTCCCTTTTTCTTCTTAGGTGCTATGTTCTCTTGTTCTATGATACAAACTGAGTTTCAAATGCTCAAGAAATTCAGGCGAACAATAGTAGCTGTTACCAGTATACTTCATCAAGTTTTTTCTTGTTTTTATTATGACCCTTGCAAAATTGTTTAGTAAAAATTCTCAGAATAAACCTTTATCTGCGTGTCTTATCTACCAAAGAACGTTAAATCTGCCTGCTGTTGTTGATCATACAAATCAGTTTACAAAGAACTAGCATTAATGATTCCCTAAATGCCCAAAACACATAGCAAAAAAACATTAATGGCACATTAATGACTTAACAAGGAGTATGAAATGGTATTTCCAATGTCAGTGGCTGTGCCCTTCCAGCCATGCAGAACATCCAGAAGCATCCTTACAGGGAGTTACTGCAAGCTAACTCTTGCTAGGTGCCACCTGATCTTCATACATAGATTCCTTTTCCTGTGCCATCAGCAATGATGGGAGATACCTCCCTCACCACTGAGCTAACCGTTTAAGTCCTGCCGCCCTTGCTAGCATGGCCCCAGCAAGGCTTCCACTCGCTCATTTTGTGTTGAGGGCTTCGGATGAGCCCCACGCAGGATCCTATGTTCTAAATGCATTTCCCTGATGTGGAAACATCAGTCTGTACTACCGGAAGCAACAATTTGAACAAAGATACCGTACAGGTTACAAAGATTATCCAAGAATCCCATTCTAGAATAAATCCCAAAGAAGGGAAACAATTAGTTTCTCCAAACAGAGCAGCTGGGAAGCACCGATTAAATCCATCTCCAGGTTCTAAGCAGGGCCACCCAACTGTCAGCCAAAAGAGCAGTTTCTTTAGAACTGCAGGTACTTTCTAGTGTGCCAAACCCTGCCCAAGCACTGTTCCTCCAGCCCCTGGAAAGCAGTGTGATTGACTGCGGCAGAAATGGGCTGAACAGTCCTCCTCTCGGCAAGTTTGTCATCATCTGCAAGCGTACAGAAGGGCTCTCCCCTTTCCAAAGTAAGCTGGAGATGTGACACATGATGAGAAAAGTGTGATTCAGGATACGAGGTCATTTTTAACACACGGAACTTTTCAAAATAGCAGACAATTTATTGTGGCAGACAGTGCACATAAGCATCTTGCGTTGACTCTGAACCACAGGCAATGACCCTTCTCTGTGTAACTTATAAGCCATCCTGAAGGGTGTTATTTAATGCATTAACATCATAGCTCGTTCTCCTTTGCCCCTTCATTCCTTTGCTCACTTTTCAGCTCTCGCTGTCCTTTACTCACCCCTTCTTCCTCCAGGCATCGTTAGTCCCTCCCCCAGTCTCCTCCCGGCCTTACCGTGCCGCCAGGCCGGGCCGCCCCCGTCCCCGCGGCGCCTCGCCCGCCGCCACGGCGCCCCCGCCGCCGCTCACCTCGCAGCCCCGCAGCAGCGCGTCGCAGTACAGCTCCACCATGTCCCCCTTGGTCATGGCGCCCAGGCGGGACGGGTACTGCTGCGGCAACGGGGCGGCTTCCCCGGGCTCCTCACTCACGCTGGAAAGCAGAGGCGGCGGCCAGCACAGCCGCGCCTCCCGGGAGGGCCCAGCCGGCTGAGCCCCGTCGCCTTCTTCCCCTGCGGCGCTGCCCTCCTCCTCCTCCTCCTCCTCCGCCGCCGCCACCGCACACGACGCCATGCCGCGCGCCGGCCGCCACACGCCCAACGGCCGCTACCGGCCGCGGCCCGGCCAGCCAATGGGGGCTCGGCTGGCGCGCAGCGGCCGTTGGGCGCGTGCGGGTCACGCGGCGGCCGGCGCTTCCCGCCTTTTCCCGGGCTGAGGCGGCGCAGGCGGGGGGGGGGATGGGGGATGCTCCGCGTCGCTGGAAGAACGAGGCGGGAAGCGCCCTGACGGGCCGCGGCTGCGGGCTGCTTCGCCCCTCTCTGCGCTGCTGCTCTGGCGGGCTGGTTTCTGCTGCCTGAGCCCTTCCCGCGTTGCTGCCGAAACAGAACGGCGGTTTGGGGGCAGCTTGGCCTTTGCATTTGAGCCATGTAGGGCCCGTGTTTTGTCCAGTCTCGTTTCAGAGCCGTCAAGGTTTTGATCGTCGTTTCAGATTGTAGCCTTGCCTGAAGCAGTAATTCAAGAGAAGCCTGCAGAATTATCTTACATAATTTTATAGTGAGATGAGCAATTGCCACATTGCGCTAACTCCTGTTTACACTCTTGAACTTGAAGAAGTTGGCAACCCCGGCAGCACAACGTGAGGCAAGTAACATACTGGGAGAACATCTGCTGTCCCAACTGTGACCTGGAAGGCAACTTGACTGTGAGTGCTGGAGTTCAGTATGAGAAAAATGTTAACTGCCTGTTGTATACTTCGGGGGACTAATTAAATTATCTGTCATCTATTTGTGCAGTTTTACTCATTCTTTTTTCTCTGTTTGAAAATCCAGATGTTGCTAAAGTGAAACCTGGCCATGTGGATTCCAGTGGCTAACACTTGTTGTTTTCCCTTGCCCTGAAAAATGGAATTTGTTTGTTAAATCTGTGGGCTCCTGTACTTCAAATGAATAATAGTGAAAGCTTTCAAATCTGATTAATTCTGCAGGTTAACAAACCTCCAGTTTGGCTCTTCTGGGTCTTTCAGTCTCAGATCAAGGAAGGACAAGAGATGACTGGAAGACATTAAAAAAAAAAAAAAAAGTGAGGTGCAAGAAAAAAAAACAATTATTTTCCCAAATTAGGGCAAGCTAAAAAGAACTCTGAATGATTATCTGGAAAGTTGTACGAGAAATTATTTTTATGTTTGCTTAAATGAATCGGAAGGGAATACCCTAGAGAGATACCCATTTGGCAAAACTCATTAAATCCAATTTACCCATTATGCAACCAACTTCATTGTGAGAAGAAACAAAGGTGGTTCTGTAAAGTGAAAAAGATGCTGAATATGGTTGTTTTGTCTGGATTTTTTGTTGCTTGTTTTGTTGGCTTATATTTTTCAATATCTAGCTGAGAATTCCTTTTGCAGTATGGGAAGAAATGAAGGGAAAAAACAATGCCGAGAGAGGTATCTAAAAGTTGTCAATTATATGTATAAATTAAGGGGAAATGTATTCTCAGAAATAAATTGAAAATGCAATGCACCCTGCAAGCATTTTCAGGCCAAAATGAGTTATATGTTTCTCATGATTTTGGATTGGTGCTTTCAGATTATTTTCCTTAGGTCAGGCAGTGAGATTGTTCTGAGTTCTTTGCTACTATTGCCTGAATTACCTTATAGAAGGAGTACCATTATCTTGAAATTATTGTAAATATTTCTTTTATTTTGATAATGTTTTATCTAGTTTTCAGTGTTTTCTTTGTCTTCTATTTGGTTTTTCTTTTTCTTTTTTTTTTTCCCCTGTCCCTTTTCCCTTTTTATTCTGCATCTCTATTTTGGGCTTTTTTGTGGGGGAGTGGGGAGGAATACAGGTTAGTTCAGCCACTGTCAACTGTACTGGCTCAAATGCCGTAAGTACCCATAAATTATACCTCTAATGCCAGCAACTTCTTTGCAATTGTATGGGAGCTGCTGCAAACCTCCTAAGGTACATCTCAGGATGTCTGGTGGTAAGCAATTAAAATTGAATTCATAATATAGAAAAAATACAGGAAAGGTAGAGGAAATTTAATAAGGGATGATATTGGAATGGTGAGTAGAGAAAGTTAGAAATAGCAAAGTCCTTGGTATCTGGATAATATTGACCAAATAAATCATGAAGTAAATTATAAGACTGAAGGTGATAAACCAGGAAAAGGACCAAACTAATATCCAAAGTGTGAATAAATTTCATTATTTGTTAGAGACAAATCATTAGTGTAACTATAGAAGGACTGTCAATACGCTTGTATAGCCTTCAGACGAGTGTAGGAAATTCATAAAAATAGTATTTGGCTGATGTTTGATAAATCAATAATATTCAGTAAGACAGTCTTCCCTACTAATATACATGTTCAAGGAAACTTATTAGTTTTAATTGTGTGAAAATGTGGGAGTGAACATTCCTGTCAAAATTTCAGATACTATTTTAGAGATTTAGGAGCTGCTTTGAAGTGTTGATGAAAGTGGTACACTAGGTATGTATTACTAGATAGGGATACGTTGATGTTCTGGAGCCTTCTTGTTTTCTTAAACTTTGAAGTTAAACAGTTTGAGTAGCAAAACCCAGTTGCTGCAAGCCAGTAGCTGATGGGGAAGTGTGAAACAAGTTTTGAGGCTGACTTAGGCCAAAGAGTGGACCAACAAAAAAAAATGAATTTGAGGTGCCCCCAAAAAACCCACTGGGAAGTCACAATGAGCACTATTCTAAATAGTATGGTTTAAAATCATATAAAAAATAACTCTGAGAAGCATATTCTGGTATCTAGATTTCTCATGTTATTTCAATGTTAATTGAACTACAGGAAATCTTTAATTGACAAGCATCTGAGATGAACTTTGTCAGAAAATGGGAGCAGGAGGAGTTGGCATTACTAGCATATAAAGATACCTCTGTGCCCTGTCCTCGTGCTCATTATGAGTTAACCCCGTCACAAATGATTACAACTCAGTGTTTATTAAATCTTGATTTTAACTTCTTCATATGATTTTAAAATAACATGGTAATAACTAAAGATAAACTGACCTATATGAAATGAATAATCTGATGAATACTGCAATTGATCTCCTCAGATTAAAACTTTTAACTCAATTAACTTCTTAAACATAATAATTTTCTTGAGCTCCACCATAAAAGAAATTACTAACAGTTGAGGAGACTGAAGATTGGCCAGTCTCTAAAGAACAGACAAATAAAAGAGCAGGATATAGGTTTTACAATCTCTTATCCCCTCTCAATCATTGTATTTTTCTGAAGACTTAAATTTGTCTTTCTGATATTTCCATGCTGAACTGAGTGGCAGAGATGAAAACATGAGCAGTATGTTGAGGTTCCCATAAAACAAAAAGCAGCTTACAACTATGAAAAATATTTTTTTTCTTGCTTACGGCTTATTTTTATACATTTTATAATCTCCTCCTTCTCCTTAGGTAACTTGCTACAGGTTCTTCAAAAGCAAAAAAAAAAAAAAAGCCATTTCACAGGAAACAGTCTATTTGTAAGGCATTTTAGGCTTTCCCCCTCCCCCATTGTTTATGGTATCCGCTTAGGAGTTTAAAAATGTCACTTCCTTCCCTAACAATCTTACCCTCATCCACTTGACAGAAGTTAATTTTTCTCCTTGCTCGATAATCTGTAATTGGTGATGTGAGTGTTTACATAGCGTTTTCCATGCTTAAAACTAAGAAGATAAATTCTCTTACTATTAAAAAAAGGAATCCACTTACTCCCAAAGAGTGAGTTTCCAACACACTTCATGGAGCAGGATTAATTTCTAGTCCCTGCAGAATTGGGGTATCTTCCAGTTCTGTGACACCAATGGGTGTCAGAACTATCCCGGGAACGGTCCTGCACATTTATATTGTTCCCAGTTGCTCTCAGCACTGCAGCATTATAAGACTTACACTCTCAAGAAACTGTGACTTGCCCTCTTCTTTAGCTGAAGGATGAATAAGACTTGATAACCCTGGAGAGCAGACACAGTCTTGGCTACAGCCTCCAACCTCCACAGATTGTATCATCTTTCCCACTAGATTGTATCTTCTTTTCCCAGTCAAGTGGGAATCTTTTCTGGAGCTAAAGCAAAGGGAAGGAAGGGTATGATATCAGTGTGCTGGCATTTTGCTCGGCTCTCTGCAGCACCAATTGTGGGTGCTCTTCAGAAGCTGAGGAGACCATCTAACTCATATCACTACCTGTTATTTATTTATTAAGTGCCAGCAGCAGGCTTAGCAGTTGTCCAAGGTACAGAAAGTTATCAATCCTGACAGTCTTAGAGTCAGAGAAAGAAAAAGAGGAAACATAAAGGAAGGGAATATTAAGTCACTAATGGTAATGTGACATCCCACCAAGATGGTGCTTCTTCTGGCTGCTTACTGTGGAACAGAGGGAAAGAAGTCCTAGAAAGTTCAGTCTAAATAGATACAACAGACCACAGTGGAAGACAAGTTTGATTTGATTTGCCCAAGATCACACGGCAGGCATAGCTTTGTACTAATGGGTAGGTATTAGACACTGTTTTATAGTTGAGAGAGAATGAGGATACAATGTTTAATCGTTCCCCCGAAGAACAGGAAAGAAGTGGGGTGTTACAGTTATGTTATTGGGAGGAAGGTCAAACTGCTAAACCATGCCTCCTTTCTCTGTTAAGCCAAAATTAGTGTTCCTTATTTTACTGTAAACAAAATTGGTAGCGTTGTCAAACATTTCACGTTTTTGACCTTGACTTTTTAAGTGTTTGCAATTTTGTAAAACATACTCTTTTTTCCCCCACAGAAATTGTTTGTGGTATGTATCTCAAATTATGTTATTATTATGGTTATTAAATTTTTATTTTAATTTTTGGCTGAGTGATTTGGATGAGACAAAAATATTAGAAAATACTACAATGTCTAACGTATCAAAGCCACTGTATGTCTTTCACTGTGTCACTCTGTTCTTTCTGCACTTTAGATCAAGTGGTTGATGTTTGAGAGGGGAATGGTCTTGATGTCAAAAATTAGCTTTTAGTGTTCTTGCAAAAGTGTACTTAAAGATGGCTGAGTTAAAAACCTCTGCAAATTGTAGCAACTTTGTATAGCTGTACTTCCAGAAGATTCTGTTCATTCCAAGTATTTTTTTGCTCCTTGGCTACAGGGGCTGAACGGATTTCCCCTGAATTGTTATTTTGACTACTTCGTCTCTTGTTGTAGGGGGGCTTAGAGTAAAGAGAGTGTCCACTCTGTCTCCTCAACTGATCATCAGCTGACCGCCAACTGACACCCCAGCAATGCGGAGGAGACTGTAGGGAGATGGGTTAGCGACGGGGGCATGCCAGCGGAGGGCCGAGAGCAGAAGTGGGTGCATATCCCAAAGGCAGCTTTGCTGGGCAGGACTCCTGGCCGCTCCTCCCAGCTCACATTCCAGGTTGCACAAAGGGGAAGTGGCTCGGCTTCAATTCCATCCCATGTGGGAGCAGAGACACGTTGCTGAGGAACTTTAAGGGGAGAAACAAGCAGTGAGGAAAGATCAGTGGCTCCCCAAATCTAGGGAGTACGTGCTAGTGTTACCATGCTCCAACTGGAAATCCGGGTTTAACTCTTTGGCTTAAGGATGAATCAAACTGCAGCTTGCTATTTAAGACAAACTATTTAGGAGAAGAGGCATGAGCTCTGCACGTGCAAAATCACAGTCATCCAAAAAACTAGCCTTCTTTCTTCCCTCAGTTAACCTGTCTTTGGGTGAGTGCGGATCAGAGATTTCCTGTGATGGGGTAGCATCTTCTTGCATCAGTCTAAGTGAATCTGAGTCTGTTAGGATTTTTGTCCGCACTTTTTTTTTTTTTTTTTTTTTTTTTTGAATAACCCTCTCCATTGCATGGTGAGGCTCATGGGCTAATCAGCTGGTCTCCCTCTTGAATTCTTTCCAGTTATTTTCTGCATCTAACCAATCTAGTTTTGGTTGTTATGGCTAGAAATGTCTAAAATACGGCTAGCATAATCTATAGTAATCAAACTGTAGAGCCAAACCGAAAGCAAAAATCATTAGTTTCCTCTTTTATGTATGACCATATACAAATGATACCTACACTACATCTCTAATTACACATTGTATTTTCCTGCATGTCTTTTAAAACATGAGTCCGCTATGGCCGAGAGAGGTCTTAGGTTTAAAATGTACATCAGTATGTACAGTGTTTGACAGGAAAAAGAAAGATTTTGAAAGAAGATGAAGTTTCCTGGAGCCTGGGGTTTTTTTGGTTTGTTCTTTAAAAGCATAGGAAAGTCCATAAAAACTATGCTTAAAGAACATTAAACATACAATTGCAAGCTCTGAATATTACAAATGATAAAACAGCAACATAAATTACTATTAATAAAATAATGATCATGAGAAGACTGATTGGCAGACCGTATTATGAAAAAAGAGGTTATGACCATAAACAATAGTTAAGAATTAATGGAAGGGAAAAATTCAGCCCTGTTGACACTGGGCAAAGAAAGTTATCCAACTTCATGTTGAAAAGATCAGTAGGAATTCTGCTAAAAGTTCGAGAAGTGTATTTGTTAAACAGCTTTATTGTTGTCACGCAGGTCAATACCCTTCATGGCGAGATACCCGTAATGCATACGCTGTTTTGTGAGATAGCATGTTATCAGCCTTGGAAGATAGTTCTACAGGGAATGTTTTACAGTTAGTATAAACAGAATGAGTTATCAATCCTTTATCAACAATTTCAGCTCATGCGTGTGAAGGATTTGCATAGCTATGCAAGTCAGTGAAGAACAGGACTTAGGCATTATCCAAATGTATCTGGGTAAACAGTTGCTGCTCTTTACAGAGAAAACTTCATCAGTGTGATGGAAATCAAAGCATCATTGGAATTTTTTGGTGGCAGAGCATACATCAGCGGACCCTTCTGGAAAAATCATCCTCATGCATTGGTATCGTGAAAATCCCTCAGAGCAGAAACATTGTTATTTACTCCCCTAGGCCAGAAAGAGCTAGTGTAGAGCAAGGACAAAGGTGGCACTGAGCCCAAGACTATTCTCAGTGAACTTAGCATCTATACATTATGGGTGTAATACCATGTAGAGATAAATGTGATCAGTTCCTCTCACACAAATTCATCCTTGCACTGCACTGTCTATTGATTGGGATTGGGCGTGCTGGAAGGATAGGAGCGTTGAGGGATGTCTCGGCTCCAGGAAGCTTGCTGGGTGTTTCAAATCTGAATCCATCCGCTCTGTGCATGCCCCTTTCCCATTTCTGTCCCCGGTGGGCCTTACGCAGGCAGTATTTCCTTGTGGTCTGGGATGGGTGGATGGAGGTCTTGGACAGGGGAAGGAAGTATTGTTAGGGCTGTCCTGGGTCCTATTGATGTTACCTAAAGCAGGCTGCAAGATACAACTGCTAAAATTTAGCACAATATTACACCACAGAATAAAAAGAGGGGGATAAGGACAGCTAAAAATCATTTAGTTAACTTTTCTGGTTAGGCTCCTTCCCATATACCATGGGACACAACCTGGGTCTAAAGGTTTTGAAATGTTCTTCCTATTTCCCAAAGAGATAAATAATAGACTGTGGCTACTCTGTGACTGTAGAGCTCAACATTTAATTGAAATGTAAGCCAAAAGTAGAAATGTATAGTGTTTAGCAGTAGATAAATTGGCATACAAGTAGTCTCCAAGCTCATTCAGGCACTGGCATCTCTGCTGAGATTGCCAATAAAAGTGCCAAATAGTCCAGTAAATTGCAGTGGTGCTTTCTGTGAGGGAGATCCTAATCTACTAGAAGTTTGAGACTACCAATTAATTTCATATACATCACCAGACATCCATTAAGCAGAACAGTTTTTGGTTAAAAGGATGGGCTGTATTTGCATCTACGGTCTGAAGATGAAAAGCTGCACAGTCCTTTCATGTTTTATTTTCGCTTTAACTTATTTCCTCCCACTATTAGAATCTTAAAAAGAGAAAATTAGGATACATCCCAGACACTCCATAAAAGAGAAAATAATCAGCTTATGTCTCCATTTCTCCTGGGTTTGCAGAGACTTGTAAGAAGCAGATTACCTCTCATTAACAGATTCAGAGATATTTTTTATTCACTTACAAGTAGTTGCTGTACAGGATTTCTCAGGATAATCTGCAAAAGAGTCTCTGAGGAAGTTAAACTTAAACAAACCATTTTATGAAACATCATCTGCTTTCTCAGCTACCAATTCTCTTTTTCAGTTTTATTGATAAGATTACAATAGCGTTCTGCTTCCATAAAATCATGATAAATGTGAATATTTCTTAATTAACATGGTTCTCTGATTTGTTATTTACACTTACCGCTCCTGATAGCGGACAAAGATCATCCTGAAATCGCAGACACAAGAATTTATTGAACAAATTCGCATTCTCTGCAGACCTATCCTTGACTCCAGAAGGACTTCTGTAAACAGGATGGCTTTAAACCATATTTTAATTTTAATAAAGAAGTACATTTCTTATGCACTTATAATGTTAGTTCTAATTTAGATTTTTTGCATTGCATATGGGAACAGATCTTTAGATCCTTAAACTACTTTATTCATCTAAAGTTTCTGCCATCCCTGTTGAAGTAAAATGTGATACACCTTTACAGCTTTTTTTCTCCTATTTTAGATGATCTTATAGATCATTGCCTGGAGAAATCAAGTTTTCTCATCGTTGCATTTGACAATAAGACCTGAAGCAACACCCAATTTGTAAGAATGGAATTGAAATCATACGTTGCACAGCATGCAGTTACTTTGATAACTTAACATCAGGCACTAGAAATAAGGGAGAGATCGGTTGAATAAAATTTGTAGTAGCTTATATGCATCAGTGGAATTGACTATGCCAGCTGAAACTGTGAGTCAGAATATTTAATTCAACTTTATAAAATAAAGGTTTTAACTAAGATAGAAAACCAAGTATGCCTAAAGCTAGGCTTCTAGCTTAATAAAAAGAAACTGTTCAGATCAGGTTTTTCTGCATTTCCTCATATAATACTGGAGACCATAGTATGGTTTCTTTTCAGGTATACGTGTGAAAACATGTGAATTTTGTCACCCAGTCTGAATTTTTATCCTTTTGCACCGATTGTTTCGAGAATTCCTAAAGGTACATCTAATGGCTGGCTTGCTTGCTTTCCTTTAAGTATTTTTATTTATTTGGTAGTTTGGGAGGGAATGTCTGCTGCAATTACTGTTGTTTTGATTGTGTCCACTGAGGAAAATAGACGGGCCTCTGGGAAGCCTCTGCGTGATGGAGGTCATGGCAAGGCATAGCCAAGTGTGCTTCATCTCCCATCGCTGCACACGCTTCCTCTGTTGACTGTGCCAGCCAGAGAAGCAAATTGTTTGAACTCAGCTGCTGGAAACTTCTTTTTACATTTCCCCAAACAAGCAGATTATCACAAGTGACATTTAGTAAGATTGTTTGGGTGCCTTCTCCAGCGACTGGTAACTCTGTAAGGCTGATCAGACTACAAGCAAAGGTCCTTTCTGTCATTCTCTTTTTAGTGTAAACTGACATCTATATACTCTTAACAAAATGTTTAGGTGTATTGCAGTTTTCTAATGGGGATCCTAAAGCTATTTATTTACATCTATTAGTAAATGCCTGTAGTTTTTTGGGGGGAGGTAACTTTTATCAATCTGTTTTAATAATTGAGACAAAAAAAGTGAAGCAACTTGCCTAGGAAGTTGGTGACAGATACAGAAACAGGCTCACAGGGATGCAAGCCCAGCTGTCAAATTCTAAAATCTTTGAGCATATTTCCATAGCATGTGTATTCAAATTTTGTGTACAAACAGACGATTCTAAATCAATACAGGAAGACTCTGAAACTTAAAATGCCTGTTGCCCTATGACTCTTAATAAAAACATCCTGGTCTCTGTAAGCCCCATATGGCTCAAATGTATTTACTTTAATTTAATTCTGCAAGACAAACGTGTTTCACTTGGTCCGTGAAGAAAAGTAAAAAGGTTTAATGTATGTTAATGTTTGATTTGCGCTGCTGTTTTGTGGAAGAATTGAGATTAACTGTACTTTTCATTTGTAATTTCAAATTGCTGATGGGTGCCAACCACAATAATTCAACTTTTCTTGTTAATCAAAAGGAAGAAAATATCCCTTTTTTCCAAGAGAAGTCTATTCAAAATGATATTGCAAGCCTTGGAAATTTCTGGTTTTGGAAAGCTGATAGAATTTGCTGTGACACTTGCTATTATACAAAAGACTGTTTCAGGTTTTTATGTTGCTTTTCACATCTGATATTTATTCTCTTTGTTCTTACTCTCTCCCCACTTGTTCTCATTCATGTAATCTGACTGACATACTTCAAAAAAGAATTGAAGTAATAAAGTGCCAATTTTTACGGTTAACTTTATATATGTAATGTTCTTCCCTAACCACCTCTTGATTAAATAGAAACCCTGTTCTCTTGAAACTTGATGTCATTGTGGTTAGTGCAATTTAGAGCAATAAGTGCTTGAAGACTTGCACTTGCTTCTGAAGAAGCACCCACATCATCTTCTGATCATCATTTCATTATCCCCATGTTATCTGAGCACAGCACAGCCAGGTACTTCATCCATGTAAGAGGCTGAAAAATATGATTCTTATTTTATGAACAGTTACGTGAGAGTTTAGTTGTTTCACCCAGATTAAAGTCCTATCTACTAAACAGTCCTTTCTCCATTTCAGGCCACTCCTTCTGTACCAGATGACTCACTCTGTGCTTCGTGGGAGTTTCCAGTCATAAGAGTTTATTGACCGAGGTATTTTTACTACTATTGACTCCTGTAAGTATTGCAAAGTTAGAGAAGTTATCTGGATTCTGCTTCAGCTCAGTTGGTATTAAATATTGACTCCAGAATTATTACTTGTAAAGCACAAAAGAATGCAACCTCTCTCAGATTCCAGGTTGGATTCAAAGCTGGCAGTGACAAAGGTTTTCCTGACTTCTAAATTAAATAGATATTAGTTGTAAGTCCTGAGAACATGGAACCACACAATTCTGTAAAATGGTATTGTGAATTTTCATACTTTAGTAACTTCACTTAAAATCTGCTCTCTTTGTATGAGCTTAAACACCTAAGCGAAAAGAGCATATTAATGTTTTTTTTCAAATGGTGCTTTTAAAGACATGGTTATCTTACTCCATCTCACATAAGAATACTCTTTTCTGTGTTGGAAATGAAATGTATTTACAGGGAATATGCTGCAATGCCTTGATAGGCTCAAGGATTTCAGCAGATGAAGAGATGAAAAAGAAAGCACAGGTCATGTATTTACAGAGATACAAGATTTAATTCTGGTCTTAGTTAGATCAGTGCAAGTTCACTGAATGAAATCTGACTGTTTCACTCTTATCTGTCAAAGTATTACAAATATATATGTCAAAGATGAAATCTCAGTCAAGAGCATCAAGTGGATTTTGAATTCTCCCTAGCAGGTATTTCTATTTGAGGATCTCTTTATTAGAATTAATAGCTTGGAAATGACGACCTGAGGCGCAGGGGAAAAGCCTTCATATAAGCCGTTAAGGAAGGTCCTACATACATACTTTAAAATGTTGCAGAATCATTAGTTAAGAAATAATAATTTGCTAGAGCTTTTTAGGTATTAAAAATCAGTATCTTTAAAACCAATAACTTTAAGATTAAACTGATTGTTTTTCTCTGTGTGAGGGTTTTTCCATTATTCACGTGAGCCTCCCACATTTGGATGTATAAGCCCATTGCTCCACTAAGTGGGACTTGTGGCAATATCCTCTATTCCTACCCATTTCTCTTCAGGATCCTTACCCCCTTCTCACGCCTATTCTAATCCTTCTCTCCCCCTCCCAAACTCCTATCTGCTCCATATGGCTTCCTGCTTCCTTATTTCCTGTTTGCTCTGCTGTGTCCGCTCTTCTCTCAAATGCAGAGATCAGGTAGGCTATTCTTGAACCCGAGCAACTTCTGTGACCCACTGTTTCCTGAGATTCTGCCATAACGGCATCAGCTCAGCATCACTTTTTTTCTTCTTCTTCTTCTCCAGAAACTGAAGAAAAGGGGAGAGCAGTGGCAATCAAACTTTCCATTGGAAATGTAACTCTATCCTTAACAAGAGAGAGGCAGCAGTGACTTTGTAATATACCCATATTCTTTGTGCTCGTCTTTGGAATGTCCAGATGACTCTCAGCACTGAGCCTATTTCATCATTAAAACATTAATACTCTTTTAGAGAAGAAAATAGAAAAGATGCATGAGTACATAGCATCAAATGTAGCAAAATATACCAGCAATAGGATAATTTCCAAGCCTGCATAAGAGTATGTGCTGTGCACACCATGTAAATAGTCTGGTGTGTACTCTTAATATGGAGACAAAAGTTTTTTTTGTTTGTTTGTTTTTGTTTGTTTTTTAATACAATATGTACATTTACTTCAAAACAAGAAAATATATCTTTGTAGAATGGGTTGTATCTTTTCTCAACTAGGTTTGTATTTTGCTTAGTAGAGAATTGTTATGCTATAACAGTGTATTTACTGTTGACTTTAAGTTGCTATATTAGTGAGCTATAGCTGTAGACTCTTCTGTATGATTGATATGATACTTGCTTATTGAGGTATAATTAAATCTTTCTGTTTAATGTTATTATTAACCTGTCATAACATCCTGTATTTTAATGAACTATTTTGGCCTTTTGTCTTCTTGCAGCGGTGCCTCAGAATGTGTTAGTTTCAGAGAGAGAGGATAAAGAGCAAGACATCTGTCTACAGTACAAAAGATGACCTTTTGTGTCTATATACACAAGTTTTCCTTCCAGATAACAGGATGAGGGATTGATTATTAGCTGTAATGCTGACTAGATGAAAGTAAACTGAGGTTTGCTTCATGCTCATTTTCGTAACAAGTGGGCCACCTTGTTGCTGGAGAATGGAGTCATACAAGTGTGTTCAGAACCAAGAATTACTTCCCAGAAGATTGTTCCATTACTTATAGCCGGATAAGCATTGTATGTCCTACTCCAGTATAAGCAGGTAAAGCTCTGGTGGCACCGTCTAAATCACAAGGAAACCAGCTGGAGGGGTCAGAAGTCATGTTCAGGACAGTCTCGGTCTCTTCCCCTCTTAGACTGTCAGGGTATAAACGGATCTCCTTATGTTACCCAGTTTCCTGTGCTGCGGTTTCAATGTGCTTTGGGTATGGCCCAGCATGACATAATTTTGCTCTCTTCCCCTGTCCCCCAAAGTCCTTCCTAGCAACAACCTGCTGACAGAAGGGGATTGAGAATTGCTTAGGTTTGCTGGCAGCGATGCTCTTAACTTTGGAGAAATTGTTCTCTGCATTCCTTGTGGCATGACAAAATGAAAGTCGTATTGATATCTGGACCTTGGTTAACCATTCATATTGTATCAGACCAAAGCAGTGTGTAGTATCATCAGCTCTTTCTTTTTTAAATAACACAATAACTCCAGTCAGAAATATATGTGGTACTACTTCAAGCACACTCTTGCTGCAGGAGAGTTAGCTGTGCTGACATATCATTACTACAAGAGACCTATCAACTTGTGGTCATCTTTCACTGATCTTTTAGCCACATGCTGTATTCCAGCTTTCTCAGAATATAATTAATACTAGGATGTCAAAGTCTTCCTTTGATTCTCGTATCAATTTCTATCTAATTGAGTAGAGTTTCCTGTTTCCTAAGCATACTTCTGGAGACACTTCTACCATAAAAGCAGATTTGGCTTTACACAAGAGCAAGCGTACCTTTATGAGCATTCCTGAACCTGAAAAGATACCAGGATATCTTTTGGTGATAACTATCTTCTTATCACTGGCAGTAAATCAGAACTTAGTCTTTGACCATATTTGACAGAGCTGATGCCTCTAAGCAGTACAGAGATCTGGATTTAGATAGGAAAATAGCTAGGAGAAGTTCACTTAAAAATTAAAATTAGGAATGGGAAAGTACCAGTCTGATGAGTAAGTACCTAATTCTCCCAAGCTTTTTGGTTGGAGTGTGTTCTTGATTTGTCCTGTTTGAATTTTTTAACTAAAAATTCTGGAGTTTTCCCAATTCATAAAACAAGGGAAATTCTTGTCTACCTCACAAAAGTAGTATGAAGATTTATTTTTACAGACAGAAAAGCTTGCAACGTGGGTCCTCTAAGTCTGACTTTATTTTTAAGGCCCAAGCCCTTTAACACAAGATAAACCATCTCTATGCTTTAGAATGGTTTTACTGGCAAAGAGCAATTCATTTTCTCACATTTCCTGGGAAACTTGAATTATTTTTTCTATGAAAAGCTTTTAAAATAATGCTTTTTAAGATATTATAAACTAGCCCTCATCTGCCCCTCCCTAGCAGAATGACTAACTCATTCAGTCATATGGGATGATGGTAGTATGTGGAATGTTTAATATTGGCTCCTGCAAGAGACAGTTAATTATGGATCAGTAAAATTTGCAAAAAATGGGATTGATTGTAGAATGTATGTTTCTCCCATGTTTTTGAAAATGGATAGTGATAACTCCTCTTTCCATTCTCTAGGGAGTCCTTAGCTGCTTCCCCTTCCCTAACTTACGTTCCTGTTCATTCTCCAGTACAAACAGTGTGTGATGGCCACTACTCTACTGTCCTTTGAGAACAGGTTAGTAAAATGTCCTTACAGCTTCCGCTTCGTGCATGTTTTGTGCATAAAAGCTAATGTTTGAAAAACTTATTCTGAAGTTGATAAATACTGCAAGAACAGTAAATCTAGTTTAAAACATAAAATGATTAACAAATATCGAACATCTTTTTACTGGCAACCTATGCCAAAAAATCTACATCATTTGCATAATAATGCGTCAATACCCTGAAAATGGGTTCCTGTAGATCAACAGAATCATCTGTTAGCCTTAAATTTCAGGATAAAAAAGTTAATCTTTTTCTGAGATGAGAAAAGGAGAATCTGTTTTGCATATTATGAATGGAAGAGGCTTGCCCTGGTAGAAAGCAACTGATGTGTAAGTTTTGAAGTGATTAAAACATGAACAGTATCTCAATCGCCAAATTATGAAAGATGTAAGGAAGGGGGCAGCTTTGTTCATTTCTTTTAAAATGCCTAGGCATTTTAATAGGGGCCTTTTGAAGTAGCCTACCTGAGCTCCATATACTTGAGTGGGTTTGAGATCTTTCAAGGTAAAAGACTATATTATTTAATGCCATAATTAGATATTGAATGCCATACATTTAATATAAAATATAAAATAGTGTATCTTAAATTGCTTTGGTTTATAGCCTAATGATAAACTAGTTTGCAACTTTAATGCAGTCAAGGCACTGGCATTCAGTCATTGTGTTTAAACCTGTTTTGAACAGTGGCAGCTTGGCAGTAAAACACCACTGGGAACTGCACTGATAAAAGCAGCAGTGGAAAATATTAGGGGGAAAATCCTAGTGTTGATACAACTATGTCCAAATCCCAGTTTGGAAAATCAGCTTCCTTTCTCCCACCTCCCAAGTCTTTCCTGAAGGCTATCAAATGAGTCACACTGAAATCTGTGATTCAGCAGGAAGCTGGAATGCAGATAATGTGAAGTTAAAAGAAAAGTTGCAAAGAATTGAAAAGTAAACAGTCACTTTGGCTAAATTTTCAGTTAGTTACACGTACCCAAGGGTATTCCATGTACTTCATTCCCAGCGGCTACTTCCTCCCATATACCCCCCCCCCGACCCACCCCAAAAGACTAAAGTGCAGAGAAGCTTAGTGACAGGAAATACCTCAAATGCATTTTAAAACAGTTAAAGACTTATGGCTTCTGGGGCCCTTGACTCTCCGTGACTATTAGAGCTTATTGAAATTGCCTTAAATCCTCCCCTGACAGCGTTGGAAAGTCATTTCACTTAGCATTCAGAGAGGAAATTTGCCTTCCCAGGCTGCTGCTGCATTTTACTAGCTAGCATTCAGCTAAGGGCAACAAATACTTGATCTCGGAAGGCAGAGGTGGAGCAGCAAAGCTGTGCAAACAAATCCTGCTCTGATCTTGCCCAAGAAACATGGGCCACGTTAGGAGCTTCTCTTTAAGTACTGCCTAGCAGATGCAAGCGGCCTTATTCAGAGTTTCTCCCTGGGGTGAGTGCAATGGTTTCTAAGTCAGTTGAGGTACGCTAGTTTATATTAGTTACTCTGGTGTCAGGTTCCCATGAAGCTCCTGAGGGTGCCAGAGGGGGCAAGCAGTATATTGAAATACAGCAGATCACCTCACAGAAAAATGCAGGGAGGAAAAATCAAATCCTTGTTGCTGCAAAGCTGTTGAGCTGTTAGGACCAAGAGAGAGCCTGGCAAAGGCAGGTGCGCAGCTCATACTGAGCTTCCGCACGTAACCCTGTAGCCGCTCGTGTACTGATTGCACCTTCAGGTGCAAGTTCAGCGCTGAGACCTTCCCCAGGCGGAGGCACCTTTAGCCAGGTGCCGCGTTGTCCTTGCAGCGACCCGAGGGCTCACCGGGAGGGACCCTGCGGTGTCGCCTTCCCCGCGCCACCGAGCGGGTTTCTGCTACCTGCTGCCGCTGCCAGGCAGCCCCTCTGTGGGTTTTTTCTTTTCTTTTTTTTTTTTTTCTTAGCGTGTACGTGAGGAATTCCTGTTCGTACGAAGTCATCTCAGCTGCCGTTTGCTCCGCAGCGGCGGGCGGGCGGGCGCGGAGCCCCCGGCCGCAGGTAAGGCTGCCGCCGCGGGAGGGAAGGGAAGGGAAGGGGCCGCGGGTCCCACCGGCGCCATCGCCCCTTTAAGGGGGCGGCGCGCGCCCCCCCGCGGAGCATTCCGGGGGAAGGGGGCGCGCGGCGGCGGCGCCGGGCCGCTGGCGGGCTCGAGCCCGAGCCCGAGCCCCGGCGGCGGGACTCGTCTCCCGGCGTGCCCCGCGCCGCAGCCCCCACCCCCGCCCGGATCCTGCCCCGCCCGCCCGCCCGGCCGCCGCCGCCGCCCGCCCAGCCCGAGCCAGGCGCGGAGCGGAGCGGCGCCGAGGGAGCGAGCGAGCGAGGGAGCGAGGAGCGAGCCGGGAGCCGCCCCGGCACCCGCGCCGCCGGCCCGCGCCGGGCCCCTCCGCCGCCAGCCGCCCCCAGCGCCAGCCCCGCCGCCGCCGCTGCCGGCCGGCGCGATGGGCGGCGGCGAGCGCGCGGCGCCGGCCGCTGCCGCCGGGCGGGCGCGGGCGCGGGCGCTGCCGCGCTGGCTGCTGCCGCTGGCGCTGGCGGCGCTGGCCGGCCGCTGCGGCGCCGCCATGGACGAGTGCGTGGAGGAGCGGAGCGGGCGGCCGCAGCGCTGCATGCCCGAGTTCGTGAACGCCGCCTTCAACGTGACCGTGGTGGCCACGAACACGTGCGGCTCCCCCGCCGAGGAGTACTGCGTGCAGACCGGCGTGACCGGGGTCACCAAGTCCTGCCACCTGTGCGACGCCGCCCAGCCCCACCTGCGGCACGGCGCCGCCTTCCTCACCGACTACAACAACCAGGCCGACACCACCTGGTGGCAGAGCCAGACCATGCTGGCCGGCGTGCAGCACCCCAACACCGTCAACCTCACGCTGCACCTGGGTAAGCCCCGCGGCGGTGCACGGGGGGCTCGGGGGCCGCCCGCCCCCCTCCTCCTCCTCCTCGCTGCCTCGGGAGGGGAGCGGGCGGGCGGCTCCCCCTCGGGCACCCTTGGTCCCTCTTTCTGCGTCGAGGCATCGTGTGGACTCGCCTGATAACCGCTCTGTCCCCGCTTTAGCGAGCGCCTGCTCTCCTGGAAATCGTGGCCGTATGCAGCTGTTGCTCTCGCAGAGCGTAGCTGCGAATGATCGGTTTCTGTATCGAGCGTGGTGGCAAAGTAACTCGAGTGATAGATAACATGGGCAACTCTAGGGCAGGAAAGGCCATGGACCTCCATCATGCTGAGCTGAGAAGAGCAGAGCTAATTTCCCTTTCAGATTTCTCACCATCAGCTTGATACTGTATGCAGTGGCTCCTGGTGCCTGTGGTGCCAGCGTTGTGAGAATAAGTTTACAGAACGCATATGCCTCCCTTTTCCCCTATTTTCTGTCTGCTGTGGTGTAACGCTGAACGCTTGCTATTTAATAACTTGCACCGTTTACTGCATCTTTAGCCGTTTTATATGTGCTCGTCATACCTAGTCATAAATTGGAAAAGACAGCTTTGTTTTCCTCTTTTCTCCCATAGAAGGGGCTTTGTTACTCCATTCCCTAGAATGCCCCACACTAGTGGTGTTTCTTCTAAATGCGTGGTCCAAACTCTGCACCTAATTTCTGAAATGAAATCTGGCTGTCCTGTCCTTAACGGATGCTTGCCTTAAGCTCACAGGAGCTCCTCCCACTTAAATTAGAGTTGCAGGAATGCTTCTTTTCCCAAACAAGGACTTTGTTTCCTCTCTCTTTGCCCCCTCCTTCTAAACTAATAGTCTCATTCCTGCCTGTCAGAAGCTTTGCACCGTCGTCTTGCTCTTCATTCTTGCCCTCTAATAAGGACAGGAGCAAAATCTTTGGTGAGAGAGTAACGTGTGAAGACCAGTTGTTACCTTAATACAAAGGTGAAGACTTAGGGTCTGATTTGTCATGCGGGTCTTCCTTATTCTCCACCATACGGAAAAATCATAGTAAAAATAAAACAGAATAAATGTAAGACAAAAATGAAAAAAACCTTCTGGGGGAGAGAGGAAACAGAGACTGAATATCATTGTTTGTGGAAATGCTGAGCTATATTTTGAAATTCTTCTTCCTGCTCAAGGGTTAAATTGCTGCTTTGTTGTGTTGAAACTTAATTAAAGGCCACAAAGCTCTTCTATAGCTAATCCCGTTGCCCACAAAACAATGAGAAATGTGTCTGCTCCAAGTGGTAATAAATTGCTGAAACAGATTTTTGCTGTATGTAAACAAGCCGACCTCACTAAATTCTCGCTTTCTTTGCTTTGTTTCAAGCAAATGTTTACTGCAAAGTTTCTTGATATGAATGGGATCCTTTTACTAGAGGGTTTGCTCCATATTGGACATAACCTTTTCACTCCTAAGCGGCAGACTTTTTTTTTTTCCCTGAAGAATGATTATACTTGTGAAACAGTAGTCCATGGAGAAAAAGGGACATTGAAAGTTTTAAGGAATTGCTTAATTGAAGCCTGCAAGCTAAGTGCTTGCTAGTTATGCTGTCAATTCACAAAACACAAACTTTAAGCAGTGTAGTTTGCACTTGTGTTCTGCAGTAAGCATGTCTTATCTAATGCAGTGGAAAGTTGAGATTGTAGACTTTTCTGACAACAAACTTGGAATTCATGGAGAATAAGGCTGATCTGAAAAAATGGAAAAGTGATAAACACTGTAGAAAGATGTGTGTGTAGATATATGCAAGAGCACATCAGTATTCTGTTATTCTGAGATGGTGTAGTCTTTACAGTATTATGGTTGGGAAGAGTACTGGATGATCTGTCAGTATGTGCAGTAGTTGGTATTTCTAACAGAAGCCATGGAATTTAGTCATGTAAAAGGAGAAAATGAGTTTTCTAATTAATTAGCATTCTCAGAATTTTCTTAGGAATAAAGTATCTTAGCCTTCACTTTGGCTTGCAAACAAGATTATTTTTTCCCCCTGCTCTATTCATTCAGCTATTTAAGCTATCTCAATATGGAGGAAAGGTAATTGTTTAGAACTGGGAAACAAACCAGCCAACAGAAAATTAAAACCAGAGTTTAGATACTCATTGCTGTTTATGTAATTAAACAAAGCAAAATTAAAAAACTTATATTTAACAGTCAGTGTTGAACCTTAAACTAGCTGTAGTTTTAACATGCATAATGTGTTTCTCAGTTTTTTTTTGGGGGGGGGGGGTAAACTTGGAAAAAAAGATGTGCAAAGATGCCTTGGGTTCCAGAACTTGTGATGAATGTGGTGTTTCAAAGCTCAGGCTTTCAGGGAGATGGAGATGATTATGCTAAATCCTTTACTGGGGATCACCTGCTAACTGCATTCATCTGTCTCAGCAGCCAATAAAATTTCAGTTTCCTGAAGTGTTTCTGTATGTTAGGAGCTTCAGAACAAATATGCCATGTGTAAGCTTACATAATTCTTCAGATAAGGGGAGGTAGTTTTTAAGGCCTCTCTTCCTTTATCTTTTGTACCCTGGGGATTTTTATACAGGACGGTGTTGTTTTTTAAGGCAGGAACCTGAGATCTGATTTCACCTTTTCTCTCCTTTTTTATAGTTCATTGTACTAATCCTTTATTATCAGTACAAAAATTATTTTGTGGGCACTTCATAATACTTCATGTTACTTTGGTGTTACTGTTACATTTGAATCTGTGCACCTCTATATAATGCATGTTCTTTGAAAAGCAATATGTTCATAATCCTGGACTCTGAAGAAATGTGTGCATTTTGTTAATGAAGACAATTACATTTTCAGAACATATTACTGATGAAGTAATATTATAGCATTACAACATGATCGTTGACAGTCTTAATTTCAGGTTTGTTTCCAGACTATTGTAACTTCATGAACTTGTATATTTTTAGATTAGAATACTACTTTTATGAAAAATCTGTCTGGCTGACTTTGAGATGTTTGAGCATGCTTTTGTTTATTTTTTCCCAGTTAGATTTTCAGATGGTGTGTTTGTAATGTAAAACCGTTCAAGAGTAGGATCCTGGTTATGGATATGGTGGCGGTGGAGTAAGGTTTAAAAACAGTAATAGTAAAGTGTCAAGCAGTTTGTTCACGTGCTATGCTAGCAGTAAATACTCTTGAACATTTTTGTATGCGTTGTTGAGTTGCTTACTGAAGAAGTACAGAGTACCAAAAATGCCCTTTCAGTCTTGAATGCTCAAAGCTTCTCCGCAGCATTACTCTGTTCCGGTTCTCGTGGATTCTTCAAACATCTTTGTTTGAATGAGCTATTGCATGCTACACTTGGATGTTACGTGCCTGCGGGCTGCGTTCCCCACAGAGCACCACAGTCTGCAAGACACTTAATTACTGAAACTGATAACAGAGGAAGCAAAGGGCTTGACAAGTATTTGTGTGCTCTGTAGGACATAAATGCATTTTAGGATACAAGGCCCTTTTATGAAGTTAGTTCTGCATGATCCTTAAGGGTTAGACTGTACGTTGAAACTGGTATCCTTGTTTGATATCACATTTGCCTTTAGTCTTAAAAGCACTGGTAGCCAGAATATTTAGCACAACTTTGAACCCATTCTGGAGTGATAATATCCACTCTGGGCTTCCAGCATGCAAATGCTGACCTGTATCGAAGGATCCTGAGTTTTTGGCAGTTTGGGATGTTCAGATTAATGTGCAATGATATTCAATCCATATAGATCAATGTTACATTTCTGAAGAGTCTGCAAAAGGTAAATCAGAAAAGCAGGTCAGGCGTCAGTATGTGAAAATTGACTGTAGAGATTTGTAACTTCTTTGAAACTTCTTAGAATTCACAGTTCAAAACAAGTTTGAAAAACTTTATTTTGGGGTCTAGATGCTAGCAAACAGCTTGTTACTGAAAAATACAGTGCAGATCATTGTTACTAAGTACAGCTAAAGACTTGGATCCCGGGAACGTTTGAAAAGCAGATCTCTCTGTCCAGTAGTTAGGATATCACTGAGGAGATGGGAATTGGGAAATTCCCAGTCCCTTTACAAGGAATATCCAGAATTATAAAAGCTGCTTCTCTTTGTATGAGAAGGTATAAAAACCCTCTAAGTAGGATTCCTCCCCCAAGAATTCAGGAGACCTGAGTTTAAGTTGCACCTTTGAATTTGGGGAAGGGGGATTTGAACCGACATCTCAGGGTAGTGGGAGACTACTGCTATATCCTTTTCTTTTCTTCACCTTTTCTTAAAAGCATCCCTCTATTTCCCCTATTTTTGCAGTTCATCAGATGGGGTCAAGTCTAAATTAGAAAGAACTCAACAAATTTCCCCCCTCATCCTCCCAATGCCCACATGTATTCCAAAAATAAAGGACTTTGGTGTAGTGGTGACAGTTTTAAGCAGAACATGGATGCTAAAAAATTACAATATGTAGTTACTTTTGTCTTAGCTTTTTTGAAGCAAGAGTGTCACATAAGAGAACGGCACTCATTGTGAAACTAATGCTTGGAGCATTGGTGTAGTTCTGGCATCTCACCAGCATTTCATATGCATACGTTTTAGTTACAGCTTTGCTACTTAGGTCTGTAACATGCCAAAGCAAAGCCATGTGTTAAAGATCTTCCTTCAAACATTGAGAGAAGGGGAAAGGAAAAGAATGGAGGTGGATCTCTTTTTTTCCCCCGCCCCTTTTTTTTTAATATACGTTGCTGGACAATGGCTTGTATTTTGTCAGATTTCATACCTTTTTTTCATACCTCTTTTTTCAGAGCAAATGCTCATTTCTCCTTCCTGCAGCTCTAATTTCTGTGTACTTCTTGTTGCTGCTGCTACTGTTCCTGCACAGCTTTTTATCCATCTTTCCATGGATTTCTATGTGTGCCTCCCTGTTTCCTTCCCAATTAGTCCTACTAGTGTCATCTCTTTCCTTTCTTCCCACCAGACATTTTTATTCTCTGCCCAGATCATCTCGATTTTAACTATAATGATCCCAGTGTGTTGTTCCTCTGACAAAGAGGCAGCATCCGCAGCACACTGGTTGCTGTTAATGGCAATAGGGTGGCCCCGTCTCCATTAAGTACAGGCAAGCTTCTATAAGCCGCTTGCAGTCTAAGAACAAGCTGGTCTGTGTTTCCGAGGGCATTCAGGAGGGATCGAGGTAACTGGCCCTCTGTGGCTCGGCAGGGAGGGTGCCCAGGAGACCTGCTTGACTAATGACCCCGGTGCCTCAGCTGTGTGCTGAGGGCTGCCCTGCCGAGCCCAAGGATCCGGGGCAGAGGCCTGGCCTTGCCGGCTGGGTGTTACAGGAGTCTCTGCCCGACTCCCACCCCTCTTCCCTTTTCCCTGGAAAAGGAGCCAGCACAAGGTGCTGGAAAGCAGCCCTCTGTTAGCCTGCCTTTCAAGAAAAAGCAAAATTGCTGGCTGCCACAGTTACAAACTTGTCAGCTGTGTTTGTAGACAGATCGTGGCTAGAGCTGAATGTTGCTGCTCACAGATTCTTTTGAAATCCGTACTGTAGACTGTAGAGCCTAGCTTACAGATGTGTTGCACCAAGACAGGTGGGGTCTTGTACAGGCTAAATAATGAAAAACTTGTAAAAGCGCCTGGTTGTTAGGAGAAAGAGGTTGCATGTCTCCCCCACTTTCCTCTTTCCAAACTACTCAGTCCTTTCTTTGGCTTTGAGGAGAGTGATGATGCTTGGTTATATAGACTCTGTCCACAAAATGCAGTTTGGGGTATGATTGCCATTTGAAGGCATTTATAAGGAAACGCGGGCAAGATGCCGGTTTTTATGTTCAGCCTCAGTTTGATTTGCCAGTTGTTTGCAGCAGAGAAGTTTTTTTTTTTTTAATACAGAAAAGCAGCTTTTTTTAAGGAAGGGCTATATAATGTGGCTTAATTCAAATATTTAATTTATGCAACTATGATGTAATCAGTTTTGCTTTAGCACAGCTAAAGATAGCACAGAATGAAATTGTTAGTTTGATGGTTACTCTGTTAAAACTCTACTAGGCTGCTGATCGTTGTCTTCCTACGAAATAACCACAAAACTAAATGCAAACAATTAGTATGCTTGTGAAATTCTGCATAGAGAAGTGCAATTTAAAAACTTGCAATTTGGGAAACCATAATTAATACATTGGGAGAGCATTTCTAGCACTTACATTGGTGTTAAGGGGAGGGTGCGTGTGTGTATTGTGTGCGTAATTGCAGTGTGTCTTTAATTTATGCTCTTTCTCAGTTAATAACTTTAATTTTCAAATCAATGCTTTTAAGGGAATCTCTTGCTGCCCTAGTGAGAAAATGTAATTCATTCCTTTTCCATAATCGAGTTGTTCCTGTGTAGCTGTATGTTATTCTCAAAGAGCTGAGTTTAGAGGGGGCAGTCTGAATAACTTTAGCTTCTTAATGTGAGTTTCCTTCTTTAGCAGGCTTATACTGGGTCTGTAATCTTTCTTTAATAAAGTCTTTTTATTGTCTGAGAAGTAAGGATTATTTAATCTGGAAGAATTCGCTCAGCTGAGAGCAGTGACTCTGACTGTGCAATTTGTGAGGAAATCCTTTGGAGACTTTGTTAAATCGAGGCCTGGGAATGGCTTGCTGAGTACTTGAGTGACTTCACTGTGGTATTCGTGGAGCCCTGAGGGGACTCTATTTTAGTTAGTCTTACAAAGGCTTGATTTACATTTGCAGGTTTCAACATGAGTAGTTAAGAGATCAGTTTTTTAATGGCCAGCAGTTGTTCAGTGCAGTTATATAAAGTAGCTTTAAAGCTCTTTATCACTTCCCACATACCCTTTAATTCTCAAGTTTTCTCTGATTCCTTAGTCCTGCATCTTTCTTGGGACGCTGATGCCGCTACATGAGGCATTTGGGAATACTATACATGGCAGAGCATTTATTTTAGGGGATGGAGAGAGTTGGGATTGTATGGTATTTTGCTGCAAAAATAGCTGCTATTTGTGGTGCTTGCTATGAATTGCTAGAAGGATTAATCACCAGTTTTGACACAGTCATATAGTTGCTTTTGTAGTTTTAATACTTGAAAACTATTGTTTGCTGTTCAGAATTTCTAGCTTGCTGAAAAAATACTGATTTAATAGAGTGATCAGTAGCATTTCTTTTATAGCCCAAAGCTTTTGAAATCTCTCTCAGACTCTGATAGTCTGCAAGTAGAAATCTCAGGCTGCTGCTTCTAAAACTTACTGCTGTGTTAAGATTCTTTCCTCTTTGTGGAGATGTTAAAAAAAAATGTGATTGTTCTGCAAACAACATCTAAAGAAAATAATTTTCAGTGCAGATGGATGGGATGGAAAACTCAGATCCCTAGTTCATCATAATTCTTAAATTGCAGCATAAGATTGCAGAACTATGCATGTTGTCCTTAACCATATAACTCTTGTCTGATTAATATCTGTGATGTTAATAGCACTTGTGTCCTTGAGGTCCTAATTCTTCAATTGCTGTCACAGATAACACTGTGCTGAGTAATTTTATACAGGCACAGTGTCCGGTTCTGTTTTCTACCTGGGGCTTAGTTGGAATCCACAGTCTGGCGTGTTAAACTGAGCTAGTTATGTCTAATGTCACTGTCTTTGAATTGTAACAGCCTTCAGAAGCTTCACCCAGGACTGTGGTTCGTTATGCCTGTGCTACCCCCCACTATAAGGTTCTGTGGGAGAAGAATCATTTCGTTTTGTTTTTACACATCTCTCCTATTAGTGAAAAGCTTCTTATCAGTGGCTATCACAGTAAGTTTTAGTGTCTGTTCAGAAAATGAGTTTCATGACTTCCTGGCAAATTGTCTGTCAAATTAAGGCTTACAGACTTTGAAGTGCAGGATAAATCTGTGTGCTTGTGTTGAGGACTTGTGGAATTACGAGTTCGTTGTAATATTAGGACAACTTTTCAACATGAAACCATTTTCAAAGGATTTGCCCAGGATTGTTCTGAAGGTCTGTAGCATCCTTTGAGTAACATAGATTTGAAAGGTTTTTTTGTTGTGTGTTGTTTTTTTTTAAGCATATGAAGAAAATTAGATTGTGAAAATAGAAAATGATAATTTTATTTATTGTGTAATCAGAATACTTTCACTGTCAGAATTCTTATCTTTGAATTTTTACAGGAAGACGAATAAAACCTTGGTGAGGAAAGGAAGAGGACCATGCTCTGAAACTTTTCATTTTGAAGAAGTGAGGGTGTGTAGGGTAGCTGGTAGCCAAAATGAGAGGATTTGGAAGCTTCTGCGGAGTTTGCTATGGAATTGGCTACCGCTGCAGTTGCAAGCTGAGCTTCAAATGTAGCGCTGCGTGGCCATGTGAGCAGCAGGGACTTCATGGCCATGTTGCAGCCAGGGTCACCTACTTGGGAACTCTAGTGCAAGAGAGATTTTATTGAAGCTGAATGCTGGATTGCAAATATTTCAAATAGGAATTCCTATTTAAAAAAAGACTTTTATAAAAGATGAATTGTCATGTCTTCGAATGTAAAAGACTATTCTTTGCACACTTCAGGCTCATGGGGGTAAGAGGGACCTCCTTCCCTATTTTACTGCAGTCATATTGATTTCTTTTTAGCAGTGTTCTTGTAAGGTGGTGACGTTTGGTGTCACATCAGCTTTGCTGAAAGGCACAGGACAGCTGCTAAACTAAACAATTGTGCTGTGAGATTAGAGAGCTACTATTAGCAGAAATGGCCAGCTGTCAAAGGAAAACAACAGGAATATTGAGATGAGAAGTTGTTTTTTATAGTATGCCATCTTGCAGGTGCAAGCTAGTATGACACAGTTAAGCTCTGTATGGTGCCGTAGGTATTTTTGAGGTAAAACATAATGGACTTCCCAGAATGTTTCTGTAGAAGCTTGGAAAGTGGTGAAAACTCATGAATTGTAAACAGAATTAAAATTACCTTGTCGTTTCAGTATAAATAAATAGTCAGCCTCTATCTCTGATCTCTTCTACTGGTCCAGCCTACCTGAGAGATCATTAATAAAAAAAGAAAGGGGGGGGAGGGGGAAACCTGACCTCCTTTTGTATTATTCAGGGGTTTTCACCATTTTGTTTTGAAACTGGGTGGTAAAGCATTTATTTTTTCCATGCTACTACTTGTTTTAGATATTACGATGTGATAGTCATCAAAGAGATGTTTCTAGTAGTAATGATGCCTGCAGTTCTGAGACAACACAGCTGTGTTCAGTACTGAAGAATTTCAAAATTTCCTTTAGAAAGAGTATCCAAAAACTATCATTGGATTTTTATTTTATTTTATTTATTTTGGGTAAGCTAGTACTATCTTGTATAGATAGAATTAGCTATAGAATTTCAGATAGCTTTAGGTTTTATTTGTACATTAAGTTTTGGGAATTGATATTTTTGGGGAGTGGGAAGAATAGTATTTTTAAGGTTTTTGTAGAGTTGGTATACTGAAGTCTTGCAAAGACCCAGTATTTGTGAATTCTCAGATCCATTTTCGGTGCGTCTCTGTTGCAGACTTCCTGTGTGTTTGGACAATTTGCTTCTCTGCCTTTGCTTTGTTAGTGGCTCCCATGTTTGAAGTGAGGGAACTAACTCTGCAGCAGTGAAGTAATCCTCGAATTCATCCTCAAGAGTTTGAGATGCTCTTGGGAGAAGTTCCGGGTGCAGAATTGTAAATGGCTTTAGGTGTGGCAGCTGGCTAAAATGAAGGGGGTGAATTGGAAATGTTGAAGACTTGGCCCTTTCCTTGCTCTTGAAACTCTTTGTAATTGAAAGGTCAAGCTACATCTGGGAAAACTCTTAAGGGTGGGGGGAGAAAAAAACCACAGAACAACAAAAACTGCTTGGTAACTGTCAATGGTATAAAGCCTATTAAGCTACTAGGGGAGGGAAGACTGATGGCTGACACTAACAGGGAAGCTCTTTAGTGAGTTGTTGTTCTTCCTTGGCACGTTTGTCTTTAAGTGGACAATGACTGTCTGTGCCCGACAGTTTTTGGCTTGTGTGTGGATTGTCTGAAATGCTCATTTCTTTGCGTGCTCCAAGACCGAGTGAACTCTGAAGTTTCGAGTTGTCGCTGGGCCAGTTCTAAGCAAATGGCTTTCATGTTGTGATTTATTTTTCAAAATCTGCTTTACAGTTCAACCTAGTCAGCATGAGAACAAGACTTAATCCCTACCTCAGTGAGCTTCTGTTTGTACAGCACATGGAGCATGTATTGGTTTATTTTGGGGTGGGTGGAAATCGGGGTTTAGAGATTTTGTTTTCCTCCTCTGTGAAAGGGAAAATATATTTTCCTGCATCATCCATATTTTTGGAAAGTGAATCTTTCTGAACTTGTTCAAATTAAAAAAAAAAAGATGTCTCTCCTGGAGTCTTTAAGCAGATGGCTTCACTGAACTTCTTCAAGAAGGATAAGCCTCTCTTTTGGATCTCTCAGGATAAGCTCTTTTCTTGATACTTTCTAATGACATACTTAAATGGGGTAAAGGCTGTGAAGCGCATGTGAAATACACCCAACTGCACCAAACTTCATCTTTCAGAGTATCTCTTGTTGAGCTTGATGGAAGGAAAAATCAGTCCATTCTGGAAAAATGAGCATTTAGATACCTCTTGTCATTTCAGTGTTAAGTAGGATTGCCTGACTAATTAAAAAGAAAATGCCTTCCTTTCCTCCTAGGAATTCTGTGGTCCATTTCTGATGATGTTGATTATTTATAGTTCTTTCATCTGCAATCTGTTAAATGTTCACATCCTGTGGGATTTTGCTCTGGGATATTCTTCCCAGCAATTCCCAAGAGGTGGGTTGTGTTGTGGAACCAGTCCATGGGGACTGTAGTGTTCATGTAGAGAAGCTGCGTGCTCTTCCTTGCCCTGAAGCATTTGAATGTGTTTTCTATGTGGAATTCTGTCTATCTGCATCTACTTTATCCAGTACTGCCTCCTGGCTGGGAGAATCAGTGTGCAGTTATCTAATTTTATCTGGTCCAGGTACATAATTGTGTTTTGTTACAGCAGATAACGCCTTCTAGCTGCTGCTTTTGCTGCTTCTGTAGTTCTGAACTTTCACTGTGTTCCTTTATGGATCTCCTGGATACTGTTATCCTAGTTTGAGTAATATAGTACTTCAAGTTTCTCAACACTGAATCAGCTGTTTGATGAATTTGTTAGGAATCTAATGCTTAAGTCAAGTGTGATTGCTCTAATCTACTTACTGTCCTCCCATTTGCTTTACTGTCATGTTTTCTGGCCCCTTTCCTGTACCTCCCCCTGGCTTTCTGATTCTTTCCTCGACCTCTTGCAAGCTGTCTAGGTTTCTCCTCTGCCCTGCTCTCATTTTCCTGGTAGTGACTTCTGTGGGCTGTGTAGTTCATGGTGGTTCCCCTGCCATATCCTTGGATGTGCTGGTTCTGCTCGAATCTCCGGGCGCTTCGGTCCCAGAACCTGCATGGGTAGCATCGCCTCTGCTTCTGCTCTTGCGCTGTGGTTGCTTTAGCTGCTCTGTAGATCTGTCTTCAGTCAAGAGTCTGTAGAAACTATGAAAATCAAGAGAAGGAGGAGGAGTCCATACTGTGCCATTGGCCAGCAGTCTGCAGATACTCAGAAGGTACTCAGCTGTTCTGTAGGTGGAAGGAAAACAAACTTCTGGTGGTGACTTTCATTTTGTTCAGACTTCTGAGATTCCCAGATGAAAGGTGCAGTGTAAATCCAGAATTATTAAATGCCATAATATTATTCTGCAGTTTCCCTTCTTGTACATGTTGGTGTATGTGTGGGGGGACTGAGAAGTTTTCCTGAGTTGAAGCTATTTCTTGTCATAAGTCTTTCCCCCCCTCCCCCCATTCCCAGCATACATGTCAGGTTTTGAAGAAATGTTCAAGAATATGGTGTAAACAAACTTGGTGCTTTTAGTTTCTCAGAGATTTTTTCAAATCAGCAGGAAGGGTAAGAATTTTGCCCACTTAATTATTGCTGTTCTGGTGGATATTCCAGGCGCTCGCTCAGCTTGGCAGCCTTGTGAAATGACTGAGCAGTGAGCTAGCAAGCATTTCTTCTGGTTCAGTGCATGGTTGCACAAACACCTGTACTGGCACAACTGAGAAGGAACAGAAGGGGGAATGAGCAGCAGGAAGCAAACTGCCCAAGCCGGTGCTGCCACCACCATACAGGTTGGTTTGGCAGAACTGCAGCAGGCCAGGCCAGGGATGGAGCGGCTGTTGTGAAGGTCAGTGCTGCTGCCCAAGCGCTCATCAGGCTGCACCCCAAAAAAGTCCTTAAAATTTGAAATGTTAGAAAGTCCTTTCTTGTAGAGGAGGTCCTGAGCCTACGGGTTAGGAGCCAGTTCAACTTCACTAAACTATTTCGTGCAGGGAATTGGGAAGACCGGTAGAAGATACTGAATTCTGCCTTGCAGCTGGTAGGTTGGGACCAAGATGGAAAAGAAGCAAGTGTTTGTATGGGCTCTTTTCCATATTACGCTGCTATATGCACAGTATCTCTTGGCCTTTGCTTTTAAGTTTCAAATACTTGCAACCTCTTGGGTTAGTAAGAGCTGTAGGTTTTCTAAAGGTGCTGTCTAGTCCCTTTCCAGGCTCACTCGCAAGAAGACAATTTAGTAAGATTCTGCCTGTTATCAGTCTTCGATGTATTCTGCTTCACCTTCTCCCCTGAAAAATAACCATCGTGATAGAAAAGAAAGAAACGCTGTGTCGGTGTTTAGCTGGAGGGCTAAAAAGCTGCCCAAAGCTACAGTGGGTGGGGGGGAGGTGTTGTTTCAATATTTATTTGTACAATACAAAACCTGAAGGTATACGTTCTTTGAAGAAATGTGAATTCTAAAACAAAACAAAACCCTGAGTTTTGTGATCATCTTGCGGTATCTATTTAATGACATCTGATTTTCTCCCTACTTCACCTGCTCCCCAGCTCCTTTTCTCTTAGGAGCTCTGGCTGGGCTGGGAAGAGCAGCTCAGGACTGTGGGATTGTTGTTCAATCCCTCTCTCTTCCCCCTCCATCAGGGCTCTGCAGGCATGAGTTAACTGATTAAATTACTGGCATTACACGAGTCACTGCTCCTGTGCTTTCTAAGCAGAGTGATTATACGTACATTTGTACGTACACACTGCCACTTTCTCACCCCTAATGGCTTTTCTCCCTCTCGTGCTTAGCTCCCATTTGCAGGAGGTACTTCTCATGGGAGGTGAGCCAGATGTTCCCTTGGAGCTCCACGACAGGGGAAACTAAGCCAGAGTTCCTTAGGGAACAAAGTACAGATTGTTTTGTAAGTAGCCGGACAGAGATGAGCTTTTTCTAGAGCTTCATAGCACTTTTGGGAAATGGAACAGAATTGTTTGTTTTTAAATGTAACTGTTACCAGAAAGCGTTCATATTTAGTGCTCTCCTTTTATTTTTGGTAATTTGCCTATCTGAAAACACTGGAAATAGATTATTGCAGTGCCTGGATCCCTGATTCCTGGTTAGGAGTGGAAGCTTATGGTTTTTGTGAAGGATTAATGTTTCAAATGTAAATGCCTTTAGGAAACAGTTAAATGAATTGCAGAACTACAGATCTGAAACTACAGTTCTGTTGCAAGCAACCTTAATTCTTGTCTGTTGATAGATTAGAAAGGCAGGAAGAAACAATGCCTTCTTACTTCCCCAGAAGGTTGTTGGGTTTTTTTTAATATAAATTGGACATTTCGGGCTACTGGATGAAGAAAAAGTTGCTGGATGTGGCCTAAGTAGATGATGAGTTTCAAAGAAACGTTTTTTGGCCTTGCATTTCATTTTATTTGCACCTTCCGTTTTAATGGATTGATGGACAAGTACTTGTCACTGTAAGTCACCACAGGTCTCCATATTCACACTGCTCTGAGCTGTGTGCCAACTGTGAACATCTAGCTGCAAGCCTTCAGGATGAAGTTATGCTCTTCATCCATCCCCAGCAGCAGAAGGCCAGCAATAATAAATAGTGGTTAAGGCACAAGTGGATTTTAGTCAGTTGGTTTCTCTGCCACAGGTTTATTAGTAGACCCCCCCCCCCATACTTTCATTCTTTGTAAGATGTGGGAGCTTTGCGAGGATACGTTCGTAACAGTTTGGAAGGTGCTGAAGCTGCTGATGCAGGCTTTAAATCCTAAACTTAGGATACCCTCCCTGTCAGCCCAAGCTAGTTCTCTGTATTCTCTGGGAGACTGCCATGGTTTGTTTTTCTGGGCATAGAGCACAACATTTCATGAAATATTATTTGAGAAGCACTGTTAAACTACCTTCAATTTGGTATCCACTGATATATTTAGAAACCTCTAGGAAAATGCGTTTGTGACTCTACAAGTGTGTAGATAGCTTTGGGAAAGAATATCAGAAGATTCTGAAAATCAAATTTAAGTTTCTATGCTGTGTTTTTTTTTGCCAATTCAAGCAAAAACAGAGGGGGAAAACCATGATGTTTTAAAGTTGGAAGTCTGGGATTATTTCTGTGTTAAAGACCTGCTGCAGTGTTTCAAACCGTTGCCTTCTGATGACAAATCATGTAATACTACCAATTCCTAGCACCTCACAATGGTACCTGACAGTGTTTGGAGCAGCTGTGATGCAGCTGCAGCACTAGCTGTTCATTGGTCCTGCAGTCGTTAGAGGTTGAAAGCTTTGTTTACAGCCCTCATAAAGCTCTTTACGCATGGCAAGGAAGGAATTGGTGCTGGTTTTCTGGTGCACTTGAAGTAGTTGGCTCTGGTCTCTTAGTGCTTTCCAATTAACCAAATTAATGTTTAGTAGCAGAAAGGATTCTGGTGCTCTGTATCTTCTGGGCTACTGATACTGCTCTCTGATTGTATCCCCAGTGTCACTAGCTATCAGATGGGAGAGCTAAAAATGTTTATAGGAAGCTTAATTCCTCCTATTGCAAAACATCATATCAAACATGTCACCTCGTTAATTTGTCTGCAAATTAATCACTGTTTTCATGTCATCCAAATGGACTGTTTTGCAACTGCAAGGCCTTTGGTATGTTCTTTTGTGAAATGTGTGGTAGAAAATTAACATGCTGCTCTGGCAAATGGGAGGGACCCTGTCTTCCAGTTTTTCTGTCACACAAATCCAGCTTTTTCTGTTCCCCCCTCCTCTCCCTCCCCCCCCCCCCAAGTCTACATTAACTTGAAAACAGTGGGAGGGAATTAAATGTGTTTTGAAAGGGTTATCCCATGGGTGGGAGTGGTATTGAGTGCTTATACAGGGTATAGAAAGGGTTTGTGGGAAGAGAGGTTATTCAGCAAAATGAATAGAGTTTTGAGTTGTTAATCTGTGTCATTAGCACTGTGTACCAGAAAGTTTAAACTGTGCCTGACTAAATAGCACGAGTCTTTGAAATTCACAGCAGTGCTGGCAGCCCCACTGGCTTTTGTCCTTCTTGCAAACACACAGCTGTTCTGTCCAGGCATCCTTGTGTGTTCAACAGCCCGATTGCTTCCTCAGTTCCCACCACAGAAAGCCATTCATGGTTTTGGGGAAACCACAAGAGACCGGCTTGAAGAAACCTCAAGAAAATGAGTCCGTGTTGCCATTGGACCAGTAAAGGACATGGATGTGAAAGTGAGCATGGGAGGAAGTTGACTGTTCATTTCACATCCCCATTCTCTGTGCGTAATTAGTGTAACATAAGAAAACTTTCTTTATCTCTTCCCCTCCCCCCAGTGATGCATGTCCAGACTTGCTCAAAAAATTTGTGAGTAATAGTCCCAAAAATGCAAACTAAGCATGTGGTTGTATAGCAGTATGTAGTCTGCAGAAATGCTTTTTTTTTTTTTTTTTTTTTTAAGATAGCTTTTTAGCTAGCTGCTCAAAGAACTACAAGGTAAGCTTATCTTAAAACACCCTGAAACTTATCAGCTTTTGTTTTTCTCTTGGTGAGGTTTTAAAGCCAATTTTCAGCACAGGGAATTCAGCAGAAAAGATAAGGTTGCTAAAAGGTTTTGGTTGGAAAGTAGGCATGGTGACTTTGAAGGGTGGTACAAATGTAGCAGTTACTCACAAAGTGACATGGTGTTTGGCTACCCATGGGAAAGTAATGGCAGTTGCTTCAAATGATATTACAAGGTGTCTTGGGTCTGAAAGAATGACATCCTCGCTATGTATTAAAAAACAAACAAAACAACCTCTGCCCAAAACCACCCGTGGTAGCTTTTCTGACTATCTTACTCCTTGAGGTAGGTATTAAGACCACTTCTTTAGCCTTCTGAGGTGAGATAAAATGAGATGGGAAAGACAAGAGCCTCCAGGATGAGCGATCGTGTTTTGCATATTGTAGAGTAGGACGTTGTACTTTTCTGTCCTAGAGTTGATGGTCAATTAAGTTCTAGTAGCAGTGATTGTTGCTTCAAAATATAAAACAAGTATTTGTAGTTGAAAGAACATGCAACTCCTAGGTCAATACGCTTTCCTTCTCTCCCTGAGAAGGGTATGTTTTAGATTTTGAAGAGGAGGATGATTCTTAAGCAACTGGAAAAAGTTGCATATCATTCTGAATCAGCAGTTAAAAAGCAATTAGTAAAAAGCTGCTGAGGAATTCTGGATGAATAGTCCATCTGCCAAACCTAAAGGACAAATAGCATTTTGTTTCTTTGAAGAATGTTTCCAAGGTAAAACAAACACATCATCATTGAACTTCTCCAAAATTTCTGTAAGCGGCGATCTGGTAGAGCAAGAATGAGCTCTAGGAGGTTTGGGTTTTCAGTCCTGGGCTTGGCACGAGGTGCTCAAATATTTGCCCCATCTCTATACTGTTTTCTTCTTACCCATCTACTTCCTCCCTCCTTTCTCCTCCTTCTTCCCCCAGCCCCGAGGCTGTTGTACTGACTCTTGCTTTAAGTGTTTTGTGTTCAGTTACCTTGACTGCAAAGCAGAAATGCTTTGTGTGTATGAGTCACATGTGTGTTCTTGCAGAGCAGCTATCCTATATTCTGTAGCTAAACTGTATACTTAATGTTTTGGAAGCAAAAAACGAAGGTGTAGTTTCCCTATCTCCTTAAGCCAGGCTAGCTGCTATCAGTCATGCCTGGTTCACTGGAGCTGGGAAATGAGGAATCATGCGGCCCTAGGCTGGCCATATCAGCTCCTGCGATTCAGTCATGTCAGCTGATTTCATGGAAAGATAACCTTTTGGTGGATTTGGTTGTAGTCAGATTGGCAAATTGATTCAACTTGCCTGAGGCCATTTAAGTGCTGCTTGATGAGAAGGAAGTAGTGAGACGGCACAGTTGGCAGCAGGGAAGGGTGGAAGAGTTTCTTTCTTGCTGCCACTGTGCAATCTTGCATCAGTTTCAGCCGACTCTAGAAAAGTTCAGTGGTGTTTTCAGACCTCTGGTAGTAAGAATATTCAGAAACGGGCACTTTGGATTATGTGAAGCTATTCTCAGCTTTTAAAGCCTACAGAGCACTTTGGTAAAAGAAAGGAGATGAACAAGTTGAAGGTCTGTTTTTGTGCCCCGCACATGGATGTAGCTCTTCTAGTTGAAGTAACAAATCTGAGAAAAAGATTAAGGGAAATATATTACAGCATTTCTGGGGGAGGGATTTTTTTATTTTTTTTAAGATGAGCCATATTCATTTATTTGTTTTAACTTAAACGCAGAATTCTTGTACAGTTTTACTTTATGCAAAACATTTTCATTTGTATCAAGATCCAGCTGTCTGAGCTTGTTTTAGTTGACTTTGCATAAGCAGTAGTAATGATATTTTAAGAACTAATAATCCATTAAACTAAGGGGGCAAACTGTGATATTTATGCAGCTGTTTGACTTAGCCTGGAAGCAGATTCAAATACAGTGAATTGATTTACAGTGGAAAATCTCTTGATAAACAGCTCACTTGTTCACCTCTTAAAGCTGTTCATCATAAAGAATAATTAAAAAAATCAATTAATAATACCACAATGACTAGCTCTTCTTTTTGTGAGCTTGGAATTCCCATAGTGACGGCTGAGCTCGAGCTTATAAAAGAATCCTGTGTTGTTGGCAGGCATTTGCTGCCTCTCCGCAAGAGTTAAACATACGGACAAAGGAACGAGAGATGGAGGCTGAGGATGCCTGGTGTCTCAGCGCTTTCAGTTAACTGCTAGAACAGCTCCTGCAGAACTATTGTTCTGAACGTGTCAGGTTGGCCATGCTAGTGTGGCGTCAGCATTTCTTTTATTGAAAAGCTTCCCAACAGATGAAAAGTTGGCGTGTGCATATTCTAGGAGGAAATTTTCCTGCAAGTCGTCTGCCACCTTACAAAGCAGTAGGGCCGCTCTTCCAGCGAACAAAGGCGACCAACAAATAGGAATACATCTTTGTAGAACTATAGGTGTAAAAATGTTTATGCCCTCTGTTTCTGGAGAAGAGTGCTTCCTCTTCAATACAGCAAAGGAACCCTGTTTTTCATTAGTCCTAAGGAGAATATTTTTAATGCATCTTTCACCTACTTGCTTGATCCATGACTGCCTGGAGGAATGGAAAATGAGTTTAGCATACCTGAGGGCTTTTCTTTCAGAGTTCTCCCTTTAATACGTGTCCTACCCACATAGAGATAAAGATGAACAAGAAAACCCCTAGAGCTATGCGTTTTTGTGCGAGTATGCAGCATGGTAGGAATTCCTGCCCTGGTGACTATTTGTGAAGGAATCCAGCACTTCACTGAGCAGCGTTTCTGACCGCCTGGGATTGGTTACGTGACTGCGGCTGCCTCAAATGTGCATGAAACAGGTACAGTATGTACCTTAAGTAGAGTTTCCAGCTTGGGAGGGGAAGAGTGGTGGGAGTGGCTGGGCAGGGTATATGTGGAGGTGATTTTCTTTTTCCCTTTTGAGATGCATACATAATGATGCCTGAAAGCAGAGGGCAGGAACAAATGCTCTTTCTTAAAATCATTGAAAGCATGTTTGCAATTTCAGACAGCATTTTGTAGTGCAGCTTCATCCTTTTTTTGCTCCCGTTTGTGGAAGAGGTGGTGAATTGGCAACTCCCTTTTCCCTTGTCCCCCAAATAAAGCTTGAAAGCTGTCCAAAACGGGCTTGATTTCAAATGGAGCTTTAAGTCCTTGGGGTATTTAAGCAATACAGTCAATGCTGTGTTCCTGCTGGGAGTTTTGAAGTGCTCTCAACATTTCCTTCCTGCTGGGGGAGGGGAGAGATTAAAATCTCTGTATAATTTTATTTTTGATGTCAAATACATGGTTTTGTTCCAGTGCAGCGAGTTTGTGACTGTTTGAGCAGGGTGTCTTAAGTCTGAACATGAGCAGAATTCTGCCAGCAAGACAAGCAAAGGCTTGTTAGCTGAAGGTAGTGTGTGCATGTGTAAATACCCCCCAGGGTTTTTACGGTGCACTTTAAGCGTGCAGATTTACAGTGGGATCCTAGGCATCTCCCTTCCCCCCGACCCCCCAGATCTAGGGGACGCATCTAACGAACAGCAAACTATTTAAGATTAACTTTCTCCTTTATATCACCTGTTCTCTGCAGCAACCAGAGCAGATAACACACTTGTGTGAAGGAGTAAATGTTATGCATTGACCTTTGCATTAGTTTCAACTCTGTCATGTGTTGTTGTGTAGCCAGGTGGTTAGACATTAGTTTTCAGCATCTCATATCTCTGAGGCTGCTATACTTTGTTAATTTAGTAATACCTGAAGTGCATTTGGACTGCTTAAGATTATGGCTTGTCTTCATGTTAATTGGCTGGCTATGAAAAAAGTTTTATTCAGCTCTCTTTTTAGTTACGCTTCCTTTAGGTTTACTTAATAGTTGTCCTTTGCACAGATGGAAAATGTAAAAATAGAAGTCTTCAAGGCAGTGCTATTGTTTTGGTGTTGACAGGTTCAGTGGAAGTTGAAACACTTCTTGTATTTTAAGAAGTGCCAGGTTTGGGAAGAGGTTGCTCTCTGACTTGTTCATCAACCTGAACTGAGGAACCTCAAATTAAGAAGAGACCGCCTTTTGGTAAATCAGATCCTTCATGTCCTGCCAGTCGTTATGTAGTGAAAGTCTTCAAATAGTAGGTTCAGTTCAGGGCTTCTGAAGAATTGTTGTGTTTTGTAACTGAGAGCACGTCAACTGGAAGTTTAGTCAATGAAAGCTTGAAGTAATATCTAATAGTCCGACTGTTCAGTGTTTGTGGTGCTTTTCCCAGCTTTTTCCGCTACTGAAAATCTCTTCTTTGTTCCATCACTGTGTGGAAAAGCTACATGTGTATATATATATGTGTGTGTATATGTGCACACGCATGTATATAAATATATGCGTGTGTATATATAAAAATGGAATACAGCACATTTGGTGATACAGATGAAATAAACTGATTAAATATGCAGGTGCTGTTGTGAAATCATGTGTCAGTTTTATACACTGGCTGATTTCCAGAGAAACTCTGTACTTTCCTGTCTCTAGCTAATAATCTGTCAGTTTTGAACAGGCTTTTTGAGCTGTTGTCATGCAACGGTGCTGTTGGAGTCACAGTGTCACTGTGGATATGTTTCTAGTTATCCAAGGATGTGGCAAAACCTTGATGCTAGACCTCCCAACCTACTCTGTCTTCCTAATAAAAACAGCTTCAGAGGTTTGAACTGAGGTTTGGGTCGTGTCTTGCGTCCATTCCAGAACAGAACTGAATAAAAATTTGACTTGAAAATGTCATTTAGTTAAGAGAGATAGTAAGATTAGTTCCTAACTATACCATGGAGCAAATAGATAAGTTCCCTTCTGTGATATTTTGATTATTATTTTTTAACCACTCTAAAAACTGAATGGCTCTTTTAGGACCCTAACTTTGAAGAGGCTGCCCCAAACTGACTGCAGGTTTCTCTGAAGAGAAGGAAGAGGTATGCAGGGACCTTTACTCGGGTAGGATTCTGTAACTATGGAACCGTGTCCCCAAATATAAATGTAAAACACAGCTAGCCTCTCTTTAGCTGTCAGGATTGCGAAGATGACCTTCCAAATGTAAATAGTGTATGAAATGAGGTAGTTACATTTCCTGAACTTGCAGTCTGAAATGAACTTTTTAGTAGCAGTCAGTTGTTGGTATCTGCATTTTGTCATCACTGAAATCTAACAGTGACCAGCAAACTTTACTGTATTATTGATGATTATTTTAGCAGATATAAAGGCTTTCTCAAGATTACACCACACTTGCCAGGTATTATTCTGTATCCAACTGTCTCTTATATGGCTGTGAAAATCTTCTGTAACTCATATGGAACTATAGTTCTGCATGAAATTGTGAACTCTCTTTAGGACAAATATAAGGAAAAAGTAAAAAGCTATAAATACATAGTTTTTAACTTGCCATAAATGGTTAATCTTGTTAAATAAGATCTTCTAACTTTCAAGACCCACTCCAGCAGGATAATGCGTATTTCAATAAGGAGCAGTTAATATTGCTTCCTCATCCCAAACTTAGAATAATCTAAAATCTATTTATATGGTGTTAGAAGAATTTTCATTTTCATGTGACTCATCAGTAGTGGTGTGACTTATTTGTATTGATACAGATTAATCAGTATCTGAAGCCTACTTTACTTATCAGGTAGGATTGACCACTGGGTAAGCAGGGTAAAACATTTCTTGGTTGACCTACTGATTTTATATGGTTAAAAGGAAGGTGTTGCTGGCTAAAACTAAGCTTTGCTGGGCACACGCTGGTGTGCCTAAAACCATAAACTGCCTCAAGGGAATCCCTCCGCACTCTCAGTGGGAAAACCCAGCTGGGAATTCCACCTTTCCTGTGGTGGAAAGCTGTGAAGGAGCTTGAAAATGCAGCCCCCCGGTCTCAGTGGTTGGAAATACCTCCGCGCAGGTGAGCGCGGCTGTAGGAAGTGAGCACATGTCTGCCCGTGAGCGGCAGAACTAACAAAGCCCTGTTGCCTGTAGGCACAGCTGCTGTTTCCTGGGTTACTTGGTGTCCCCATGTCCTCCGCTGTCCCTTGCTCCGCAGTCCTGCGCAGAGGGCTGCTAGCAGAGCTCGGCTGGCTCTTTCCCAGTGAAGCCCTTTCTGGGTGTCTGTGCATTAGAGATGTGACTTGCATGGCTCTTATTTCCTCCAGAAACTAGATCTTAACTTGTCTACTGTAGTTTGAAGGTGTAAGAGAAGTAATAAATGATTTTTCAATAGCTTGCGTGTAGTTAGGTAGACAGTACGGAACCAGAAGCTCACACCCCAATGTGGGAAACGCAAAATCTTCTCTTTGATGGGGTGGGTGGCATTTGAAGGTGACTGCTGTGGTAGCCACAACACAGATGCAAGGAAAGGTTGAAGTTTCAGATATGTGGCAAACCTGATCGTCACTTTGGGGAACTGGGTGTTCAACAGGGCACCATGCTTACTGAGGTCTTTTTAAGGCCAAATACTCAGCTTAGAATGACCAGGAACAAAAATCAAAAGATGTGAAGCTTTGGATATTGTTTGAAGAAATAGATGCATCTCGAGAACAGAGATGCCTTCTAAACTTTGTAAGCAGTTGATGATAGTAACGTGAAGAGATTGTAATAAGTGTATATAAAGAGAAACTTCATAAAAAGAAGTTTAAACAACTGGGCCAGTTTATGTCACTTACAGGGTGTACTTGCGTTCCAAATGTACGAAGACGGTCTCTGATTTTCTGGGACTCGATAGGTGCATGACTGTGCAGTGCTATTGATGCTGGAGTATGGTGGGAATTGCTGCATCCTAACTTAACGAGATGCATAGCTAAAATGTATTTGGAGTTGCTGATTTTGGATCATTGAACACATGAGGTCTTCAAAAATAGTTATAAATCTTGGCAGATTATTTTAATTTTTTCAGAGGTTTTAAATTCTTTCTTGAAGAATAGTAATGGTTTTAAACTTCCTTTAAAAAAAAAAATGGGGGGGTGCTATAGATTTTCCGGGGGGGCAGGGGGGGACACAGACGGACTGTTATACCCCTTTTCTTGGAGTTCAAATGAATAGCATGCTTCTATAAACTTTTTTTAAGAGCTTGTATTAATGCCTGTGATTGTAACTCATGAAATGTTCACTGTCATAGGTCACAGTATTTCTGTGCTAAATTTGGGAATGTAGTTGGCAGCTCGCTTTTTCACTGAGAACTTTCCTGCAAGGTTAGTACAGAAAGCTCCAGATCTCAGCTGCTGCAAAGGTTAGGTCTTTGGTTTGGTTCTTTTTCCTTCCATTTGTTTTGTATTCTCCATGGACTTTTCCACTGTAATGGAAGAAATTGAGCCTGGACGGGGTTGAGCTGTGGCAGCAACTTGGTTTTCAATTTCGTGTTTGTGTTGCCTCTGGTGTGTGAGACCTCATTTCCTCTTTGTGGTTATTTTGTTGTTTTCTGGCAAATCCCTGTATTTCTGTGCTGCTTCCAGCATGCAGCATCATACCAGCATGGGAATCTCTACACCGTCTTCATTGCATTTGAGGAGCAATATATACACAGCTATGCTGGGTGTAAAATTGTAGAACGTGATGAAAATCTGTCAGTCCAAGATTTCCAAGGTTTTTCTGTGTTTTTCCCAAGCATTTTGCTTATGATTATTTTATAGAATAGAAGGACTTCATTTTTTTTCCCTATCATTTTATAGCTAGTCAAACTTTTTAGTAAAAAAAAGACCAGAGATTAGTAGTCTTGAACGTGGCAGATTACCCATGTGCTTCTTGTGCCTGGCGCGCATGCTCTGAAGTTTTGACTACCTTGTCACAAGTCCGCCTTACCCGTAACTGGGGTGGCTTCTGTTGCAGTAACAGTAGGAAAAGTAAAAGTCATTCTTCATGCCTTCCTTTTTTGTTTACTGATGGGATTTTTCCAAAAATCAAATGCTGCTAATTAGAGGGAGTTGCTCAACATGATGAAGCTACAGATTGCTGAGAGTTCAGACCACTTCCAGTACTTTTTTCCCCGTTCCCTGCATCTGTTAAATAAACCTCTCATGAGTTTTCTGAAGCCTAAATAATACAAAAGATTGAATAAAAGATGTTTTCCAAGTGCCGCTTACAACTAGAAAATCAACTAGATTTGCTTTTTTTAGTTAGCATGTCTCTTAGGTTTTAGCAATTTAAGTTATTTCTTCAGATACTGTTTATACAGTATTTGTAGCAGTTGGCAATGAGCAGAGATTAGTGGTTTCAGCTGAGACTTACTGGAGGCAGCGCGCTGTACACATCTGAGCAGAGTGGAGTGCTTGAGTACAAGATCTTTTCAAGGACATTTACATTAATTTGTCACAGATGCACAGAAAAGATGGAAATGGTACCTGAATAGTCAAATCTCAAGGCAGATCCATGCCAGAAGTGGTATGCTGATGGGCAGAGAACTACCATCTCTGGCTCTGGAAATTGTTGAGTTAAATGTTGTTGGAAGTTAAGAAATCATGCTGCAAAAATTTCATTGAACCTTTTGCCTGTTCTTGGACTTTCCCACCATGTCGTCCTTTGGTCGCTTTCAGCGTCATGATGCTCAGTGGAGCAGATGCTCTGCTCTTACCTGCTACTGCCATTCTGCTGTACTCTTGTGCGACTGCATCAGCGCTGTGACAAAAGCACTCAACCCCCTGTACTAAGTTTATTTTACTTGTAGTGAAGCAAGATCTGCTGGCAGTGGCTCGTGCTTGCTGGTATACCTGTGTCTGAGCTAGTCTTTGTGGAACGTCCCTGTTTGTCTTGCTTGTGTTAGCTGGTGGATTATGGCACGGAGAACTCGCGAGCTTGGCTTGTAGGGTGGGTAGTCCAAGGGTCTGCTTTTCAACCTGGCTTTATCGTACTGTTTCAAGAAGATTTCTTAAGCATATATACATTGAATTTCTTCAGTCTTTCCAAAAATACAGGGAAACAATTGGTGGTAAAAAACCAGAGTAATCTGGATGACCTGTTGTCTTCTGAGACTCCAACTTTCCTGTTTACTCGGCCTGGCTTTCAAATATTTGTCCCTCTCCTTACAAATGAAGTTATTTTGCACTGATTTCCAGAATTCTTACATGTCTCTCTCCATGCAGTTTTTGAATTGTCTCCTGTTTTTGAAAATATTCACCTCAAATTGTAAGTATCAAACGAAAACCTCCCTTCCCCTATCTTTGAGCATGCAAAAATAAAGCACTGGTGAATTTCCTTCTCCCTTGGCCAACAGCCCGTAAAAACTGAAAACAAATTTTTTTCGGTTCCTTTTTCTTCATTTTTTTCCAAGTGTTTATATCCGAAGTGCAGTGCAGCCTCTTGAAATGAGGGCTTTCAGAAATAGAAATTGCCAAAAGCTGATTAGTTCGTCTCCCCCTTCAGACTGATAATTGCTGCCTTCCAGATGAGTGAAAATGGTTCAAAATTCTGTAAATTATAAAGCTATGATATTAATGCTTATTAATTATGATATTAATAAGCAGTAATCAATCTAGACAATCCTGCCTGCTGTTTTAATGTGACACAACTGAAGGCTGCATGAGAGTGAACAGAATATCCGCAATAGTCTACAAACCACTCTAACTATTTAAATAAGTCAGTCTTATTTTTATACGTATATAAAAGAAATTGACCTACAGATTCATTGCCTGTCTTGCTGCTATAAAGCAGTTTAATCTTCTACTTTTTTGTCGGGCCATTAAATTGATAAATGTGTTGGTTGTGATCTGATGAAGTGAATGGATGCAGGAGTGCTTTTATGTACCCCTCCCTTATAATGCTTTAAACAGGAGAACGAGGTTTCGCTGCCTTGCGCAGTAACAGGCTCCCACTCTAAGCCCTGGAAGTGCAGACGGGAGCCTCTACGAGGGTGACTGTGCCCGGCAGCTACGGCTGTAACAATCCCTGCCTTTGTTCGAGGCTGCCAGTGCTGTTCGGCGAGTGGGTGTTCGATATTTCAGAAGCGTTAGCCTGAATTAGCCTTTGAAGTAGACTAGTCTAAGTGCCTGAAGCCCCTGCTTCAGACCTTCTCATTCAAACTTAAAATGGTTTTCATCAAGTTTAATGTACTTTTTTTTGGAAATGGATACCATGTTTAAGTCTGAAAGCAACTATCTATACACATGTCTAACATTTAACTTCATCTGGATTTAAACTTTCCATTAAACCTTCCTGCATAGAAGGATTTGGAGATTGTTTTACGTGGGTAATGGTGAAAGTACAGAAGGAGCCGTCTTTCCTATTAATGTGATAGAATGGCTGGTCTTGCCTTCCCACCTCTTCAGACAAGCTCCGTCTCATTAACGCGTAGCAGTACCCACAACAGAGGACACGCCAGTGCCGTTGAGCCTTGCTACAGGTTGTTATAGCTAATCCAGCACAAGTCTGTGACGTAGACCTAGTACTGAGAGATTTGTCATACTTTGCTTTTCTAGCTGAGATCAGCAGGGGTGGGCAAGGGGAAAATGGATGGTACTTACTTGGGATTGCTTGAGACTGAGAAAGCAGTTGCCTAGGTTATAATACATATATAATACAAAAGTAGTTGAACCTTGTTGGAGGAGCGGAGATTCTGTTGGGCTTGTATTATATAGGTTAACAGAGCCTTTGAGCTTGCTTTTGATTGTGCTGATTATATGTCTTTGAACCAAGAAGAAAGAACCGAGGGAAAAACGTATGGGTTAACTGGGTGGCGCTAGAGGAATAGAACGCTTTCAGTCAATTCTATTAAAAAATTTTTTTCTTGGTGGCCTTTTTTTCCACTAACCTTTAAACTAGATTTTTGAAAGCACTGGGAGAACCCTTCCTTGCAGACAGTTACCAGATTTTCCTCTGACCTGAGGAAGTGGAAATCCCACTTGGATTCTGGGCTCCACAGGAAAGCAGAGGTGGTGGTAATTTCTGTCTGGTCTTTCCAGAGTGTCTCAGATCCTTAGTGGGCTGCTTCTTTCCTCCTTCCTTGGTTGCTCTTTACAACATGAAGACATTATTGTGTGTATGAATTGTTGGAAAAAATTCTCTCTATCCCTACAGGTTTCTCAGGATGAGATTGAATTTTTCTAGGTTTTCCTTTTAGACTGCGGCAGAAGCTGACAAAATGATTGCCTTTAGGACTGTGTAGTAATTTGATATCAAAATGGCATTTTATGTTCTGAAATGCTCAGTCTGTTTTGGTGAAAAAGGAATTTAGTCACGGTATTCTTGTGGAGCTGGGAGTGCCAGATAGTTTTGTCTTAGGCAAAAAAAAAAAGAGCCTCAATCTTTCTGCAGTAGAGCAGCATGCCCTTAGGGGTGTCCCAGAAGGTGCTACCTCTAGGTATGGTTGACATTCCTCTGTGCTGAGATAGCCCCTGCTTCGAATGAAGCTGCTTCTCTGAAGATGGTGCATCGTATGAAGCTAGTTGCATTTGCAGAACTGTTTGCTCTGAAGGTGGATGGGTTTTTTCTTTTTTTTTCTTTTTTTTTTCTTTTGTGAACAGAGACATAGTTGGGAGCTAGATGCTTCCTTCCCAACCTAGCAAGAAGAGCAGGCCAGAATACTTTCAACTAAATGGTATTTTGCCAAAGTACACCTTCTTGCTGAAAACAGTGTCGCCAGGATCACTTTTGGCTTCAAAGCTTTGGGAGGAGAAGTTGATCTGGACTCTGTAGCTTGACGTTTAAAGCACAGGCCTGGATTGTGGAGACTGAGTTTCAAGTCCTTGATCCAAAGCGAAGTGGTAGAGAAGATGCCAAATTGTTATTGAATGTGAAATCTTTTGTATCCCTGCCCTAGTCACCAGGTTATACCGATGGTGGCATGCTAGCCTGTCAGCTAGGCAAGATGATGATCTCCAAGTTTGATAACTCGTTACAGTTTTGCTCTGGAAAAATGTCAGGGACATTTTGTTTCTCTCCCAAGAAAGAACAGAAACAAACTTCAAAACCTTGGAGGTTGCTATGAAACAGAACTGTCTTCCCGTTGGCTCTATTAATAAGTGTTTAAATACAGTACTTGCCGAGTTCCCTTGCTACTGCTCTTTGGCATACAAAGATATGTATGTTTGATAGGTATGTCTTTTCTGTTTTGACAAAACTTTCCTTTGACTGTAGATTCATTTGGTGTTTTTTTAAACAGATACTGTTTCAAACAGAATTCAAGAATATGCTCAAGTGTGGTCTTCAGGGAATAGTTAGCTGTTGTGTTGTTAACTCAAAGGAAGTATTACTAATATGTATGTATACTGTTTGCCTGTTCTGTTCTCTTTGTACAAAATGAGTTGTTTTCTGCTCCTGTCTTGTGCAGGCAGAGGAAAATGTTTTTAATTTCTTTTTAATCCTTCAAAGCTTTTAGAAAATATAAGTATTTTAGAAAATAACTCTATTCCATATATCACTTTTCTGTGGCTTCCACAGTTTCCTTTTCTTTCTTAAGAGTTGAGTTTCTAATTTTTTGGTAACTTTCCTAAGGAAAACTTGATGCTCTTTGCAGACATAAACATGTATTAGAGACATTCCCATGCTGATTCCCTGAAAGGCCTGAGGTTAGTTCTTGCTACTTTTGCCTGTGCTATGCGTGCTATGCGCGATCCTTCTGCAGGTGCGTTTTTGTACAGAAGGATTTAACTGAGACACTTGATGCCAACACAGAGAATTACAACATCTGTTTCCATCTGTGTTATCCAGGCAGTAGTCTTATTCATTTTGGATAATTTGTGTAAAATCAGTCTTGAAAAAAAATCTATGCTACAAAGGAAAATAGTAGAATTGAGAAAACCTCTTTGTGTGCTTCTAAGCTGCTTAGGACCTCGTATGTACTGATAGTCAGCTTTCTGTGCTGAAGGTTGAAACAGCAGAGAACATGGGGTTTGTAAAAGGGATTTGAAATAAGGTTTCAAAATCACTTTAAAAAAATGTTGAGAGCTTGTTCCTGTTCTTTGTTTTAACTGTAGCTGTAGTATTCCTTGTGTATTTTACACTGGCGTTGGATTCCCCTCCAGATGGTAGGTCTCTGTGGAGCTCAGCCTCCTCATCTTGATCAGTGCATTCTGGAGAGCGCTTCACCTGCCAGCGTGAGCTGAATCGCTCTCCAGATTCCCCTCCCTGCTTTCACTAGGACTCCTTGACTATGATGGGGGGTCAGTCACCTGTATTTAGGTGTCAAAATTTAGTTGTTTATAGTCTGGACCTTAACCCCATTCTGTTTCTTCTCATAGAATAATTCAAGTTGGAAGGGACCTCAGGAGGTCAGCTAGTCCAAACGCCTGCTGAGAGCGGCATCAGTGTTGAATTCTGACCAGGCTGGCTCAGGGCTTTGTCCAGTCTGGTTTTGAAAACCTCCGAGACCTTTCTGTGGTGTTACTTCATGCAGTGCTCTAGTGAGTCACTGCGTTGGGGTGGGACGTGCCAGTTGGAGGGAGCTGAAAAGAGGAAATAATCACACTTCTGGCTTTATTTGCTGACTTTCATACCTTTACAGAGTGTAGGGTATTTCCTGATGTAACTAGCCCCTTTCATAACTCTGCGTTTGAAATGCTTTATGGGAGCAAAAATATTAGTGCACTGTTTGGGCAAAGCATTCCCATTGCTGATGCAGTTACCCAAATAAAGATGTTGTTTTGTTGCTATAATTGTGTTTTTCTTGAGGACTTCTGCCTGCGCAGTTGTGCCTGTCAGGATTTGTATGCTTTTTGGCTCATGGCCATCTTAATTTTCCTGATAGCAATCTGGAGCACAGGCATAGTAGAAGAGTGCTGTGATGAGAGATCTGGTTCCTAAAGTGTGGATCCAAACACTGAATTGCGAAGTGCAAATAGTCTTGATAATTCTCTTGTCTTGTATGTATAAGCTGCCTTTCGTAATTTCCTGCTGTGCTGGGGTACCTGCTCAGGGTGTAATTTAGGAATGGCTTTGCTGGTTTTTCATCTAGCCACGTATCCTCCCTGGTAGTGTCCAGCAGCAGATGTCTAGGGAAGAATGTAAAAATGCCAGTGGTCTGTGGTGATACACTTCCCTTGGATGCTTTTTCAGCACCCACCAATATGTGGGTCAGGGGCTTCTTGTGCTGAAGGTTGTACCTTTGTGTTTAATAGCCTTTGCAGTAGTTTCTTCTCCCACAGAAACGTGTTGTCATGCTGCTTAGCCGCACGTAGTTCTTTTGAGCCGGGCATACCTGTTGTGTACTATTTTGTGCCCTGATTTACAAGGTTTTCCTTTAAAAGGGGGGAGGAGGAACATGCAGGTAAACCTCTTATCTATTGAATAAATGGCAAATTATCCATAATCGGTGACTTCTGAGGAAGAGATCCAAATTCCCCCTTGGAAAGTGTTCATGTTCTTGATTGCTTTTTCTGTTTTTTTTTTTTTTTTTTTTTCTTCCCCTTTCCCTATAATCGCAAAAAGAAATGCTGAGTCCCTGGTTGTTAAGCATCACTTGTAAAGTAACTTCTCAAAGTATATTGTTTTGGGTGCTCTACATCCATTTAACGTGGAGATACTGCCTTAAGAAAAAAAGGAACTGAAAAGAAGAGAAAGAAGCACCACCGTAAATCGGCAAGCTGTCTGCTGGCTCTCTGGCAACTCGGGAACATCTGACTCGATGGTTATGATAAAAGACTGCTGTGTAGGATTGAGAGATTGCTAGCTGCTTTTACTGTTGCTTTTGGTAGGGTGTGCTTGCGTTTACAGTCTATGGACTTGATGCTTCTCTACACACAGAATTTCTTGTAATTTATATATTCCACAGAACTTCATGCTTTCCAAAAGGCAAGCACCTGGCTGACAAAATTACAAAGCAACTTTAGGAATAAGACCAGTATCCATTTATTTAGGTGGTCTGCAAACCTCAGCTGTGGTAACTGCAGCCATCACTGAAAGGGGTGAATTGGCCTGTTTTTTAAACCTGAAATCTGAGAGTTATCAGTGATGTTTCTGCCCTAGCACAAGCGACTATTTCTGACATGTGGTAGAAACAACTAGCAAGATGACTGTTTCTCATAACTGAGCATTAAGAATATATAAAATAAGCTCCTCTTGTAAGTTAATTTGGTCAAATGGCTATCTTCTGCTGCTAAAGGAACTCAGACTGATTGGGGCAAAGCACTAGTCCTGAGATGTCCTGTATTGCCTGAAAAGTCTTACTTCCCAGTTATGCTTGTTTATAGCTTTAAAGTTTTAATTACAGTGGTTGAAAGTAAAAGGAGATAGGAAGAATCTCAAATGGAATTTCCTCTTAGACAATTGTGAAGCCCCTTTTCCCTCCATATCTTATTCAGATTTATTTTTATACTACTGTGAGTAGCAAGCTGATGATCTCTGAGTTGGGGTTTTCTCCTGTTTTGTAAAGCAGAAATTGTGATAGAAATGCATCTAAAGAAGAGTAATCTGGAGTGGTTACATGTCTGTTCCAGGTGTGTGGGGAATCTTATATGAAGTGGCATAACTGTGTCTCTTGTCTCCCTACTGATCTAGTTTTTGATTATATTCATAATCTGAAGATGGCTAGATTTGTTTTACTCTTTCATATTTCAGGTTTTCAACGTATTGCAAACTGTAAGAATATGTTCTAACATGCAACTGAAGTTTTTATAAATCCTGTTATAACCGAAGCTTTAAAATTTTTTTTAGGGGAAGAACACACGTTGCAGGAATACTTGGACAGCTTTTAGTTTTTTTCACTATTCAATGGAAGTCCATCTTGACTACAGTAAATTCAAAGTGTTTCTGTATTTGTTTTGGCACAGTTGCTTAACACAACTAAAACTGCTAAAACTAATCTAATGCCACTAATAGTACAGCTGAGCCATAGTTTGCAATTGCATTGTGTTTACCAGCCTAGTAAATATATAGTTACAGCTCCTGCTACAGCAAAAAATATAACCAGGTTGTCGCTGGCTAGCCAGATGAAAATGCATACAAATCCATGCATTACAGCAGCTCTTTGTGAATGAGCAAAGTGTTGTAGGTAAGATGGCAAACACACTGAATTCATATATGGTCTTTATAAATATGACAGCTGACGGTCTATTATCAACACTCCCCTACCCGCTAAAGAGGGGGAAAAAAGACCACCCAAACCCAACTCTCCTCAGATCTTGCACTGTCCTTCTCCAGAGTGAAAAGTGTAGGAAAGTCCATCACTCGGTTCTCCTGCCTGGGGCACCTCGCTTCCATCTTCTGATCTGTTTGTTCCTTGTGGCTACGCTTTACGTCTCTGCTGTGCTCACCTGCTTTTGAGAGAGGGGAGTGAGACTGTTTATTCATTCACATCTAGTTACTGGGTGACTAGTCACAGCTTGAGCTCCCTTTGAGGTCTTCAGCCTGTTTTCTCTGCCTAGTGTTGAGAAGGAGGTAAAGGTCAGAGATAGAGGCTGAGGCAGGAAAATAAATTGCCGTGATTTGCCAATAATTCTTAAGGGAAGGGAATTGAAGATGGAATAGAGTTGCACGTTTAGGGAACAAGTCAGTTTATGTTGAGAGAGAGGATAGGGAAGAAAATGAGCACTTCAGTTTGTGTGACAGGTTGTGTCTGAAAAATGCAGCTCAAGACTTGCTTGTGGCAGAACAGCCTGAGCGTTGGATTGGTAGCAATATTGCCATGGACAAACATGATGCACTTTGATATTTCTGAGTATAGTAATAATTGTTTCCCCATTCAGTGCACCCAGTTCTGTATCAGTTTAAGCAATATAGAAAACTTAAAACCAACTGGCTTTGTTGCAAGGAGTAATCATTAAGAGCAGTTGCCCAGGTGGTATGTGGAAGAACTGTGCAAAGATCACAACACCTTCGACTTCATAAATGAGATGCATTTAGGACTGGAAATAAGACAGCTGAATGCATATGTCAGATCTTTCCATTTACATCTGCAGACTGGATTTGAATGGTGCTTTCATTCCCATACTTTGTGCATCATGAATGGGTTATTGGCTGTATGAGCCATTATTTTCTGTAAATGTGTGAAGATTGGGGCGATTCCAGAAGGCAGCTCTGCTCTGCTCTGTTGCAGCCTAGTTCAAAGAATTCGTCCAAGCTGAAGGGGTGGCAAGAGTCGACAGGAGGAACAGATGGTTCTTATTTCTAAATTTACAATGTTCTCCTCCCCCCATCCTCTGGTCAGATTAAATGATTTGTCTTATTAATTCCAGAGACTTCTGTAAACAGAATGTGTAAATATATATAAACATACGTTTGATCTGTTTGGTTTTGCGTATTTGAGAATAGTTATTTACAAAACTTGATTCCTGCCTCTGGGTAGAGAGGAGGGGTGGGAGAACGAGCTCAAGTGAGGATTGCTCTTTATCTTTGGTAAAGTAAACATCTTCCAGAGCAGGGAAAGTAGGAGCACAACTTAGAGCTGTTGTGACATTCCTCATTCCAGAGAGCAGGATCACCCTAACATTTAGGAGAGTTTCTGGAAGGCTGCTTGGCTGTGAGGTCTAAAGTGCGTCTGCCTTTTTTGGACAGAGCTTGGAACTAAATTTGCTGCTGCTTTCCCTGAACACTTTGCTGTTGCTGTTTCTGTATTTTTGCAGGGTTGGTTCAAGACACCCATGGCCTGTTATGTTGGGATGTGGATGAATCCTGATCTCTTCTGGGTACTTATATCCTCGGAACAGGCTCACCATTTCCTACTCTTCCTTTCAAGGGCAGTGTCCTCATTTCTGCTGATACTTTGTTTATAGCTGGCTATTTTGAACTCATAAAGGATTGATGTTATCAGTTAAATTGGTCTCCACTACGATACGCTAGCAGCATTTCAAATAGCCCTGCTGGACATGGCAGTGATGTTGATTGGGTGTTTTTTCCTGTGTTTATTTTATTTTTTTTTTATTTTAATAAAAAAGCTCTGTGACATCTGCGTCTGTTTTCAGAGTAGAATTAGTGGTGCTCAGGGAAAACGGACTCCAGGCTGTCTCCATTTGTGCCTGTGCCAAACATCTGTTATGACCACCACATTGGATGCTTGAACATCATAGTGTTGGTGACACAGAAGTGTTTTCTGCCCTAATTGTTGAGATTAAGTTGGTAAATTCTGCCAGATCCCAGCGTTGTCAAGGAAGGGCTGTCATTTTCTTTGCATTTCCTGTAGTGATTTTAGCGGACAGGGTTTGAATGGAGCAACCCATCCCAGGACCGCTGTGTTCCAAAGAAAATATCAGCATTTCCTCTGAGTTAGGTGAAGGTAATGTTTAGTACAGGCACTTAGCCATGAGGTGTCTGAGCTACTAGTAAATACTTCAAGCTCTGAAGTTGTCATTGTGGAGGTCTTAAGGTCTTTTAAAATGGAAAGAAAAACTATTCTAGTACTCCTCATCTGCCGTTGAGAAGGAATTTTGATGATGTAGTAGATTTTCTGGAAGAAAGGGAGGAAAGATGCCCTGTGGCTGGCAACTGGACTGGGAGCAGAATATAGGACAAATTAGTACAGTAGTGATTGTTTCTTAAACTCAACATACTCTTTTTCAGTAAACCAAACCAAGAAGAAATTGTCGAAAGTACATTCCTGGGATTAAAAAAGAAAGGACAAGGGCACTTGTGAGAACGTGAAGTAGGCTTGAAAAGCTTTTACACTTCAGGATTTGCTTGTGGGGAGAGAAGAAACACAGTGCAGTCAGTTTTCCTCAGAGGTTAGCAACAGGATTTCTCAAGAACCTCTGTAAGCATCTGTTGTTTTTAATCTCTTTAAAATGTGAAAAGGTAATATTTTCAGGTGACACAGCTACTGAAGTTAGTGCTAATGAAGTTGGCTAGGTGGTTTCTCAGGAATTTCAAAAGACTGTAGCAAGGTTAAGTTACTCAGTAATGCTGCAGCAGATAAAATGCTCCACGTATGTGTGGAGTATTGCATGTTGAAGGGAAATGTTTGAGCTGTTCACTTATAGTGATGAGCTCGGAATTAACTGTAACTGCTTTGGAGAAGACACTTAGCCATGCATTATTAGCTGCATCTACGCTGACAGGATTAACTGCATCTTGGCTGTAGTTTAAATAACAGCAGGTATAACCCAGCAAGAACTGGAATGTCCACTGGGCTTTAGAAATGGGTACTAAATCTCTTTTGATATCTTCACTGAAGGCAGGTGAAAGAAAACGTTTGCTGAATATATACTCAGTTTTTATCAGTGCTGGTGTTACAAAGTGATAATTACCTGAAATTTAAAGTGGTATCTGCCTTAGGAAGTTTTACATTTGATTTTCTTACGGGTTCAGTAGAAAAAGGACAGATTGAGAGGAGAAAAAATAACAAGATTTTCCTCCTTGAGCAGTGAAACTCAGACTGGTTTCTCACCTCTTCTCTTCTCCCCTGCTCCACCCCTTGCAATATATTTCCAAGGTCATTTCCCTCCTCTGCAGCGTGCCTCAGGCCGTCCTCTCGCCACACCCAAAACACACCCAAGGGCCTCCCTGTGCCCTTTTCTGGGAGCAGGGCGCAGTATTTCTGACTGCTGCTGGGCCTTGCGTGCGCTGAGCGGCAGTGCTGCCCATGTACAACCTTCGCGTGTTTGATTTGCCTCTTTTCTGTCTAGCTGCATCCTTCACAGAACTTGTGTGCACCTAATGATTCTTGCGATTTCTTCTCCTCTCTACTGGTATTAGAGAAATGAGGAGGGCTGGCAGCATGGATTTCATGTTAAGAATTTAGGAATCCGAGTCAACACTGGAGAAGGGGAGGAAAAGTTTTTTAGAGCTAGAAAGGCTTAAGATTAAAAAGTTGATTATAATTAAGACATCTTATGCTGTCCATACAATAATATAGATAGTGCCACCACAGGATGTAGTCATGGAGTTGTTTGGGGAATATCGTAGTGATGTTGCATATTACTGCATCCCTGCAGCTGGAATATCCATTAAAGCTCTTTGGACTGATTTTTGAGAGAACTTGTGACTATGCTTTCTCAAAAATATTACTTACAAAAATATTACTTTTCCAAAATCGGTGGTGGTGGGGATAACCTTGATAGTAAGAGGAGCAAAACTTGAATTAAAACACTTACGAATTCTAACTATTACAACTAGCAACTCAGGACTTCAGTTTGTTACGGGTTAAAGCCCCTAATAAATTTAAAAATATTAAGTGCTCAAATGAACACAGGAATTTCTGTTCAATTTATATTTCTTGTTAATCCCACCACCCCAGACAAGCCCTTATCCATCAAGTACGCTGCCCGTTAATTGCTATGGGCAAGGACAGAAGCTTCTCTCTGGCCGTCCTGCTGAGGAGCTGGGGAGTGTGTGAAACTGCGAACCGAGTGTGCTTCGTGGACTGTGGTAGTAGCCAAAGCAACTGTGCTGTTTTCTTTCCCTTGCTCCCAAGGCTGAACTGGTTGTGGTTCTCTGCTTGTTTGGTGAGAATCTGCAAGCTTGAGCAACAGGAAGAGAAAAGCAGGTGCTTTTCATGGCAGGAAAGGGAGGGGGCACATGGCTTGCGTTAACATCTGTTTCACTTACTCGTGGAATATGCTCTTTTGAAGCACAGGTAATTCATCTGCTTCTGATTACAGTTGACAGTTGGCATGTGAAATGTTGTTTCTGTTTTGCCAAAATGATTGCTGGAACCTTACATCTTAGGCTTTTGACTTAGCAGCTCGGTGGGGTGGGGTTAGCTAACAGTTTGGAACTTGTTCATGTGGATGTGCACTGCACGGGGGTGGAAGAGGCAGATTTATTTTACATGGTGTTCTGCAACCCCTGGCCCAGTGGGGTTTCTGTGATGAGAAAGAGAGGCTTCTCACTGCAGCTGCAAGCTTAAATAATAAACAGGAGGAAAAACAAAAATATGGTACAGCTTGTGCTTGATTGGGCTGTCCAGACACAAAGCGAGCACAATGGAACAGATGGGGCATATCTGGTTTTCGTGGATTTGGCACTCGGCTTCATGGAACACAGCCCTTCCCTAGGTCTGTGCGCTCAGCTGGGTGCAGGATGTTACATGCTTTCCCCTTTAGACTTCCCTGTAGACATCAATTTTATTAGTATCTTCTTCTTTTCTTAATGCTTTCCTCTTGAGAGAGGAAGAATGATAGTTATTTTGAGCAACAGTTGTGAGTTATCTGAACGGATTTTGTAAGGATAAATGCGTGTTGCAAAAAATTCACCCCAGCTTTCTCGAGTTGTGCAGGTACCAATGTACAGATGATCAGCCTTCTTCCAGTTTATAGGGTACTGAAAGACTTTGGTTTTAGTGCAAGTAGCAGTACTTTTTTCTCTTTTGGAGTATTTGGGCAGTTATTTGAGATAATGCTGATACTGAAGTCCACAGTCATGGTATTTTTGATACAGGTATGTCATGCAGCCTGTGAGGGAGGGAAGAGAAGTCTCAGAAAACATGTTGTAGAGGGTGTGTTGATGTCTTATTTTGGAAGACAAATGTGGAGTTTAATTTCAAGTTGGAATTGAACAAGGAGGTAGTAGCTGTGCTGTTGAAGATCACACATATCCGAAATTGCTGAAGAGAGGGGGATTCCTTGAAGAATCTGTTGATCTGACTTTAGCAAGGAGATGTCTAATTCTTTTTCTGCTTAGAAAAAGAAACAGATTAGAGCAAGGATTAAAACAACTCTTTGCCTACCAGTTTGTTACTGAGCTTTCAGAGTTTCATAATTTTGTTTTATATAGGGTTGAAAGTGTGTGTATTTATTTTTAATGATGTTTTGCTTGACGGCAGTTATGATTTAGGTTTAACAGTAAATGATGGATATTATCCATCAAGATACTATCCCAGGAGCTGTTGTATCACTCTGTTAGACAAGGAGGTGAGGATTGGGTGAGTTAGCTGCTTAAAGGTGTTTAAAAGTGGTGTGGGAAAAGGGAAAGGTGCAAGTGCTTTGTGTGTTGGCAGTGAGTGTCCATCTAGGGCTGGAGTATAAGCTCGAGGATCTTGTGAGCAGCAAGTACTGTTGTTCTTCACTTGCGTGCTCCTTTAAGCCCCAAGTTGAGACCATCCTATACAAATACGGTTGGCATAGCTTCGTGTTTGTTTGGTGTTAAAATACAGCTCTTTAAGGAAACTTTGCTTAGCAAATATGTGAGTAAATCCACCTTCTTTTCTGGACTAAAAATGTGTTTTTGTGTCAGAGGGACCTTGAAATATTTCAGAAAGCTCTGCCTTGAGGGAAGCAGCAGACTCTTGAGAAGAACCGAAAAAGATGTTTTCTGAATTGCAACGTAATATTTGAATGCAACTAGCCTGCATTTTCTTCTTTGGCATCTTCCTTGTGTTCACAGCTTTACCCTCTGAAGGTCATCTTACTTCCAGGGCTTATTGGTGTGGCCATGAAGGGGCTGGGAACAGCCTGGAACTGTTTTCCCATGTGATGAGTTGTGGGAAATGAGTTGGGTGAAAACAGTGAGTCTGGGGGAGGGTAAGGTTACGTTAGTGTGGTTTAAATTTGAAGGCTGTTACTATCCGGTCGCTTTGTTAATGAAGCAGTGAATAATGTGTGTATTTAATGTTCTTGGGAGATTGAAATGCTCCTAAAAAGTAAACTTATCCGAAAGCCCTCTTCTCCTACAGTGTAAGTTCAGATAAGGCATAAGGTCAAATAAAAAGTAACCAGATCTAGTTAGGTGATTAACTCAGTAGCACTTGGGAAAATGAATGTGTTCACTATGTGCTCAGTGCAGTGACTTGATTTCTGTGTTTAGTTCTACAGCAGTGACCTCTATTCGGGTAAAAACTACTATGGCAGGTATTAATTTTTAGTTGAACTCTCAACATTGATTGACTTGTTTTTCTACTTAAATATACTTACTTAACTTCAGTACATAGGGTTTCTAGATAAAGGAAGATTGGGAGGAGGGAGGAAGTTGCCCTGCTCTACCTGAAGTAAGAGGTAGAAGTTCAAGCAGGAATACGTTTTAAAGCCTCCTGAAGGTCTTCAAGCAGAGTCGGGGAACACTTACCATAACATTCCCAGTTGTTTTCCAGAGCAAGCGGTTAAAGTCTCTGCTTGCTTTAGAAGTACTTTACCGGTAGAACAACACTGCACTTTGAAGTATAGGGAAAGCTGCTACCTTATCCTCAGCTTTTCCAGGAAAACTCCCCTCTCCCCCCACAAGCTGTCAGCGCTGTGAGCTTCTTGTCCAGGGCTGTGCCTCTTTTCCACCTTGACCAATGTCACTGCATTTCTGAAGTCAGTGGCGCAGATCTGGATTTCTTTATACACCTATTAAAGGAAAAAAAACCACACATGTATATTGCCACTTCTTTATCACCTGAAAATGAACTTTTTTTCCTATTATCCTTAGCTTTGGAAAGAGCAGTTCAGATAAGTTCAAATAGCTTCGTGCAGAGGTAAGCAAGTGCAGTCTGGGAGTGGTTATGTTCTTGTCAGTAGTGATTTAAGGCTCTCCCATTTCCATCTGTGTAGAATCTGGTTCACAGAACCCGGGGCTGATAGCAGGGCTTTTCTTTGCCTCGGTTTGGGTGAGGAGACCTGAAAAGTTGTATTGTGTGCACTTAGAATTTTGTTTCAATTTAAGAAAATTCAGTATATATCTCTAGTTGGCAGATGTAGTGGAAATGTTGAGTATTTACAGTGTGGAAATGACTTTTTCTTGCAGGTAAGGAAATAGAACATGTGTTTGAAATAAAAGGGTTTTTGGAAGAAAACAAGTGTGTTATATTCGTGCAAGTAATCTACTTCAACAGTGAGATATAGGATTGTCAGAATTTGGTGAAAGGAAATTTAACTGTGCTTGCCAGCTTGTCCACATATTTAAAATAGTTCAAGTTTTGGGTTTTTGGGGGAGTCTGAAATTATTTCTGAGAGCTTGGCCATATTGGTTAAATACTTCTCTGTTTGAATGACCATCAGTGACTGCTTGTTTCATATTCTGGCAAATTTGGTTGAAGGCACTGCCAGCCCTTCTCTCTTAGTACAAGGCTGCTTCCTGCCCACCCTTCCTTTTTATGAGTTTCAGGAATTCTGGGGGATTTTGGGTGAAGTTGCTTTGAATGTCTCACTGCACCTGAGCACATCTTGAGAGCCGTTGGTTGTCTTTCTGCCTGTCTGGTGTTCCTCAGCTGCTATGCTTTGGTACCACAAAGCCTTGCATTTAAGACCAGCAGTGAAGTCCTTGGTAAACTTTGAATTTCGTAGCCACTCTTATTTTCACACTAAAGTAAAAGTGAAAACCCTTATTCTGGTGTTTTTGATCTGAAGATCTTTAAGAGAGAACACTAGTGGTTTTGAAGGTAGAACAGAGTGTCGGTGTTGCATGTGTTTCTGGTAACTGAAAGTGCTTTCCCCACTGCATGAAATGCCTTTGCAGTGTTTTCAAGATGAACAGATCCTGGATTTAACTTACTTCCTTCTTTCAGAGGCTGTTCTACTGATCAGTCTCCTTCACTAAAATGTTTTGTCCCTAAATTTTATGTTCTTAAAGTGGAGATCCAGCATATGTGCGTTGTTCTGGAAGAAGCCAGCTGCTGTCACTAGTGCTAACGTGTGCTGCTATTGATGGCTTACAATCAGAGTGGTGGTTTTTTTGTGGTCGAGGTGGGGGTTGGCCTGTGACTAGATCTATTAATTGCTTTGAAGAGAAGGACCAATGCCTTCATTTGATACTAGAAGCTTATTGAAAAAGAGTATACTTAATTTTTTAATAATTACCTGATCAGTCCCTCAAGGAAGCAAGTGTCTAGAATTTGTGCCACTTGGAATTTTTTGTCTTCTCATTTCTTTCAAACTGAGTTATACTAACCATCTTGAAGTCATAAATGTATGGGTTGCCTTATCTAGATCCTTGTTTATGACAGTTTTTAAGAGAACAGAGGTGAGAAGCATGTCTTCAGATAGAAATGTTTCACCAAGCATGGATGACTAAGAGAGGTTGAACAGAATTTGAGGGCTTTGTAATGTTTTGATGAAGATGCATACCTCTTGTGGAAAACGCAGATGAAATTTTAGCTAGGGTTTTTTAAATGATTCTGTTTTTCAACCAAAGTAGCTTTGGCTTTCCTTAAGCTGTCTGTGTTTCGTGCAAATTTTGATCTTTTACAGGCACCCTGATGTTTTGGTAATGGCAGAATCTGTGAGGTTCCACATTTGTGGTCGAGTGTGGTGGGTAGTTTCCCTTGACCTTATGATCTTATCTAGATGACAGAAATGTGGATTCTATAGAGTCTTGAAAATCTCAGCTTTTTTGAGAAGGAAAACCCTTTGATTCAAGGTTCAAAGATTCTTGTGGTTCAGGAAGGAACCACAGATTAGTGATAATCAAACCCAAGCCAATTTTAAGGTAAGGATTTAGTGAAAACAAAGGGTCGGGTGTTGTGTGTCTTGGGACTTCACCTTAGGAAAGGCAGCAGCAGCCTTACAGATAGGTTTAAGTGACAGTTTCTTCTTCTTTCAAAAACAACAAAAAAAATACTGTCGAAGGAGCCTGTATACATAGTAAGGATCCCTATTCTGGAGGGAGGAGGAAGCATCTCCACGCTACTTCGTGGGCTGCCACTTGAAGTCAACAAATGACTTCAAGTTTTAATGTGCAGTAAGTAATGAGAATTGTTATCGAACTTCAGAGTAGGCTTTCTTGTGAATTAAGTATTTAACGGTTTTAAAGCAATGTTACAACTGCATGTATTGCTTTAACAGTACTAATCAGAAAATGAATTGTGTGGTTTCTATTTTTCTTTTATTTATTTATTTATTTAAAATAGTCTCTCTCCCAAGGAAAAAATCTTACGGTAGAGTTCACTTAGGCTTCGCAGCAGGGTAGTGTGCCTGATACAATCTTACAGCCTGGCATTCAGTGTAAATGTTTAAACTGTGTTTTTTGTGCAGTCACCCTCTTTTAGGGAGTGCTGTTACTTATGGAGATCTTGAACTATTCTTAACGCTGCTGGAAGACCTTTATGAAAATGAGGAGGATGTGGAGTGATCTAACAAGTTGTAACACGTGCCTCTGAACTTACTGCCCAGAGACGAGAGGTTTATCTTTTGACATATAAGATGCTTCTTAGGCATTTGTTGGAAGACTGATCATAGGGGTCCTCTCCTACAGTGACCTCACTGGAAATGTTCTGTAAAATAATCCAAGGGGCTGACAAACCTACCTTGTGTGAAGTGAGTGGGTTTTATATCATGTTGTCTGGAGTTTGTTCTGTAAGTGTTTCTGCAGCTGTTCCTAATCCACACTTTTTTATTTAAATGCAGGTCTGAGTCCTTAAGCACCATGACCTCTAACTGTTTGGGAATAAAATGTATTTCTTTGTGTGGCTTCTACCAGACTGCTCAGTCCGTTCTTCCCAACACAAGTGCCTTGCTGCTGTACTATTAACAAGATGAATTGATTACACACTGGAAATATTAGGGTTCAGTTGCACTCCTGTCACTGGGACCCAGTCACTAACATCCAGCTTGATATCAAGTGGCTCTACGGCCTGCGTCTCAAGACCATTAGATAGGCCCAACAAAATAGGCGTCCCTGTGAAAGATCTTCTAACGTGCTAACATTTAACATTTGGTTACCACTGGGGCAGCTGGAAGAAAGCAGAATTTGTTGGAAACTTGTTTGATGTTATACTGCCTCAGAGATGTCCAGGTGGTGTTTGGTCCCATTGCAATGGTTAGGTCAGTCGCTTCTTTTAGATCCTTTCTTTCCTTAAAAAGGAGCAAAGAAATGCCCTTCCAGTCAGTGAATCTCCTTCCTGCACAAAATGGCAGTACCGGAGTGTGTACCTACCTGATCCGTTTTGCTTTCTTCAGACTTTTCTCTTGTGCTGAGCCGGGCAGTCTATGGCCTGCCTGGAAGGAATTGTGATCTCCAGATAGCTTTCCAAATGTAGGTTTGCCACAGACAAATTGAGGTGCTTTGGAGCCTGATACAAAGCAGCCTTGGTTCCATTCTAGTCTTTCTTTGAATTCAACTGAAGGACTTTAAATTTTGCAGCTGGATGTCTTGAGAAGCCTGGAATTAGCATTCGCTTTGAAGTGTCAGGAGAGAGCATCCTGTTTCATTTTCTTTGTTCCTGGTGTTCCAAAATAATCCTACTGAGTTGCCTGAGTGTGGGAAGCATGATCTTGCTAAGCCTTGCTTCCTCCTTGTTTATGTATGTTTTTGTTTTCGCTAAATTTCTCTCTGTTCTTAGAAGCACTCGTTGCATCTGGGAGTTATTTGTGCTTTATTTGTCTCCAGAAAGAATAGTGTGCAGATGAACATGAACTTGCAGGATTGTGTTTTGAATACACCTTTAACTTCCAAGAATATTTTCAGTTTCCACATTTTATTCTCCAAACACAGAGCTGAAGGCAAATGCTAGCTGTTACTTGGGAGTTCAGAGCTGAAGTGCAATTCTCTCCCTGCTTCAATAAGCAAATAACAATTTGGAAGAAGCTTTGTTTCTGACTTTCCAAAATATATTTTGAAACATAACTCAGTGGCAAGCTTTGTTTTAGAAATGGCCTCCCTCCAGCAATAGATTTGTCAAGTCTGTTTATCCCAGTTTCTTCCTCAGCTTAATAGACTGAGAAAGTAAAACTATTGTGTGGGTAGTTGATTGAAAATGGTCCTTATGGATATTGCTGTAATTAGTGTCTTTTGTGTTTAATAAATAGTACTAGCTTGTACATAAGCCTGTAATTGATACAAAATGTATTAAAAGATGGTGTGAAGGCACATGAACTGCTACTTAAAATCCACAGCAGAGCTGGGTCGGGAAGGGGAGCTTGGGTAGATTTTTTAGGTAGAGATTTCTCAGTGGAGAGATGGAGAGAGAGAAAACATGGAAACTCTGTAGCATATTAAGTGATGAGAAGCAAACGTGCTAGAAATACGTTTTCTTAACTGTTTATTGATGAATGCAAAACTTCTTAAAGACTAGACAAAAGTAAGCTTGCTTTTCTGCCCGGAGCCAAGTGGTAGATGCTAACAGCAACAATATTATTTCCGAATAGTTTCAATGTTAATTGTGGGCTGTGCCTGAAAAATCTTTGTATGTTGAGTGGGAGGTGGCAGGGCAGGGGCGGGAGGGAGATAAACGATCAAAGTTCCAACTAGTTCAATGTTTTGCATAAGGAGAATTTCTGGCCTCTTCGTGGTTGTAGAGACGGCGAGGTGCTAGCTCCTTTGGAAGGTCATGTTGCTCCTGCTGCAGCCAATTCTGCTGGACTTGCTGCTGCTCGGAGCTCTCGAGTATAGTCATATGATGTAATTTGTTCTTAATTAGGCTCAGCAATGTTAATTGTCTCTCTTTTTTTGATATCCGGTTCAGATAGGAGCAAAGCCAGGCTTTAGGGCTGTTGTGGGTTATGAACGCATGAGGAGGAGGGCAAGTGGGGAGAACGTGCCTTTCAACAGGTGAGGGAGAAGGCTCCAAAATATCATTTAATAGAAACTAGCAGATCGTTAGAACGACTGAGCCATTGAACCATGTCCAGAGACGGCCCTCGCGGAGGGGCCGCGGTACCTTCCCTCGTGGCAGCGGGCACGGGGCAAGGGGCGACGAGCGGTCGGCTTCTCCCCTGCCCGCGCAGACCGAAGCCGAGATAGCTGTTATGCTGCTTGTGGCTGGCACGGTTTGGGCTCCTGTCGTTTGGGTTTGCGAAACTTGAACAGAAGCACTGCATGTGCAGTTGTGCTAGCTGAAAGTCTGCGCATTAGGAGCAGGGGAACAGCCTCTAGCTGTCGAGAGTAGGAGGCTGCTGGGAGAGCTCTCGCTGTCTCAGGTTCAGAAGGAAAACAGGCATCAGGAAAGCCAGTTAACTCTTCTGCATTATCTTCCCCAGCTGCAAAATGCTTTTTGTTTGATTTTCTTTTTCCCCCAAGTGAATTATTCTAGTCGTCCTTTAAGTAAACAGTTTTGCAATTCTCACCAAATTACCTCATGTTTTGAATTTACTGCTTGCAACAGAAGCCAATACACTACTTTTTTTTAATAAGTTTATATTTGCCAAGTAGCCAAATATTGCATTTAAAGAAGCTACAACTTCATTTTTTTTAGCTACTTAAACCTTTGATTTGGAGTTTGAAAGTGATTTTTAGTTATTTTTCAGTCATTATTCCATCTCCACCTCTCCATCTCTGAAAAGATGCGGCTGGAATTGAGCATCAAGAATGTTCTCCCCCACAGCTCCTACTCTCAAATTAAAATATCTTGGAGATTAATAAAATGTAGTGTGATTTGCCCTGTTTGGTTAGTCACCGCTTTATGTAATTCTAACTTGAATGCTATAAGAAAGACTTGCAAGCTGGTAAGAGTTGTTATTTTGTCATGATTCCTTTGGAGATGCTCTTTTGAGCAAGAAACGTTCCTAAGCATTGTCTTGCCGTATTACCAAACTCTCTCTCATGACTCTCCTCCGGCTTGCTGATGCCACCAGTTGGGATCTTCCGTGGGGTGTGGTGGTGCGTGCTTGCTTCGGTTATTGCTTAATGATAGCTATCTCCTATATAAGGAAACTCTTGGGAGAACTTAACCATTCTCTGAGGCCAAGATCCCGTTACGACTTGGAATGGGTGGAAACTGCTACGTTTAAAGGGTTCTTATTATGGAAGTAAGTGATGGTGTTGTCTTTATAGAACACCAGTGATGAAATGATTTACGTTTCTTTGCATTTGCCATGCATTCTCCTACTGAGAATATAGAGCAAAAGACAATTTTTTCCCCCCCCCTGTTTCTGGACTAGTCAAATTTCAGGGCAATATCGTGTCCCCCCCCGCCTTGGTTAAAAGATGCCCCTCTTGGGGAAGAGGGATGCAAAGCCCCACCTTTCTACACTTCTTATTTGGGGTGTAACTAGGATTGACCCATGCTTGTAGGTTCGAGTGTGCCGAAGGGCCACAGGACAGTTCCTGGCCGTTTGATCCAAATCGATGAACTTTGTAAGAATCCTGATCCCCTATAACCCTGGTACCACCCATCTTGGTGATAATGGCGGTGGCAGGAGGTAGCTTTGCAGTCCAGATATGTGAATGGAATGGAGCCCTTTGGAAAATGGAATGCAAAGTCCTTGATCATCTGTGATCTGGCTGTGCCTGCCAAGCATAAAGTGCCTTTTTAAAATAAGCAATTTATCCTTCACACTGAAAAAGGACGTTGAGGTTTCCTGTGCAGATAGGACTTGTGTTGTACATAGCATCTTTCCAGTCCCTAGTGAATAAACACAGCTGGCTTTTTTGGGAACGGACTTAACATCTTTGCTTTAAAGCTGTGCAAACAGGTTATCAAGCCTTACTGAATTATTAGACCTAGTTTTCTGACTTGTACACTGCACTGACGACTTAAAATTGATCAGATGGAAAATGCTTTCCCTGTTAGGCTGTCTTAAGCCTGTGTAAGGGGAATCAATTTCCCCTCCTGCCCTTCTGGAACCATGACTAGAACAAGCAGCCTTGATGACTTATCGATGTTGGATCATCAGGCAATAATTTACTATGCAGCCTTTCGCCGTCCCGAGCCGCCCACATGCACAAGTCAATGGTGCCTTTGTTCGGGGCTGCTTGGAAGAATGCATGACCTAACAGGGCGGTGGGAGTTCGCTTTAGTTCCAGCGTGTTAAAGGCTGCGCTGATTCCCAGAGGGTCCGAAGTGCCTTTCCTTCCCTGGTGTAGCACAAACGCCCAGAAAGCGCAGGCTCTTTTTCTCTGTGGGGCTTTCTACTTGAAAGGCAGTCGCCTGTCTCTAGGGGAGCTCTGCGTGCCGAGACCTTTGCTGGGGTGAAGCATGGTTTGTAATGAGGCTGTTAGCATCCTTTGAGCATTTCTTGTTCATGCCAGATATGGCTGAATCTCTAGGCTCTTTAGGTGAGAGCAATAAACCTAAGTTTTATTGTTAGCAATTTTCCCGGTATGGGTTTTCCCATACAGGCCTCCACTTAGAATTTGAGTGTGCTATAATTCTTGTTCTTGCATGTTGTTATTTTCCAAAGGAAGTGAAGATCATCAGAAAATGCAAATCCTGCGTGTATGTCCCCCCCCCCCCGCCCAAGACTGGTGCATTTGGTGTACATTAGTATTTGTAATGCCAGTGTTCTCTCTTTTTTTTCTCCTCCACAGATTTTTCCCAGCAAAACTGGGATGTAGCTATAATTTGCTCTAGAACTATAGTCATTTCTTGCTTATAGTCATAAATTGGGCTATTATATGTGAATGTGATGCAAGCCACAACTCACCAGTTAGGTATCTTGAGGCGCTGTTGTTTAATACAGCCTTTTTATTCCAAGAGAGCATATTGGTCGGGATATGTTTCTCGTTCTCCGCTCCTTATAATTACTGTTCTGTTTTCACTGCTCATCTGTATGCTGGAAAACCCCTTTACATGCCACAGAACAGGATAACTCATTCTCCTGAAATACTCTCCTCTCATCCACAATTCCTGTAATCCAGGAGGGGGAAGGCTCCCATGAGGCTTCCTACCATGGGAGGCTGAACGAGTTACTGCGGTAGGTGAGAACTTGGGAGTTTGACTGTCTCGGGAGGCAGCGATCAGTGTCGAACAAGACGTTGCTAACTTGCTAGCCTCTGTCTGCTACCATTGACGTTTCCATTCCTTGCAGTTCTCTGCTCATCTGAGCTTGCAGTGTCTAAACTATCCTTTGCACATCGCGATAGCGTATGAGTGAAAGGTATTGCCTCCCTGCTGTTGTCTGCAGTTCTTCTAAGAAAGAATTTGTGAGAGAGGAGCAGAGGGGCGTTCCTCTGCCTGTAAGTCTTTGTTTTAAGTAGCAGAGTAAGTATTTATAGTCTGCCTTCTTACAGCTGCCTTGGAATTACACTCATTAATAGTGGTGGAGAAAGACAGTTTAAGAAGGGCAAAAATGAGGTAAGAGTGAGAAATGGAAAAAATTGCCCTTTCCTGAGAATGAGAAACAGGTCAAAAGAAAGCAAAAGGAAATGCTAGCAGTAGTTGCTTCTTACTTGGTCTTGTCACTGTGAAAAGGATATGAAATCTGATAGACTTACACCACTCAAAGGAATAAGTAAGCTGGTATTCTTTTCCCTGTTTTGTTTTCAACACTTCTAATCGTCACTTAGAAACACATTTTCAGCAGGTACCTCTATGAAAAAGGCTGCCTTAAAACAGGAGCTCTAGCTGCTAATCAACAGAGGAACATTCAGAACAAGTTTGGCTGTTCCATTACTAGTCATAGGATTTTGCTGAAAATAAATCTGCAAAGGTTGGTTTGTTTTAATCTGATACATGCTTCTCAGATGAACTTTTTCTCACAGTAAAACGTAGCACCCCTATCTTAAAGCTTACTTTTTAGGAGGATGCACTGATGAATCGCAGAATAAAGAGGAGGAAATGCGACTTTTCCTAAATAGCGTTGTGAATGTGAGTGGACCGATAATGAAGGAGGGAAGTGTTAGCCTCTGCTTATCTCAGAGAGGCATCTGTTCACAATTCAGTACTTGTAGTCAGAGTGCCAGCTGGCGGCATGTTTTCATGATGTAAATTATCCATCCGTTCTGAAGAGTCTTGAGTACAAGGAGGCCTTTTGTCTGTATGGATGAATTCCTAACTTGGGGAGAAAGGGAAGAGTTTCTCTTAAAGATCTAAATAGCATCTACTTACATTTTTCCATTCTATATATTCAGCGGTGTTAATGTTGCATTTCCCAGTAGACCTTGGGATACAGCAGAGGTGACGAACCTGCTGGGAAAAAGGCTTTGCTTGCTGATGATGTTCATCAGTGTACCTGGCAGTTGGTGGTGCGCTGCAGTGGACGGCTTGACAACGCTATCGTGTGGTTGGGGCAAGTGTCCCCTGCGTAGAATATAGTTAAATATTTCTATTGCATTGCCTCATTTCCAAGCGCCTGAACTCCTTCGCTTGCTGAGTTGACATAAGTCCTTTCCTGTTCTATTTAAGATGATTTAAAGTTTCCAGGCTCTGGTTTGTGGCATTCTCTTGCTCTCTTCTCAGGGCATATTTTATTTAATATTCCTATTTGCTAGTTAAAGTAGTTTTTCAGTTTTTTTTAAAGATTTCCTTGTGAAATTAATGCTGCTTTTTTTTATCCGCCTCTCTTCTTCTTGCCTCATTCACATGTCCCAAAAGAGGAAAGGTTATTTTGGATGGAGTTTTAAAATAAGTCATTTCTTCTTTCCTTTGATTTGGTTTAAAGTATGGCTGGTCTCTTCAGTTTAATGTTATTGAGAATAGCTTACCTGGCCCAAATCTTACTCCCTGCGATGCGTGCAGTCGTGTAGCTTGTTTCACAGGGCAGCGGTGAGCATCTCTGCACAGCAGGGGAAAATGTTCTGAGCTTGGCGTCAGCACCCTTGAAGACTTCAAAACCCGGAATGTGTTCTTGGGTATTAGCATGTGATGGCAGCGAGAATAAGCCCTGTTCAAGTTTTTAGACAGCACATACCACTCTTACCTATCCTCTCCTGTTTTTAAGCACAAATAAGCATGAGGATTTTAATCTGTAGTTGCAATACGTATATTCTTGTGCTTACTTTCTTTAGGGAAGGTTAATACACTGTTCTCTACATCAGCCTAAATTATCAAAAAGGGCTGGTTATTTTGTCACTGTGTCACTTGCTGGTGAACAGCTTCATGTTTCAGGAAGGGCGCGCTTTTAAAAGGTGGGACTCATGATTTTGGGCTCCGGATGCGTCAAGAGCATTTCAGGTTGCACTCCCAAAGTGCTGAGCTCATGATCACTCCTTACCACCCATCTTCTCTCCCCTAATGAACTTCTGTAACCAACACCTGGAGTTCTTGCTGCAGGACAGAACTGCCGCTTCTAAGGAGACAGCAGGAAATACATCTGATACTTAACACTGTCAGATGATTTTAGGCCAGACTAAGATTAAAATAATTATCAATTTATAGGAACAGAAGAACAATGACCTTTTTTTTGTCATCTAAGTTAAGCATTTAAAACTGCATTTCACCTGGTTACTGCTGTTGCCATCTCTCAGTGTAATAGTGTATTATAAACTTACTGAGCCCTGGAAGACTTGAAAGCAACCCAGAAGGCTTATCTTTACTAGAAGACGACTGTAACCTTGAAGAGCCCTGTTAGCTACCAAGCTGCTAAGCACAGCTTTTACATTCAGTATAAACAGGGAGAAGATGTGTTTCAACCCTGTGTCAGCGGGTCTTGGGTAAACTCTGTTGTTTCAGCACTATTTACCCCGTCAAGCTGATACAGTGTTCGAACACAGCCTCTCTGTATGCACCCACTGCGTTCCTATTTAATACCATTAATAGGACTTCTCGAGTAGTTACACCGCCTGCTGAAATAAATGGCTTTTCACCTGGTCTGTTCAGTCAGAAGGGTTTTGAATGCATTTTCTTTGGCTGATGGTATAAAAGTGAAGATGAGAAGGAAAGTTCTTTGCATTCAGCACAACAGATTTCTCTGGAAAATATCTTAGTGATGCCCAGAGTGCAATATGCATGTTTTGTAACTTAACTTAGCTGGGCTTTCTGCAAAGAACTTCAGGACACCTTCAGGGAACAGATAATGGTGGAGAGAAAAAATAGTGGGTTGTTTGCAAGCTGTTTCTTCTTTGGGACATGCGGGCTGTCAACCGGTCTCACTGCTTGACACTTCACGTGTGTAGAATATAAGCACAAACACAGTTCTCCTCTTCATTCTCAGAATTCTTTCAAAACATTTCCTCCCTGAAGTCATCTTGATGAAGCCTGAACATGGGTTTTTTGCCTTTATGGGAGAGGAATGCAATAGCAGTAGAAGAAAACTAACCCTCCCCAAGTCAAAGTAGCGAGGTATTGTTGACAGTTCCACTTAGGCAGTTAATTTAATGGAATGGTCTTCGTTTTGTTGGCTGTGGCTTTTTTTCCCTTATGACTCATGGGATGGCTGCTCTTGTCTGATGTTCTTCACTGTTTTCATTTGTTGCGAAAATTGTCCAGAGAAATCCCACCAGGCCAGTGACTTTCAGCCTCCTGTTTACTGCAGTGTGAGCTCTAAAAAAAAAAAAAAAAAAAAAAAAAAAAACCAAAACACTTTCCCATGGAGCTGATGCTTACAGTTTTATTAGCTGTGAAACAATGATAATAGATTTGTTTTTCAGTTGCCGTTCATCCAAGCGGTCAGTGAAGTTCACAGGTAGGTCGGCAAGTTACAGGCTGACACTGTTATCCTAGGGTCTTCCTACAGAAGAGTGAGGAAGCATTTGCTTCTGTGGTTCCTTTGCCTTTACTTGGGAAGAATGGGGAGTGCACCTTGGATTTGTTTCCTTGGGTCTGAAAAACTATCTGTGCACATCTGGCCTACTGGCTCGTGTCTGGTGTACTTGCCTTGAGTTTCCGCATATGCAGACTCTTCGCTCTTGAAGCAGACTTTCCCTTCAGTGAGGGGCTCTTCTTGAAAAGAGGCCATGTAGCAGGAGAAATAGGAAACCTGGGAGAGACTGATTTTATGCATCTAATGTATGCTTCTTCCTTCCTTCACCTTCTTCCTTGCTTTGCGTAGAGACTCATACAAAAGATTTTTCTCATTTATTATGTATTCTGTTATGTGCTTTCTAAGATAGAGATCCATAACTGCAATTTTTATTTCTGAAAAAGGTTAGCCGATCCGTGTGGTTATAGCTAATCCTTTTAGTGTTGTTAGATAAATGCCTTGCAGTAGGGTGTTTTTTCTGTTAAATAGAACATCAAATAAATGGAAACAGGATTAATTATCTATACTTGTATTTGGCAGCAAGAGGAGAATGAGTCAAGTTGCATTAAAATCTTAAGTGTTGATACTTTGGAGTTTCTAGCCTTTGTGGGATCAGTTTGACATTAATATCAGGATTGCTTCTCAGTTGTCTTCTGTATGCAAGAAGATCGCGTTATGAACTGGACCACAGACCAAGAGCGAGCTAGTATTGAGCAAGAACCACAGATTGTGAGTGTCTGGCTTCCAGTTTCGCACTTGGATTGCCTGTAACCTCATGTCTTCCCTAAATAGCAAAGGCTATTTTATGGGAAGTACTGGGGGATCTGTGTCTGTACAATGTCCCAATGGTCTTGTATGTCACACGTAAATATTTCTTGTTGTAGAATGGACTATTGGTAGATTTCTTTGGCTTTAAACACTTTGTTTTCCCTTGGAATATGCAAATATAAATTTTCAGGTGTCTGTATCTAGGCTTTTTCTGATCTGTTGAATCCTGGACTCGGTACTATGCTTTTCTTGCTAGTTCTGTTCTCAGCAGTCAAAAAGAATAACAGTTCCCCTCTCACAGGAGCCAGGCGTTGGGGGTGGTGCGGCTCGCGCGGGCCAGCCTTGGTGTAACCGGTGTCACAAGGGAGAAACGCGGTTCCTGACCTGCACCCAAGCACTTGGAGCCCCTGGCCTGACCACCACATGCATGCTGCTTTCTGAAGGCCTTGCCCACTTCACCCAGCTTTAAGTCTGGGTCAGGGCTTGAACCTCTGCCCCTGAATGAGCTACCATCTTGTTACGGTGTTGTTTTTCTATTTGCGTTTGATGCCTTGTTGAACAAAACCCAAAGCAGCTGGTGTTTACAGTGAACATACTTGGTTGCGGGGAAAGGCAGTCTTTTGCCCTCCATCCCCTTTTCTCCAGCTTCAGCTCACATCTGTAACCTGGTGGTTGTCTTCCCTGGAGAGCTTCCTTAGGCTGTTGGTGCGCTTCAGATGTAGAGCACACATCTCGGGGAGCCTTCACCCATCAGGGCTGGCTCTCCACGTGAGCTGCAGCAGAGCAAATATTCGAGCCGCCCCTGCTGACTCTGGCCCTGGCAGGTACCTGCTGAGGAGTGAGCCCCCGCCTCGGTCAGCAGAGCAGCCCCCAAGAAGCGAGTAGCAGGGGCTGGGGGGCGCGCGCCCCCAAGTCAGCACTTCCCCCGGGGGGAGGAGGGTTTGTGGAGTCACTGAGTAACTTCAGTTCTAAGCCTCGTTTGCATACAGTCAAACTGATCTAATCTGTGCCTTTTAATAATTAAGAAAAAGACTTAAATAGAAGCTGGATTTTCATTGCAATCACATTTCTGGCTGTGTGCTTTGAGAGACGTGCTGTTCTTGTTGACTTATACTGTCTAGTTTGCTTTACTTTGTGGAATAAACCACTGTTTAGCAGGTGCAAAGCCTTGTGTTAACACTTAACGCAGTGTAGTTAATCCATTTTAAAAACCGAAGTTGAATCTGCGTGGCCTCTACAGACAGAGAAACTCTGTTTCTCAATCAATTGAAACACTTCCAGCAGTGGTTTTTTTTTTTTGGTGTTCTAAATGAAGCAATCGGTGGCTGCTCCAACCTCTGCTTAGAACAGTATTTCTCATGGAGGTGGTAGTAAAATAGTGCGACAGAGACTGCACCCCCAAGGGTTTGTTCAAAATAAATCTAATGCCGTTTTTGCAAGCTCCCTTTGTGTGCTAGTGGATGTACCTTTAGGTTTTCTATATGGCAGTTGTCTGTCTCCAGTTACTTCAAAATCCAGCAGTTACTTAGCTCCGGGATTTCTTGATCGTCTGCGCACAGCCTGGGCGCCGAGGTGGAACAATAACAGCTGGCATGCAGCTGTACACCTCAGCCTGGGAACTTGCCTCGCAGCCAGCTAGTCCGGTGAAGGAAGGTGACTGAAGCGTTTTATGGCCCTTTTCCCTTAATGGTTTTAACTGTTCAGAGTAGTGAAGCGTAACCTTTTGTTGGTGTGGTGTTAGCTGTTGTCCGTGGTACGCGGGTTCATGGTACTGCCCTTCCTGGTGACGCTTCAAGGCGCAGCTGCAAATGAGCCTAGCTGCAGGGAGCTCTTCAGCGACTGAGGAGCAGGGAAACGATCCTCCTCCTTTATCTTCACCTTGTCTGGGGCAGCACCTGCCAAATGCATGCTGACTTGTGAAAAACCCAAACAAGGACTGTCATGACATGAGAGGACAGCAGCGGCAGTCACTTCAGAAGTCTCGGCTGAAATTTCTTAAACTGCCACAACAGAAGTACTTGCGTATCTGAACAGCTCAGGGTCTGAACACACTTCTAATTTTTTTGGAAAAGTTTTCTCATCGCTCCAGGCCACGTAGGAGGTTTCAGCCAAATTCCATGTCTTGGCACGGGGCGAGCCAGGGCTGGGCACTCGCTGTTCTGTTCTGCCACCTCCACAGGCCACAGCTCTTAATGCAGGCGGTATTTCTCAGTCTGGAGTATTGCATGCTAATGGCATCCAGTGAAACATCTGCATTTCAGCTTTTGGTGCAGGAATGCTGTCAACCGACCCAAAAGAATGTAACAGAAAGGAGAAGTTAAATATTTTCTTGGGGGGTGTGAATCCCCCGGGTGGTTAGTTTGTGTGTACGGGGGTGGATGTTCAAGTTGCTGGAGAGAATCCAGTAGGGAGGATGATCTGCTGATTGCCACAAACCTGTTAGGAGATAAATGGAGGGCAGAAAGGTGGGTTTACATTAATTCTCATGGGAGAGGGAGAACGTGTTTAACTTGTAAATCTTTACAGTTTGTTGATCTGAAAAGTGTCTGGGAAACTTTAATCATATGAGCCAGGAAACCTCAACCTTGTTTTGTCTTTCCTGGGAAATAAGTAGAAGATTATTTACTCATTAGTTGTAACAGCAGTGACTGTATTGGGGAAAAGACTTCATGAGTAGAAAGAGTTTTGGCTGTTGTCTAATTATGAAGGAATCAGAGATACAAAACAGACTCTTCAGTGTGACTTCTGTGTCTTTGGTTAATACAGTTTCTCCCATACCTAGAAGAAATATTATCAATTCACAGTAGAGTGATTAACTTGGACTGGCCTTAGATACACCCAAACTATTGGTGTGTCTGATCTGAGCTGTCATCCTGTTGGTATGAGAATTAGAGCCAGCGGGTTTTACGTATAGTTGTACAGAAATCAGTAGCTCTATTTTTTCTTTAGGCAGCTCTATTAGTAAACCTGCTGGATTTTTGGAGGTGGGGTTGGATTCTACTCCACCTGCCTTTGAGTTCTGCCTTTGGTTCTTTGGCCCTGTCTTTGCTGGAAGATACAATGCATGCATTGTGTTTGATCTGTCTGGTAAGCCTGGAAGAGATGCTTCTAGTCCTACTGATGGGACTAGAGGAGGTACTTCTCTCCTTAAAAGAGACATGAGCTACATTGCAGCTCTCCGTTCTTTCTGTTTTAAGTTGTTTGAGTTTTTCTTATGGATTTATTCTCTTACTTGCAGGAAAGGCATTTGACATCACGTACGTACGTCTGAAGTTTCACACCAGTCGGCCAGAGAGCTTTGCAATCTACAAACGCACCAGGGAAGATGGTCCGTGGGTGCCCTACCAGTATTACAGCGGGTCCTGTGAGAACACGTATCACAAAGTCAATCGGGGTTTTATTCGGACTGGGGAGGATGAGCAGCAGGCCCTCTGCACGGATGAGTTCAGTGACATCTCTCCCCTCACTGGGGGCAATGTGGCTTTCTCGACGCTGGAGGGACGTCCCAGTGCCTATAACTTTGACAACAGCCCTGTGTTACAGGTATGTGAATAGGACTAAGTTAAGTAGATGGTCCCAGTTGAATCTTTGTACTCGGTCATTGTGGATAGGAGCCTTGTGCTCACTGCGGGCTGTTCTGTAGCCCTTAACACGTACTGAACGGCCGTTGTGCAGGTAAGTCGGTATGGGCAAGCCAAAGAAGTGCTTTTGAAGGAAGAGTTGTACTCTTTACTCTGTTGTAAGTAAACTTACTGTACAAAACAAAATCAGTGGCAGCAAGGATGACTTGTCAGTATGTACCGTGGAAATCTTTAGAAAATGGATGCCTGCCTCTGTCAGCTTAGAAGAGAGCTGTGGGCCTTTTATTATTGTTTCAGACATAAGGGCAGGGGAAGAGAAAGCCTACATCAAATGGATATTTGATGTATCTGTGTGTGTGTTTTTAGCACAAAAGTTTAAGAAATGTGAGATTCTTCTAAACAAATCAAAGGTTATTTGAAACTTTGACTTGCACTTTTATATGAGGGGCAGGTCTTGTTTTTTTATCTATTTAGTTTCTTTTACTAGTGGTTTGGGGATGGGGTTGGGGCTTTTTTTTTTCTGTTTGTTTTTTGTTTGTTAACATTCACAGTGCTAGTTGGGTGGTGGTATGGAGCGTAGCAGGAGCAGCAGTGTATCCAGTTTGCTCACCATTTTCTCTATGCTGCTTGATGACTTCTCCAGATTTTACTGTAACAAAGAACTAAAATAGTGGAATTTTCTCCGTCAAGCTCACCTCCTTCCTTTGGGAACTGCAGTCAGCATACCCTCACATCAGCCTCTCTTCCTTTTTGTCTTAAAGTAGTATAGAGCCCACTGAGGTGTGAACACCCAAAAGGTTTTGGGATTGTCTGTCTCTGTGATTGTCAGCCAGTAGGCAGAAAAGCAAAATCTGAGGATTGGTTACACGAACGAAAATTAAGAGGAATGGGAAAGAGAAGAATCTTGAAATGAAAAAGAACCAGTTTGGCAACCTTGTTCCTGTAGCTAGACCTTGCAGAGAACAGGATCTGGTCATTAAGATGAGTGGGAAGATTTTAAGTTAGTGATATGGTGAATAATTTTGTGATTAACTTCCCTGTGTAAGGAATTAAGACCTGACCACTAGTTTGCCTGATAGATGTATGAACATCTGGCATTCCTTTTCAGAAATTAAGTAAACATTTTTTTTTTTCTCAGCATTTCCATACATTTATGCCAATGTCTGTAATTGAACAAATATTCTTATTACACAAGTGAAGGAGTGACACAGTTGCAGTGCAGTGGTACATATGTGGACATTTTTCCCATATCCTTCTTTATGGAATTTGAAAGAAAATTGTGTTGCAAAGACTGTAATGCTAACAAGGAGATGCTAATGGCAATCAGTGGATGGGAACAGGCTGCATTTGTTGGCTGTTGTTGGAGAAGGATAGGATACTGTGGTGAAGATACTATGTAAATATTGTGAAAAGCTCTTGTGTCGTGAGTCGGGTCTGCCTGTCTGTTTTTCTTCCTCAGCCTCTCCCACCTTCATCCATCTGTCTGTCTAGGTCTTTGTGTCTGGAGGTGTGTGTCCAAGGTTGAGTGTACCCTAAAGCTTTTTCCATTCTCGTTGTACAGCTTTGCAAGGGAACTGCAGTTAATTAGATAGGTGAAATTAGCCACCTTGTGGAATTACCTGTACCTCGCTCTTTGCTGGAGACATTACCCGCTGCTTCTCAGCTGAGAGCAGTCAGGGCCTGAAGAGGCATTGGTGAGAGTGTGCAGAGAGAGGTGTTGAGGCTGGAAGACACAGCTGAACCAAGGGGATAAGATGTGAGGCTTCTTGGGGCAGGATGTGCGAGATCAGGGTACAGAGGTGAAAATTATTAGCTAGGAACTTGTTGATTGAATAGCTACTGGCATAACTTAACTGGCAGTTGTATTCACATATAATACTAATGTGTACTTGAGGGGTATTTCTGATGTTTAATCTGATGGGATTTCTATCTACTTTAGGAATGGGTGACAGCTACTGATATTAGAGTGAGCCTCAATCGTTTGAACACATTTGGAGATGAAGTTTTCAATGACCCAAAAGTTCTCAAGTCCTACTACTATGCGATTTCTGATTTTGCTGTGGGTGGTAGGTGAGTAAACAATAAACCTCTGTATTTAAACATTTCAGTCAGGATTACTGTGACGCTTTAAAGATTTTGATTATACTGATGTGGTACTATTAGGCTGTGGTCCTTAGTGATTGTCCTAGATACTGTTCTGCTTCTTATGAAGCTTGTAAATACTCTTTATTGTGTATAACCTCTTGGGGCTATAAATTGTAGGGTAGGCAGAGACTGAATATTTTTTCCTTGATTGTATCAAACACTAAAAGATGGGGGTGAGTGACAAGAATACAAAGCAAACCAAAAAAACCCAACTTTTTTATAACCAACATCTTGTGTGGGTTGTTTTTTTTTTTTGGTATGCATTTAACATATTGTTAACAATTGTTCCCTACCTATATCCGTAGCCTAGAATAATAGTTGAAAACCTCAGATTCCCTGCTTTACTTGTATTTTGGCAAGTATCTCCTATGAAGATCTGAAGTATTGTGCAATACTGTGGTTCTCTCTTCTCCGTTCCTTTTGCCAAAGTATCTCGTAGAATTTTTTTAATCTTAATTTGTTTGGCAATAAATTGTTTTTATAAACAAAGTTGAGACCGATGCAGTGTTTCAGACTGTTTGGAGAGATTGGCCCTGAGACGGGGATTCGACAATTTGAGGCTTTGCATTTTGTGCACTACCAGTCTGTGGTGGTCCAGTGCCCATACTTATCTATCTCGACCCCTTTGGTTTTCCCAGTGTGACTCGTGCTTTGAAATGGGTTGTGGCCCTTACCTGTTTTGCCAGGGGAGGGAGGATTTAACTGGGCTATTTAATTTCTTATGACAGCAGCACAAAGCCAACATGTGTATCTTTTCCTGGACTCTCATGAGAGATAAGCTGTGGAGAATATGCTAGTCTAAAGCCAACAAAATTTTTGCTTCTCGTGCTCGGCTTACTCTGCTGTTATAGTGACACTTAACTCTAGAGGAGTTGGGGATTAACCTTCTTGCACTTTCAGAGGCCTGCCTTCATCATGTTAAACCTATTGGTTTCATAGCGGTTGCATTATCATTTTTTACCTTCAAATTTGCTTTGTTTCCATGTGTCGTATCTTCAGGTCTGAGCTTTCTTCTTTTCTGGATTGCTCTGCGAATGACCTGGATCTCTGGAGTTTAAACGACTCTTCCTTTCTTCTGTTAAACAGATGCAAATGTAACGGTCACGCAAGTGAGTGCGTGAGGAATGAGTTTGGGAAGCTGGCGTGCAACTGCAAACACAACACGTTTGGGGAGGACTGTGAAAAGTGTCTTCCTTTCTTCAATGATCGTCCATGGAGGAGAGCAACAGCAGAGAGCGCCAATGAGTGTTTGCGTACGTGACCACGTTTGACAGGAAAATCTCTCACGGATTTGTTCCCCTGCCTCTGACATCCAAAAGCCAACCCTGCATTGTTTTAAGTCTCAGCTGCAGTTAGCAAGTGTTAAGTGTGTTGAATGCAATTTTCCCAGTGACTTGGGAGTACATATTCAATAGACCAACTGTAGGATTTGTGCTCCCAAGTCACGAAGACTCCTTTAAACCCCCTCACAGCATCTGGACACATGTCAAGTTATGGAATGCCTTAAGTATGAGTTTGAATAACGTAATAATTTCTATCAAAGATCTGTCCACACTGTCAGAGGAAGAGGACAAAAGTCTTCCTTTGAGGCAGAGCTATAACTGAAATAACCAGATGGTATATTTTATCTGTCATTTGAATAGTGTGTGTGTCTTGTTCGGTGATGAAGCTAGTGATTGCAGATAGGCTGTTTCTGTTACTGCGTAATGGGAGGCATACAGATCCTCCTGAGGGAACTGCACAAATAAGGCACTCTCAATGAACTCAGGTTTTTGCCTCAGAGTATAATCTGATGTGAAAAGAGAGTAAAGTCCATTTCATTATTTGCTGTTCTGAGCACATCCAGATATTTCTAGGAGTATTGTTTTGGGTTTGTCATGGGGGTTCTGGTCTGTAGACGCTTGGAAGGTGTGTGACGCTCTTAACGGTTCACCATGATGTCTGTGCTAACAGACTTATGCGCTATCTTCTAGGAAGACCAGGGAAAAGGTGCCTTTAATTCTTAATAAATGATACGGACTGTTGACTTCTGCTGAAGGCAAAGGGTAGCCTGATTCCTGGAAACGTAACGTTAGATCTATAAATGTGGGGCTGGAACATACCACGTGGGTAATGCACTCAGACCTCTGCAGTTTCATACAAGTATGTCATAGGGCGTCCAGAGCACACGCACTCAACTTGCTACAGGTTATAAGGTGGCAAACTGGAGACCTAGGCAAAAGATAAAACCGAAGCACAAGTTCTGGTGCTTATCAGCAAAGATATTTCATGGGGTTGCTAGTAATTCCGTTCCTCTCCTGATGGAGCTTTTTCATAGACCTCTAAGTAGGGGTGTCTCCTTCCTAGAGAAGGAAGGGAGCAAGCCTTAGGAAAGAGATGTGCAATAGAAATATATGGACTTGTCCTTTATAGGACCCATAGGAAAAAAAATTGAATTTGATATGCTGTGGTATGATTGTTCTTTTAAAAAGCTGATCCAGTATCCAGAGACTTCCTCTTGCACTTGAGATTATTGCTTTTTACAATTATTTCATGTAATTTTGAGACTATTGCAACAGTTCTGGGCTTTGAATGCATATATCTACAACTGAACGCCAGGTTTTTTTGCTTGATCTTGTGTTACAGACCACAACTCCTGGTAGTTTACTTTACAGGGAAGCTTTTTCAGACAGAGTTTTCTTCCTGTCTGACCTTTATGTGTACTGATAGGTCCCAGCTGTCTGGTCAAGGCCCGTGGCTTCACTTGACAGACCAGTGAAACCTGTGTCTTGTTCTCTCCTGCTTCCTAGACAGCAGGAATTTGTAGTCTGTCTGTGTTCAGAGGAGAGACTTTTCTCACAACATGCGGCAGGGAGGCACCTCTCACCGTTATCTTCTCATACGTGTTTGCATGACCGAGATGAGCGTTACTGTGTGGGAGGGCGGTGGGAAGGCTGGAAACCACACCCCCACTGGCAGAGGAGCAGAGCAGAAAATGCTGGTTTTCTTCCTGACGTACCTGTCGGTGGTCTCCAGGAAAACTGGTGTCACCAGGCTTGCTCCCCTTGCCTTGTGGAGGAAAGGAGTTGAAACGCTTGAAGCTGTGCTGCTGATCGGCACGGCAGGAGGAGGTTATGTAGACTGGCTTCGTTGTTCGAGCCTATCTCATCATTGGAAGTGCTCCCTCCTCTTCACATCCAACCACCGTGAAGCCATGTGTCTTTTCCCTTTTCCCTCCTTGCACAGATGCCTTAAGGGGTTCTGGGTGTCACTCTCAGAATAGTCAGATGTTCTTATGCCAAGTCCTGTACAACTTATGGCTGAAGTTTGTCTAATAGGTTTTGTGATTGTCAGGGGTAGGAGAACTTCATATGCTGTAAACTGACAGTAGCTGTGTATGTTTTTTTCCCTCCCCACAGCCTGTAACTGCAATGGGAGGTCGCAGGAGTGTTACTTCGACCCTGAGCTGTACCGCTCAACAGGCCACGGTGGTCACTGCGTAGGCTGCCTGCATAACACTGACGGGGCCAACTGTGAAAGGTGCAGGGAAAACTTCTATCGCGTTGGAAGTGAGGAGGGATGTCTGCCGTGTAATTGCAATCCAGTGGGTAAGCAGTAATAGCAAAATTTTCTGCTTTTAAACTTCCATGCACAAAAAATAGCCCTTCTCTGTTATGCAACTGACTTGAAACTACGGTGTAGGACCCCCCCCCCCCCGAAACGTTTATTGGATTGTATTTTGGTTATAGTTATCCCAAAGTCTGCTGCGGGTGAGTAAAATGAAGTTCATGAGGCAGATAGTTTACCTCTGCAGCATTTACTACTTCAGATGTGTTCTGGAATAGGTTTTTCACCCTGCGTATCTGTTACCCAGACACACGCAACACTGGAGATCTTATTTAAACTCTCAGTAAACGAGATGACATGAGTGCATGTTTCTGGAAATGGTTTGTACTAAAGAACTGTAGTGAACTACAGCAGCATCAGTCTTTCCTACTTTGTATCTAAGAACATAAATATAAACCAGTGAAACTTTAAAAGAGAAGGGAGGGGGGAACCAAAGTCAAGTCAGAATGTGTAGCTTAAATTCCTTTAAAAAATCTGGCATTAGAACAAGTCTTTTGTAGTCAAGGGAAGCACTTGACTTGTATAGAGTGATCCCATAACTACATCAGTCTCGCAACAAATAAGAATGAAGCATGCAAAAGGGTAACAGTAAGATATGATGTGAGTTTCCAAAATAGAGTAACTGGAATAAATAATTGCTTGCAGCATGCCCTAAAAGCAGCCACTGAGAGGTCTGGCATAATATATCTCCTATCTAATTTGGGAAGGGAGTTCTACAGTTGTGAAGTTTTTGACCAAGAAAGGCCTCTTTCTTCCTCTGTCCACTTTCCCGGATTCTCTCGTTGGACCTTATTTTAAGATGCATTTGTGCTGACTGTTGGTGTCAGCTGAGGCGGTCAGGAAAGTGGGTGGGAAGAGGCAAAGGAGGAGAGAAGATTTCTCAGGTATTTAGGGGCAAATTTCAAAGGGCTTTATAACTTAAACATCAGCTTGTAACCTGTGGCACACTGGTATCCAGTGTGTATTTGAAGCTCATGGGTTGGTTTAAGTTGATATTTTTATCGGAGTACTGTTTTTTCCTAAATAATCATAAGTTGGACAGCAAAGGGGATTTGAACTTTGTCTGTATATGGTAAAGGTTTTGTGAGTTCTTCTGTCATAATAATACTGTCTGCCCTAATCCTCTTATAACTTTTCACTTTGCTGTAATCTTTTAAGTGGACTGAAGTGGAAAAAAAAAACCTATTCCTGTATTTTAATATGCTTTTCTCTTGGTAATTAACTCTTGCAGTGCTGCCAATTTCTGGGCTGCTAGCTGAATCAGTGCCTGGGAGAAAACATTCTATCTGCCATGGATTAAATAAACTTGCTTCTTTTCTTTTCTTTTCTTTTTTTCTTTTTTTTCTTTTTTTTTTTTTTTTGTGCAAGTCCACTTGAATAGAATACTACTTTAGAGGAAAATGCCCTGCCAAAAATTAGAGTTTTGCCATAGAGCTTATTAGGATTAATAGCGGAACACACAGCCTCTCCCTCAGAGGAGACTGTTTAGTCTTTAAATCCAACATGGAAATCAAGGGAGAAAATTGGAGTATGAAAGGGAGGGATCAGAATACCCACTGGCAAATGGGAGACGGTGAGTATGGAGAACACAAGGGACCTACAGAAGATGGTCTCAGAAAGGGTATGTTGGGGGGGGAACTAGAAGACATGCAAAGGTAATAGAACAAAACAGGAATAAGGAAGAGAATGCAATTAAAAGTTAAAGTTCTATTTATATATAAAAAGGGTAGTTGGTAAGAATACTTAAAACTAAATAATTTCACCGTGGAAGACTAGACATGAACAGGCTTCCCAGAGAGCTTGTGGAGTCTCCATCCTTGGATATATTCAAAAGCTGTCTGGACATGGTCCTAGGCAGCCTGCTCCAGGTGACCCTGCTTGAGCAGGGGGGTTGGACTGGGTGATCTGTAAAGGTCCCTTCCAGCCTCAACCATCCTGTGATATGATTCATCTCTCCAGAACTGTTAGGGGAAAATATCTACAGGGCTTTATGTGAAATAGAATAGTCTTTAGGTAAGTGGTTATTTGTAACCTTGAAGCTACATTTCAGACTTTCTCTTCCTGCGTGCCTTGCCCTTTTCATAAAGCTGAAAAATGACAGGCTAGTAGAGTCCCGTGGCTCTGTTAAGGTGCCTGTTCTTCCTTTCCCCACAGGCTCCCTCAGCACGCAGTGTGATGGCTACGGCCGATGCAGCTGCAAGCCTGGAGTGATGGGTGATAAATGTGACCGGTGCCAGCCAGGATTTCACTCCCTCTCTGAGGCCGGGTGCAGGTAAGAGGGACTGCTGCTCTGGGACAAAGAAACTAGGCTCTAAAGGAGAAACTTTCTTCCTGTAAGTTTTCTGTGTGGTTCTTAATGAATTGTCTTTTCTCCTGTCTTTTTCAGGCCCTGTTCTTGCAATCCTGCCGGCAGCACAGATGACTGCAACATTGAAACAGGACGATGTACTTGCAAGGACAATGTTGAAGGATTCAACTGTGAGAGGTGAGTTTCTCTTCCTATGGCTTTGTTTGAAGACTGAGAAACATGCAGGCAGCAGCCTGGAAATGAACTTTTTTCCTTTACATCTCCAGATGCAAACCTGGATTTTTCAATCTGGATCCGTCAAATCCAAGAGGCTGTACTCCCTGCTTCTGTTTTGGACACTCTTCCGTCTGCACCAATGCCATTGGCTACAGTATCTACAGCATCACTTCCAACTTCCAGTTTGGTAAAATTGAGCCTTCCTTTGTATCTTAAACTGGGCTGTAGACTCATGTTATAAGCAAAAGCCTTCTGTTCCTTTCTCCTTGTGTAGCACTTCAAACTTTGAGTAGCCAGGTACAGGATGTCTTTTTCAGAAGTGCTGAGGAGTTATTGAAATTAAGAGGAGCTTCCCGGTCTTCAGCATATTTATCCACTTAGGGAAGATTGAGTTCACGGGTTTGACCTCAGGCATCCATTGCACATTGTGTCTACATAGTACAGTTGCAAGGGGGTATTGCAGCTGTAAACCCTTTAAGAAAAAAAAAAAAGTGCTGGGAAGGGGACATTTCCTCAATTTTAGAACCAAATCAGGAATTTATGATTGAGAAGGATTATAATTGTTTTAGATTTTGAGTTACATGGCTCTGGATAAAAACATCAGTTATTTCTGGATCTGCAAACTGAGCAAAATTCTCTTTTCCATGCAGTCAGTTTTATGTTTTCTTATGTAAGAATGCTTCAATTCTGTGTAGCTTGAAAAGAAATCTGTTTAAATAAAATTCCGCTGGAAAGCAGTTTTTATGAAGGCTGAAACTTCTCGACTAAGGGTTGAGAAACTTCATCAAGTCCTAGGTGTTTTCTGGTTTTACCATCCCTTTTTAAGCTCTTTAGAAATCAAAACTCCAGAAGAGCAGAAATCAAAATTCCAAGAGAGTAGTTGTTACAGTCTTTAAAATTTATAGGGTTCAAATGAGCACTCCAGTTATGTGCTTAAATTGGACAGTTGATGTTTGCTGTCCTTGCTCTTTTGCACAGTTGCGGTACAAGCTCTCTAAAGTCAGTGCCAGTGTATAAAACAGATTCGTTTTATATAAGCAGTGTGCAGTATGACGTGAGTAGTCTGTGCAAAGATGCATGTTCCAAGAGTGGTGATTTTTGCATGTTTGATTTTTCAGGAGACGATGAGTGGCATGCTGAGCAACGCGATGGCTCGGAAGTCTTGCTCCAGTGGAGTGCAGAGACCCAGGATATCTCTGTTATCTCAGACAGCTATTTCCCCATGTATTTTGTTGCACCACGTAGGTCATTCAAGAAGTGAGATTTTTAATGTTGTTGTTTGTAACCCTTCAGTTCTGTCTCCTAATTGCAAGGGTTTGCTTCTGTTTCAGGCAAGTTCTTGGGCAACCAAGTTCTGAGTTATGGTCAAAACCTGACCTTTTCCTTTCGGGTTGACAGACGGGACACTCGTCTCTCTGCAGAGGACCTGGTGCTGGAAGGAGCTGGGCTGAGAGTGTCAGTGCCTCTCATTGCTCAGGGCAACTCCTACCCCAGTGAGAACATGCTGACGTATGCTTTCAGGTGAGAGGACTTTCCAAGCACTGTGATAGAAAGGGAAGAATTGCAGCAGCTGGAATCTAGCCTGTGATACACCCTGGCCTCCAAGCTCTTAAGAAAACAAGTAGCATTAATTTTAGCTCAAAAGAGCAGTCTTATCAGATTAATTTGAAGCTTGCTATTTAGTAGCATTGCATAATCACATGCAAAGTATGTTGTAATAGCATACCGTTGTTTTCAATGGGCACAGCTGTTAGCAGGTGAAAGCTTTGAAAATAATGCATGGCTCTTCTCCATAGGCTCCATGAGGCCACAGATTACCCGTGGAGGCCTACTCTTACTGCATTTGAGTTCCAGAAGCTGCTTCACAATTTGACCTCTATCAAGATTCGTGGGACATACAGTGAGAGAAGTAAGTTGCTGAGTAGAGCATCGCAAACCTATGGAGAGAGGAGAGGAGGAGACCTGTCTGTCCAGTGCTTCAGAGTTGTTTTATTGTTGGACCTGGTCATAAATAGCTATAGCAAATTGTTTGACCAAGTCCATGCCAGTTGCTTTTCACCTGGCCTTCCTGCCTAACAACTTCTTCTGGGCCTTTTGGGGAGGAGGAGTGGAAAAATTTGCTACCTTTGAGAATCTTGCAGCTAAGCTTTCATCACCTACTGATAATTCTCTTTGGAGCAGATATGATTCTTTGCTGTGTTCCATAGCCAGTCACTTCCAGATCCGTAGAAATGCAGAATCTAGAGTTCTGAAGGAAATGGTAGGAGAGATGTAGGGAATCTTCAAAACATTTGATCTCTATTTCTGCTGCACATGGAACAGCTGTCTCCCCTCTGTTGCCTCTTGACATTACAATTGGGAAGGACCAGGTCCTGAAAGCACTGCATGTGCAGAACTTCATTGAAAGTTGTCCTATAATGAGGATTTATGAAAATCGGGCACTAAAGAGGGGCAGAAGTATCTGTGTCCATGGACATTGTGTGAAGAAGGATTTTCTGAACAAAATAAGTAGACACAAAAGAATGAATTTGCACCTAAGGAAGACGGGGAAGCTACGAGTATTTTAAGTGGAGTTTGTTTATAGGAGAGGAATGTAGGGTTAGGAAATGGGGAAGAAGTGTGTGGAGCAAGCTGTCTCCTGAGTGTTGCAGCTGCCACCAATATGCAGAGCTGAGGTTCTGTTCGGTGCTCTAGAGCAACTGCACTGACACAAACATCCTCCGGTAATGTAAACACCAGCTATTTTGCATCCAGACACAATTCTGCTCGAGGGGAAGGGCTGGGAGGAGGAAGGGTAGCTGTGCAATGCCAAAGAAAGGGACATTTGGGGGGGGGGGAAGGGCCTGAAGAGTTTGCCTTGAGGCACGGTGTACAGAAGCTATATCAGAGAAAATGTAATAAAATTGCAGGAGAGTTAGCCTGTCTTCCCTAGAAAAAACATGCATTATTTTTGGCGTTTCATTTGGAAATAGAAAACGTATGCATGCAAAATGTAATGCATTTTAACTGACAATACTTACTCTCACACGTTCTGTTCTCAGCCTCCTCCTCTGTATTTTATGGAGCATCTTTGGTAAGCTGCTCTCTCTGCTTGCTGTCTTCCCTTGTGCGAAGGAATTGTTGTTCTTTCTTGCCCTGTCCTTACCCTTTGTAAGCTATATTGCATCTTTTCTTATCTGTCTAAACTTTCTTGGAGAATTTTGCTTCTTGATCTTCCATATCAACTGCAAACATGTTTGTCTCTTACACAGTTCAGCTGTGTTAGGTGAAACAGCGATGAGGGCCTGTGTGGTTACAAAGCATTTCCTGCCTCCATCCCTTCCAGGTGCTGGCCACCTGGACGATGTTACTATCACGAGCGCGCGCCCGGGGCCCGGCTCGCCTGCAGCCTGGGTGGAGAGCTGCACCTGTCCAGCAGGATATGAGGGGCAGTTTTGTGAGCGCTGCTCCTCTGGTTACCGGAGAGAGACGCCCGGCCTCGGGCCGTACAGTCCCTGCGTGCCTTGTACCTGCAATGGCCACAGTGAGACCTGTGAGCCAGAGACAGGTAAGAAGGGTTGGCAGAACGGGGAATGACAGGGCTGCTTCCCGCTCCGTGTTGGATGAAGACAGTGACTGTACCTCTCTATTCTAGGTGCATGCAATTGCAGGGATAACACAGCAGGCTCTCACTGCGAGAAGTGCAGCGATGGATATTACGGAGATGCAACGGCAGGCACTGCCTCGGATTGCCAGCCCTGTCCGTGTCCAGGCAGCTCGAGCTGTGCCATCGTGCCCCGCACAAGGGAGGTTGTGTGCACCAACTGCCCGGCCGGTACTACAGGTGCGTTCCTTATTCAGAAGGGCTTTTTTCTACATCCCTCCGGCCTGTGGAAATGCTGCTTCTACCAGTTCTGCTTCTCTGAACTGCTGTGAGTGGTCCTGAAAGCTGCTGTGTCTTCTGATTCAAGTCCCACTCGCTTCTCCCTTTCCCAGCCTGATTTTTCTAGCACGTGTGAGGCTCAGGGTTACTTGTGTTCTTTATGCTCTGCTCTCAAGGAGGAAAGGGTAACAAAGTTTTTTGTTCTTTGCATAGTCTGAAAATTTCTGTGCTATGTATGTGAACCACGATAACTTCTAATACAGCTCTGTTCATTGTCTGGTGCTGGGTGGGGTAGGACAGAAAATAGGATATATCTGAAACAGCTAGGAGGGCGGCTCAGACTGAAATAAAAATAGAAGATGCGCCTCCCCTTTGCCAGGCTGACAGGCATTGCGGAGTGCTTGCTGTGGGAGGGCCAACGTCCTCCCTAGAAAAAGGAAGAAGGCTGCGGTGCCTCATGAATACTGATCAGAAAATACAAGACCAAATTCATACTCGCAACAGTTTCATAGAAAAGTGTGTGAACAGGTACTGAATGATCTTTTTTCTTAATGATAAACTATGCAGTCTGGGCAAATGCCCGAATTGTTAAAAAGAGCCTTTTGTTTTGCCTGCAACCAGCAAATAAGACTTAAAATGCTTGGCAGCTTCCAGGCTTTTCTGCTGGATTTATGCTTGGCATGAAGGAGTCCAAAGTACAGAATACCTGTAAATGCTTTAAGTGCTTAGGACAAGTCCTGCATCAGGCACAAAAGCGTGTCATCCCCAGAGCAGCTTGTGGGAACTTCCTTGTGTGCAGTTGCTTTGTGAACCAAAGCCGAGTCCTGGGAACTTGCCTGCGAAGGTCATATCTTCAATAAGCTTTCCGTACTTCTCCCGTAAAAGGCTCTTAAGAGGTGGAATGGGTGAAGGTCACCAGTTATTATGGAGAGGCACAGAGTTAGAAAACTGCTGAACTAAATGCTTTGGTGCCTGCCCAAGGAGGATTTGGCAGGTCGTCAGGCTCCCATATGGGATTGTTTGGCTATCTTGTCAGCAATATGGCTTCAGTAGCTGTAACGCCTCGTGGAGTTCTGTCTGCCTGCTTTGACTTTTAAATTAACAACAAATTGCAACAGATAGGATTTGCTCTGGATGGTTGGAAGGCTTGGGAGGGAGGGAAAGGAGGAGCTGAAGTATTTCATAATGGCCAAAGTTCCAGTTCACAGTCTGACGATGCAAAAGCAGTCTCAGCTCTAAATATTGGGAGGAATTCGTCTGTAGTCCTGTGCACCTTTCTGTTCCCATCACAAAGCTAAAACAGAAATATGCCCAAGAGTTTCCCTGTTCAGAAAGGGCTGTAAAGGGAGTCAAGAGAGACTGTCGCAAAGGGCTTTATGCTGTAACATGTGTCTTTGTCATATCTCAGGTAAAAGATGCGAATTGTGCGATGATGCCTATTTCGGAGACCCGCTGGGTGAAAATGGTGCTGTGAGGCCTTGTCGTCTCTGCCAGTGCAATGATAACATCGATCCCAATGCCGTGGGCAACTGTAACCGCCACACGGGTGAATGCCTGAAGTGCATCTACAACACAGCTGGCTTCTACTGTGACCGCTGCAAAGATGGCTTCTTTGGGAACCCCTTGGCCCCCAACCCCGCAGACAAGTGCAGAGGTAAGAGCCATTTCCTCTCAAGTCTAAGAATTGTTTTTGTCCCACAGAGCCGCTTTTTTGCGACGATGTGTTAGGAAAAAGGTCGTGTTTTGTTGCTGTGTTCAGGTGCATCAGGAACAACGAATGGTTTGTTACGGTTTGGCGGTTATAGATGGCTAAAATGCTTGTGGTTGTAGCATACTTATTGCCATCAAAACGAAAATATTGCGATGTAGGGGCTGGGCTGCAGTTGGGTTTGGATTCACATACTCTGAGGCCTGTTTAGGGGATTCTGGTTAGTCAAGTGCTAACAACACAAGGGGCTTCTAATTTTATGTGCGTTTCCCCATCGCTTTTCTCGCAGCTTGCCATTGTAACCCCTACGGCACGGTGAATCAGCAGACAAGTTGCAATCAAGTGACTGGGCAGTGTGAGTGCCTCTCGCACGTCACGGAGAGGGACTGCAGCGCCTGCGAGCCTGGCTTTTATAACCTCCAGAGCGGACGGGGCTGTGAGAGGTAATGTCCGCCTCGGCTTGGGGCAAAGAGCGTGGTTTGGAGGATCTGCCCTCAGCAGATGCAGGAAATGTTTTCCTCTTAATGCTTTTGCACAAGTGTTTGTCTTAAGTTAGTGGTACTCCTCATGGATGCTGCTCAGGGTGGGGAAGAACAGGAGTTAAGGAACAGCTATGATGGATGTACAAAAAGCCTAATATATAAATAGCTTTAAATCTGGGTTTTAAATAGAAAAGTATCATGTGATTGCTTGATGGTTGGTAGCAGGGGCTCTTGGATTCCATTTTTAGTTCAGACACCAAGTGACCTTGTGCAGTTCAGAGGCTCTGTGCCTTGCCTTCTGCATCAGTAGAGCAAGGAGAGTGACGCTTGCTTTGCATGGAAAATTTTGGCTTTGCTCACGAGGGCTCTTTGAGCGGTGCTGCACACCTGCCTCCTGCGTGCGTTGCCCTGTGACGTGTGGCTCCCTTCCCTAGGTGCGACTGCCACGCGCTGGGTTCCACCGATGGCCAGTGTGACATACGAACAGGGCAGTGCGAGTGCCAGCCCGGCATCACGGGCCAGCGCTGCGACAGATGCGAGGTCAACCACTTTGGATTCGGCCACGAAGGCTGTAAACGTAAGTCTGAGGTGCTGGAACGAGGCAGCCGAGAGGGACTTTGCACAACCAGCCTTTCCTTTCCTCTGTTTCTGAGAAAGTACTTTCTTGCTTCCCTACCCCTCTGTTCATCGCAACACAAGTTAGCGTTTCTGTATCCGCACCCTGAACAGTGAAGTACGGTCTCTGTGCAATAGCTTATCCTTTTGGTTAATTCACAAGTTTTTTGTTTCTGTTTTTTTTTAATTAGAGATGGGAAGAACTCTGATTGCGTTGACTTATTAGGTATCTGCTTCTCTTTGGTGTAAATATTTGCTCTGAATCTTGTCCCGGAACAGTCCTGTTTTCTGCTCTTAAATTTCTATATGTTTACTCTGGAAATGGCCTTAATTTAGAGACTCAGTCTTGAGGAGTAATAGCTTGTAAACGTGATACAAAACCAATGTTGTCCAAATCTTATTTCTGATATCATTGCCCTCAAAGAGCAGAAAAATTCATTGCAGCTTGTTACAATTAAATGGATAGAAAGGCAACAGCAAGACTGCTAATGCTGTCTAACATGAAACGAATATCCTGTCTAACTAGAAAGCATGTGCCGCTGTGTGTGGAAGCAGGCGGATCAGGAGTAAGACTGCAGCTTTGTGTCGGTGTCCCAGTGCTTTTACACAGAATGACCTGCAGGTTAGGGTATTTCTGCAGCTCCTCTGGTTTGACTGAAGTTTAACTCTCCTGCAGCGTGTGACTGTGATCCTGAAGGTTCGCACTCCCTGCAGTGCAGGGAGAACGGTCGCTGCGAGTGTAAGGAAGGCTTTGTGGGGAACCGCTGTGACCAGTGTGAAGAGAACTATTTCTACAATCGGTCATGGCCAGGCTGTCAAGAATGTCCTGCGTGTTACAGACTAGTGAAAGACAAGGTAAGACCATGAATGCGAGCATTTGTTTGTCTCCTGCTGTTACCACCGCAGTCGATGGAAAACAGCAGCATGTGATTCTGATACTTCTCGCTGTTGATATCAGACTCTGGTAAGAGGTGGGTCCACGCTATACCTGCTCATACAGGGACTTTTTCGTAGTGTCTGAGTGACACCTGCTGCAAGCAGAAAGCTTTAATGCACTTTGCCCCATATCTGTTCTCCATCCTTCTCACATAGGTGGCAGAACAGCGAGAGAGGCTGCAGGAGCTAGAAAATCTTATAGCAAATCTTGGTACAGGAGAAGAAACTGTAACTGATGAGGCCTTTGAAGCGAGATTAAAGCAGGCAGAAAGAGATGTTATGGAATTGCTCCAAGAAGCACAAAAGAGCAAAGGTAAGTTGAAGCGATCAGATGTGGAATGACATGAAATTAGCTCTTTACTTGATGTTCCTGCTCCCTCAGGATGCAGAGCTTTTTACTTCAAGCCTGTACTGTGCATCAGGACAGACAGATATCTCAAATACCACTGAGACATTACACATTATTATCGAAACAATGATGGTTGTGTTTTTCCCTTGATGTTCTCCTCAGTGGTCTCTAATATAAGCAAACTAAAGATCTGCCTCTATCTCTGTATGGAGAGGACAGTGGTTTTTGTTATCCTCTTCTCCAGATGCAAAGGAGTTTTTTTTTTTACTAATTCTCTGTATAACCATTGTATAAGCAAGCTGAAGACTTTTATAGTACACAGACAGATGTGTCTCTGTGTGCTTTTGCAGCTTTGACCAGTAACAAATGCAGCTTAAGCTGCTTATGAACTTTTTCAGAAATCTTGGGATAAAGCGTTTCTTGTTGGGATATAATCAGTGATCAGAATGAAAACTTCAAAAACCTGCTGGCAAGCTTAATTATCCCACCATATAATTTGTAATGTTCTGAAAAGTGCTATTGTGGTGCCTTGTGGCTATCCATTTCAGCCGCTGATCATAGCGCAAAGACGAGTGATTTTTCTTGTTAAACTGCTTCAGAGAGATTCTTCTGCTGTCACCTTTTACCATAGGATGTCTGAACAGGGCATTAAGTAGCGTGAAGTGTTTTGTAGTTAGGGTTTGGGTTTTTTTTTTTTTCTTTTCAATGTGTAAGTGTTCTGGAGAAGAGCGAGTTGAAGACGACTCCTTTGGTTTTGCAGTAAAAGGTGGTCGCTCACTGCTCCTCTGGGAGTTTGTTCACTGATTTGACACCACTTCGGAAAAACCCGTCCCCTTTGCGGGAAACGGGGAAAAAGCTCTGCTGTCCCCCGAGGAACAGAGCCACGGTCTACATCCTAGTGCTAACCTGATCCCCGCTCGTGGAGCACTGTGGTAACGAGAGCCTGACTCTTCTTTGTGGGAGGTCGGCGTAGGGAAGAGAGATCAGGTCTGACCTGCCCTTGCTGCTCATGTTTCCAGGGAAGCTGAACTGTAGGGTTTGCTGCTAGCAGGTATTTTGGAAGGACAGATGGCTTCATGCCTGCTTATACTGTACTGCTGGAGCTGATCAAGCTGTATGTAAATATAAGCAGGTGTGCCGGAGTAGGACTTCATCTCCTAGGCGAGCAGACGGGATAAATGCATCAGCCGCATGTACTAGTGGAGGCTGAACAGATCGGTCATGGGTGATTGGATTTGGTGTCTGAAGAGCCGGTGCATGCTCCTGTGTACCTCTCACCCTGCGTGGGTTCGGGGCTTCAGAGTGCCAGGGCTGTATGGAGTAGTTCGGGGTGACAGGCTGAGCCAGCACAAAGCATGCGTTTAGCATCCACCCGGGTCTCATGCCCATCAGATACTTGCTTGGGAAGATTTCCGCTGATGTGAATGATTCGGGAAATTCTCAGTTTTAGCTAGGGTAGCTTTATGCTGCCTGCTTGGCACCCATGCTTAGAGAATATCTTATATAGTGGGTAGGAGGGTAGTATTGGTAGAAAGGTGAGGGAATGGATCAGATTTTGTGGGTGGGTTTTTTGTTTTTTATTTTTATTTTTTAATCTTCACCTTTTTGCTGAATAAAAGGCAAGTTAAATGCAAAAACTACACTAATGGGAAGCTGTGTGCACCTGGAGCATCTGTTTGTTTTCCTAGTTGATATGTAGTTTTAATGTGTTTTTTTTAAATGTGTTAAATGTTCACATTCAACACATAGGATGTGCTGCAAAGTCAAGACATCATGCTTGTGAAAATCTTAATTTTGGGGGCATGCAGACTTCTGCTTGTATATCAGCTGTTAATAATTTTCACACTTAAAAAAAATAGTACTTCTGCTCTGGTTATAAGACTCATGCTTTATGGCTCCATTATTAAGGCAATGTTATGGGGAGTTACCTGGTGGTCTAGAATTTTGGGAAGTTTGACAGCTCAGATGTCCTACAGACTGAAGAACCAAGGCTGGGTCCTCTATTTTGCCAGCTTTTCTCATCCCTTTGGTTTGGGGAGGCGTTGGTGGTAAGTTCGCTGTTATATAGATCTAGTAGCTGCTCTATATGCAGCCTGTGGAAGCAGTGGGTGGCTCGAGGGAGTAGCCCAAAGGGGAGGGTAACATACAGCCTGCTGTTTCTCATCTCTGCTTACCCCGTAGGAGTAGAGCTAAAGAGAATTAGGAAAGGAGATGTCTCACACCTCTTGAGAGCTCTGCCTTTTTTTTTTTTTTTTTTTTTTAATTAGTGATAGAGGCAAAACATGATTCTGCGCACAAAATCCCCCATCAGCGTCTTGATGTCCGTTAAAACACCCATCAAGATTGTCCTCTTAGTAGTTAATGACTTTTCATTTCTTATGTTTTGTGCACATTCTGATGATGACTTTGATCTCAAGCTAGCTGACCAACTTATTAAATGATTTTGCTAGTCCCCTTTCAATAGGGGATTAACCTACCAACATGTTGCCTGCAGTGGTAAGCTGCTGCTGTAACTTCTCTTCCTGCTGTAATCAACTCTGCTTCCTCCATTTTCTGTCATATGTTTCAGATGTAGATCAGGGCCTCATGGACCGTCTCAAAGACATCAACAGCACACTAGTGAGTCAGCTCAGCAGGCTGCAGAACATCCAGAACACGGTGCGGGAGACGGAGAGCCTGGCGGAGCAAGCCCGGCAGCGGGTGGAGGACACGGAGGACCTGATCGGATTAGCTTCCACTCTGCTTGAGAAGGCAAAGATGGCAGCTGACAACGTGGTGAGTGTGGTGGGGACGTCTGACGCAATAGCATAGTGTCTTCCCTTTCTGGGAGAAAACCTGTTTTCTGTGCTCCCTGCATATGCTTCCTTGTGTTTATGTGTGTGCGCTCTCTCTTGAAACAAGTTTGCTGTGGAAATATGTTTTCTCCCACCCAAGATCATGGAGGATTAGTTTGAGGAGGACAGATGGTTGCATGGTCTTTTTCTTTTTTCTTTTTTTTTAATCTTAGCCACTGCTCAAAGAAATCTAGTTAAAAAACCCTAAATAGATAGCAAATATTTGGTTGTAAGGGGTAACTGGTGGCAACTACATGGGCCTAAGACAAATTGTATGGAGAAGTGAAAAGTATGTTAGATACCTCTCTAAACATTTAGATTATGACAATGAATATTTAAATTGTTGATGAATAAAAGATGAAAGAGCAGTGTTAAGAAATGTCTTGGTGTGGTTTTTTGTTTGTTTTCCGTCCAGTCCATTACACCGCCGGAATCAAGTGGTGACCCTAACAACATGACTCTTCTGGCAGAAGAGGCCCGTAAACTGGCTGAACGGTAGGCTGTGGCAAGATGTGATATTCATAGCCCACATTAAGGCCCTGTTTTTCCCTGGAAAAGGGAAGTGCAATTTGATTTGCTTGATATGAAACACATTTTCTTTGGATGAATAGGAAACTTTGGCATTATTTCTAATGACATTCCATTGCTGTAGAGGAGGTGTAGTGGCCTGGGGTGTGCAGCTGTACATCAGTAAGAATTAGGGCAAACACTAGACCTCTGAACTAGAGATGTGTAAAACCATAGCAGTGCCTTGCCGATACTGTGGGCACTGCTGGAGTAGTGATGTCCTTGGTTGCAGAGACTGTCTCAAATAACATCTCTCGTTGTAAATATTTTAGCTGCAAAAATCTGGGTAAAGAAAGGAAAAAGTAGGAGAAAACAAAATCTTGGAATTGAGAATAGAAACTGCTAGTTGATAATTTTAATGGGATTATTTTTCTTTTGTGATGTTTACCAGGCACAAACAAGAAGCTGATGAGATTGTGCGCATAGCCAAGGCAGCAAATGATACTTCCACAGAAGCGTATCAACTGCTGTTGAAGACCCTGGCTGGAGAGAACCAAACTGCAAATGACATTGATGAGCTCAACCAGAAGTGAGTCAGTAACAGAAAACAGGTTTTATTTCCAGAGTTTAGAATAGAGGAGAGAGTTGAGATGTCTTTTGTAACATTAATGCTTTGGTTTTCATGAGAGTTGTCTTTCAGTGTTTTAGCCTCTTTACCTAGTTAGTATGTTTAGTTCTACAGAAAAAGAATCAGTGGTTTGTTTATTTTTTTCCCCTTTTTTCTTTTTTTTAGGTATAATCAAGCAAGAAACATTTCTCGCGATCTAGAGAAACAGGCAAACAAAGTGCTTGCAGAAGCAGAGGAAGCTGGGAACAAGGCCTTGCAGATCTACGCTAATCTCACCAGTCTGCCTACTGTGGATTCCACAGGGCTAGAGGTAATTGAGTGAAGCATGATGCATAGCATGTCCCAAAGATAGTGATGGCAAGCATTAAGTCACTGACAATGTTGTCTGTACTTTGCTAATGTTTCTCTGCTTAAGAATCATCTGGGGAACTTTTGTCAGTATACACACAACACACGCTTTTGTCCTTCAGCTTTTACCTACCTACCCACCCCCCAGTCTCTGAAGGAGGGAAAACAAAGTCAGATGTTATTTATCAAACATCTTGGCTGGAACTGAGAAGTGCAAGAATTTCAGTTCCGTCTAAAGACTGCAGATTTGTTCCCACTCCTTTACTCACAACAGTAGAGTAGATTTTCATATGCACAAAGATCACAGAATCACAGAATCACTGAGGTTGGAAGGGACCTCTGGAGATCATCTAGTCCAACCCCCCTGCTCAAGCAGGGTCACCTAGAGCACATTGCACAGGATTGCATCCAGGCGGCTTTTGAATATCTCCAGAGAAGGAGACTCCACCACCTCTCGGGGCAACCTGTTCCAGTGCTCTGTCACCCTCACAGTGAAAAAGTTTTTCCTCATGTTAAGATGGAAGTGTCTGTGTTTCAGTTTGTGCCCATTGCCTCGCGTCCTGTCGCTCGGCACCACTGAAAAGAGTCTGGCCCCATCCTCTCGACACCCTCCCTTCAGATACTTATACACATTGATAAGATCTCCTCTCAGCCTTCTCTTCTCCAAGCTAAACAGGCCAAGCTCTCTCAGCCTTTCCTCATAAGAGAGATGCTCCAGTCCCCTAATCATCTTTGTGGCCCTTCGCTGGACTTGCTCCAGTAGTGCCACATCCCTCTTGTACTGGGGAGCCCAGAACTGGACGCAGTACTCCAGATGTGGCCTCACCAGGGCTGAGTAGAGGGGGAGAATCACTTCCCTCGACCTGCTGGCAACACTCTTTCTGATGCAGCCCAGGATACCATTGGCCTTCTTGGCCACAAGGGCACATTGCTGCCTCATACTTAACTTGGTGTCCACCAGCACTCCCAGGTCCTTCTCAGCAGAGCTGCTTTCCAGCAGGTCAGCCCCCAACCTGTACTGCTGCATGGGGTTATTCCTCCCCAGGTGCAGGACCCTGCACTTCCCTTTGTTGAATTTCATGAGGTTCCTCTCTGCCCACCTCTCCAGCCTGTCCAAGTCTCTTTGAATGGCAGCACAGCCCTCTGGCGTATCAGCCACTCCTCCCAGTTTTGTATCGTCAGCAAACTTGCTGAGGGTGCACTCTGTGCCTTCATCCAGGTCATTGATGAAGAAGTTGAACAAGACTGGACCCAGAACTGACCCCTGGGGGACACCGCTAGCTACAGGCCTCCAACTAGACTCTGTGCCACTGAGCACAACTCTCTGAGCTCTGCCATTCAGCCAGTTCTCAATCCACCTCACTGTCCACTCATCTAACCCACACTTCCTGAGCTTATCTATGAGGATGTTATGGGAGACAGTGTCAAAAGCCTTGCTGAAGTCTAGGTAGACAACATCCACTGCTCTCCCCTCATCTACCCAGCCAGTCATTCCATCATAGAAGGCTATCAGATTGGTTAGGCATGATTTCCCCTTGGTGAAGCCATGCTGACTACTCCTGATCACCTTCTTTTCCTCCACATGCGTGGAGATGGCTTCCAGGATGAGCTGCTCCATCACCTTTCCAGGGATGGAGGTGAGGCTGACTGGCCTGTAGTTCCCTGGGTCCTCCTTCTTGCCCTTTTTAAAGACTGGGGTGACATTGGCTTTCTTCCAGTCCTCGGGCACCTCTCCTGTTCTCCATGACCTTTCAAAGATGATGGAGAGTGGCTTAGCAATAACGTCCGCCAGCTCCCTCAGCACTCGTGGGTGCATCCCATCAGGGCCCATGGATTTGTGGGTGTCAAGTTTGCTTAAATGATCTCTAACCCACTCCTCCTCCACCAAGGGAAAGTCTTCCTCTCTCCAGACTTTCTCTCTTGCCTCCAGGGTCTGGGGCTCCTGAGGGCTGGCCTGAGCAGTAAAGACTGAAGCAAAGAAGGCATTCAGTAACTCTGCCTTCTCTGCATCCTTCGTCACCAGGGCACCCACCCCATTCAGCAAAGGGCCCACGTTTTCCCTAGTCTTCCTCTTGCTGCTGATGTATTTGAAGAAGCCCTTCTTGTTGTCCTTGACATCTCTAGCCAGATTTAATTCCAAACGGGCCTTAGCCTTCCTCGTCGCATCCCTGCATACTCTGACAACATTCCTATATTCCTCCCAAGTGGCCTGTCCCCCTTTCCACTTTCTGTATACTTCCTTCTTCTGGTTGAGTTTTGCCAGGAGCTCCTTGCTCATCCATGCAGGTCTCCTGCCTCCTTTGCTTGACTTCTTACTCATAGGGATGCACCGCTCTTGAGCCTGGAGGAAGTGATGTTTGAATATTAACCAACTCTCTTGAACACTCCTTCCTTCCAGGGCCCTCACCCATGGGATTCCTCCAAGTAGGTCCCTGAAGAGGACAAAGTTTGCTCTCCTGAAGTCCAGGGTTGCGATCCTACTTGGTGCCCTGCCTCCTCCTCGCAGGATCCTGAACTCCACCATCTCATGGTCACTGCAGCCAAGGCAGCCCCCAACCTTCACATCTTCCACCAGTCCTTCTTTGTTTGTTAGTACGAGGTCCAGCAGCACACCTCTCCTTGTTGGCTCCTCCACCACCTGGGTCAAGAAGTTGTCACCAATGCTCTGCAGGAATCTCCAGGACTGTTTGTGCCTAGCTGTGTTGTCTTTCCAGCAGATATCGGGGTGGTTGAAGTCCCCCATGAGAACCAGGGCCTGGGATTGTGAGGCTACTTCCAGCTGTCTGTAGAAGGCCTCATCCACTTCCTCATCCTGATCAGGTGGCCTGTAGTAAACACCCACAACAGTGTCACCTCTATTAGCCTGCCCTTTGATCCTTACCCATAAGCTCTCGACTCGCTCTTCATCCACCCCTAGGCACAGCTCAATACATTCCAGTTGCTCTCTCACATAAAGAGCAACTCCACCACCTCGCTTTCCTGGCCTGTCTTTCCTAAAAAGTACGTAGCCATCCATGACAGCACTCCAGTCATGCGAGCTATCCCACCATGTCTCTGTAATGGCAAGATGCTTCCATCCTCCATCCTTTTACTGACCCAGGTGGTATTCAGGGCTTTGAAGGCATCCATGATGCAGGGTTGCTATTCTAGGCATAAGAGAAGGGAACTTAAAATAGCTGCTGCCTGTTTTGAATGTGAGAAACTACACAGTGGTTTGCCACCTGTTCAGAAATTCTTTAATGTTCTTAATGTTCAGAAAATCTGCCTTTGTTTCTGATCTCCATATGCAGAATGAAGCAAATAAGATCAAGAAGGAAGCGGAGGAGTTGGATCAGCTAATTGCAAGGAAGCTAAAGGATTATGAGGACTTGAGAGAAGACATGAAAGGAAAGGAGCTGGAAGTAAAGAACCTCTTGGAGAAAGGGAAGACAGAACAGCAGGTCAGTTGTGTTGTGTGCAGGCTTTTGTTCCCTGGAAAAAACAAAGGAAAGCAAGTAACCGATCAGATACAAAAGATTCGGTCTTATCCAGTCTTAGCACCGCTTATTACTTATGAGAATATTGAAAAGTAGGTCCTGGAAAGGAGATGCGAAAAGCTGGTAAAAACAGTGGCATTGAGGCTGTGTTATGGAGTTGGGGATGTTTGCTAGGTGTGCTGTCTTGTTTGTATTCAGGGCAGTGTTCCTAAAGGAGCCAAACTTGCATGGTTTCAGAGGAAGTATTGCCACCAACTTGAGGATGAGCACTGTTCTGTATTGCATTGGTGTTTCAGGCTGTTCAGGTGATGCATTTTGATATGCCTAGATGGTCATTCCTTAGAGGATAAGAATATGTTGATGTATGTCACTTCTTTCTAGACTGCAGATCAGCTCCTGGCTCGAGCTGATGCAGCAAAAGCTCTGGCTGAAGAAGCTGCTCGGAAGGGAAACGGCACGTTAGAGGAGGCCAATACCATTCTCAGCAACCTGAAAGGTAAAGGGAAAGCGCTTGCAGTGAATCCTTGAGTTTGTTTGACAGGTCACTTTCCAGTAGGGCATTTTGACTAATGGCTCATGCTATTGCCAATAGTTAAGTGTTGGATGGTTTCTTCTTGTGTGTCTTTTTTTGGGGGTAGGGTGCGGAAGGTTATGTGTGTGGGTTTGGTTTTGGTTTTTTGGTTTTTTATATTTTTATATATATATATATATATATATATATATATATATATATATATAAATTTTTTTAAGAAAAAAGCAGAAATCCTTTCAGTGACCAGAAATATACTTTTTGTGCAACTTCCATATTTAGCATTGGAGGACATGTAATAGGGAGAGCTGCAAGCCTTCCTGTTCAGCAGCTACTGCTGCTGGTTTTTTGCAGGATGCCATGCGTGATCATTGCCTTTACTGCATGGTGAACTTTCCATATATGCTGACATTAATCCTACCTTGACAATTATTAAGATAACAAATGTAACAGCACTCCCATATCCTAGTTTGCTTTCCTTCACTCTAATTTCAGGGTAGCATAGCCTGGGTAGCTTTGTCAGAGAAGCATCCCAAGCCTCTTCTGAAGCAAGTGGTGAAATTGTTTTGCCCTTTTCCAGATTTTGATAAACGTGTGAACGATAACAAAACAGCAGCTGAGGAGGCACTGAAGAAGATTCCTGCCATTACCCAGACCATTGCTGAAGCCAACAATAAGACACGCCAGGCAGAGCTGGCACTGGGCAATGCTGCTGCTGATGCCCGAGAAGCCAAGGTTAAAGCAGGTGATGCTGAAAAAATCGCCAGCTCTGTTCAGAAGGTGAGTCACTTGCAGCTCTGGAATCAGCCCTCCTGAGGTGTTGGCATTTAATTGGGCAAATTCCTCTATTCCTGGTGCGCGCATATACATTCTTCCTGCTGAGCTGTTGTGAAGCCTACTGTTGTTGCATTGTGTTTGAACTTTATATCCCATCAGGGAATGCAAAATGTGGCGTGATAAGAAATTGATGCATTATGATGAAAAGGGTTGAAGCATGTTCTGCACCTTCTCCACCCTCTTTGATCCTCTCCTCTGTGTTGGCTGTAGAATGCTGCTGCTACCAAAGCTGAAGCCGACAAGACTTTCTCTGATGTGACGGGACTGGCCAGAGAAGTGGATGACATGATGAAGCAACTGCAAGATGCAGAAAAAGAGCTGAAGAGGAAACAGGATGATGCTGATCAGGATATGATGATGGCAGGCATGGTACGTGATCCTGGCAGCTGACTGCAGCAGTGAGAAGGTGCTGTCTCCCTACCATCCTGAAGATGAAGTTTTTTTACTTCCTGCTGCCCTCTTGCAAAGACAACACTGGTTCCAGTGACCATTCTGTCTCTTCCAGGTTTTAAGTGGGATGGAAAGCATGAGACTAGAAAAGGAGTTCCTCTAATAGCGTTAGCATAGGTTCACTGCTGGCCTTTGAGAGCCAGTTTTCTTAACACTTTCCTCTTCTCTGAACCAAAACTTGATTGTAGCTGCAGTGATTCTGTCTTGATATTCTGCAAAATCCTGCCCAGCTATCATGGAATCACATTTCTCCTTATAGAAAACTCATTATTTGCAAGTTGTCTGTCTTCACCAGACCTGTGACAGAGATCTCAGCGCAGGAGTATTATCATAGAGAGGAACCAGGGATGTATGAGATGTCACTGATTTGGCAGATATGTGAAGAGGAGGGGCAAGGCTTTCATAATCCCTACTGCGTTTATCATGCTGTCAATATTTTTTACCTTTTAGGCCTCGCAGGCTGCCCAGGAGGCAGAAGACAATGCAAGAAAAGCAAAGAACTCTGTAAATAGCTTGCTTGCTGTCATTAACGACCTTCTGGATCAGCTAGGTAAGGCTGCTGCACTCCTGCCCTTACTTAGTTTCTGAATACCCATGCCTTGGAGTATTTTCTTGCTGCTTGACATGAAAGTGGCTGCAACTGGCTTAGCATGATTGCTTCCCTGCAGTTGTTGTGCTAGGAATCAGATTGCACATTGCACAGCGAGCTTTAAGACCGTTGTTGAGGTACTGAAGGTATCACCCATTCAATTGGTCCTGGTTTTTAATGCAAGGATGGTCTATTGAAGATCTCAGCTCACTTGTCCATAATTTGGGCTCTGTATAAACACCTGAAAACAGTGTGTCAAAGACTTTTTAATGGACTTCGCTTTTTAATTCTGTCTTCTCAGGGCAACTGGAGACAGTGGACTTGAACAAACTGAATGAGATTGAGGGTACCCTGAACAGTGCCAAAGATCAGATGAAAGATAGCGACCTGGACCAGAAAGTGTCTTTCCTTGAGGGAGAAGCCAGGAAGCAAGATGATGCCATACAGGCCTACAACAGGGACATTGAGGAAATCCTGAAAGACATTAGCAACCTGGAAGACATCAAGAAGACCTTGCCGTCTGGCTGTTTTAACACCCCGTCCATTGAGAAACCCTAAGGGTGCACTGGGGGTGGGGGGGATTCCCCCAGTGACTGGTGGAGCAATTGTTTGGCTATGGAGTGCCTTAACACACACATTACCTTCTTCAGACCCCCAACTCTTTGCTGCTCGCAGTCGCTGTTTTCTTTCCAAATCAGGATAAGTTGAAAAGTTTTAAGAGAAGCAAATTAAATATCCGTCTTTGGGCATCAAAGGGTTTTTTTATATAAATTGTCTTCCTGAGCACTCCGCCTTTGCCCCTTTCTCAGACACAGTTTCCCTTTGATTAGCACAAAGATGAAAGATCTTCTGGACTCTTTATACTATAGTTCAGAAATAACCATGTGAGCTGTATACAGCAAGGCAAAACTAACTCTACTTTCTCTCCTCTCTTCTCCCCTCAACTGTAAAATCCTTGGTCCCAGAGCTCTCTGTTTCTGTGAAGGAAGGGGGTTGGCTACCAAAGTATTACTGTAATGGCCAGTATAGCTGCACTCATTCAGATCCCTTTCCCCAACTTCTAACCCTGTGAATTTTTTTTGTTAACTAGTGGCCAATCAAAAGCATTGGTAGCCTTTTGCAAGCTGTTCTAAGCCTCTTTCTGAAATGCTTTCTATAATGGTGCATTGCTCTGAGAAAAACACGGCCTCTGAGAGGAGCGTTTTGGGAAGATGGGATAACAGTGGAGTGATAGGACTTGCCAGCACCACTCTTGGCCTGTGGAGCAGAAGCGTTGTATCCAGTCTGTAAGCAGCTACCTGTCAGGTAGCCCAGGCTGAGGAGTCTGGAAGTGATCAGCTGAGTTCCCATCTGTAGATGTTGCTATGGAATTACCAGAGGATCTTTTTAGGATAGAAATGTCTAATTGACAGATTTTTTTTTCCTTTTAATTCTTTTTTTTTTTTTTTTTTTTAGCAGCAAAAGTCTTGCTTAAAAAAAAAAAGAGAAAGCTGCCACCCAGAGAGCTCTGACAGCTGGTCTGAACTTTAAGTTGAATGTCTTTGGGTGGGAAAAAGAGGGTTTGAAGATGTAAATGAAGAGGTCTTTCTCCCCATCTTCTTCCTGGAGGAGGATAGTAGCATTTTTATATTTTGATATTCATCTTGCCTTTTGTCCATTTTTAACCTGATGGAAAGAGCCAAAGTTTACTAGTGCCCTCCTTTCTTTTTACCTGCAGATCACTTGGTCATCTTAAAATACTGCAGCACAGAGAGTTCAGGCCTCGCTCTGGGGGCAATTCTGCACTCACAGTACTTCACCTCGCTACTACTGCCTCCCCTGTAGAGTTCCTCTCCAGTTAGTGTCTTCCGTTCCCAGCTACTTAATCTGTCTTGTTGGGATGGAGTGGTGGGGAAGCTTTCACTCCTCCCTTTAACCCTCATCTGAGAAGGGAGCGTCCTCTGCAGTTTCCTCATTAGTTCCAGCCGGACATCCCCATCTCTCTCCTCTTTGAGATCCAATATATATCTATACTTAAACACTATGCAACTTTGTACGTTTGCGTAGCGGGGAAGAAATTATTATCTGACACACACTGGTGCTATTAATTATTTCAAATTTATATTTTTTGTGTGAATGTGATTTTTTTTGTTTTGTTTTTTTATCATGATTATAGAGTGAGGAAGTCTCTTTTGTGTGCGTGTATGTGTGTGTAAATATACTCAGCCATATTTCCAGAGTGGCACAGCCTGTCCTCCTCTGCGTGCTCTCCCCTGAAAGCATCCCAGCACGTGCAGCATAGATTGCTTCTCTCTGTTATTCCTTAGAGCCAGGTATTCCCCCGCCTGGGCTCCCGCTCCCTTTCCTCCCCCGTGTTCTCAGTATCGGTATTGTGTGGTATTAGCAATAACCAGTTTGCCTGTTTACGCAGTCGAGCGATGGGACGCGTCGTGGCCTTCCTTCCAGAGCCGGCCCCGGAGGCCTGGCGGACCCTGAAGCCCGGAGCTCGTGGGAACCGGCTCTTTGCGTCTCCGGTACGGAAGTGCCGTTACGCTGGTGTATTGGGAGCGGGGGAATGGCTGCAGGTTTGCAGCTGGACTGTGAGGAGCCGTATTTAGAGGACAGACCCAGTGTTCAGGCGATTTGAGAATCAAATTTGGGATCTTCTTAATACCACTGTGCAAGGAATGAGAACTTAGTGGGAGCCTAAGGCAGCCTCAGAAACAGTGCTGCTGCACAGAGGCAGGGGAGCGTTTCCAGCAAACCTGCATCTCTTTTGTGCCTGTTTTCCTAGAGTTTCTTACAGTTTACCAAAACCTGACTTGGGACTTCCCCCTGCCTGTGACCACGCTTAGTACCCCCCTTGGAGGAGAGTTTACCTGTGCTCACCCACGCTCGTGGGGCTTTCACATCAGTATTTCCTGGCTGGCTGCTCTGGTCACATGGCTGTCTCCTAACCATGTCACCTCTCTGCCAAGGCTGTGGGAAGAGCAGACGCGAAGATGCACGCATGCCCTGGCTGACCTCAGGCCTAAGGTTTCCTGCTTTTTTTCCCCCCATTTTTTGTCTTCTTAAGCTGTTTTTAACAGAATTTTATTTTTAAATAAAAAAAAAAACTTTATAAGCAATCTCTTAATCACTACTGCATTACAGCCATTATTCATTGTATAAGTCCAGTTATTTCTTTACGTAATGTGATGATGAGACAGCTGCTGATGGAGTGCTGGATGTCACAGAGAACGTGTGACAGTTCCTTCATCACTTTATTCTTGACTGTGGCCCCCTCAGTATGTGCCTTCACTTCAGCTTTTTGCCTTAATCTGTGGTCTTGCTGTCTGGGGCGGTGAACAAAATGCAACACTTGCAGTTTTTATGTATAAAACAGTATTTCTTATTTATAATAAAGTCTGAATATTTGTAACCCCTTACACCTTGGGATTCTTTGGAGTCTTGTTTTCTGTGGAAGTCGAAACTGCTGTGGGTCTGTCTCAGTTGTAAGATTTGCCTCTTGTTCGATTAATCCCAGGGGCTTGGATGCAGCTCTCCTGTTCTTCTGGAGCTATTTTAGTGGCCACCTTTTAGGAAGAAAATCTAAAGTTAATTATCTCCTTGTGTGTTTTGGAAGCGGAGAGAAGCAGCTAACTTTGGCCTCTCTGAGAGCAGCGATAATGGCAAATGGCTCATTGCCTTGTTTGGGCACTAAGTGCTCGTTCCTGTAGTTGCCGTGTTCCCCGTTTTGTCTGATCATATGCTTGCTCATGACTCTGTCACTTTCCTGACTGGAGCGGGAGCCCCCTCTGCTCAAGGTAACCCTTCAAAATTTGGACTTTTGTTCCCTGCTGGGGTTTGGGAGGGACGGGGGAGGATGGGGACCTTCCTCCACATGGCTTTGGTATCCACCTGGCCCAAATCATTCCTTCCCTTGTCTGGAAGAAACTGAGGGATGAGTGGGAGAAGGGAGGAGAAAAGTGATTTGCAAATTCATGCAACTGGTTACAAACGGTCATAGTAATTACGATTTCTCTCCACATCCTTCCGTGGCTGCTAATCCAATTAATTTTATGCTGCTGTTTTTTCTAGTGCTTAAGAAATAAGAGAATATGTTGTTACTACTGATGCTATTGGAGCTGAGCTGTCCTCAAAAGAACTGGAGGATCGGAGGTGTGTTTTGTTACATTGTAAGGGTAAAAATCTTGTCTCTTTTTCAGTTGAACATACTGAAAAGCAAGGGGCCCCTGAGGTGAAAGGACTGCCTATTTCTGAAAGGGGAAGAAAAAAAAAAAAAAAACCCTAAGTGAAGAAGCTTAATTTTTTTCTAATAAAACATTCCATGTTTCTGGAGACTGTTCCTTTTGTCCCTTCTGCCAGAGCAAGTTTCTCAGTTGAGCAAGTTTTTAATGTCAAGACAGATTATTGTGCTGGCAGACTATGTAGTTCTGAAATCAAGCTGATGTCTTACAGTTGCAGACTGAATTTATTTTCCTCAGCAGAGGAGAATGCACGTATCTTGCTAACTTGCATCATAGCTAATCCCTTTTTAATTGTTGTTCTCATTTTTGTTCTGTTTTTTTTTAATTAGAGTTTGTCTAGCTTCAATTGTAGACACAGTTCACATTTAAAAGACTAAACCTCACCAATGTGAGGCTGTAAGACCACAATACAGTAACACCGCTTCTTTACGTCCTGGTCCAGTTAAGACCTGGGGATGCATTAGTGACAATTACAATTGCTTATGAGTGTGCTTTATTTAAGGTGGCTTTTTTCTCCTCTTGTTTCTAGTGGCTTTTCTTGCTGTCCAAGTTAAACCTCCATCACTTTCCATGTGCTCTCTGGAGAGCTGAGGAGACTCACAGCAGGAAAGGGGGTTCCAGAAAGCAGTTGGCAATAGCAAGGAAGTGAAGTGAACAGAGAGGCATCAGTTACTGGCCAGGGTCTTTGCAGCTGAGGTAAACATGGTTGGTTATGCTGGGGTGCTCATCGCAGCAAAGTGGGGAGAGCTGCTTGAGGAAGGGAGTTTAGGGGCTTCAAGGGCTGCCTGAAGGGGCTGATGTTCAGAGCACCTGGTCTCCTGGGGCTCACGAGCTGGGTTCTCTGTGACTTTTGGGGAGCATAAGGTATCAGCAGGAGTTTGTCATTGATGCAGGTGACTGCCTGAAGGAGACAGGTTTGGTATGGTTGGGTGTACCTGAGGACAGGGCAGAGACGTTGCAGAGCGCTGAGCTGGCAGTGTCCTGTGCTCCCCCTGTGCAGCCGCGGCATGCTGGGTCCATGTGTTTCTAGTTAGCTGCTGGACTGATAGCTCATCCTCAGCATGCCTCTGTCCTGTGAAACGTCAGGAATGCTGCGCAAAAATCTCATCAACATCCCCCCAGAGCCCAGCAGCCGCCGCGGCAGGATGCAGCGGCGGAGGGAGGAATGCAGCGGAAAGGAAGCGCGGTCCTGCCTTATCTCCCCGTGCGGTGTGTGTGCGTGCGGCTCCTTTTCTCTCTCCCTCGCCCCTCCAGGCAGGGCATAGGTGAGGCAAGGCCAGACATGACTGTACTTCCTTGCTCTGCTGCCACCTCAGCCGCAGCCTAGTCAGACAGGCCTGCCTCGCTTGCTCACCGGAGTTACCCGGGAAGGGCAGCGCTCCCAGCAATCTGCCGCAGCCCCAAGGCGAGGGAATCTAGCTTGATCCTGAGCCTGCAGAGAGGCAGCCCTGCGGCTGTTGATCTTAGCAGGGACGCAGTCACTGTCTCGCTCGTTTAAGAGGGCGTTTTAATCGGAGCCTGCCCATTTCCCTGCCCTGTAATTCACGGGGAATTTTTAGCAAAGGGTCACAGGTTGGTTCTTGCAGGCTGCGTTGCTGCTTTCCTGAGGTGAGGGATATGGGAGGGCAGGAGAACCCAGCTGCTGCAGCTGCTAACTTAGCAGCAAGATTTTCATGCCTGCTGGATACAACAAGCTGGAGGCGCTGGGACCTTGCTTACTGTGTTATAAACACTGCTGGCAAAATACTTAGTTTTAGTACTATTCTGTGCTTGTTCTTCTGACTGTTTCTGTCCTATGGGAGCGGTGAGGCAGCCTGCTCTGGTGAGCGAGAACGAGGTCCTGGGGGCCTCGCAAAGTCTGTGGCTTAATTACCTCGGTGTCTGATTGCTTTGTTTGGCCTTGGGCGAGGTGAGGGATTTCTCCGCTCCTAAACAAGGTCCAGCATTAAAACACTCAGAGAATCGGGCGTGTTTTCTCTACCCCGCAGCTGTTCAACCATGATATAACTGGATATCAAAAATGAATGTAAAAGCACTGCAAGTGCTAAAGGACAATGTTTCGTGAAGGAAGATCATGTGTCCCTGAGCAGGGAGATTTTAAAGGATGAACTTACAATAAAGCACGCAACAGTACTGTAAAATAGATTCTTTATAGGGCAAGTATCTGACTCATCTTGGGATAATGCTTTATTGGGGTAATATCTCCAAACTGACCTGGTAAAGATGGTTCTACATGCTGGCCCTAAACCTGCTTTGAGATATCTGAAGCAAAGGCAAAGCAGAGACTGAAGTCCGTGCTTTATCACTAGGCTCTCTGTTCTGCAATAGCAGCAGGACAGGATCCCTAGTTTTCCGTATTGAGGAAGTCCAAGATGATAGGATAAAGTTCTGTTGCCAGACTAGAAGAAAATTCCTTATTTTCTTATTCGTTATGCGCACACATGCACACAAACATGTACTCGTAGTGCAACAGTGGCTGGAAGGAAAGCAAGCAAACAAAATAACTCAAGCCACTTCTCAGTAAACACTGAAGGAGAAACAAGGCCACCAACAGAAGTAGCCCAGGGACCAGCGTTTTAAGAGGATGTTGCAGTTTAGAAAGTCCCTCAAGGAAAAAGGTTTGGAGAGGCTTGGGGGGCTGCAAGGGGCAAGCTGAGGTATGAAGACCCACTGCAGACAGACAGAAAGCTTGAATTTGCCTTGTTTACTGCTGGATAGTTCTTGCCTTTATCCTGGCATCACTTGTCTATCATGAGCACCTAAAATGGTTTTCTATCCTCATCACATCAGCTGAAGGCAGTGCTACACCTTGGCACCTTCAGACATCTATCAATTGCTGCTGGCAAGCATCAGCTAAATGCAGATTATTTTATGGATTCAGGCTATCTTTGGAATGCTTAATTCAGTCATGACCATGTCCACAAGCTTTAAACATTTCAGCCTCTGCTGTGGTCTCCCTGCAGCAGCAATTTTAGTTTTTGTAGCCCCATTATAAAGAATAAGTGTAGGACACTCTCAGAAGGACACCCTTCATGCTGCAGATTAAAGGGGAAGGGCAGACCCAGGTTCTCCACTGAAATAATGCTGTTTCATTATAATATCTGATGAATGCCACTGTTATGCCTTCATGTACCGACCATTTCCTACTCTTTCCCTTAGTCTGAAAGATAACATTTCAGTCACTCGTATTTTTCAGTCCATTTCTGAACAGTGCTACCACAACGATGGGTCATGATGGGCAATATTTGTTCTGTGGGAGGTGGCAGGCATCAGTTTGTTCTGGATCTAGACTGTCTAGAAAGTCTGGGCCTGGAAAAATAAATTTGGATAGTGTCATGCATGCACAAATGCAGCTTTCAGAGGTGACCTTGAGAATGATGAAGAAAGACTAAGCAAAGTAAATAGGCAGAAATGACTAGAGGGGAGGGATGTGTCAGTGCCTTGTTTGCAGAAGTGAAGTGAGAAGTGGGGTGGTAGTAGCGAGGCAGGAGGAATAACGTGGAGGAGCCAGAGAAGGGAAAATGGCAGCTCTTGGGAAAACCTTCCTGACGGTGAGAGCTGGTCTTCTGAGGAAGAAATCATTGAAGAACTTGAGTTGTTCAGAGGAAGGCTGGGTAAGGTCCTGGAGAACGGCTGTAATGACAGCACTGCTGACAAGTGGAAGGAGAAAAGTTTCCTGTGGGTCATCAAGTAGGAAGGAAGCAGCAGAGGTGTTTGATGTGAATGATATATAGAAGTTTCTGTACAGCAGAGTAGATCAAATGTGTTTTGTCAGAGGAACGAGCAGACTCATAAGAACTGTGCCAAACCAGTGGGAACACTGTATTTTTTGTCTCACTTGAGAGAAGAAAAAAAATATCAGATAAGATAATCTTGGCTGCCAAAAATCAACATGCCATCAGCACGTTAGAGAAGCTGGTTTCCTTGTTGTGAGCTATATTAAGATCCAGTGTGTGTAATTAAAAGGAAAGAATCTGTTTATAAAAGATAGCCGAATCAATCAGCAGAGGGAGGTAAACTTGGCAAAGGGAGTTGCAAAAATGTGGTGAATTCAGGCTGGTTCACCCATGAAATCACCACGGCACTGCTCCCGGCAAGGAGCTGCAGAGTAAAGCCATGTGAGTCAGCTCAAGGTATAGGACTGTGGGGAGACTGTTGTACCCAACAGCTTAAGAGATTCAGAAGGGGACCTAAATGTTGATTACCCCAGCCAGCCAGATCGGTGAGTCTGTTAATCCAGAAACAAGCAGCACATCAGCACAGTTCTGTCCGAAAGGTAACCGGTGTTCGATTTGGGGTAAATTTGTTAGACTTTTTTATTTCATCTGAAGGTGTTGGGGTTTGTGGACCACTGGGTTTCCCTTTTGACGGTCTGCATCTCCTGACGGTATTGAGGGGAGATGAAGTGAGGTAGCACCTGGGCCCATCCTTTCCTGCAATCAGTCTGTGGTCTGCTTTGCAGGTCGCGTGGAAGTGCCAGCATCTCACTAACTCTGTATGTTTGGCTGCACGCAGGGCCAGGAGGACCCACGTCTCCAGATCTGTCTCTTTGCTTGCGGAAGTTGTCACAGCTCCTCCAAGGCGAAGGTGAGGAGCAAAATGGAATTGCCCTCTTGGTCTCAGGTGTCTCGTTTGCCTCCCTTGAGGCCAAATGCTAAGGGACCTGGTGCTCTGAGCCTGGGATCCTAATCCTGGCACAGTCAGCAACCTCAAGCAAGTCCTTTCCCCTCGCTGTCTCTATTCCGCATCCTTTTTCTAGCATTGGAACAGTAGTACCAGGTCAGGCCAAGGGCCTGTCTAAAGCAATTTTTTTCTCTTGATTGCCTTCAGAGAAGTAAAAAGAGACAAATGTGTGCAATACCTCCCTTGATAATTGCAAACCTCCACCCTATTTTCAGATTTGGGGATTTCCTGAACCTGGTGAATTTCTCTCGTAAATCCTGTTAGGTCTCTCTTCCCAGTACGTGTTCAGTCTGTCCTCCAAGGCTTTTTTGCATCCCCAGAGTCCCGCTGGTTTGTGTCCAGCTGCATAAAGAGCACCTCTCCTCGCTTGTTAAGTTAGTTGGATGGCCTCTGACTTTTGTTTCTAAAGAGACTGTGATCAGTCGGTCCCTCTCCACCCTCCTCAGCCTGCTCATGACTTCATCCAGGTAAGCTGTCTGCGTGCCGGGGCAGCGCCGTTCCCCAGCGCTGCCTTCCCCAGGGAGCACCGGCAGCTCCGTGCCCTGCCCTTGGAAGACGTGACATCAGATGAGCTAGAGTTCAGCGACCGGGGCGGGCGGGCGGGAGGAAGGCTTTGCACGGTGGCTTCCTTTGGATTTTGGGGCAGCCGCTTACTGAGCCAGCACCCGCAGGCCGGTGCCGGGAGGAGATCCCAGGTGCTGCGTCTCGTGGCTGGCGATGCCTCTCTTGGGTGAGCAGCGATTTCTGATGGCCCAGGAGGGCGCTGGGTGCTGCCGCGGGGGGTGTGTGTGTGGTGTGTGGTGTGTGTGCGCGCGCGCCTGTCTGCTTTCTATGGGCTGGGCTCTCCTTATTCACCAGGTGAGTCAGAGCAAGGCACACGCGCTCTTCCTGTTGGGAGTGACTCAGGTGGAGGAGCTGATAAAACCAGCGGAATAAAGAAAGCGAAGCGAGTGGCGAGCCCCCCTGCAGGCCTCCCGCACCCCGGACCTGGCGCTTCGTGCCTTTGAGCGCCGCACGGGCAGGTCCTGGGGCCCCGCAAATGGCTCCGTGCTGGTTCGTAACTCTGAGCTGCCTCAGTGCGTCTCTTCTCCTGCCTGCAGCCCTGAGCACCAACAGGAGAGAAGGTGAGGCTTTAAAAGCTTAAATATTTCTGCTTTAGTGTGGAAAACCGATTCTGCAGGCAGCTTTCTTTCAACTCTGCTCTGGCGCAGGGGAGTCCAGGAGACCCTGAGCCTTCTGGGTCCTGCGGCACTGTCCTAGGCAGCTCGCTCCCCTCCTGGGTTCGGGATTAAAATGGGACCTTTCGATGCTTCTCCTCAGATTTTCTCTGGAGTTGAATATCTCATAAGCATTTATGGTTCAGGTTTTACTGGAATCCCCTTTAAATAACTTGTTTTAAGTATATTTGCTTGATTGCTTTCTGTTTAAAGCCTTGCTGCTTGGGTGGGATTTGGGTGTGAACATGAGAATTGCACTGGGAGAGATTTATTTGCACTGCTTATAACCCAAGTGTTTGCTTAAACCAGAATAAGAACTGGAAGCAGCCAGCATTCAGTTCGTCGTTAGCAACGCGTATGGGAGCTCCTGTTCTGTGAAAATCTGTGGGGCTGGCGGGCTGGGTCGTCCCCGCCTTGCACCTGAGCTCCTGCAGCCCTCTGCGCGCGTGTACGTGGGAGATGGCGATTAACTCTTGGTAGATAGGCCAAGGGCATTTTTTTAAAATCGGGAAGATACTTCAGTGTACACCACGCACGTGTGCTTGGCTGACAGATTGTCGGAGAAAGCACAGTACAGTTATATGTATATATACATTCAGCTGAGTGATAATTCAGTCTTTGTGTCCCAGTCATATTTGCAGATAGTCTGCAAAAGAGTATATTTGACCAAAATCAGATCTTCGTGGGTATTTCATATGTACTGAGCAACTTCAGTTTGGTGTGTAATATTGCTGCTTTGTAGTATGTGGCTGTGTGTGCTGCAAGTTGAAATACGCTCACTGTGTTAGCTGGGTTTGAAGTAGGTCCTTTACATCAGTTTCCATCTAAGTGCAGTGGAACAGAATAGGAAAAAATAAGTGCTGGATGAATGTGTTTCTTTAAGCAGATCTGATTTGGTTTACATGCTAATTGGATAATCATCATAGCAGCCTTAATTGCATGGAAGTTTTAACATACTGATGTAGTTTATTCTTCCCCCTTCCTGGCAGCACAAAACTAGTATATAGGCAACTGTTCCTGTTCTGTAGCCTCTTGAACCTGTTTCTGTGATTGTATAAAAGTGACAATCAATAACAAATCATACTGATGCACCCGCTTCTAATCTGTAGCAAACTTTCTGCATTGGCTATGTGGAAATAGCGAGTCTTTAATGTTATTATTCCTTAGTTCTCCAAACTAGATGTGTGCTTGCAATTAACACACTTAAGCCGCCTTTGCTTGCAGTTGAACTGCTTCAATCAAATTACCTAACAATTTGCTCTCATTTAGTTGCAGAGAGAAGGGCGCTTGTACCGTGAACTGCTCAGAAAGCCTCTTCCTAGTAAATGTGCATGTTTGCTGGTGATTGCTCGTGTGCTCGCCGGCTTGGCCACGGCATACGTGCCCTGGGCGTGTCGAGCTGTGCGGCATAACGCGGGGGGGTTGTCGGGGGCGCTTGGCTCTGGTGCTGGGGTCTCCTGGTGGGTCTAGGTGACTTGGCTTAGGGGATTCTGATACGAATTGGGATGTTGGGGGGGGGCTCCCAGCTTTCCAAACCCTCATAAGTGGGAAAGAATAGAAGGAAAAGAGGTGTTTGCTTGCCTGAAAAGAAATGGGCTGCGGTAAGTGGGGCTGGGGGAGATGTTCCTGAAGCTGAGCGGTGCGTTTGGATGGGAACGGTTGGTTTTGAAGGCTAAGCCTATGACTAACTGTCCATGCTGAGCTGAAAATGGCTGTGGTGACAAATATGTGCAAAAACAGGGTCCCAAGAAGCACGCGTCTAATGGCCCTATCTGCAGGGACACACTGTGGGTATAGAAATGGAAGTCAGAGCCTGCCAAAAACTCCCCTTTCTTCCTCATTCTGCTCTTGTCCCCTTGATAGCGATGTCTGCCTACACTCACTGGGGACGTAGGAAATGGCTCCTGGACACAGGGGAAAGGAATGAGCTTTCCAGAAAAGCTTTGAGGCACCAAGCTGAAATCCTTGGCATGTACCAATCTGGGGAAAATCTACCAGACAGCAGAGCTGCTTAGAAGACGGCCAGATCCCCAGCGAACTGCTGTCCCTGCCACGCTCTCCCAGGGCTGCTGTTGGCTGCACTGTACAAGAAAAAGGAAAGAATAAGACAAAAAGCAGTGGTTTTCAGCTCCCAATGTGGGGGAGAGAAATTGTGGTGCTGTTAATGGCTAGGGCCAGACATAGCCCATTCATCACGGGAGCAAACAAGATGGTCTCTCCCTGCCGAGTGAGCAAATGATACTGCTGGGGCCTCAGGAGACCCAGGCAGGCCTTTGTGGAGCAAGAAACCTGCGGAGTCCTGCGATGGGAAAACCCAAGATTTGCACCAGCAGATGATAAACAGCCTTTCGGGTCACTGCCCCGAAAGTGCCGTCCGGTGCAAAGTCAGCAGGGCTGCCTGCCCGTCGGCTTTGTTCATCTTGCGGGAGGAGACTGGCTGGAGACTTTCAGAGCGGGGCACAGCTTGCGCTGTCACGGAGCCTTCGCTGCGTGCAAACTGGTGTTGATTTCTTGTTGAAAGAAGGGGTCGTTGCAGACTGGCTTATGTGCGTAGGGCTGTCAAATCTGTTCCTCTCAGACCTAGGGCCAGCCTCGTTTCCTATTTTTGAGAATTTCAGAAGATCGTAATCGAGGTCAGGAGCTGCCGGTCCCCTTCTCGCTGTCTTCCTGTTGCTAGAGTTTGTATCGGCACAGCGAGCAAATGTTTTTCACGCTTTATTTTGTTGGGTGGAAATTTGGAGAATGATGTCTTGCTGGATGTGAGCCTTGGACCTCCTTCATCCTGACCTAGCACTGAAGGATTCCAGCTGCAAAGTTTCCCCTCTGGAGTCTGTTCTTCATGACAGCTGGAGAACTGAATTATCCCAAGGTAGGGCCTCAGGGTACCTGCCTGGAAAAAGGATCCTTTCCTCAATCAGCCTTCCTCTCCCTGCAGCTCCCAAATGCTCCATCTCATTAGTAACTCTAGCACTTAACCCTTTTTAAGATTAGGCTGCTTTAGCTCTCAGGTTTCCAAGAGAAGACCAGCTACAGGAGCGACTTGTGTAGGTGAGGCTGTAGCACTAATCTGCAATAGCATCTTAAATGGCTACATATTAGCGAGACCTGAATCCACGCCAAGGCTGGAGAGTTGGCTCTTAACATGCTTCAGCCTTAAAGCAACACCCGAAAAAAGACAGGCATGATTATAACCCTGGGGGGTTATAATCATGCCTGTAATTTAGTAACCCAGTAAAACCCTCCAGATTATGCAGAGCCATCAGATGATGCGTGGGTGGAATTAAAGAGCGTTAAGGGGGGGGTTGGGGGAATGTCAAACTTAAAGGCGAGTTGAAATACCTTGGGAGAGTTCTGTGCTGCTTCTTCTGGGCAATTGTTTTATTCTCTCTGCACTTCAGTCAATAGTGCTGTTCACTGAGGTTCTAGGCTTTTGTCTCCTTTTCCTTTCCCCCCCCCCCTTTTTTTCATAAGAGGCAGGATTTCTGCACCTGCAGATCTCCTCTTTCCAGCAGGCTGGGATGGAAGAACAACTTCTGCAGTTGGATCAGTCTCCTGGTAGCAAGGCTGCAGGGAAATATGTTTGCTGAAGCTGGAAGATCTCCATCCCTGTTTGCTGGCATATGAGGTCATCTTTTCTCTTGGCTGTTGCTTGCTGAATGTGTTCGTCTGGTATGTGTTTGTTAATGGGTGTGTGTGAGGGTATCTGTGCACACGTGTGAGCGCAGGGTGTTGCATATTTGAGAAGTGAGAGCAGAAGGCTTAGCATGGTCCCGAGGATCACAAATGGAGAGGACGGGGCTTTTTTCCCAGAGCTGAGCTGTGCCCCAGGAGTGCTGGGAAGGAGGAGTCTTCTCACATATGAGGTATAAGTCGCCATCCACATCCGTGCTACAGATATCTGCTTGCTCTTGAGTGTCATCCACCTCCCCCTGCTGTTGGAGAGGACCTCAGCCAGGGGCTAGGCAGCTCAGGCCTGTCCTTGGGGGCCTGAGAAGGCTGACGGTGAACAGAGGTTCTCTGAGATGGAGGCTCACGCATGCTAGAAGCTGGTTTGAGACGGTCCTTTCCAAACAGCTTCAGAGTGGTTTGTTCTTCAGCAAGCTCTGCTCCCTCCTAAACTTGAAGATCCTGCTTTTCTCCTCAGCTTGTTTCTTCCTCCTGCCTGTCTTTCCCAACTGTTCCCTTGACCACGTCTGCTTTCCCCAGTGAAGCTGAAGAACCGCAAGTCTTGTCTGAAAACAAAGCTCTTTGTTCTTGAACAGCATAGCCCTGCAAACTGCGGGCTTGGCAAGTAGATGAGAGTTGCCAGGGTGGCTTTGAGAGAAGACCTGGGCAGTGCAGCAGAGAGAAGGGCTTAGAGCAGCATCCCTGGTGAGATCTTTGCCCCGCTGCTCTCCAAAGGTCTGGTCCGTCCTGGCCTTAATGGGGTGCAAAGTATCCGTGTCTGCTGCCAGCAAAGACAAAGACATGACTGATGTTGCAGACGTAGCCTTTCTTCTGGGGAGGGAATTATCCGTTAAATACTAGCAAAACTTTTTACCTACCTGTTAATCAGTATACATAGGTAGAGCTCTGTTGATCGCAGGTCACTCCTCATCCCCCCCAAGCTCCTAGCTCGACGGGATGGAAGGCTGCACTGTAGACCTGGATGAAAACACCTGGTGAATGTTTATTGAGGTTTTGCTTCTTAGTTCACTTCTGGTCATAGACGGTGGTGAAAGTTTTAGAGCCAGCAAGCGACCAGGAGCGGTCAGGAGAGAATTCAGCTCTGCTCAGAGGCTGCCGGTAGAGCCATACAGCCTGGATGGCTCCAGGTCCGGGTGTCTAGGAGAGGGTACAAGTTACTCTGGGCGGTTGCTGTGTTGTAGCAGTGTGCAAAGGGGTTGCGCAGCCTGGGCAGCCTGTGTGTCCCAGCCAGGTTCTGAGGAGATGGTCATTTTAAAAAAGTGCACAGCTTCTTAAGGTCTGGAATCATACTGTGGAAGTGTCTTGGGGCAAGGAGACAGTCAGGAGCAGTGGGATACAAAATATAAAATCATGTAAGAAATCAGGTAGGGCTGCAGATGTCTGTCACCCCTTCTTTAAGGGAGCTCGTGACTGATCGGGCGAGGGGAGCTGCTCCGCATGGTGATAGGATGTTTGCCCTCTGCCTCCAGCGGAAGGGGTTTCCGTATTTGAACTAGGAGGAGATTTCTTAAGGGCTTTAGTCTGCAAAATTGCTGAGGAGCTACATTTGCAGCATTACATTAATGATATAAAGCATTTCCTGACTGCTGCCTTGCTTGATGCTCAGGATGAGGATCCCTGTGACGCTCCGGAGGTGTGCGTGTACCAGTGAGCGGGGTACAGAGCAGTGGGCATCTTCCCATTTTCCCTAAAGTCAACAGTAAAGTTCCTGGTGCCTTATCAGACCAAGGCTTTACCCTCTCTGCTTATTCAAAGATCGCGTTGTGTTTAAAGGCCTCTGAAATGAAAAGGCAGGAGAAGGGCTTCCCAATCCATGACTGTACCGTGCTCTGGAGCAAGGCAGCTTAGCTCAGAGTGTGTGTCTGTCTTGAGATGCGTAAATAACAAAAGGAGACGTTGTTCCAAAGTGCGTGGAAGTAACGTGCAGTGCGCGTATGTGGGACGCAATGTCCAGCTGTAGCGTGTGCCTGCAGGTAGGCGGGCGCAGCTGGCGTGTCAGTGGTTCAGGAAGGGCAGGGACCCCACTGGGAGCAAACGCCTGCAGAGACGAGTGCAAGGGCGCGAGGGAGGGCTGCAAGGAGGTGGCTGGCATGAACTTGCGGTCTGCAAAGGGGTAAAACCGCAGTAATGGCAGAGAAATTTGTTCTCGCTAACGTGCGGGAGTTTCTCCTGGGTGCGCGTGCTCATTGCACTCACGCAGTCCCCTCTGCCCGGTCGTAAGGAGAGGGCTTGTGTCTCGTGAACGTGCCCCGGGGAGGCCCCCCCGGGCAGGGGCGCAGCGGCCCGGGGAGACGGCCCGGCTCGGCTTCTCGGCAGGCTTGTCCCCGATAAGTCGCGCTCAGCAGAAGGGCATGCGGGGCTGACTTTTGGGGGAGGCCGGCCTCTCCCCACCTTTCTTGTCGCGCGCGGGTGGGCCCTGCTTTCTCAGGAGCCGCCGCAAGCCGCCACCGCCGCGGGCCCTGAGCTGCGGCTAGGGCGAAAGCTGCTGCCGGCGAGGCGCTGGGGATCGGGGGGGGGACAGGAGCGCTCCCAGGCTGCCTCCGGGCCGCCAGACCTGTGCGGAGCCGTGATTCAACCCCCGGTGCCGCTGGGCCCAGCGGAGAGGGCGAGATCAGCCCGGCGCGGGTTGGCTCGGCAGCGTAAGCATCCTCCTCATCCGCGGGGCTGTTTTCCAGGCTTGGAATGCAAAGCATCGTGCCCGAACCTGACATACCGCCTGGCAGCCAGCCCGTGCCTACCCGCAGCGCCTTTCCCTGCCGAGGGCTCCCGAGATCTCCGCAGCTCTTAGCTGACGGCAGAGGTGCTCGAAGGGCAAAGCTGGCTGAGCTCGCCGAGGGCGGGCGGAAGGGGCAGTGATCTCTGAGCGCGCCGCTCGCGGCTTGGATTGCAAGGTGGGATGTGCCTCTCCTGCGGCTTTTCCTCCTTGCTATCCAGCCCTCGCTGATACATGCACACGGCTGGTCCTCAGTGCCATCCGGCTCCCGCGGGAGCATCCCCAGCTCGGAGGGCTGGGCAGCCCTTCCAGCCTGATGGCCCAGCTGTGTTTCCTGGCTCCGCGCAGCATTTCGAGCAATCCAGCAGGTTGTGCTCCATGTGGCAGCTTTCCTCTAACCTGGTTTCTCTTCCATCTGCTCCCTTATTTCAGTCTCATCTTTAAAGTACAGAACAAACATAAAGCATGCTTAAGACCTGCGTTTACCCTGCCCTTCCCTCTCACATTTGTCCTGGAAATAATTGGGAGCAAAGTGCTAGGAATAACCATCTGGTGCATCTTGGCCGAGCTCTAGCCTCAGCGTTTGGCTTGGAAAAAATCTCTCTGGGGCAGTCTCGGTGCCGTCCTCAGCAACGTGCGTGCTTGGAGGAGCCAGCGCAGCTGACTGCTTGGCAAGCGTGGAGGTGCTCTGGGGCCTGGAGGGGAAGGTGGTGAATTCAGGTACGGGACGGGGCTCATTACAGCAGAGCGAGAAGGGGAGGTTTGCGTTGCCTGTGCTTGTTCCCTGGATAACTGGAGGGCTTTGGCTTCTCGGGCAGGTACCTTTCTGTCTAAACGTTGCCTGTGTTTAACCAGGGCAGTCGCCGTCCGTCCTCGCGGTGTGCGACTGCAACGGGATGTCCAGGCAGTGCGTCTTTGACTGGCACCTTCTGAGGGAAACGGGCAACGGGTACCGCTGCCTCAACTGCCTGGGCCACACGGAGGGCGCCCGCTGCGAGAGGTGCAAGGAGGGCTACTTCCGCCAGCGGCAGGAGGATTGCTGCCTGCCCTGCCACTGCCACCCCCAAGGTACGTGGGCCGTGGGGAAGGCGAGGGATTGGGTCAGTGTAAAAACATGTGCGTGCTGGGGTTCCTGCTTAACTCTGGTACCTCCAAGCAAAGGGCCCCCGAGCCGTACTCCTCACGCCACCGGCTATGGTGTGTGATCCCCAGGCGCGTCTGGGACAGTCGCTCTGCCGGGTGCCGGCCCGGCAGTGCTGTGAGGGGCTCAGCTATGCGGGGCTGCGCTGGTGTAACCCCTCCATTGCTATTCTTCTCCGGAGAGGGGGCATGCAGGTGGGATTCAAGAGAGGAAGGATGGCCTAGGGGAGCTGTGCTGTGGCCTTCACGTACTGGCTGCGGTGGTCTGTCACCCCCGGTTCTGCACAGCATCGTGTGCTGAGACCAGCTCAGCCCCAGGAGGGATTACTTATGGAGGCCCCGAATTGTGTTGCTGCCATAGTCATAGGCATTCGTCACCCCCTGGGTGCTTCCTGAAGAGCTCAGAGCCCGGACGAGGCTTTGGGCGCAGTTTAGGGACCAGCGTGGCGTTTGACAAGTCTCTCTGGTGGTTTGGGGCAGACGCACTGCGTTTTGCCATTCCTGCTTCTTTTCAAGGGGCAGCAGATTATTTTTAAGCAGCACCGCGCTAAAGAGGCCAAGTCTGAAACTGAATTACAGCAATCGAGAAATCCCTGTCTGACTTGTATTTGCGTTGGCCGGTTTGACATGCGCTGGTGTGATGTACCGCACGTCCCGGTGCCTGCTGCCATCCCATCTCAGCTGCTGCGTGTGCTGAAGCCAGCTGCCCTTGGAGCTGCTCGGAGCTCGAGGGCCACGTGGGCGCGGAGGTGACTTCTAGCGGTGGTCCGCTGCACCTTGGTGCTCTGCCCTCTCTCCATCTTTCCTGGTCCATGGTGCTGAGCATTTCAGACCTCTGAGCAGCTGCAGACTGTAACCAGGGTTTCAAATCCACCTGCCCCCAAACTGTTCGCTATGCCTCTACCCCGTGCCACCTGCCTTTCCAGGACGGACCTGCTCCTCTCTGTCCAAGGCCTGGTGCAGTGCGTTGCCATGATCGGAGCTGACACGAGCCGAGAGCTGCCCTGCAGGGCGTTACTAGTCTCCCTGCTTGTATCCTTATCTCAGCGGATGATAGCCAAACCCTGATGAAGGGAGCTAAGGCTTTCACCCGGCTTCATGAGTCAGGCCCACGGCTTCCGTGCTGCAGTGCTCGGCGGGCTCCTCGAAGGCTATTAATTGCATCATAAAAGTGAAAGGGTAATTCCTGAGTTTAGTGTCACGCCGCAGGGCACAAGGTAATGCAGAGTGCTGCTACGCTCTGGGATAGACGAAAAAGCTTCAGCCTCCCGAGCTCTGCTGGCTGCTGCCTGCTTTGCTGCCATTTTAAGAGGAAATAATGCCTGGAGTGTACGCAACAGGCTGCAGTGATAAGAGGCGGGATTCATAGCTTTGAGGTGTTTTCCCTGGTTCTTGTGGTGAGACGTGACTGCCGTAGAGGGAGCTGCTTCACGCTCGTCAGATCTCAGCTTGCTGTGCAAGTAGATAGCTCGTAACTCCTGCACCGAGACGCTGTAGATGTTCAAGTTTCTCTGTCACTGCAGAAAGCAGATCGCTGGAACCACCTGCCAACACAAGAAGTGGGCGACAAGAAACGCAGAGCAATAGGCTCCTGTTGCTTTGAGTTCTTGGAGGGAGAATATCGCTTTGAATGTCCCCCGTGCTTGGGTGCAGAAGGGGTGGGGACAGCGCCCTTGGCATTGGCATCCTCCTCCCTTGGTGCCTGTGTCTGCGCAGCAGTAGGTCGGAAGAGAAGGAGCCTGCCAGGTCAGGAGAAGGGTATAACACTGGCGTCACGTGGGAAAACACTGTTTAATGCCACGGCCCTCAGCCACATAATGTTTAAATCCTTGTAGCGGCACTGAAATCAAGTCATACAGCGTACGCCAGCAGTAGATCTGGCAATGAAAAGATAACTTCCCGCTTGCTTTACATTCCCTGGGGTCTGCCTTGTCCTTTGGAGAGACCCTGGCTTTATAGCAGGGCAGAGGATCCCTGCCCTGGGCACGCAGTCAATTCCTGCTGCGTTTATCACCTCAAAGGCTCCGGCGGCTGCCTGGGAGGCCGAGTGAGTTTTAGCAGGAAGACCTGGTGTCTTAGAGCCACGCTGTGACCGCGGGGCGGAGGGGGGAGGACTAGAAGCTGGGGCTGAGAAGCCCTTGAAACGGAGGTGTTTGCTGTCCGAGCAGGGTGGCGCTCGGCGCGTTAACCCTTCCCAGCTGACAGCCACCCAGAGCCGCCTCGTTATGCGTAGGTCAGCGCCCAAACTGAGTAGATCAGCTGTGCGAAAACTAGCGTTGAGTTTTTCATCGGTTGCCCAGAGGGCCGTGGTGGAGCGCTGCGTTTGCTCCCGTGTCCTGCAGGGATTGCCACTGGCGCAGGGTGGCCAGGACGGGGCCTCTCTGAGTCTTCCTTGCCCTGTCCCCGTAGGTGCCCTGAGCCCGCGGTGCGACAGCGACGGCCGATGCAGCTGCAAACCCGGAGTGATGGGCAAGAAGTGTGACCAGTGCCAGCCGGGCTTCCACTCCCTCTCCGAGGCCGGGTGCCGGAGAAACGGGCAGTAAGTGCTGGCGACCGTCCGCGTCGTCCTGCTGCAGCGTGGAAAGCCAGTTCTCTGGGGCTGATCTCCAGACCTCTCCCAGGGGCTATAAAGAGCGGTGCAGAGGCAGCTGATTTTCCAGCTTCGCTTGTCAAATCCACTGATAACCGTGAGCCTAACCGCATTGCCATTCTGGGAGTGATGAGGCTGAGGCAGAAACTGGACCTCCTTTGCAGCCTGCAGAGCTCCCTGCCACAGGAGATCATCAAAATAAGAGCTTAACAGTGCGCCAGAGTGGCTGGTTTATTAGCTGGATAATACAAACAGGCAACAGATGGGCTAGACCATGTAAAATAAAACCTGGCTGCACATGCGTGCCTGCGCAGCATTAGCGTCATTTGTAAGTACTGTCCTGGTGCAAACACATGCGTATAAAAATTGTGTTCTTGGATGCAGGTATTAAGAAGAGTCCGTACCAGAACCTCTTTCTTTGTTTAAATGGAGCTTCTTTTACCTTTAAAACCGTTTTTAGTTCAGCCTCCCGGGAGCCATGTCCTCTTTCTCCTCGCTTCACCCCGCCCTAGCTTTTTCAGACCCTGACGTCCCTCTGCTCCTGGGTGCCCCTTGCCCTCCCCACCCCCACCTGGGGAACCCACGGTGCTGCTGGGTAGCAGGCGCAGGATGACTGCAGGCAAAGGGCGTCTTCCAGAAGCTGTGCTGTTGTGCCTTGCCTTCTCCCGAGCCTTCTGCCTCTTCCCCAGGGCACAGCTGGCTTTGGAGCACAGCCAAGGTTTAATAAGCTCAGCAGAGCTTCATTGTGCTCTTGTAGGTGGGTCTTGCTAAAGAAATGCACTGATGGTTGCGAACTAGTGCTCTGGGGTGTCCTGGGGCCGTAGCATCAGATGTTGGGCACCATCTCAACCTGGCACCCGTACTACTGCAAGTATATTACTAAAGGAGATATCTCAGATGATTTTCCCCCCTGTAGTACGGGACTGGTAGCTGGCCACTCCACTGGGGTTCTCCTATGTCTTGTACCATCAGTGTGTGGGGTGTGTTGAGCTCCCAGGCCCAACCAGAAATCACCTGGAGCTTCCTGCTGTCCCTGTTGCAGGAGTCTGCAATGTGAGTGTGACCCGGCTGGGAGCACCGGGGATTGCATCTCGGGTCGCTGCGTCTGCAAGGCAAGCGTGACTGGAGAGCGATGCGACAGGTAGGAGTCTGATTACTCCGTGGTTTGTCCTCCCTCTCCCTGGCAGTTGGCCCCAAAGCATTTCACGTGGCCTGTTAGCCCATTCTGTTCCCCAGAGGCCCCAGATGCGTCTCCCCTACGTGTCTGAAGTGCAGTGTGCCAGACTCTTTGCTTTCAAGGGCTGCCAGCAACCCCAAGGCTTTCCACCATTCCCACCTCAGCTCTGTCTTTCCCTTCAGTGGCTGCCAGCTCTGGCCCCAGGGAGCCTCCTCGTGCCTGACAGTTACCTTCTGCCACACACGGACTATGGGGCTTGCCTACACAGGGAAGAGACTAAGAAACATTCCCCTGGCTTGCTACTGACGTGAAGGAAGGGTCTCCAGGACTTGTTTCTGCAATTTAGCCCTAGCACCCCACGTACACCTAGCAGAAAGCTACTATTAATCCTTTCTGGGAGCAGAGCTGCATGACATGAAGCAGACTGGCTCTCCTAGAGGAGAGCTAGAGGGCCCAGCACCCGCTGGGGCATCTGCACCTTTCGCAGGTAGTTGCTGGGAGACGAAACCCCCCCTCACCACAGCTCAGTGCCTGCGGGCCTGTCTTGCTACCCCAGTCCAGTAGTAACCCAAAATGTGGCAACAGCTGTGTGCACAGCTGTCTGGGTTTGGTGTGTTGTACATAGGTTTGTGTGGCACTGAGCACTGGAAGAAGAGGAGAAAACGAGCACTAAACATAGCAATCTTTTCTTCAGGTGCAAGCAAAACTTCTATAACTTGGATGCAAGAAATCCCACCGGATGTTCCCCGTGCTTTTGCTATGGGCACTCAGCTGCGTGCGTCAGTTCTGAGAATTACAGCGTCTATAAAATCACCTCCACCTTCCAGCAAGGTAAAGGCCAAGCAGAACATCCACATACCTCTTCATGCACAAAACCAGGAGCTGTTTGCAATCCCTTCAAATTCCCCTGAGAAAGGGACAGAGATATTGAAAACTGTCATGCAAGAGCGTAACAGAGCCAGCCGTTGCGTAGTGTCTCTGTTGCAAATGATCCCTCCACTGCAGCTGGAGTGTGCTCTGCCTCATGAGGCACTTGACATACTTTTCCTCCTTGCACTGTGTGCATTTTTTGGAAATATTTGGGGAACACTTCCCTTGGTGCTTAAGACACTGCCAAATATTCAGCTTTTCCATGCACTTGCCATTGCCACCTTTCAGATATGCGCGCTGTGGGAGATGTGGACTAGCGAGTGAGAGCATGCGGTCAGTGGGCTTGCTGCTGTGTTCTGCCAGCTCTGTGTTGGGCTCAGTGAGAGCATTTACGAGACCACAGGCGAAACAGAGCTGAAGGGGGTTTTAATCCAGTTGTACGTTGTCTTTGACTTAGAGAACCATCTGGTTGGTAGCCCTGTTCAGAGGAGTCCCTGTTCTTTGACAGTAGTTGTTTGTGGGACGATTTGCTGATCATAGGCAGAAACAGGGTGCGAGGGCAGGGAGAGTGCAGGCTTGCTTCGTTATGTCTTTTCCGCTTTTTGGCGGGATAGCCCTGCGCCCATCCTGGGATATCTAGAATAAGAGGCTAGTTGACTGTGAAGACCATAACTGATCATGGTTAGATATGTCTGTACAACCAGGGAGAGGGAGTAGTGCTGCCCTCTCAGTGGACAAGGGATAGGGGGCCACGAGTTTTGGTTAGATGCAGCTTGAGAAAGCCACTGCCCTTGCAATCCTGGCAGTGCCCTTGCCTATCTCTGCTGATCACAAGTGGGTTTCTCCTTGTTTGCTTCTAGGCCCTGAAGGCTGGAGAGGTGTCCGTGAAAGTGGGTCCCCAGCCCAGCTCCAGTGGTCTCCACGCCATCAGGACGTGTTTATCGCAGCGAGGACGTCAGAACCTATATACTTCATGGCACCTGGTAGGTGTGGGTGTGTTGGGTGTGTGCAGGGGAACAGGTGAAGGGGAGAGCATCATACAGGGAAATCGGCTTGAGCCCAGACCTGCTTCTCTAGGCTAATGCACTGCTACCCTGCAAGGTCTCGAGAAGCTCAACCAAAGATTCACCCAATAAGGTCCAAAGAGCTGTTCAGCCTGGCTCTGCTGGCCGGCCCTTGGCATATACCAGCTGGCAGGAAGGAATTGCCCTTTTTGTAGTGGTACCGCTAGAGTCAGTTTTGGGGGTGGGGTGGGAGAAGGGAGTTTGGGGCTGTGGTAGAGCCTGATTTCAAAGGGAGAACATGGGGTTCTGGACAGACAGCTCTCTCTAGTGGTCAGGGGAAGCTGGCATGGTGCTGGCTGCTGTCCAGGGAAAAAGGAGTTGTGGATGTGCTTTCCTGGGCCTGGGGGCCCTAGTATGGGAACGGACAGACCAAAAGGCTTGCCCTGGGGAAGCAAAGTGTCTGCGTTCATCTCCTGAAACAGGTGAGGATGGTGGCAGATGGCAGAGGTGGCATTGCCTGTCCCCTTTGCTTGGTTTGACCCCATTAACCGAGTCTTCAGGAGGAGGGCAAGATCTTAAGCCTTTAATTTCTTCCCTCTGATCTCTTGCTTGCTCTCTCCCTTGCCAGCAAAATTCCTTGGGAACCAGCAGCTGAGCTATGGCCAGACCCTCTCCTTTGATTATCGTCTGGATCGAGGGGGACGTCAACCTTCTCCGCATGATGTGGTCCTGGAAGGAGATGGCCTGAGAGTCACTGCCCCCTTCTTGCCTCAAGGGAAGATCCTGCCCTGCGGTGTCAGCGAGACATATACATTCAGGTAAAAGGCTGAAGCTTTGGGATTCTCACTCCTGGTGTTTGGGGTGGGAAGGAGGGGGCTTAAATAGTTGCCTAGCTTGGGTTGGATGCAGTTCATGTACTTCTCTTCTGGAATGGCAAGATTATGTTGTGAGTAGGGTGGTAGATGATCTGTCTTGAGGCTGGGGTGGATGCTTTGCTCAGCATCAGTCACGTGCAAATAGAGGTTGTCCCCCAAAGCGTCGGGTCCAGGAGGGAGATGGGAAAGAACAGCCAGGAAATCTCGTTTTCATTTTCTTGAACGTTTCTGTTTCTGTCTGTTCCCATGTGCAGGTTGGATGAGCACCCGAGCAGCAAGTGGAGCCCAAGGCTGAATTTCTTTGAATATCGCAGGCTGCTGGGAAACCTGACAGCACTCTGGATCCGAGCCACGTTTGGAGAGTACAGTAAGTGGGGAGAGAGCTGTAAGGGGATAGCGCAAGGCTTAGGTCTCTTCATTGCTGGAGACACCAAGTATTTAGCTTTGGAAGAAAGCTTAAAAAAAGAAAAAAGTTTGTCCTAAACTGGGCAAAGTTGAATTGTGAAGAGATTAAAAAAGATGCCTACAGCCAAGGAGCGGGAATAGAAGAGCCTTGGCTCCAGTCAGTCTGCCCATATGTGTTGTAGTTAAATGTGTAACCTGTACGGATCACAGGTGTAGGCGTGGGGAAGTGGCAGACCAAGCTACGAGTTTGGACTGGAGCCGCTGGTGCTGCGGGTAACCTGCTGCATCTCCCTTCAGGCACAGGCTACATCGATAACATCACCTTGGTGTCAGCGCAACCCGCGCCCGGAGTCCCCGCTCCCTGGGTGGAGCGCTGCAACTGTCCTGCAGGGTACCAGGGGCAGTTCTGCGAGCGCTGTGCTCCTGGGTACAAGAGAGATGCTTCCAACGTGGGACCTTTTGGCATCTGTGTGCTGTGCAACTGCCAGGGGGGAGGAATTTGTGATCCAGACACTGGTAAGGAGAGCCACAGCCATACTGTATTAGGGCATATGGGACTGCAGGACAAGTGCTGTGTCCTGAGAGTACAGAGGGGAGCATGGGGTAGCGCTGAGCGGGGACAGATACTTGGCTCTGGGGATGTGGGCTGGAGTGCAGGAAATGTCGTGAATAAAACTCCCCAAAACCTAGAAAAGCTGCTGCCAAATATACAGCACTGGAATCAAAGCTCGTTTAGACTGTGCTGGTTGCAAAGAGAGAAACATCTCCCACTCTCTGAATAGCATTAAAATCTTTTTTTCTGACCTAAAAATAAGCATTGGGCAAATAGATATCATGAGTAAGTAATGTGAAAAAGTTTTACTACCTGTCTTCTCAGAATAGCCCACAGTATTGCAATGTAAAGTCAAAGTAATGCACTTTTTACCAGGTAAAAATGACATGATTTGGTGTCTCCTAAATCATCCCCCCCTTCAAAATCTCCCTCTGTGGATGCTACATGTCCCCTCCTCTGTTCTGATTCAAAGTGAAACGTTGAAGTTAAACTGTTAGCATTTTCCACGAGATAGCAAGTCCTGTTTTCTTGCTGGGAGTGTCAAGTGTAAAACTACTGAACAGGAGGTAAAGAAGGGAATTTGCAGTTCCTAAGGAGTTGTACCAACCACGAAAGATCCACCCATCCTTATCATGAGTGTTGTGACCTCAAGGCCTTGTGTGGTCCCAGCCGCTGCAGCCACATCTCTAAGCAGTCACAGCTCAGCTGCTCGCCCCAGTCACTGGCAGAAAAGTGGAGATTCACTATGCTGCTCCGAGCCTGTCCTGCCGCGGGAGCGGTGAGCGCTCCCACAGCGTGAAGGACTGAGCAATGGAGAAGAGGAGTGTGTCTGGGTATGTGGACAGGCCAGGGAGATTGCAGCGCTCCAGGGGAGCCACAGGCGCTTGTGGTGCATTGGGTGGCAGGAGACAGCAGCAAGTCCTGCAGCGTGACTGCCAGTGAGGGATCACAAGGAGGGGAGTTGTCGAAGGTGTCCTACTGAGGAGCAGAAGGGGTGAGAGCAAGCTGACTGTCACAAGCCCTTCCCTTCCTCCCTCAGGTGAATGTTACTCTGGAGATGAAAACGTGGGCCATAGTGTCAGCTGCCCCTTTGGCTCCTACAGAGACCCGCGCTATCCTCACAGCTGTAGGCCATGCCCGTGCGAAAATGGCCAGAGCTGCTCTGTGACACCAGGCAGAGAAGAAGTTGTCTGTGATCGCTGCCCTCTCGGAGCCACTGGTAATGTCCTTGTTTAGCTTGTTTCTGATCAGCCTTTCTCCAGAGCCTGGTGGTGCTGCAAAGGGGCAGGATGAAAGACGATGTTCCTTCAGCTGGCCCTGATGTTAGCCTGTCCCCAGAGCAGGGCTGAGCTTTACTCTGCCTCAGGGTGAGATACAGGTGTTTGTGGTCCACTGTTGCTCTGTGTCAGGTGGGTCGTCGTGTCTTCTCAGCCTGGCTTCCCCACTTGAGCACCATTTGGTCTGTATCTCAGTGTTTCAGCAAGGCACCAGGATCCATCATGTGTAAATATGTGAGCCCTGAAGAAGTTGTAGTCTGAACATGGAGGGAGAAGAGGATCGGTGGGGAGGGGAAGGAGGAGAGGGAGAAATGGAGATACAAAAAATAGGAAGTGACTTGCCCAAGGTAAGTCATTACACCCAGCTTTCCAGAGTCTGTCCGGTGCTTTGTGTATCAGACCTGGCAGCCTGCAAACACACTCCTGCCGAAATTCTGTTCCCCAGCCCTTGTTCCCTTCTCTCTCCTCAGCAGAGGTAGGAGGCGAGGGGTCTCTTGGGAGAGGTTGGCTCCTTGGATTTCTGGAAGCCATGAATCTGCCCTTCACTGCACGGGAAGAGCAGGTTCCTCTCAAAGAGAGTGAAGATACTCGTGTGGGCCCTGGCATCGCAGGGCACGGCAAGGCCGAATGCCTGCGCCTCCACGGGGCAGAGGGAGTTGTTTGGCCTTTCAGTTTCATTCTAGAGCGTGACCGTTGCTTTGTCTCTCCTTTCTCAGGTGCCAACTGCGAGTACTGTGCCGATGGCTATTTCGGAGACCCCTCAGCTTCCAGGCCGTGCCAGCCTTGCCAGTGTAACAATAACATTGAGCTCAATGCCGTGGGCAACTGTAACCGCCAGACCGGCGAATGCCTGAAATGCATCTACAACACGGCTGGCTTCTACTGTGACCGCTGCAAAGATGGCTTCTTTGGGAACGCCTTGGCCCCCAACCCCGCAGACAAGTGCAGAGGTACAAATGCCCTGTGCAGAGCGTGCGTGTGGGCTTGGGGCGGGTGTGTTGTGTTGTGGGGCTGTACTCGGTACAGGAGGTTTCTTCCCACCAGCTGAAGCCCAAAGCCGTGTGGTCCCATGCATGGCTCCTGAGGCACTGCAAAACCTGAGGGACATACGGAAGCGTCCTGGAGCCCCCTCTTGCCCTATAGGAACAAACCTGTGCTCGAGGAGGTGCCTCTGTGACTAAAGGAACCGGGGGCGGGAGGGAAATCCTTGCTAGCACGCAGGAAGGTTGACTGCAAAGGGACTGTGCGTTTGCACTTTGGCCTTGCGGCTTTTCTTGTTTGCTCTGTGCTTTGAACAAAGGCTTGGGCCCTTCGCAGAGGTGCCGGCTGGTGTTTGTACTCGGAGCGCTTACTAGAGCGGAGCCAAGGGACACTGAATGCTTCCAGTGTTTTCCAAGCCAGCTAATGTTTCTGTTAAGCGCCAGCAGTGTGGGAAGGAGGTGTACATTCCTGAGGGGAGGAAGATTAAGTAGGATTTGAGCGCTATGTGTACGTCAGCCTCGCAAAGGCCTAGGGAAGGTGGCTGCTACAAAAGCTGCTAGTGATGATGGAAGGTGGAAATCGAAGGCAGGAACCAGAGCATGGGAAGGATTCGTTTACAGAGGGGGTTCCTAGGCTGAAAAAGGACTCTAAAAAGCAGTCACAGGATTTTAATGATTACAGTCTCAGCTTACCTAAGCACAGCATCTACAGCAGCGCTGTGCCCCTGCCACAGTCACCCTGCGTGGTGTTGGTTCCAGCCAGAGGCAGGAGCACTGTAAGGTGCCCATAGCAGCTCTGTTAGCTTCTGCCAGTGCATCCTGGTAAGGCACTGGGCAGGCTAAAACTTCTTCTAAAAGCAAACAGCCAAAAGATTTGGAGGAGAGAAGCACTGAAGGTGCCAGAGGTGACAGGAGCACATTGGAGGTGGGTACGGCTGGAGGGGTGGAAGCTGTACCTGTGGATAAAAGGTGGGGAAACACGACTGGAGGAAATCAGAGGAGGGTAATGGGTGGAGAGATGCGCCAGGACTGAAGTGGAAGAATTCTCCTCTGAGTCTATGCTGCCTTCAGCCTGCTGTTGTGCCTTGCAGCCTGCAACTGCAACTCCGTTGGTGCCGAGCCCCTGAAGTGCCGAAGCGACGGGAGCTGCATTTGCAAGCCTGGCTTTGAGGGCCCCAACTGCGAACACACTGAGTGTCCGGCCTGCTACAGCCAGGTGAAAGCACAGGTGAGTACGTGTGTTTGTCAGCCTCAGCATCTGCGCTACAAATTCTAGGTCTCTAGAGAGAGCTCTGCTGGTGCTTTTGATCAAACCTAGAGGTTGCAAAGAGGTTACATAGAAACGGGACCCAGCAAATTCTCTCTTTCAGAAATGAGGCAGATTAGCTGCCCTCCCCAGGAGAGCTCAGACAAGACCTGGCATGTTGCTCACAAACAGTGTGGGGCAGATGTGGGCTCTGTGTTTGTAGCTGTTGTCTGCCTGTCGGCTCCGCTCTGGACAGAGATCTTTCAACCTGGGAGATGTTCATTCAGTGTTTGAACTCAGCACTGGGCTAAAAAACAGGAGGGGAGATTCTTCTTCCTTCCTGGGTTTTCCTCTTTCTTCCTCCAAAGCACAATGTGGAAATTTATTCAGAAGTGCTTAGCTTGCTTCTGTTAGAGCTAAATCTTTCTTGCTGTATACTGAAAAGTTAGGCACTGCAATCGCAGCCAGCCCAGATCTGCAGAGCCCAGAAATGGTTAGTCTCTGACGTCTGGCTGCCAGTAGGCAAGTCTCTGATGCTGTGCTCCTGCCGGCTCTTAAGTGGTAGCTTGATCGGTGGCTGTGAGCAACAAGGCAGTGACTGCACAGAAAGGGGAGCAGAAACACAGTTACCTTCTAGCATCCTGTCCCTGTGAGAGTGAAAACGGATCTTGCAGGCTGTGCGTGAAGTTTGTGTTTGTACCGTTGATTCAGCTGGCAGAACAATGGCCTTCTAGGGCTGCTGGCCTGATGTGCCCCATAGCAAGCCCTATTCACCCCAAATACGAGGCCTCACTCTGTTCTCCGTTCCCTGTCCCCTGCTAGACTATAGATTTGGCTCATGCCCTGGCCTTTACACCTTGGGTTCAGTGTCCTGTTCACTGATGGCTTGATCTGCTTTGGTCATAGGTGGACCTGTACTTGCAGCAGCTGCAGGAGCTGGAGCTGCTTTTCTCAGAGGTGCAGGCTGGTGGTGGGGTTGGGAGCGAGGAGCTGGAGGCAAAGATGCAGCTGGCTGAGGAGACGCTGCGAGCCATCCTCAGAGAAGCCTTGAGCCTACAAGGTACCACCCAACTGCTCTCCTTGGATGGGGCTGGAGGAACAGGAGGGGAGACGGGCAACTTCTTGGGGTGCTTCAGTAGAGAGGAGGGGAAGAGATTGGACTCCTGAGAGATGTGTTCAAAGAGATGACCTGCTGGGGCCGTTGTGTGTCCTTCCCTGAGCACATGCACAGCAAGGGACTGACAAGCACGCGTGTGTTCATGTGGCAGGGAGGGGGGAATCTGTCATACCAGAGTGGGTTTTTGCTTCAGTGAGCTGCCTGTGCCTTTTTGCTAAGAAATGGGTGTTTATCCAATCACTGCCTCTCTTTCACCATCTTGCCAGCCTCTGACAAATCTCTGGAAAGTCGCATAACCAGGATGAAGGGGCAAGAGTCCAGTTACCAGAGCCGCTTGGATGACATCAGGGCAACAGTGGAGAGACTGAAGTTTCTTGGGAACCAGTATGAGAAGCAGGTGCAGGATACCCGGCGGCTGCTGGAAAGGGCCAGGGTGGACCTAGACCGAAATGGAGTCACTCTGAGTAGAGTGGTAAGAGCATCCTCATGTGATACACCTTAGTCCAGCCCAGCCAGGTTGAAAAAGCCTGTGGAGATGTCAGAATTTAACTTATTCCGATTATAACATTCATTTGGAAGGAGAGGAGCAATTCTGGTGAATGTTACTGGCCCCTTGCTGTAGGACTGGGAACCTCTGTTTTTATGAGGAGCTGCTGGCAAGGGTCTTTGGAGAGCTTTAGAGGTTTAACACGCTGCAGTCACTTTTTTCTTTGCTAAATCAGAAGTGAGGACAAGGAAGAGCATTCACACCTCTCTTCCTCTCTCTTCAGACTATTCCAGTTTCAGACTTTCCTGGAGGCTCAAATAAGTTCCTGATCCTGGCCCAGGAGGCTCTGAGATTAGCCAACAGGTGAGTTAGTCTTTGTATTGGCCAAACCAAGAGAAAAGGCCAAGGGGACTGAGACCAGACCCTTCTGGGGACCCAGAGGGTCCCTGTTTAGGGGCCTTACCTAGCCCTGAGGCTGCAGCTTCCATGAACTCTGTGCTAATCCTGGTGCAGGGGAACATGCATCTGCTGGGTCGCCTTTGCTGACCTAAAAAGCTGTTCCCTGTTTCCTTTGAGAGTGGTGTTGGGTGGCATATTTTGGAAGCATCTTTCTGGCCAGAGTTTGACCTATGGGCATCTAATTGGAACAGGCTGCTGTCTCTTCCCCTAGTGCTCCTCTACCCTTGAGAAAGGCAGGAAGGACAGGCAGCGTACATGACCACAGATGCGGGTCCCCTTCTCAAACACATTGCATTTCCTGGGAAGATCTGTTCCAGCATTGCTGAACAAAATGGCAAAGAAACTTGGTGGAAGAAACTCAGGTGGCTGTGGGAAGCTTTTTATTACAAAGCAAGTATTTATTGCTTTTCAGCCACATGCAAGCAGCCAACACGATTGAGCAAGCAGCAAAGGCGGCACAGGATGACTCGCAGCAGGCGCTGGAACTGGTGCGCTCAGCTGCGAATGGAGGGGCAGTCATGTCAAGCTCCCTGCAAGGGCTGCTCAGGAAGTAAGTTCACAACGTACTCACATGCGTGTCTCGGGGGGGAAAAGGAGGATGTGGGGGTGAGGAGAGGGGTAGCAAAGTGTCCATGACCTGTTCCATGTCTCCCCTGTTAAGTATCAGAAAAATGCAGATGGAGAAGGACACTAGGACAGAAGGGGACTGCTTGGTTTGAGGACTTGTTTGCATGCCTCAGCAGCCAAGATTTAGTGTAAGCAGCTCTGCAGAACATCTGCTTCCCACCCCGCAGACCACAATGGCCCCTGTTGACCTGACCACAGCTGTGGGAAGTGATTTAACACCATATGTGTGTGAACAGGCTGAGCAGGCTCCTGGGAGATGACTTCTAAGCACAGTGCAGGCTGACTTTGAGGGCCAGCACAGCCCTGTTGCAGATCTGCGCTGGATTTATCCCAAGGGTGGACTTGGCCCCATGTTATCTGGGCAGATTAGCCTGGTGGCAGCAACTGAGCTGGGCAGAAGAGGGAAAGTGGGTGTAAGCTCTCTGGGAAGGACTGACGGCTTTGCCCTGTGCCTGTCCAGAGCCCACCATAGTGCTGGGCCTTTGTGGCACTAATGTGATACTTTGTACAAAGTTAAGGACCTGAATGGGGATGTACAAGAAAAAAAACTGCAGCAGTACATCAGGGATTAGCAAAGCTGCTGCAGAGCCTGAGTGTTTGGTTATACAAAGCTGCCCTACCCAAAGGCTGAGAAACCAGCCCCCTTTAAGGTCTGATGTGTTAGCAAAACAGATCACAGGTAACTTGAAAGCTGGTGAGGTGAGCCCTGATCTGAAATACCTTTGGTTTCTGAAGTGTGAGCACCTCTTGGCTGAGGGGTTAAAAGCAGGGGGGTGCTTCTGTCTGTTGGGCCTTGGAAAGAGCTCAGGAAGCACTCACATGCCCATCAAATAAGTAAATGTAGGAGACTGCGTTAATGCTGTGGCAAGAGTTTGGCCGTTTGGCTGTTATCCTCTATCTGTGCAGATACGAGGAGATGAAATCACTGGCGGGAGGCCTGGAGGCTGAAGCTGACAGAACGGCCTCTGAGGCAGACAAGGCTTATCAGGGCAGCCTGATGCTCCTCAACTCCCTGTCCCGCTTGATGAAGACTGACGCTGGGTCCTTTGAGGTGAGAACCTTGTGCCTGTGCATGTGGGACCAAGAAATCCCCTTTCATCCTCCCCCAAGCCCTCGTTACTACTCCTGCCCCCCTTTCCATCCACTTAGCAGGATAAAGTAGCTCAGCCCTTTCCAGTGCTACATCTCTTCGTCCTGGTTGGAGAGGCGTTGGTTATGCATGTTCTCACCCTTTTACCTTTGCAGCTCACTGTGGCATAGGTACCACATGCAAACATCCATTGCTCCCCAGGGAGCAACAGGGAGATGCTGGGCCTCCAAGACAGCAATCATGTCTTTGCATTTCAGGGGGAGGCAACCCAGCTGAAGCAAGAAGCAAACACTCTCATGAGCATGGTGGACACATATATGGCAGAGTACAGGCAGCTGCAAAGCCGTACAGGCCGCTGGGAAGAAGAAATCAAGCAGCTGTTGCAGAGAGGAGAAGGCGAGAGAGCGGTAAGACATTGACTGTGTTGCTGCAATTATTCTTGTGCTGTGGTCTGCAACTTGAGTCATCTTTAGCTTGAGCTGAAGCCACAGGCAGGTCAGTCTCCTCGGACTGCAGTTGTTATGTGCTGTCCCAGCCTGTTCTTCAAAGGGGATGTAGCTCGCTCGCTCTGCTGCAGAATGGCACCTTTCCTCAGAAGTGGAGCCAGTTCGGGTGGTCCCATCCTCTTCTGGCTCCACTGGAGCCAGTTGAAGATGTCCCCATGTGCTCAGAGCTGCTTGTGCAGGTTCTCACTAACATGTTCCCTCTGTGAGAGGCAGGTTAAAGAGCTTCTCCTGAAAAAGTTTGAGCTAAGATGACTCCTGATGTCTGGAATTAGTTAAGGGACATGCACACAAGCCTGTGCTGACAAACCAGGGGCTTTGGTAACCTTGAGTGGGGGGGGACAAAAGCAGGCTTTGGGAACAGACTGATGGACATCATTCTTCTCACAAAGCATGGCCTCCTACACACTGCGTGTGTGCTAGTGACACAGTCCCTGTGAGCTCGAGGACCAGTCGGATGCTCTTGTACTGTAAACTTGAGCTGCTCTTTCTTTGCATCCCCTCTGGCCCGTCGCAGACACTGACTCAGCTGCTGTCCCGAGCCAACCTTGCCAGGAGCATAGCCCAGGAAGCCGTGAGTGCTGGCAACGCCACTTTTTATGAAGTTGAACAGATTCTGAAGAGCCTCAGAGGTAATTTTCTTGGTTCTGATCTATTGCTTATGTCAAAGTTTTATGTTAAAACTAAACTCACTCAACAGGCTCCAAATTGCCTTTTCCGGAGTCATGCTCGAGTGCCAGGGTAGTGGGCAGCACGTTTCTTTGAATTGTGTCTGTGATCAGGAAGACTTCCACAGGGCCCAGTGGTCATTTCAGGCACACCCCAACCAGTTCAACAGCTCTTATGAGCAGGAGCAAACACCTGTAGGAATTTCTCTCTCTGGCAATTGCCCATCTCCCCCTTTTTTTCCCTGTGCTGTTCTCATGATAGCCAGACTTTCATGTGGGAGGGAGAATAGGTATGTCTAACCCAAGCCATGACTGAGGAAAAACTTTTTTCCCTGCTGTGTGGTATCTTACGAAGCTTACAAATGCTTTGTTTTTGCATGCATTGCTTTCAGGGTTTAATGTGCAAGCAGATGACAAGAGAAGGGAAGCTGAAGATGCTATGAAGAGGCTACCAATTATCAGCAACATGGTCGCAAGTGCCAAGGACAAGACTGACCGAGCTGAAGCAGTCCTGGGCAATGCTGCTTCCGAATCAAAGACAGCCAGCAGCATTGCAGCAGAAGCAAAGGAAATCACCAGTGGGATTCAGCAGGTAAGGGCAGGCCCTGGTGCTGTTGCTGGCAGAAAAGGGTTTGGAAAGAAAAAACACAAAGAAAAAGAGGACATGGCTGGAGACTCCAGAAGTTGTGGTGGGCCTGATCCCTTGACTTTTTGTTGAGTTTGTCTGTAATGGTTCCTGCAGAGATACCTGAGTTACCTGTAAATGAGTTAGCCTAGGCCATGGGAGCACGGGAATCTCTGCAGGCAAAATTGTCCTTTAGGAATCTCTGTGGCATCTCACTGCAGCCATCTCTCTGTTATCCAGGGGGGTTTCACATAAGTGCCTCTGCCTGTCGTTTCCACAGTTTGGGTACCAGAGGTAGCTGGCAGGTTAACGAGAGCCCTGATCTGGTGCTGGTGGAGTCCAACTCCCAAACTGCATGTTGTAATTCTGCAAGGACTCACTGATGCGTGCTGGAGAGGTGGCCATGATCATAGAGGCAATTCTCAGCACCAGTAGCGAGGGGAAGCACATGAAGGACATGAGCAAGTCTGGGATATTCTGGTCCCAGGGGCCTGTCAAAGGAACCAGTTTTCACCAGCTCTGTGCCCCAGTGCACCCAGCCTTGATTTCAGCAGCGTTTGGCCCCTCTGAAAATGCCTTGCCTTCCCTAGGAGATTGCACGGCTGAAGGTGGAAACCAACAGGACGGCTGATGGAGTCCTAGCCCTGGAGAAGGCAGTGGCCACCTTGCAGCGTGAGGCCAAAGAGGTGGATGGTGAATTTGAAAGGAAGGCGTCAGAGGTTGAAGCGGATGCCACTATGATACAGGAGGTGGGTCCCTGTCTCCCACTCCTGCCCCTTCCCTGTTGATGTTTGGATGACACCCCACCTTACAGCTGCCGCCTTGCTTTTTTCAGACAGCTCAAGAGGCTCAGAGCACCCACGCCGAGTCTGGCCAGGCAGGGGTGGCTGTGCAGGAGACGCTGAGCGCCCTGGAAGAGCTGCTGCGTCTGATGGGTAAGTTTTGCTGCATTGCCATAGCGTGTAGCTGAAGTTGGGCCGCTATTGGGCTCTAGGCAGGGGCTGCTGAGAGATCCTTTCTGCTTTGTGTGAGTCTGACCAGGTGAGACTGCTGAGATGTGCAGGGAGTCCTGTACCTCCCTTTTAGGCAGAGAGGCCTATGTACCTGGCCTCTCACAGAGGCTGAGGATTAAGCTCCGACTGCTGGAGTCTCAGGGCCTTACCTCCAGGCCAACCCTCTTTTCCCTGCCTGACTGGGCCTCATGGCAAGAGGTTGATGTTGAATGCAGATGCCCACTCCCTCTTACCTGCACCATTAGCTTGGTGGAACTTCACAGTGTAAGGTCAGTTCCACTCCCCAGAAATGCTGTGTCCTGTTATAAAGGTAGTCAGGTATCTAACACGAGCCAAGCAGCCAAATCCCAAGTATTTTGCAGGAGGTTGCCTCAATAGCAGTAACTTGGAGACTGAGGGCTGGGCAGCAGGATGGAGTTGAAGTATCTAGAAAGATCTAGTTCTCGGCTTCCATCCATGGTTCCCTCTTCCTTGTTTTCCTCCTGTGCAACAGACCAGCCTGATGCTGTGGATGACAAAGACCTGAACCACCTCGAATTGACTCTTGGTAAAGCAAAGACCAAGAGGAACCAGTTGAAGGAACAGATGTTGGGGCTGGAGCAAACAGCCGCACTGCAGAAGCTCCGGATGCAGACACTGGAGAGGAGCATTGAGAACATCCTGGCAGATATTAAGAACCTGGAGGATATTCAGAGAAGTCTTCCTCCTGGCTGTTACAATACAAAAGCCATCGAGCTACCTTGAGTGAGCTCTGGAAAGACTGCAGCGTGTGACAGGCTGAAGACAGGAGAACCTGACCCAGTCACTCGACCCAGTCGCCCAAACCTGGCAGGACCAGCTGCATTTGATTCTGTTGAATTTAACCTTACACTTGAGTTCAACATGACAGCTGAAGTTCACATCATCACACTGGTCCCAGAGAGTCCCTGATTTTCAAAACTTGGTTACAGGAGGAAGGAGATGCCTGGTTGCATAAAGGTGCTACTGACTGAAGAATAGCCCATTCCTACAACAGCTCCTCCAGGGCGTAGATGGGGGCTGCTTGGTGCCAATCTTGAGTTTGCAGGCTCTCCACCCCCTGTGGATTCCCTCTCCTGGTCTAGCACAGAGAGAGGGACTGAGTCTCTTTCCTTGCTGTTCGTACTTGCATGACCTATTCCTCCTCATGTTCTCCCACAGGGTCTTTCTTGCCTTTTGTAACTCAGTAGGTAGGGAATGAGCAGAGTGTGAAGTGGGAGTTCAGGTGAGTTTTGAGCCATGGAGCTGGTGATAATTCATGTGGTTTCCCAGCAGGTCCAGTTCTGACCTCAGTGCCAGTGGTGCTGGAGCAGGTTTTTTTGTGGCTTAGACTAGTCAGCGTCAGATGCCACTGTGACCCTTTTCATAAAGCTGCAGGTCTTCCACAGTGCTTCTCAGTAAGGTGGTTACTGTTTTGCTAGAGGAAGATGATGATGCTGGTTGGTTTTGCGCTCAGGGTGATGTGCTAGATGGAGGAAAGAGGGGGATCTGACACTAGCAGGTTACTGGAGGGGTAGAGAATTGCTAAGGTTCCTCAAATGGGAAGTTCTTCCTGCTCCACCCGCTTCCTTTACCCTGCAAGAAAGGGCACCCCTTCTTCTTTCTCCTGCGTTTCTTTTTGCGCATGTTGACTGACAGCCCTTGAAGGATGGCTTTCTTGTCAAAGCTACTTTTTTGCAACAGCAAATCTCCCTAGCATCCCCTTATACACGCTCACACGTGTGCACACAGGCGCAACCCTTCCCTCCCAGGCCAGTCAGTTTGGTACCAGGCAGCCTCCTGGGTGTCCCTGAGCCCATGAAAAGCAAGTTCCTGTCTCTTCCGCACAAGCACCAGAGATCCATTAGCACTTGTCACAAGAGCAGGGGCTTTCTTCCAGGGATCACAGCCAAAAGTACTGGTGTTTGAGAGTTTGGGCCCAGCCTGGTGGATTGCCAGCAACCTAATTTGATGTGTTTAAAAAATTTGAAAAATGTCTTAAATGTGTCTCCACCTCTGGTTTGGTGCTGCCCATTCCTTCCCCTCCCTCATGTGTGGTGTTGGATGTTTCACAGAGAAAACTCTAGCGCTAAAGTTAATTGTATGCGGCTTTTTATTTGTTTGTTTTCTATTGTAAATCTCTCCTGATGAGAGCTTGGAGACACTATGACGTTCCTTTCACCCATCTTCTGTTTTCTTGTGAGTTCGGCTCCATTTTGACACCATTTCAAGGCTTCCTTTTGACACAACTTCAGGGGTTAGAGCCTGGACTTAGCAGATGCTGAGACTGAACTCTGCTGAAGAGCCCTGACCTGGGTGGTGATGAAAGAGGACCGGACTAAAGGAGGACTCTGAGACTAAAGGAGGAGGACATTCTGGGGGGATGAACTTATCCCTTGTTAGCTCTGGTTCTCTGACAAAGCAGTGCCAATGCTTTCGCTTGATAAGGATATACTGAGTAATTGCCTGTGTCGTGCTTTTATTTAAGTGATATATATTTTTGCCTTTGGCGTGTTTTCCTTCTCCCATTGTGCAGTATAGGATAGGTATTGTGGATGTGACTTTATTTTCCCTTGAGTTGGGTTTTTTCAAGGGGAGGAAGTCAATAAATAATGAATATTTTTGGCTGGATCTTGCTTGCTCGTCTGTTTTCTCTAGCTGTGTGTTTTGGAGTGGTCTGGAGGGAAGCAGAATGAGACAAGGAAGGCAGCATGGGTGCGTGCAGCTGTCAATTATTCCAGCAATACAGCAGTTCACGTCCTCTGTGCTGGCTCAATCTTGGGACTGTTTGGAAATGCTCCACACATTAAGGGATCTATTTGGGGAGATCTGAGGTCAAACAAACGAACCCTCCAGGGAATTGATTCTGTGTCCTGCATTGCAATGTCTGCGTCGCAGACCTCAAGCTGTTGTGGGGCGGACGGCGCCTAAGCGGAGCGCGTGAGCCCAGACACCTCTCCTCTCAGCATCGCTGTCCAGCTCTCCCATGCAAATTCTTGCTGTTCACGTCGAGAAAGAAGCACTCTTAACTTTCTTCTTCCTTAGGTAACAACAGCGAGTGGGGTAGCTTAGTCCAGCCTTCTTCCAGGAGCTTTTGCTTGGCTCCTTTTTGTAGCAGACAAGAGTTCAGTACCAGGAGGAGCCAGTTTGATGTGGTCGCAAAGCCCCGAGAGGAGCTCAGAGTTGCATTTCATGAGGAGGCTGTAAAGCGAGTGCAGTGGGTTGTCCTCATCCCACCCGGTGGAAGAGAGGAGCAGGGAGCTGCCATGAAGAGGAGCTGGGAGGCTTCCCTGCCTGACACAGCAGCAGCAAAAGGCAACACCAGTAACATATCTCTTTTTTTGTTTTGTTTATTACATAATTTAAACATTTTGCTGATAAAGTTTTTTTTGTCAATGACCATTTTTTATACAGCAACAGAAGAAAAAAAAATCAGGCTCCAAAACCTTTCACAAAAGTGGAATCGGTGACATGACAACTTCAACCCTTTTCCCTCCCCCCTTTTTTTCAAAAGGTGTTTGAAGTTCATTTCTCTTTCAGCAAATTGCACTGTTTAAAATCACAAGTTCAGAAACCAAAACCCAAGAGCTTCTTCCCACCCCCACCCATACACTGGAAACCCCATTCCTCATCTACCCATAGGTTGCATGGATCTTGAGGGATGATTTTTCATACCCACCCAAAGACCCTTTCCAAACCAGCCCCAGAGTTCACCAGTCTGTTACAAACCCCCCTCCCTCCCCATCCTCGCCCTGTACGGTGAGTTTTACTGAGCAGATATATGAAGGTGTAGATAAGACTAATAAGACAGAATATATTCATCATCCATATCACAACGCTATGTCTCTAAGGCATGCCGTCCTAAACATGATGAGATTGAAAGCCAGCTGGCTTCCCATATGTCCCATCTCGTTTACCTGAGGGAGGCAGGGAGGGAGAGGGGGGTCTGAGCTCTTTCAAATTCTTAGACATGCTGCCTTCATTCCTTTTTAGTATCTTTTTTCTTTTTTGTCTTTTTCTCAGTTAAAATCCACTCTCCTTCCTCCCTCTTCAAAGATGATTCACTCCTCCGTGAGGTTAAAATCCCTTTGTGTGTGTTGGAGGTTGGTTTCTAACATTGCTTTCTCTCCTCCAGCTTGGAGCTAAGAAACATGGGTGACTTCTGGCAAGGAGATGAGGCTGTTGTCTGAGATAACTTCTGTGTTGAGATGGAGAGGAAAGACCGAAAAACTGAACACACAGGACAGTAAGAACAACTGATTTAGAGGAGTCTAGCTACTGGCTTATATATGTTGAGTGTCGTACAGATGAGAGATGCTGTCCTGCTGTGGGCACCTGCCCACTGTGTTAGCTAAGGGAGCTCAGTGGGGTGTTAGTTAGCAGCTTGAACTCACTGAAGACATCGCTGGAGAAGAGGCGTCCTTGCACACAGATTCCTGCACACTCTCCCCACCCTGACTGGTTTGGTGTCTCTGTATTTCCTCGCCCCTCTGGATATATATACGCAACTGCTGGGAGATACCAGAGCAGGAGCTGCAGGATTCAGCTTGGTTTGGGCAAGCTACCAAATTTGCCATTTGTGAAATGACCACAACAGTTTCTGAACTAGCCTCTCCATGTGGAGGGAAATCCCTGGCAAGGAAAGGCTGTGGGCAGTAGCCGGGAAAAGCCCTGGCCTTTCCCTATTGGGCAGCAATGGGTGAATGCTCTGCTTTGCAGCAAGTCAAATGCTTTGCTTTGGGCAAATCCACTCTGTGCTGTGTCTTGCACTTTCCCTTCTGGGAAGTGGCAGTACCCTCCTCTGAGGAGCCGTTAGCTACTGCTTGTAAAGCCCTGTGCACTGCAAGGAGTTTATGTGTGCAGGCTAGGTTGTCTTGCCTGAAGTCGTGCTTGCCGTTAGAGATGCTAGCTGCCTTTGCTGGAGTGGGCTGTAACAAATTCACAGCGCACAGGGCTGCTGCATTCAGCAGGTCATCAAGTATAGTGCAATGTCTTGTCTTTGAAGCTTCCGTTAGAGCAGTTCGTGACCCTTTCTAGACTTTAGGGGAAAAAAGAAAAAAATCTAACATAATTTCAAGTCTTCTCCTGAAACACCTTGGAGGACACTCGGCCTTCAGGTGTGCGAGCGCAGCACTGTCTCTTGCTGGGGCCCACTGGCCAGTGGCAGCGTTTCACTGGGAAAGCCACAAAGCCAACACAGACAGCAATCATGCTTTGGGACGGGGCTGTGATGGGGCTACCCTAAGCCTAGTTAGTCCAAGTTTATGGGGAATGGGCAGATATCAAGGAGCTATAGACACCGGGGCTAATTCCAAAGTGATGAAAGGTTAGAAGGAGCAAAGGGATAGGAAAAGGTGAAGAGTAAAGCAGGACTGTACCTTCCTCCTTTCAGCCGTGATCTTTCCAAGAGGCTGTGTTGTCAGGATAAGCAGGGACTGTAGGTCCTTGCGCTCTAGAGATAGGCAGCAAGGACAACAGCCCACTTCAGTAACGCTTGTCTGTGCAGGACTTGAACACTTTTTTACTGCTCCATATTACCTGCCCTGGTTTTCATGCAAACTTCTCCACTAGGCTCCTTTCCTGGCATTTTGCCCCGTGGGTTAGAGACAGGAAAGCAGGAGATTGGTTTGTCCTAAGGGAGGTCCGAAGTATCCAAAGCCAATTTGGGAGGAGGAAAATATCATGAATTTAATAAATTCTTCAAGGACAGGAAGATGGGAGGAATGAAGGGAAAAGGGGGAAGTTTACAGATAAAATGAAGAACTGGAAACTAGAAGAAGGAAGGTGCTAGGGGATCTTTCCTGGGATGGGATTAGAGAGGAGCATCTTGTGTCTTTTGGAGCAGCTGATGAGATCCCTGAACTGCCTGGTCTTCTCCTGAGCTCCGTACTCTACCTGGCCAGTGCTCAGAGGGCAGCATGTTCAGTAAGCTCCAGCTGCATCCATAGCCCCGTGACTTCCTCAGTCACAACTGAGCTGTCACTGTAATCTGCCTCCCTTTCCCCCAGTCACATCCTAGGGATAGGTGTCCACATCCCAGGCTGGAACAGCCTGCAGTGCAGAAGCAAAATGCGCTGACTTACTGAAGTTCAGCACAGATGTGCCAGAGCCATCAGCATCTCCTGTCCCTGCAGCATCCCTTGCCGCGGGGCGATCCTACAGGATGGACCCAGCCCCTACAAAACTTATAGTCAGGCTCAGAGGCAATTCTGGGCAGTGGCTTTGGGTCACCGGTTGCTTACTCCCTTTTCTTCCTCTCTCGCTTCTTGGCCTAGTTAATGGCAGGTCCCTTTCTAGGTGTTGTGGGCTGCCCCTCTGATGGGAGAGCTGGAATTAGAGCATCACCCCAGCTCTGCTTGCCTAGGGGACATCTTGGGGTGAGGTGGGTTTATCTGCAGCCAAAGAAAGATGAGACATGATGTTTCTGCCCCACAAAATACCTGTCTTTGGCAGAAAAACTTTCTAAGGTCTCTGTTCCCCTCCAGAAACACAATCTCAGTGATTTTTTTGGGGCCAGGAGAAGGATTTCAGTAGCAAGGTTGTCCCGCTGCTGGCCTGAGAAGACCTGCCTGCCGTGGGGGCACTGAGTGAATCGGGTTAGACCTGCCCACTATCAAACGCAGTTCGTTGAGAGGTGGGTCATCAAATCGAGAGAGGCCAAAGGGGCTCACGCTAAAACTATTAGTAAAAAGGTCCACCTAGACTTACTGAGCTGATGTGCCATAAGATGATGCAAAAGAGGAAGCCTCTGCGCTCGAGCATGCTGGGAGGATGGAGCAGGGGACCATTTCCCAGTGGCACGCTGGGAGGGTGGATGCTGGAGCTGCCTCCCCTGAGGCATGCTGAGTACATCCCTATCTTACTGGTCCCCTCCCTCCCCATGTACGAGGGGGAGGGCAGTACCCCAAAGAAGAGACCAAACCGTTCCCGTTCAGGCTGTGCCGCGGTTCCCTGGACATTCCTGCACTATGGAGCGTTGGCGCTGGGAGTGAGAGGCAGACACGGGCAGGAGGCCGTGAGAAAGAGAGAGAGACACAGAGAGAAAGAGAGAGAGAGAAATGTGATGGAGAGCTGTAGGGAAGTGGGACAACAGGGCTGTCTCGCTGCGAGGCCCCTGGCTCTTAACCGGAGGCGTTGATGTAGAGCTGGCTCTTGAGGATGTAGTCGATGACGGGCTGACATAGGTAATCCACGACGTGTCCGTCCCCGTGCTGCAGGGCCAGTCTGGGGAAGTAGGGGAGGCAAGAGAGGAGAAGGAGTCAGAGCTCGCCGGGGTGGGGACCCATGTGGGAGGCAGGTCTGGCACCACACAGCCCCCCAGCTACCCTGGCGGGCTCCGGGGGAGCCCGTTACCCCATGTCCAGCGGTTCTGCAAGCACTTTGCTGCCCTGGCTGTGCATGTTCACGTAAATGCACTTAATGTTTCGCTGGGGAGCTGTTGGGCTGGATGACCCTGCGGGGAAAGCAAGCAGGTACCAGAAGTGACCATTTGGGGCACAGGTGTAGGATGTGGGGCGCTCAGTGCTCCAGACCTTCATTTGCCCATGGGGTGGCCCTCCCGGCATTAGGTGTTGCTGACTGGGAGTTGCGGGGAGGCTGGGCTGGGCTGGTGGCACCCCTCTCCCCCCAAAGCAGGAGCCCCTCTGCGTCACTCACCTGCTTTTGGTCGAGCTGACGACCGACATGGGGTGGTTGGAGTCATCTTTCACCACCAGGATATTGTTCTGTGGAAGAAGAAGAAAGAGGAGCAAAGGGAAACTCCTCGTAGCAGGTGCGTGCCCCACCAGGCACAGCTCTGCCCAAGGGACAGCCTGGTGCCCCGGGCTGGCCTCGGGCAGCCAGGCAGGGGCTGCAACTTGGTAGCCCCAGTGCTAATCCCAGTTGAAGACTGGGGTGAAGCCAGCAGGCTTTGAGAGCAGCCTGGTCTGATGCCCCGTGTGCCGTGTCCCCAGCTGCTGGGCTGGGTGGCACTTAGGTGCTCCCGTTCTGTCTCAAGAAGGTTTTGCCGTGTGAAAGTGGGGCAGCAAAGGGCTACCCCACAGCCAAACCGCCTGCCCGGGTACGGAGAGGCCAAGGATCCCCTTGTGGCCTTCCCCAGCTACGGGCAGGGTCCCGGCTTGCGCAAATCCACTTACTTTGTACTTGCGGAGTATTGAGGAATGGTTCATGATCCGGTCAGGGTCTGCTCCGTCCCGCGGCACCACCACGATCCCGAACTCCCCAACAATCACCTCCATCTAGGACCGATGCAAACAGAGGAGACTTTTTTCATAACCTCCCAGTGCAAAGCAAGGCATACACAGCAACTGTCTGCCGAAACACCCCTGAACCAAGCTGTGGACTCAGTGAAATGTTAGCAGTGATTTGAATGGAGCTAGTCTCTAATTTACCTTCTTTCTGGACAGCCTCTGGCAGAAACATGGATTTATTAAGGGGTGATATTGGTGACACGTTCTCAATGGCTTGTGGTAGGCAGAATAAAAAGGAACGGAATTAAGTCCTACCACTGGAAATTCAGGTTTAGACTTTAGGACTAGACTTTAGGAAGAATTTGTCATGATAAAAGCAGTGTAGCACTAGAAGAGGTTGCCTGAGGAGGGCATAAAATCTGCCCCACTGGAAGGATTAAGGAACAGGATGGACATGTTGTTCCTGACAGGTTTAGGAGAGCTGTTCCTGCTTTGGTTTTGCATCAAGGCTGCTGAGGAAGGGGTTTCCGGGGAGGTGATGGGCCCTGATCTGCCCATGTTCCCCCTGTGCGCAGGCAACTACCGCTGCTCTCACCAGTCTTTGGACAAAACAGACTCATCCAAAATAGCTCTGGTTCAGCAAATTCAGACAACAGGAGCCCATGAGGTAGCCCTGGAGTTGGATGCTGTCTCTACACACGCTTCGACATCCAACTTTTGCATCCTTTGCCCTGGGCTTCAAGTCCTGTTTTGTCTCAGATTTTGCAGCCTTTCAGAGGAGGTATCTGCCAGCGAATTGTTTAAGCAATTAGGATTAAGGCAATGGCAGCTGATGTTAGAAATGGTAGAGAAGTTTAAGGATGCTTAGGTTAAGGATGCTAAGGTTAGGGAGCTTTCTGAGCCATGGAGGAGGCAGGCAGCTGTACAGCTGAGCCAGGCATGTTGTCTTGACATCCACTCAGCCCTAGATTTATTTATTTATGCATTTTTTTATTTATGTATTTATTACTATCCCTGAGATGATGCTCTGTGGACCAGGTTTTCATCAGGCTGGAAGGAAAGAGGTTTCTTAGCAACCTGGAGGTGATGTATGGATCCCTACGATGAGGTCCTCACCAGAACGGGGAGGATGGTGTTTCCTAGCAACCTGGAGCCATATGGATTGGTCTGGCCAAGTCCTTAGCTGAGAAGAAAGGAGGACAGCTCTCCGCACCTCGAGATGGGGCTTTTTTGTTTTCTTTTTCCCCCCTGGTAACAGACACTCCTATGACTGTCTAATTTTAGTGAAGAGCCAGATCAGATCCCACAGCTCAGCACCATTTTGACTGCTGTGAGCAATATGCTTCCACTGGCATGTGGAAGAAGCATCTTGTCCAGCTGGCTGAAGCATTTTTCATTTCCAGCAGTTCCCTGCTATAATTCTAGAGCACTGTAGGGAATGAATGAGTCAGTAAACCAACCCTTCTCTTTAAGACTAGTTTCCTCCTGTGAAAATACTACTCTTTTAAACAGGGACAGCAGTATCTGGAGTGAGCTGACCCTGTTACTGCCTTAGTCATCCACACACTTGACGGGAATTGCCAGGGTGGGAGTACGGAGTGGTAGGCAGCGTTTTTACTCTGTATAAGTTGTGGCAGTGAACATCTTGAGATGGGATCTCAGTGGCCAAGTTTGGTGGTGTCTCAGGGCGTTTAATTATGCCTAAATCCTAATGTTTTGGGAGTGTAAGTGCCAACCTGAGCAACAAAACATAGAGCTAGGCACCTTCATGGAGGTGTTTGCGTTGCCAGAGGTGGTTGCTTTGTTGCCTGCAGGTTGATCCCCCTTTGCAAGGGAGGGGGAAGATACCTTCCAGAGGGGGCGGTTTTGCAGTGCCTTTGCTGTTGTTTATCCTGAGACAGCAGGAGAATAGGGAGCTCATTCCTGAGATTTGGATGCGGTTGCAGGTTCTCCCTGTTGATCTCACTGTAGCTGCAAGTGTAGTTGGTTTCCTTGGGGCTCACCTATGGAATGGCTGATGTTGGGGATCATCCGGATGAGGGTTTGAGACAAAGCTGAAAAGATTTGCCTTCCCATGGATGCTGGTGTGTGTGTGTGCACCAGCCTTGCCCCTGGCAGTGGCTGCCCCTTTCCTGTAAGTTTTTATTTCTCCTCTCTACCAGTCTCTTCTGATGGTCAGTCAAATGTGCTCAGTGAGACCATCATCTTCTGCAGTAGCTGCTGTGATCCTAACACCCTCTTTCTAGCGACCACACAATTTTTTTAATGCCATCTGTACTGGTTTCAAATTCCTTATTCAAAGTTCCCAGCATTGATTCTGCTTTCTGCTCCAAAGGTATTAATTATTATATTAATTTGCTCCCTATAGATGCTGCAAAAATAGTACATCACTCAGCTTGCGCTTGTGAAATAAGTCAGGTTTTTTCACTTTTTGGTCTCCATAAAGATGGGTATTTGGGTACCTAGCACTGCAGGAAAGGTCTCTGATTAAGTGAACATTATTTCAAGTTGGTTTTAAATGTCTTTAACTTCTAATGTCAGGATAACCCCTCTTACGATGACTTTTGTAAACCTCTAATTTCCTACCTCCACACTCCACTCTTAAGACTTAAATCTATTTAATGCCGTCTGCTCACAAGAGAAAATGTGTGGGAGCACATCCTTTCAAAATCCCTTGGGAGAGGTTTACCCTGCGGCAGCTGCAACCCCAGGGAACTCTGTCCGTCCTCTGGGTGAAGGTGGTGAGAGAAGCAGGTGTGAATGGAAACAGGATTTAGATCTAAAGTGACACAGGAGATCGAGCAGGTTGTGTGCACTGGACATGGAAACCCCCTGTCACTCAGGCTGGCCCGTGTGTCAGGGGAGGGAAGGGTTTCGGTTCAGGTTAGGGTAGGGTTCAGGGAGCTGTGGGGATGGCAGTGCCCAGCTCCTGGTTTCCAAAGGAGCTGAGCAGGCGCCCAGGAAAGCTGTGTTTTAAGGAAGGTCATGACAGGTGAAAGCAGAGAAGGAGGAACGAAGGCTGGGAGAAGGGGAGCAGAGAGGGGCGCCCAGCAGCCACTCACGTCAGCCTCGTTCCAGAGACCGGGGATGCAGAAGGACTCCAGCAGGTCGCTGCCGCACAGCAGTAAGATGCGAAGCTCTGAAGAAAAGAAACAGAAAAGCTCAGAGGTGGGAGCCGATTTGCTCCCTCGCATGCAGGGCTGAGCAGACACCCCGAAGGACTCTTCAGCTCTGGAGGGACCCAGCACATGTGCTACGATCGATTTATTTGACCAACCACCAGTGGAAAGCCACAAAACCGCTCAGGTAAGGAGAAGTGAGAAGAGGTCACTGCTAGCATGGACTGCCCACCCTGCACATGAAGATGCCTTCCCTGGTTTAGCACTTCTAAGCAGCCAAAGCCTTTGGGCTTCCTATGGTGCCATCATTAAGAGGTATCTGTGTTCTGAAAGCTTCCCGGCTGCTTATTTGAAGGGAAAAGCGCTAACCGATGAAACGGGTCTTAGAAATGCTAGCAAGCTGCCGGTGGGCCAGTCTCTGCTCGCAGAGCCCAGCGTGATTGACAGAGGTGCAAAGGATATTGCAGCACAATGAATCGGTTTTAAAAGGCCAGATGAAAGAGGCCCTGGGGCTCCTTGGGGCCAGACAGCCTCTGCTGGGCTGAAGGCAGGGAAAACCGCTCCAGCTGCTGCAGGCAAAGCTCTGCAGGGCAGTGAGAAACGTGAGGATGTTGGTCATTCGGCACCGGTGCCCAGCAGCGCTGGCCCAGGTCTTCTTTGGGACCTCTTGGGGGTCTGCGTCTGTCTCTCTGCTAGTGTCGCAGCCTCGTTGGGGTCTGGCAGGGTGCTGGGTTCCCTCATCATGGGCCCGGGTGCATGCCGTAAAGGGGGTGAAATAAACCTTTTGAGGAACGTGTCATGTCTTGTACTGGAAGCTTGAAAGTAGGTTTCACAGTGCTCGAGTTGACTTTTAGGGCTCTCGGCCTTAATGAGATTGGCATCATGGCAAATCAGTGCTGGAGCTGGGAATTGGGTCCCCTGCTACTTGGTCCCTGATTTTATGCAGCTTCTCTGAGGCAGGAATTGGCTCAGGACAGTTTTGCGCTGCTCCTGCTCCAGCCCTGAGCCCAGATGGCCGGCACCAGGGGGAGGTGACGGTCCAGCATCCTTCATTCGCCACCTAATTTCGTATGTGGCTTTGGGCCCGAGGAGCTGGAGCGACACACCAAATGTGGAAGGGGTGGGTACTCACCAATCTCCTCGTATCTCATCACTGTCCCCAAGTTCGCGTTTTCATCTGGGAAGAAAGAAAAAGAGGTGCTAGTGTCCAAAGTCTGTCGGGGCGCCGGGATGGCTCGTTAGCTGTCACATGGGGTGTCGGGTCAGCCCCTTGGAGCAGTCAAAAAAGGGACCGAACCCCTCTTACGTGCACCCCTGTCCTGCCTGCGCCTGGTTCTGCTCGAACTGTATCAAAGAAGTACAGCGACCACCCCGTGTCTGTACGGCCGGGCACCGCGTGGCTGCGCTGAGCATCAGGCTCGCTGGGCGATGGTGGCTGAGCCAAGGGCTGGATTGGGCCCCGGCGCTGGCGAGCCGCAGGAAGGCTCACGTCGCCTGACCACAGCTGAATTTCAGCACTGCAAGACTTTGGTGCAACTCTGGGCCTCAAGGGAGCGCGTGGGATCCAGGTCCTCGCTGCAAGGTGGGACGGGGGAGGAAGACTAGGGTCTGAAGCAGAAGCAGGGATGATGCTGGGTGTTTCCCATACCTACCCACAAAGGTGAAGCGCTCCATTGGCGGGCGAACGCAGCAAATCCGACTCAGGCTTTCTCCCACCTTCCCTAAGATCTTTGCTAGAGACAAAGAAGAAAATTAAATTGGAGAAAGACTGCTCCGTGGCTGACCTACCAGCCCAAAGTGCTGCTGGCCATACTAATCCTGCGAGATACTCCCATGCACGGGAACCTCTCTCACCACTCCCATCCCCTTTGCAGCTTAGTCTTAATTCTCATGGGAGAGCTTCACCATGCCTTTAAGGGACATGCTAGACAGCTAAAATCACTAAAAATCCCCAGATGTTTAGTTCTTATGGGATTTAAGTAATGTCCTTTCCCACCCCTTCTCTCTAGCTAATACTTCCATGTCCCACATCCCTCTCTCTCACTGTGGATACAACTTTGTCACCTCTCCTGCTAACCATTCCCTCTGCAGGCACACCATAAGAACCAAATATCCTTTCTCTTCATTGCTCTAGCTGATTAGACTTCATCAAATTAAAGTCAGGTGCAACTTCACAACCATTTAAAGCCATTCTGAGTTCCCGTTGCTGTCCTAGATGGTAATTCCTGCTCCCTCCTGGCCTCGTGTGCCCTGCCCCGGGACTCATGCAATGAGTCTGATAAGAGACCTGGCCCAGGTAACCTCAAAATTAAAATGATTATTTTTCAGCTGGAGCAGTTGCCTGCTCTGACTCGCTGTGTGGCCACACGAATGCAGAGGGGAAGAGCAGAAACACGTAGTCGGGAGAGCAGAAGGAACTAGACTAGTTTTCACTAGGATCATGGGCACAGGTCAACTTAACATAATTCTAGAGGCATAGAAATCTTTTATTTATAATGTGGGAATATTTAGCCTCATCCAAAACTAAACGTGAGTTGTGAGGGGTGGGGAAGTGTCTCTGGTTGAGCTCAGAGACCCTGGGCTTGTGAAGCATGAAAGTGCCTCACTCTTCTCCATTTCCAGTGGTGCAGATGCTCTGAAAGACTGAAAAAAAGGATGAGGGAAACCGGTGTGTTTGGCAAAAGGGGAAGACGTGCTTCACCATCGGCAGTGAGAAGGGGAATAGAAGGAAGACCTCGCAGGAGCTAACAAGAGGACTCAACCCAAATGAGCGTGAGTTTGGCAGTTTCAGATGGGAAGGGCAGGAGTAGGCAGCTGTCGCCTCCTCTCCCTTAGCCTGCGAGACCTACCTGCGGTGGGCTTGTTGGAAACGGTGTTGTTGTTCTGGTAGATGGGCTGTGGAGACTCGTTCTGGGGCTGTCCGATCACCGGGGTCATGGAGGGGGTGTTCACATTGGAGAGGATGCAGCCCGTCACTCTCTGCAACGAGGGAGAGAAGTGTAAATCCATTGGTTTACATGTTACCCCAGGAGTAAATCTGGCCTTTTCTCCCGACTCCTCTGCGGTCCCTGGGGTTGCACAAGGAACCGCAGGTGTCCCAGGCAGCACGCAGTTCAGAGGCCCCCTGGCTCCTACACCAAGTTCTCCAGCGGTCACAGGCATCCTGCTAGGTCAGCTGATGTTATTTAGAAATAAAACTCAAATGAGAACTGTGAGTCGCTCTGCGTTTGCCCATAGCTGCATGGAGGCACGGTGTCTTTGGATATTTTTCCCCCTGAAGTTGTCCCGTTGCTTCTTGAAGCCGTGTGAACTTCCAGCATGCTGCAGCGAGGAGTCCCACGCCTACGTGCACAGCTTGGCAGCTCCTTGTGGGAAGATCCCTCAGTGCTGCTCAGCGCAGCCAGCATCCCCGATCCTACGACAGGGAGCAGCCGCTCTGCCGTGCATCGCCTCCAGCCGCTTACTGCACACACACCTACGCTCTGCCTTGCCCAGCTGCCTACTTGCTGTCTTCTTCAAGCCTGTGGTGCTTGCCTGCTGCGTCGCCTCCCATCCCTGCAAGCTGCCACCTTCTGCTTTTTCCAGTCCCTTCTCTTTGGCTCTGGGTAGGCTGCCTGTGAGTTTGTATTGCGCTATAATTTATTGTTTTTTTCACTCACCCTTGGTTTGTTCACTTTATCTAAACATTGGCAGCACTCTTCGCACCTCTCCCTGCCCCGGTGGTTACCCCAAAAGGAGTCTTGCTGCCTCCTGGCTCTCGGGGCTGCCTGGGCATTTCGAGGGACTTCTCCTGAGATCTGTGCTCTCTGGGGATTTTCCAGCCCTTGAATTTGCTGGCTTGCTGAGTCACTCCTACTGGTTAATGCAACAATTTTGGATCTGCTGAGCTGTTCAGCTGATAAGTAGGGACTCTTTTCTATCTCCTCTTTCCCCTTGGGATTGAGCGAGTTGTCAAGATTAATGATTTAGCTTACAGCTAACCCCTGACACCCTGTTTTTGCTTGTGCTCTGCAGGGGACTCAGACATTTGCTATCTCTGGCTGGAGGTGATACTCGTTTGAGTTGCTGTGGGATCAGAGCCATACCTCCCTCTTTGCCTCGTTAGCATAGGTGAATGTTTTGGTGATCCTCTCTTCAAGCAGTTTTTGGAAAGCAATGAAGTTCTGCTTTAAATGATGTATTTGCCTAGTCCCTGGCAGTCTGCTGCTCCTTTATATGGAGCAAAAACTTGATTCTTTCCTGCTTACTGGGGATGACATGAGGACCTAATGCAAAAGGCCTGTTTTGCTTTTCCCATGAGGGAAGGAGGAGCACAAAACAGGTGGCATAAGGTATTTTGTGCACTCCTTCCAGCTGGGAATTTCAGGTGTGATTCTGCAACTTTTGTGTCGGTCCACCCCAGCCATAGACCGGTCTTTGCATGTCCACGTGTCAGTGCAAGAACACCAGCTCAGTGGTGTTGGATGATATTTGTGCTGACCAGTGCTGGCTCCGAAACGTGATCCCTTGGTCTGGGAGGCTGTTTGCCCATGCCACCCACGTTCCCCTCTGCGGCCGCCCTCCCCGGGGGACACCGGCGGCATCTGACTCACTTTCATCAGGTCGCGGTGGTGCTCCAGCACGCTGCAGGTGGTCTGCCAGGTGTCCTGGTAGCACTCCCAGGGGTCCACCCTGCGGAGGAGCACAGCAAGGCAACAGCGTCGGCTGGCGGCTATGGCTCCGACCTCCTCGCCTCGCGATCTCCCCCGCTGCTCGGAGCAGCCACGCTGACTCTACCAGGTGCCATGTCCTCCCTCCAACCATCCCCCCAGCTCTTCCCAATGGCTTCGTCCCTGCGCAGGCAACGACTGGGTCTGTCGGAGATGCACTTCCCAGCGCGTTTGGCTTGGGCGTCTCTATGCTTGGTATGAACCTGCTTCCCGAACGCAGTCTAGATGCGTTTCTGGTCCCTCCTCAAAGTCAAATACTGCGTGGCAGCTCTGGAAGGGGACAGCCTGTGGCCTGGTGCTGCACACGTATAAAGGAAAGGTCTCACAGCGTGAGCCTGGAGCTGGCTGAGCAAATTTGGTGTTCACCAGAATACCCCCAGCTCAGCAGGGCTGCGGGAGGGCTTGCAAAACCCTCCAAAGAGAAAGCGAATGCAGCCAAGTGTTGGCTATTCCGACCGATGATCTTTAAAACACCATGGCTCTTCCACTAGGCCTCTTTGGCAAAGGTCTCTGCCAGGTCTGGTGGAGCAGGAGCTTTTTGGAGACAGCCCTGCTTGTCACCAGCCCCACTTGTGCTCTTAGGCCTGACCGGCACTCCGAGAGTGGATCTGGCAAACGCCAAGGCTGGGAAGCAGCTCAGGGCCCCGCTGCCATCTGCACTCTCAAAAAGAGCAGGAGAAAACAGGGAGCCGAGAAGCAAGTCAGATGGGATCAAGCAGAGAAGCAGGAGACAGGATCTCGTGCTTCCTCTGGAAGGGAGCAGGACTGCATTAAAGGACGATCTGATGCCCATCATTGATTTTCTGCTCAACTAGAAGAGGAACGCACTGGTTTTTTAATTACTCTTTGGCTTGCAGAGGATAAAGCTCATCCAAGAGCTCAGGCAGCCGGTCACAGCACGGTGACTGGCAAGGTGCTGCCTGTCCGCTGCGGTGGCCCAACTTGGCGTGTCCTACGCCCTCGGCCGAGCGGCCTTGCTGGCGGTGGGGCAGCGTGCGTGCGGAAAGCGGTGCTGCCGAACCCCGCAGGCTCGGGATGGGGCTCTCCCTTCTCCTCCTGTCCTTCCTCCTCCGTCCTTCCTTCCCTCTCCCTCCGACGCTCTGGCAGTCCCTCCCTGCGCCTTGTCCTCGGCTCTGCTCTCCTCCGCGCCCCCTTCGCTCCTCCGCTGCCGGCGTGAGCTTGTTTCCGCCCTTTCGGCGTTACCCTCTCCTGAGCGGAGGAGCGTTTTGCCGTGACCTGCAAAGCCTGCAAGGACTTTTGCTTTTGCCCAGATGCGCCCGCTCCCTCCTCCCCAGCAACAGAGCTGTGACTCCGGCTCCTCCTCCCCATGCAAATTATAACTCTGCCGATGCATAATTAACGTAATTGCTAGGGGCTTGCTTTAATTGCACCCTGCCTGCTTAGCTGACCGGGGAGCCTGAAGGGCATTTTGCTTGGGCGGAGGCGTTGTGCCCCAGCTGCTGCTTGGCGCAGGGGTCCCCCCCGGCCCGTGGGCCCCGCGCGGCTCCCCGACCCGCCGGCGGCGCGCGGGCTGGCGCTCACCTGATCCAGTCAGAGGCCTGCACGGCCAGCTGGCACATGGTCAGGCGGTGGCGGCTCGAGACGAGGCCCTGCGAGAGAGCAGAGACGGGACGGTAGCGCGGAGGCGAGCCTTGTACCCTGCCCGGTCCCCTTCCCCGTCTGAGCCGATCCCCCGCGCAAAAAGCTATCGCAGCTTTCTTGAGGCAGAGGATTGGGCTCAATAAAATGAGACGGGCTCTGGGAATTCGTTCCTGCCTGCAAAGGGCTATTTAAGGTATCCAAGGGGAGAGGGCTCCCCTTGCCTGGGAGGGGGAGAGGGGTCCCTGCCTTGCCTGGATTTTGGTTACAAAACCAGGCCAGAGATGGTCATTTCTTGATGCATTTCTCAGAAGATGAGGAATCTCTCTCCAGCTTCGCATTTCATTCTCTAAAATGTGCTTTTAAAGGTCTGCGTCTGTATTGTGGCCATCCCTAGAATCAAATCTGGCTTTAAAATCATGGGATTTAACCAAAAAACCCACAAAACTAAGCACCATCACTTTGGAGATCATTTCTCTTTGCTTTCTAGTAATTTGGCTGCTTATAGGGTCTCACTGCAGGATAAGAAATGGGAGTACAAGTGTTTTTATGCTCTCCTTCGTCTTGGAGATTTTCCCACAGTCAAGGGCCCCCGGAGCTGTGCCGTGGAGAGGAGGGCTCGCTGCAAGGGTTGCGACAAGATCACAGAGATGAGCAGAGCCGCGCAGCATTCACCTCGGCTCACCTCGGGTCTCAAACAACATCACGTGTGTACGTGAGAACGGGAAAAGGGGACAACGCACCGTCTTGCCGTAGGAGTCATGTACGGGCGAGACAATCCCACCGATGACGATGAACCGCCCGGTCTTGTGCAGGTAGTCCCGGGCTCTCTCTGAAGGAGGAAGCACATAGAAAAGAGCGCAAAGGGAATCAGTACCTAAATCGGAGTTACGAAGGCCCCCAGACACCGGCTGCCTCAGACCAGCTTGGCCAAACTCCCTCTGAGCAGTTCACCCTCGGCTCTGCGTTGCGAAGCGCCAAATTCCCCTGGGGCTGTTTCGGGAGACCAACCAGCCATCCCCACCGGCGCAGGCACAGCTCCGCTCAGCAGAGGACCTCTGCGTGCGGTGCCAAGGGCCGATTCACTGGTCAAAAAACAGGCCTATAAAAATATTTTGAAAACAAAAAACCTCAGCCCCAATGGCTGAAGTGTAGCTCTGCAGGGCAAACGTGCATGCGTCTCCATCCCAAATGGTGAGGGGGCAGGACTGGGGTGAAGCCCTCTTGCCAAAGAGAAGGGGGAAAGAGCATTTGGGGGGACAAGAGGCAGCGCTGGGTGGGGAAGAGGAAGAGATGAAGGTGGCAGTGCATGGCTGAGGTGGTCACCCCTTCCCTGAGCAGCTTGGCTTTGCCAGGCTCCGGTGATTTTGCTGTCCGCCTCGGACATCCCCTGCCTCAGCCTGCCGCCTCGGACAGCTGCCCGCTCGTCCCGTGCCAAGGCCTGGCCTTGATGCCCTAGATGAAAACGGCTCGCCTCAACAGCAGAGCAATGCCCTGCTCTTGGAGGACGTGGGGACCTGCGAGGGGACCAAAACCCAGCGCCTTTCGGGACGCAAGCAGTGCCAAAATGCCTGCGAGTGCGCCTGAGGCCGGCCCAGCACGGTCACCTCCAAAGGAAGGCACCGGCCTCGGGTGAGGAAGAGCAAGGCTGCGGGCACTCGCTTGGTTTTCTCCCCGTTACTTCTCCCTTTCCGGCTGGTCCGGGTGGCCGCTGACTGCCAGGCGGGAGCTTTCTTAGCAGCTGGAAAACGACTGATGTCTCTGCAGGCCTCAAGTGTCACTTCTGACAAGGGGCCCGTGGAGGTGGGCAAGATGAAGAAAGAGAAAATACCCCAAATCGGTGCTTTCCGTCGCTGCCAGGCTGCAGAGAGAGCTCGGCATCGGTACGGGCGGAGGAGCCGTTTGCAGCTCGCGTCGCCGCGGCCGTCGGCGGAGGTGTGCGTCGCCCTTGCGCAGGAAGTTTTCTGCCTCTGACTCCCTGCAGGGAGACGTGCTACCCTGCGACAGCTTCGGTCAGAACTACCGTCCCCAAAACAAACGCGACGGGAAGAGCAGCTGCCAGATTTGGAGCCGTTCAAACGCATGGGGCAGGTCACGACGATCACTGGGATTTCAGGAGCCTGTAGCGAAGCGTTGGAACACGTCGTGCCGCTGTGCAAGCTGCAGGGACGGCGTCGGGTTATAGCAGAGCACGCTGCAAATGAAGGCGATCTCGGCGTTTTTTTTACAAGCTGCGATTTTGAAGAGTTTATTATCCCTAGTAAAACCTGAAACTCTGCGCAAGCGGCGGGTTTGGAACAACGTTTCAGGTAAACGTTTTGGGCATGCGTGAATGTGCGATTACACGGCAAATGAAGCCGACAAAGCTGGGTGCCCCGCGAGAGCTCTTTCATCCCCCAGCCTCGGCTGCGCGCTGCTTCCGGCCCGTGTCCGCGGAGCAGGCGGAGCAGAGCAGAGCAGACTGCTCTGGGGTCATCTCACGCGAGCGTGGATTTGGGGTTCAGACCTGCCCGGCGTGTGTGAGCGCAGGGGAGAGCCTCGGGGCCTGCGGGATCACCCGCACATGGATAGCATCCAGGTCCGTGTCCCTGTCTCTCCTTGTCAGGGATTTGTCTCTGCTTCACGGCGGGGGACAGGTTTTGCTGGGCCTCCGGGACAGCTAGGAATTGCTCGTCGAGAGAGGGCAAGACCAAGAAAAAGCCCCTCTTTCTGCGTTTTCCGTCCCGTTTCTCAGCAGCGGTGTTCATCCCTGATGCGTTGAGCATAGAAAGCAAGGACTCGGACCGCGCTGGCCTCATCCCAGCCGCTGCCTGACCTTCGGCAAGTCGCTTGGTCTTTCGGCCTTGCTTTGCTTCCCTGGTTAAACGATAGCAGCCCCGGGGCGAGCTGGCTGTGCTGGATGGGGGCGAGCGCGTCACCCTGCCAGGGATCGGGGCTGCCCAGAAGGAAGCACAGCCTGAGGATTGCCCCGCTGCTTTAACCTCTCCGACCACGCAGCCAAATCCAGGAGAGCTGGGAGCCAGAGCCCTGCTTTGCTTTCTAGCATCCTGGGAAGGAAAAGGCCAACTTCATCCCTCGCTCGCTGGGGCCTTATTCTGCTCAAGCGAGCAGCAGTAAATCCCGTCGGGTCTCCTGCTTGAGGCTGACGTGAGCTTTCCTTTGGGCATCTGTATCCCTATGGCTGTCCACCACAACCATTGGTCTCCACTGCCTCTCCTTGCTTGCCCCTGGGCCTCTTTAGGCTCTAGGTCTGATCCCAAGTGGCTTTTAGCCCTGCACCGTGGTTGAGTGATGGCCGTAGGGTATGGAGGGGGGAGCAAGCTACAGGTAGACACTGGTGGGAGATCCTTCAGCCCTTCTGCTTCTCCTGTTGGGCCCAGCAGGCGAATGCAGTTTGCTCCAGGCTGCTCCTGCCATGGAGGGGATGTGACGAGCTGGATTTTGCTCTTCCATGCTTTCACCACCACCGGCTTGGTGGTGCCACCAGGAAGAGGCCCAGAAGAGGCCACCAGGTGCTGAGCAAACTGCCGTGGTGTGGGGACAGGCCTCTTTGGGGTCCTGACCCCCACCCTTACTGCAAAGAAGCTCAGATAAGGGATGACAGGGATGAATTACCTATTGCTTTGCATTTGGAGCCTGCCAAAAGCCTAGCAGCCGGGTTTGGGGTGGAGGTGAGGGGCTGGGGGATGCAATGCCATGGCCAGGTCCTCCAGCCTGGCCGGGCGCGCCGAGCAAAGGCTGAGCGGGGTGCCAGGAGGGATGCAGCGCCGGCGGGAAGCCGTGCCTGCTGGAGGCAATTTTGAGAGTCAACTGGGATTTCAGGAGCCATTTTTATGGGACGGTATCTCATGTCTCCAGCACAGCCTTGCTTTCCCTGGAGAAGACCATCCATCGGAGGGTTTGGATTACCAGTTTTGGGATTTTTGAAGACAGCAGTTTGTGCCTGCTACTTCTTAGACATGGAAGCGTTCAAGGACCCCTTTTACGTTACCTGCACCGGTTTTGGGGTGGAAGTAAGGTTTTCCAGCTCCAACGGGCCTCTGCTACCCAGCTCTTGGGGGAGAAAATACCACAGTGCTCGAGCTGCCGCAGGGACCCAGCCCCTGCCCTCACTCCGACCAGCCTGCGGCCGGGCGCGCGGCCGCCACGCGGGGTGGGTGCCCCCCTACTCCCCGAGCGAGAGCCGGGCCGCCTGCCTTCTTGCTGCGGAAGTGCCGGCGGGGTCCCGCGAGGAGCACCGCCCTCGTCTCCGCTGCTCGTGGCCCCCGAAAAACGCCGCGGCGCCGCGGAGGTGAGCAGGGTCCCCCGCTCCCAGCGGCGGCACCACCTGAATGGTCGAGATCCCTTTTTTTTCCCCCTTCTCTCCCTAAATAAGGCTCCTGCGACTGCCATAAGCTGCATCTGCTGCGGGTCTGTTAGCAAACCAGCTGGTGCTGCCCCAGCACCGACGGCAGCCGGGTCAGAGCCCGGGTGCACGGGAGGGAATATTTACCCGAGGGCACGTCGGCGCCGTGCAAGCGGTCTGCAGCGATGCCCTTATCGGCTAATGCACCTGCATCCTTCTCCGTCACTCATTTCTCTCTCCAAGTCTTTCCGCTAATCCTGACACCCGCTATTAGATTTCATCCCATTTCTATTGCTTCCACCCTCAAGGTCACCCAGCTTGGCGGCGGTCGGATGCTCATCCGTAGTGACAGTGCCTTTCAACGTTGCCTCATCAGCAAATTGCATTAGCATATTCCTCCTTTTAGGCCCGACGTTATTTATTCCTGTTTCCCCTAGGCTCGTTCCGAAACTCGTCCTGGAGGGATCCGGCCGGCAGCCCCCCGCGACGGGTCCCCGCCGGCAGCAGCCTCCCCTCATACTCGGGTCCTCGCCAGCCTCCCAGCTCCTGCACCGCTCCCCAACCGTAACGTATTGCCCGTGCTGCACCGTATCGGCTGCTTTGCTGCAGGCTAGCTGGGTTATTTGAGAGGCAACATTTAAGAGTAAAAACACTAGTGAAAATTCATTCGGTTCCCGTGGGCTCCTTTGGGAAGTCTAACTTGTATTTCTCCAGAACAAAAAAGAGACACAAATCTATTGCTTTCTGCTTTCCTGAGGACACACCCAGAGAAATAAAGGGGGCTCATGTGCTATCGCTGATTCTGGTGAAATAGCACTTTTCTATGCTTTCTCCACATGCAGGCTGAGAATCTCATTTTTTAATAAGGCAGCAGTAATGCCTTCTGTGAGCGCTGCTCCCGTCCCCAAGGATGCCAAAGCCTTGACGCTTGTATTGCACACAAATCCTTCACGCGGGCTCCCCCGCTGCGCACGTTTGCAATCATGCTGCCTCGTCCCCAGGGACCGCTGTGCCTATATATAAAACACAGCTGCGGCCAGAGGAAGCGCAGGAGCCGCTTCCAAGCGGGTTTTGCCCCGTACCAAGGCTGCGTGCCCGCGAGCGGCGCGGGGCGGCAGCGGCTGCGGAGGAGGGACGGCAGCGCCGGGGCACCGCTGCGCGGGCCCGCGTTTGCCAAACGCAGGTGGAGAAAATCAGCGGCGATGGGCACAGAGAGGGAAGAGAGCACGCGGGGGCATTTTGACGTGTCTCTTTTGGCACTAGAGCTGCTGCGCTGATTTATGACGACCGAGGATGGGCGCTCCCGATGTTGTGCACAGAAACAGCTATTGCGCCAGGTAGGAGTCAGGAAAAGAAATATAATTGCCTTGTATTTTTTTTTTTCCTTTTTCCCCTAGCGCTCTGAGCCGCTCCAGTGCTCTGCGATAGCCTCTGGGAGATTTGTCAGCCTTGATACACCTCTTCTTTGGACTCCCGCTAAGTCCTTCCCCTGGCTTTCTGCCCAGCGCTTCTGCCCTACGCGAGCCGGCTTCTGGAGACACAAAAATGGAGGTAAATAGTTGGATCTGCATAGCAGAACAGCGAGTAAAAGTTGGTTGCCCGAATGTACGGTATAAATTGGATATGGAAAAACCTATGGAGGAGCACCTGCAAAAGCTTGCGATCCCCTTGGTGCGCTCAGGACGCGCTGGGGCAGTCCCTAAGCCAGAAAGCCTAAAAACCTGCTCTGAACCCGCTGCAGCGATTTCCAGTGGGCAAAGCCTTGGAGAAAAGGTGCTTTGGCCCCGTTTTACGGCTCAGCAGCTGGGGCGACAGGAGGGATGTGGTGGCTTCCCAGCGATCACACTGCCTGTCCTTACCAGGGACCAGTAAAGGTCCTAGAAACCCTGTTCAATGCATTTGCCAAAAGGCGTTGGGAATGCAATGGGAAGAAGCAATATTGTCTGTGTTCACGCGTGTGCGGTGAGGTGCTCGGTCTAAGCAGCTGCACGCAATGCTGCTTGTTTTCGTGCATCCTTATGCAGCCTGCATGTGAGCAGAAAGTCAGCCTAATTGGCAGCGTTTCCAGTCATCCCTGTCTCTCCACTTAAGCCCTGGGTGGTGGAGCAGAGAGAAACAGAAATTAAAGTGCAAAACTTCTGCTTAATAGGGAGTTTTGAGATTCAAGCCTTTTTCATGATAAACTCTGTATTTTTGATGCTTTTTCTTTTAAAGGGGACCTCCTTCAGCTGCTGGATTCCCTTTACAGGGCCGCCGTAACGGGCCACCAATAACTGCTCACCCAGAAAGCCAAAGGTACGCTTGAAAAAATCGTCCTGTTTGTTTGTTTGTTTGTTTTCATTCTGCTTTTTTATTTTATAAAGAGGAACCATAGGGAACCCACGGCTGCTTTTCCCTCCCAAATGCTCCGGATTTGCCGTTATTGGCGTTAACGACTTGCCCATCGGCGCCTTGCAAGCCGCAGAGGCGGCAGGCTCGGCTCCTTGCCGATGCCGGCAGGCGAGCGCGGCTGGCTGCGCTCGGCTCCCTCCGCCCAGTCAACAGAGCTGAAAGCATATCCAAAAAGAAAACTGCCATTTTTAGACCCAGTTGCCACCAAATAAGGGCAAAATACAGGCTCTGATTTTGAGAGAGGCCAAAACGGCGCCTCGGTTGGAAAGTGGGAGATGTAGATGCTTTACGTGTGCTGGGGAGCTGAGGTAGGTGAGGCAGCATCTACGCTTATATTGCAATGCAGTTTTTAAAGTACCAAAAAAAGAAAAAAGGAAATTCCTTAACAAAAATGTCAAGTTTTAAATTAATGCATCCTCTTGTTATTTCCTGCTTTGCCCCATCTTCATTTTCATTGCCAAAAGATTAGAAATATTAATCTCTTATCTCTAAGCCTCCTTGTTCACATATAGCGTGTTTATAAATGCACTAATATATCATTAACTGTTAAGGAAAGCTGAACTGCTTATACACAAGCTGTGCTTCATGCTTGCGAAGGTGCCTAATGGTTTAGTTTGCCTTGAGTTTTTGACAGCAAAAGCCAGTCATTTCTCAAGGCTATCAATGTCTTGATGTCTGTCTGAGCTTTAAATAGCCCAGAACCGAGTCTGTACCCTCAAGGGATTTGTTTCCCAACTGCGCCAAATTTTCTGAATTTCAGATCTCAAGACAGTTCGGAGCTGAGTCCCCACCCACAACCCCAGCCTGCTTGAAAAAAATCCTCTTCTTCACAAAACACCTCTGCCTCGCTTATGAATATATACAAGCGAAGCATCAGCAATGTATAGAAACCCAAGAAAACCCTTATGGTTCTTTTAACCGCAGCCAGAGAAAGTGCTGGCCTATTTATACAGCGAGTCTAATAGCTTCAGGAGGACAAATCCAATCAGCTGCTAATGTGCAGCTGCCCTTGCAGCGCTCGTGGAGCGGCGTGCCGTTGCGCAGGCCTCTGCGCTGTTGCTTTATGCGTCACCGTAAAAATTGTTCATTTGCTTCCTAAACTGCACATTACTCTTTAGAGAAACCGATAAAAATTATGTTGCTCTTAACACCGAGATGTAAAAGTCGGGGTCTGCACTTCCAAGAGCTTGCAGGCTGCCTCCGAAACACCAAACGGAGAACATAAATATACATGGGAAAACATATATTTATTGGCTAGTAAATCTAGGCAAGATTCCCAGCCACCGTCTAAGCCAGACCTTCAAAGCGACCTCACTGAAGCCGGGGTGCGCACGGTGCGCCTGCCTACCGCGGCAAGCGGCGGTCCTAGGCTGGGGCGCCCAGGTGCATCCGCTCTACTTTGCTGTATTTAAGGCTTCCTTTCTTCCAGGCTGAGTTTGCCCGGGATGAGCTGCTCCTCCACGTATAAATAAACAAGGTTACAGGCAGCCTTGGCCAAGCCTGTCCAAACACATTAGTTTATCGAGCTTTGAGTATCGCCCTGTGCGTATGGCGAGACAAAATTGCTTTTTAAGAGACGCCGGGGCTGTCAGCGGCTGGCTTCCCTCCAGCGGGGGCCTCCCGACGCGGCAGTAACGCAAGAGGACTCAACGGCTCGAAATCCTGCACCGGAGGTAGGAAAACACCTCCCAGGCTGATTCGGCTTTGCCATCTGAAGTTCGACTCCTTTCCTGGTGGCAGCTCATCCATTTCGGTGCTTTCCGCCATTGCCTGGAGTTGGGTCACTTATATGTCTCACCCTCTCCTTAGCCCTTCATCGAAGGTAGTGGAATAGCTTTGCTTTCCTCTTCTCATCTTTGTTCCTTATGGTCAGCTGCCTGTTCACATCCCAACCTTACTTCCCTGCTTGCAAAAAGATTTTTGCCTGGGGGAAAAAAAACAACAGATTTTGACCGGAAAGCCCTTGGTCTCGGTAGGCCAGGTCCCACTTCTCTGCCGGTTTGTCCCTTTTCTTGCCTGTTGTCGTAGTCTCAGCCTGGCCGTGGGTTTGCCAAGCTGTTCTTGCGGGGCTTCGCTTGCTTCGGGCTGGCTTGCCCCAACTAGACTGGCCCAAAACGAGGTGGTTTTTCACTGAGGAAACCAGGCGCAGCTGAAGCTGCAGCTCCAGCCCCGTGCTGCCAGCGCCATGGCCCTCCCAAGTCCCCGCGCTCCCTTCCTTTTCTTCTTTTTCCCAGCGTAAATTGTTCTTAATGCTCCAGACGGTCTTGCATCATTTTTAAACGGCGCTGACATAAATAAACCACCAGCCACAGCCCCTGCCAAGACGTGCATTAGCCTGGTGGCAGGAGCTTCCCGCCGCGGCCGCCCACGGCTCCCGCGTGGCCCCGCTCGCCGCGGCCGCCGGCCAGATTTAGCCCCGGTGCCTTCGGGAGGCGAGCAAGGCCTTGGGGGCATCCCGTAGGGAGACTAGCGGCCGATCCCCCCCGAAAGGATGAGTTGCCCTTCGGCAAAGCTCGCGGGTCGGTGGCCGGTTAGGCAATCCGGAGGTTTTAACCCAAACCGGTGCCTGGCGGGTGGTGGCTGGAGCCGTGGAGATCCCCCGAGGAAGGAGGAGGCCCCAGGTACGGCTCGCGCTCCGTCTTCTTGACTTGCAAGGAAAATCTCGCCCACGACCGTATTGCTCCCGCTCAGCTTTCCTTTCCTCCGCTGCAAAGGGACGCTTGATATATTTTTGGCATCTCCGGATTTCCTGCAAGATCGTGGTGAGGAAAGGCTAATCACAGGGTGTGCTCCAGGGCTGCGAAAATTAGAAATGATTATTTTACCCAGGTTGCAGCAAAATGAGCGTGCTGCTCCCCACCCCAGTGGGGAATCACTGCTTGTTTAAAAGACGTTTCGTTTTGGCAGTTCTCGCTGAGTATATTTAATCGGCAACACTTCAGCTCCTCTGGCACTGCTCCATTGCCTAAATTGCCATTAATGAAATCAAGCATGTCTTGTGTTTAATTTTTCAAGGTGTGATTTCAAATATTTGCTTTGCCTTTGTACCTGATCCACCTGCACCCCTAACACTTCCTTTTCTTTTCTTTTCTTTTCTTTTCTTTTCTTTTCTTTTCTTTTCTTTTTTTAACCAAGCTCTCGGCTTCGTGATTAGCTCTTAGCTGAGTTTTCCCTGGCTCTCGGGTCACGTTGCTCCGAGCTTTGAGAACTAGCCACCTCCCAAGCCAAATTCTCTCCCAATTTTGTCGTGAGCCGGACAGGGAGATGTATATCTCCGCACGGATATTTCGCATTGCTGTTGGATTGCAGCACGCGGGAAGTTTTGCCCGGTCTCAGCTGCTCTGCCCTCAGAGCAAGGGCAGGGGCCGTTAGAGGCAGCTAAGAGGAATGCCGGCCCTTTCTAGGACACGTCTCCGTTTGCTCCGTATCCACGAGCAAACACGTTTCCCAGGTGCCTCGTTTGCGTTTCAAGCAATTTGGCCTCTGCTTTCCTCCCGTGTGAGGCAGGATGGTGCCGAGGGCAAGCCGGGCGCTTTCCCACTCCTTGGGATACGTTCTCCTGCGGAGAAGGGCGACCCGGATGCGGAGCACCCTCTGGTTTAGTCTCTAGCTAGCAGCTCTTTCAGGGCCTAGATGTTGCTTCCTACCTCGGGCCTGACCTGGGCGAAGAGCCAGGAGTTATTCTCAGCCTAACCGAGTGGCAGATAGATATAGATATATAGATATAGATCTCCGAATGCCAAATCAGAGACGTGTCCGTGGCCACGGTGCTGCTAGCGCATTGACTCCGGCTGGGTCTTCAGGCTGGCCTGATGTGCAGCGAAATTACCCGGAGCGGTGGTTTGCAGGACCTCTTGGCGGTTTGCAGGTTTTGGGGGGCTGGAAGGCCCAAGCCCCCCTGCCCGGTGGTTCAGGGCGCCGTCGCGGGCTCGTCAGCCCGGCGTGGAGACCCCCCGTCTCACCCGCGTGCGGAGGCGGCCCCGGCCACGCTGCTGGTCGCCGGGAGGCCCGGCTGCTTCGGCGTCGCTGGGGGATCTCGTCCAGGTTCCCGAGGAATCCTGGTCGGAAGAACCAGGCCATGAAACCTCCCCCTAAGGCGTAATGATTCTCCTCTCCGAGCTGATTGCTCTGCTGCGCTTTTTCTTCCCCTGTTCGCCCACAGGCGCAGCCAGCCGTCGTGCAAAGAAGAAACTTGGAAGGGACTTTCGCGCTAAGTGGCTCGAGTCGTTCCTGCAAATTCGTTTTAATGGCTTTTCGTGGCCGCAAAGAAGAAACGGCCAACAAACACCCTGAAACTGGTGGCAGGGGATGAGGCTACGGAAAGCTCCAGGGAAAGGCTGTTAGAGGCCCTGAATTTCCCGGCTGCGAGCAGCCCCCGGCCCCCGCCAGAGCCCAGCCCCAGCTGGGAGACTTGCCGGAGTGATGACTAACGGGAGCCGCGCTCTCACCATCTGTTGACCACCGATGGCTCCGCCACAGAGAAGCAAAATTAGATGTTTGAAAAAAAAAAAAGACTGAAAATCGCTGCAGTTCTCAGCAGCCCGAGGTGGTCAAAAACACCACGGGGGAGCTGATCCGGAGCAGGGAATAGCGCTGGCAATTTCCAGGCAGGAAGGGGGGAGAAAGAAAGGTGTCGCCTGGAGAGAGCGGTCTCGTTTTGCCGAGATGGCAGAAATCCACCTCCGACCCCTGCTCCCAAGGGGAGTTTTGGGAGGCGGCAGCAGCTGGGCTGTTTCTGGGATGAAAAATCTGTGATGCCGCATCGAAACGCTCCCGTTCGCACGGGCTGCGAGAGCAGCCGCGTCCGGCGCGCGGAAACAGAAGCCGCGATGAGTCGCGTGGAGCCAGTCCTGTCGCCTATGGGTTGCGGTATGTCTCTATACAGTTTTTAGAGATTAACAGATCCCCAGCTGGCGTAAACCGATGCAAACGTGCTGCCTGCAATAGAGCTACACCCAGGCGCGCTGAGAATCCGGCCCGGAGTTTATATTATATGTCTGTATTCCGCTTCAATTATGCTCTAAATATCAGCGACAAAAATAAACTGTTTGGCAAACAAAGACGACTGTGTTCCCGCTATTCCCAACTGCTCGCTTTCGAAGTGGTGTTTATTGCCTTGGGCCCACCGATATCGTCAAATAGGACAGGCTTAGCAGCCAAAGGCTCAGGGCAAATATTTTCGTCATCCTGCCTCGCAAATGCTCCTATCTTGCTTGCACCAGGACTGCAAAGGCACGGCGGAAATAGGCCGGGCACCTCGCTGCTCGTCCCCGGGGAGGTCCCGTCCCCGCCTCAGCTGGGCGCAGCCTCGCGAATCGGTGTCGCTAAGTTCGTTCTTTTAAAAAAAAAAACATGGAAAAAAGAACAAATTCCCTCGCTTGCTTTCTGCTGCCCTGGTTTCCCTTTGCAAGCGCTCCGTTTGTTTCCTTTCGGAGCCGGCGCGTTGGCCGCGTTGCGACCCTGCCACCCAAGTGGGCTTTGCTGGCAGAGCAAACTGCGCAGCCCCGTCTCTTTGGACCGTGCGTTTCGGTGAAAAACCTCTTTCTCTGCAGATCCGTCCCCAAGCCCCCTCCCAAAGGGGCAGCGGCGACGTCCTCGCGCAGAGCAAAGCGGCTGGGAGCGAAGCTGCTCCTCCAAGACCCAGCGCCGCCCCGGCTTGCGAGATCCCGCCGACGCCTCCGGGTTTCCCTGCTCGCCTGCGCTGGCGGCGCGCGGAGCGAGGTGGAGGCCCGCGGAGCTGCCCCGGGCGCAGGCTGCGCCGGCAGGCCGCCCTTCACCGCGCTCCGTTGCTGTGCGCTTGGTCGAAGCCGGCGAAGGGACGCGCCGTGTTTCACGAGGTTGCGCTGCTGTAGGGACAACGTAGCGTCCCCCAGCCCGTCGTGAGCCCTGCTAAATATTGGAGCGCTTATAAATACTTTAAAAGGCTCTTTGAGCCGTTATTGATGGAGTAGAAGCTGGTGCTTGGGAAAACTCCTCCTCCCCGCAGGTCGTAAAGGAGATGCGAGGAGCTGCAGCCAGCCCTAAAGGCCTGGGAAAACAGAGACGGCGGGGGAAACGCGACAAAAACCCAGGAGGGAGAAGGGTCTGCCGCAACCGCGGATGTCTAAAACACGCGTACGATAACCACAGTCTGTCCTGCCGCTGCCCGGGGCGTGATCCTTGCCATGCCGCTGCCCTCGGACCCCGCGGGGCGTCCGGCCCCGGCTCCTGCCCTGCGCTCCCCGCTCCCCGCCTGCCTTTGCCCCTCGGGCGCTCGAGCTGCTCGCGCATCCGGATTGCGGAGCGGAGACGGAACGGCGAGAGGAGCCGGCCTTAGCGGGGCCTCAGCTCTCCCTGCTGCAGCCAGCCTTGCTGGGCCGGGGACTTCGCTTCTGCGCCTTCGCAGATGTGCTCGTCTTGAAGCGAAATGGGGAATGTCGCCCCGTCGTTCTGCTCACGCACGTCCCCCAACCGCGTGCCAGCAAGCAAGTGTCTCATCGAGCTGTTCCGCAGTCCGGTCATCTCGGCAACTAAGAAAACCCGATTGGGGAAATTCAGGATATTAAAACAGCACAATAGAAACAAAAGCCTCAGCTGCTGCCTCTGGCTCCCTCTGTGCTTGCAAGACTCCGCGCCGCTGGGCGAAAGGCTGTTCATTCGCACCGCGTCCGGGGCTTCGGGGCCGTCTTTTAGAAGGGCTGCTTTGACTAATGAACGAGCGGCCTGCCGGGGCTTTAACTGCTCGGGTTGTCTGAAGAAGCAATGCGACGGAGAGTTTGCTTTTGGTGGCACAGTCTTTTGCATCGCTTTGGATTGGAAATATTTTTCTCCCATCCATCAGCTGGGATAGAAATCCTCCTCAATAAGGGACGCATGTAGGATACAGGCAAAATTCAATTCGAATCAGGCAGAAAGTCAGGGGCAGGCAGGGAAGATGGCGGTGGTTTGCTGAATTTCAGGAATTGGGTTCACCCTGTCTATAAACTGTGTTGTCCTGCTCATTGTCCAAGAATCAGCATTTGTTTAAAACGAAGTAGATGGGAGCATCTGTGGTTTTAAGCATCTAACTTTCTGAGGCTCCTTAAGCAAAGGCCACACCTGAACAGCATTACACACACTCGATCCGTCTGCATGAACAGGACCGAAGCAACCCGTCGCTCAATGCACCAACACGCAAGAGAGGAGAAAGTCTGGGGGCATATAGACATTACAGACTTGATTAAAATCACCTGCTGGTTATTAAAAGCTCAACAGCACACACACACACAAAAAAAGTCATTAAAAAAAGCCAGATGCCTCCGAGAGTGAGGTAAGAGCATCCCCGTCCTTTCCCTGAGTTTTGCCCCAATTGCTCCCTCTGGATACCTGCCAGGTCCTGCAAGACCGGGGCTGCCACCAGCCCCGAACATCCAGGCGCCCCCAGCTTCCCGGCAGCTGCAGCGCAGGGGTCAGGCCCGAGAGGCGAGCCAAGACCCTAAAGTCGAAGCCACGGCCAGGCTGCCGTGAGGGCTGCACGGAAACACAGCAGCAAAACTGCGGTGGGTGGGAAACGCCGTTTTCTGGAGGCCAGAACTTTGCATGGGAAAGGGCTGGTTGGGACAAATTTCACCATTTTAAAAAAGCCAGGGGAAAAATGTCTAAATTGCCGAAACAGGGACCATTGGCAGTTGCAGAACGACCTTTCGTTCTGTGAGTTAAGAAGAATAAATAACCAAAAAGAAAACAGAAAAAAGATCAATATTGAAACACCGCATTCAGACTGACCTGACACCATCCCCCCTCCGCCACCGAATGCCTCACGTTTCAGTTTGCAGAAACCGTCAGAACAACGCTCCGAAGCGCGCGTATTTGTGGGACGGGACAGAGCCTTCCCCGGGCAGAGCTACGGAGAAGCTCGCTCAGCAAAACCTCCTTCCCGAGCTCCGGCAGTTCGTTCCCTCGCTCTCGGATAACGAAACCCCGGGCGAGGCGACCACGCAAACCGTGGAGCCTCTGACCTTGCACAGCGACACCTTCAAGCCCGGCGTCATGCCCAAAACGGCCGTCAAAGCGAGCCGTGTTTTCACGTTCTCTCTGGTTTAAAACGCGCTTTACGCCTTAGCGGCAGGGCTGCCCTTTGCTTGGTCGCCCTGCAGCAGGAGGCCGCCGTTGTGCTGGGCTCCCGGGGCCGGGGCAAGGCGGGGAAAGGATCGAATTGCCCAAGGAAACGCGGGCTGGAAGAGCGCCAGCACGGGCTGCGCCGCGTTAGCAGAGCCGTGCGGATAGGATTTTGCTTTTGACATTGGGTTTTGTCCCTTGGGTGGCATTGCTTGAATGAGGAGGAGGCAGCGGGCGAAGCGCAGGGAGGCCAGGACAGAGGTGAAGACCTTTTGGCCAGCAAATCCCAGCGGTGATGGGCCGGTCGGGGCGCTGGGCTTTGCCCCGCGGCCGTCCCCCCTCGCCGGGACCCTTGACACCAGCACCGGGGTGAGCCCCGTTTGGCTCCGTCCCCCTGGTTTCCAGCCTATCCCCCGTGCTCGCCCCAGCATCAGCGTGAAATTAGAGCGAATTCATCCGAGTTCTGTAAAACCATCTCTACCCTCTTTTTTCCTCCTCCCTTCTTCCCCCCGCATCAACATGCTAAACTGGAGTTCCTGGTAGCCATATAAATATAGAAAACACAATGTTTTGACTCGAAACAAGCGTGCATCTTGGAGCCCGTCTGACACTACAGCTAACTAGGATGGTGTTTTCAGGGCTGTGCAGATGTTGTCTCCACCTCTTAGTGTGGATGGCTGTATAGCACATTATCCCACCTGCCTTTCTATTATGTATTTTTATATATTAATTAATATTTTATATGTATTATCTATACACAGAGACATGAATTGGACTCCTTTGGCGAGCATTAGTGCCCCGGGCTTGTCGTGAGCGATGGATGGAGCAGGTGGGACTGCACATGGATGCAAGGGCGCAGGGGGAATCTGGGGTCTGGGCTTGCGACAAACCCCAGCTTTCTGGAAACCCAAGAGTAATCCTGATACCGAGTCTTAAATTCACATGACTGGTGAAAAAAATAACCCAGCAGAAACCTTCCGTCCATTAGAAAAGACTTCCAAGTCATAATCTAGTTCGTGTCACGCAAAGCTCCTGTGGGTGTAGGTTGGGATTTGGCCTGAATAAAATATGCCGAGATCCACACTGAGAAAACCCACCAGGGGCGTACAGCGCTACGGCGGCGATGGCGTCCTAGTGCTACTGCCCTGTACCTCCTCTTCTGCTTAACTAGGGTCATGGGTTAAATCGGTGAATGGCATCTCTTTATATTAAAGCAAAAATTCCTCCTCTCAGGCTTATGAAGCCCACGTATTTGTCGGAGAGATAAAGGCAGTACCTCTGCACACGTTCCGCTCTTTGAAATACTGTGTTTACAGGAAAGAGCCCTGTTTTGACTGGACTCACACAGCACAGAGCTGAAGCAACATCGCACGTTTTGGTCCGAATTCTCCTGTCCTCATGCGGTTAGGCTTTTAGCCTTTGGGGTGGGGTGAGGGGGGGCTTCCTTAAATAGAAATGAACAGGGATTTAAAAGCTAAATTCTGTATCCTTTCCTTGCAGAAAAATCATTTGTCCCTATCAGATATCTCAAGACTTATGTATTCCAGGATCTCTGCAGGATATATGGGTGGATAATTTCTGCATCAGGCTGTCCTCTTTAAGTTAAAACATGATTTTCTGATGTCTGAGTCTTGATTTAAAGTCTTCAGGTGATGGGGAATCCAGCAGGTACCGAAGTACCTTGTTTTCCTAGTTGATTAGCTTCACTCAGAAACACAGCCCCTTCCTAGCCTGAAGCTGCGTGGGATCCCGATCTGCTCGTGCGACCTCCTTCTCCCTTCCTCTAGGGGGTAAAAGAGCCCCCTTCTCTCACACGTCCCTCCCCCACGCAGATACTCGTAGGCCAGGACCAAGTCGCTACTGAACGTCTTTTGTGGATCCAGACTAAGCTCCCTTCACCTCTCGCTGTAAAAGCCTGGTTTCCGGCGCTAATGTAATTCTTGTTCCTGTTATTCCAGGAAGGGTTTTGCTAATGCTAGGTATAAAAATAATGCAGCCTTTCTTCTTCCGCTTGACACTCCCTGCTCGCACACAAAGGATTGCGTTTGCCGCTTTATTTACAGCGTCGCACCGGGGGTTGTATTCGGTGGGCCACGCACCATTGCTCTTCGGCCCTTTCCACAGTCGCTGCTCTGCAGAAGGCATTTGCCTGTCTGCTCTGTGTGACATGCCTGCTCTGCTGCTGGACGTGATTTCTCACCTGACTGTTTGAACAAGACCTTTTCAATCAAACAAGCCAAGACGGCCGGTACAACTGACTGGTTGCCATCATTAACTGCTGTTCTACCTGCTTTGGGGTCACTGGCACGTTTTACCAGCAGTGATTCTGTATTTTCTTCCAGGTCATTGATAAAGGTACTGAACAGCACCGAGCCAAAACCAAGCCTCATCGAGAGTCTACCCAAAACACCCGCTGCATACCAATACCTCACTGATCATTATTTTCTAAAATATGTGTTGTTACTGGGGTTTAGTCCATTGAATATGGGCTGCATTGATTTTTTTAGAGTGCTACTTTTCTTAATCAGAATGACTCTAAATAATGTGAATTATAGGAATCTGTTTTATCAATAGTTACCTCCATCAACCAAGCCTGTAATTTCATTTAATTACTTTTTAATTTTTAAATAATTCCTCTCATTCTTTTTTGCTCACAGCTGTTTTTAGCTTAGGGAATAGGGCTTTTTTGAAGTTGCAGGTATATTGTTGTCCAGAACCACATTTTGCTTGCTCTCATGAAATGAAATTGCAATGCAATCATCTGCATCTAGAAAACCATCATTTTTCAGCCGGGTGACCAACTCATTACGAGCTACGAAAATACGGTCTGACACAGAAATACCTCACACTGATAGCAATTTTTTTTTTTTTTCATTTAGGAACTTATCTACAACTTCTAGAAATCCCAGGGATGCTTCTCCAGCTGTAGCACGAGACCTTCGGCATCCGCTCCCCAGACTGACGTTTCCCATCGGGCTCGCGGATGGTTCCTCGCGCTGTGCTTTGGAAGAGATGCTACGGGAGCTGGCCCTTCTCCTGCCATGCTGTTTGGCCGTCAGTAGCGACGCTTTGCCCCCGCAGGCCCCGCCAGGTAAGCTGTTGTTGGCACGCGGGTCTCTAGGCCTGCGACGAGCCACCAGCGTTGACGACATGCCGGCGGCGTGCCCTCCCCGCCGGCCGCCCCTCTCGTCCCGCCCGAGCTGCCTGCGGGCAGCGCCGCAGCGGCCCCGATCGCCGCGCGGGCGCCCAGCGACCCCGGTCTCCCCCGGTGAGCGCTTGCCGCCCCCCTGGCGTTGCCGGAAAGGCGGCGGGGAGCTGCCCTGCCCTCGGCCCTGCCGCCGCCGCCGCGCGGGGGCTGCGGAGGCCGCGGCTCCCCCCGCCGCGCCGCGCCGCGCCGCCGCCCTCCGCGCTTCAGCACCGCGGACAGCGGCGGCGCTGCGGCAGCCGGAGCCGGGACCGCCGCGCGTCCCCCCCCCCCCCCCCCCCGCGCCCGGTGCCGCTCCGCCCCGGGGCCGCGGCACTCACCGAACATCTGGATGTGGCCCTTGGTGATGGGGTTGAAGCTGCCGCAGGCCAGCAGGATAACGTGCGTCTTGGTGGTCTCCGTCATGGCCCTGCCCCGGCCCCCGCTCGGCCCCAGCCCCGGCTCCGGCTCCGGCCCCGGCCCCGGCCCCGGTCCCAGCCCCGGCCCCGGCCCGGCCCGGCCGCTTTTTGTGTCTCGGTGCGGCTGCGGCGGGAGCGAGCGAACGAGCGAGCGAGGGAGGGAAGGAAGGAGGGAGGGAGGGAGGGAGGGAGGGAGGGAGGCGGCGCCGCGGCTGCGGGAGCGCGGCCCCGGCCGCCCCGCCCCGCCCCGCCCCGCCCCGCCGGGCGCGCGCCTGCACGTGCCCGCGCGCCGGGGCGCCGCAGGGCTGGGAGAGGCGGCGCAGCGCGCACACGCGCGGGGGCCGCCCGCTTTGCGCGTCCCCCCCCCCCGCCCGCCCGCCCGCCCGCCGCTTCCCGCCGGCCCCGAGCTGAGCCCTTCCTTGCCGGCGGGGAGCCCCGTCCTCCCGCCGCCGCCGCCCCCTTCGCGATTCCCCCCGCTGAAGGCCCCGCGCGGCCCCCTCTTCCCCCGGGAGCCGGCCGGGCGCCATCGCGTAGCCGCCTTCCCGCCGGGGCGAACGTTCGCCGTCCCGCGTCGCGCTGCCCCTCGTCGCCCTCCCATCCGCCCTCCCTACGGCTCCGCGGCCCAGCCGGGCCCTGCGGGGCGTCCGGGCGCTCCACGCGTCCGTCCCGCACCCGCCGGCGCGGCCTGGCGCGCGGCCCCCTCGGAGGGGCTGTGCAGGCCGCGGGCTGCGGAGAGGCGGCGGGGTGGCGAGGGCGGCCGGCTGAGCTGCCCGGAACGGAACAAAGCGTTAGCAGCCAGCCCTGCTCTACGCGCAGCGCGGGGAGGAGACGGCAGCTTGCATGGCTTAGCCAGAAGTTCTTACAGACAGGAAAAAATATCCTCAGGAAGGAGGAAAAAAATGATGTTAAGGGTGTAAATGTCCGTTACCACCAGCAAAAACCCTTAAAAGGATCCTATTTGATCACTGGTGGGAGCCTGGAGGGGGAGCTTGCTGCTGCAAACACAAAACTCTCCGGATTCTTAGAGGTTCGCTCTCAGCATTTTTCTCAAAGCCGAGCGAAACCCATGACAACAGGCGCGTAGACGCTACGGCTGTGCCAGGGTCCCTGCTGGGGAGCCCCGCTCGCAGCCCTGCCGCGGTGGGTACGTGCGCCAGCGCCGCAGGGGCCCGTTTCCGTTGTCCGTGCGAGGAGGGTGGTAATAAATAAACAAACACGGCCAAGTCGGGAAAGGTATGACACGTTTTTGTGTTTTCTCCCTACACCTTCTTACTGGCTATGTAAGGACACTCGATGTCTCAAAATACGGGATGGGATCTGGGGTTTTCTGTGAGGGGGTTTTGTGCTGTTCCTCCCAGCTAACGCCCCAGGGTAGAGATTTGCTGCTGTAGGAGGAGTTGCGGCTCTGCAGTTTGATACTAGCGCGGCGTTCGGTCTAACCCTGCCTTTAAATCCACAGACTTTAATTATCTTTTAGAAGCCTCAGGATGACATCAGGAAAGGAGGACGTTCTTTAAGCCTCTCTATATTACCTGAAGTAGCACGTAGAGGCTGTGATTATTAAAGTCTGCTGCTTCCCCCGCTCCCAGGGCCAGCAAAGCATCTCGGCCGAGGCCATTTGCTGTGTGCGGGAAGTAGGGAGGCGCGGGCAGCCCTGGGTGTCGCGGCCATGCGTCCAGCTTGGATCGGTCACCGTGTGTCAGCTAGGCAGAAGCTAGGCTCAGTCCCTGGAGCTGCTCACGCATTAATAGCACATGTCGTGTTTGCCACATCTGCCCTGATCCCACAAGCTGGGGCCTGTGAGTGAGCGGCCCACTTGTGAGGAGCAGCTTGTGAGACTGAGGTCTACGTATCTCTTGTACGGGATCATGGGAATAACATTGGGAGTGTGTAGGAGGAGCGGGAATATGGGCAGCAGAGAGGAGGGTGCTGGGAGCTGGGTCAGGGCCCCCAGACTATAGCGATGGACACACTCAGCCGAGGTCCAGGTCTCTAACTCTCCCAACGGGGGAGAGCTGTGCACTCTCTAAAATGCCTTCATGAAAAACCCTCTAAAACACAGGGAGCACAAGGTTCCCAAAAGATTACACACCAGGTTTGCAGGGATACAGCACTCCTTCCCTCACTGATCCCTTCTGCTTTCTCAGAAACCATACACCAAGACATCCATGAAGGCATCATCTGAAGATATGTGAGGGCATCACCCAGAGACATGTGAGGGCATCGCCCAGAGATACATGAGGCCATCACCCAGAGACATGTGAGGGCATCGCCCAGAGATACGTGAGGGTATCACCCAGGGCTTGTGCAGTGCCTGGCTGATGAGATGGGTACGCTGTGCGTGCAGGCACTGCGCTCCTTGGGAAATCAGGGGCCGGGCTCTGCCTCCTGCTCTTGCTGTGGCAGAGCTGAAGAGCTTAAAGTCTGGTCTGCCATAAATTGGCACAGCCGGAAAAATGTGAATAATCAGACAATTTGTCTCTTTGGTGGTAGCCCTGGCCGCGGCGCTGCAGGGCTGGGAAGCTTCGGTGGTGCTGCAGAGTGAGCAGAGACTCTCCTGGGGCTGCTTCTTTCTGGCGCCGCGTCCCGTGTCCACGCAGCCCCACGGCGATGGCTGCTGTTTCTCACTGGGTACCCCAGGACCTCACTCCTCCTTGGCTTGTTCTCCTTCCCCCCAAAACGCTGCAGGTCACTGGGGCCCTCCCATGTGCCCTACATATGCTGCGGCAAGGGGCAGCACATGCCTTGCCTTGATCACACGTGTGTGCTGGCTGGTCCTCTGTGTGTGTGTCTCTTCTCTCTATTTTCACAAAACTTGTTCACCAATTTTGCTAAAAATTGGCCAACAAGTTCGAAAGCTGCCTGTGAAGACTAATACACAGCCTGCGGGACAGAACGCATGACTGCATTAACCTCTTTTCTGTAGGAAATCAGGCTAAGAAATGGCATGTAGACCTCCCTGCGCTTAAAAAAATGCAGTGCTGATAATCTTTTCTGCACTGGAGCACTGATGAAAGGTTGGGGGCTTGTTTTAGTGTTTTCTCCCCCCAGACTGATTTAATAACACATCAATGTTTTCTTCCTTTAACAGGAACACTCTAGTGTCTCTAGCTGAGGTAGCAACCGTTGTCCTTCCAACCACTGCAGCCCTTGTCATATGAGAACATAGCTGTGCGTCTTCTAACCACAGAGCCTGGACCCTGCAGAGGTGCAGCTCAGCTCATCACAGGCAAGGCAGGGAGCCTGAGCAGAGCCGCGTGCTGGCTGCGTGAAGGGCAAGGAGGCAGGAGGAGCACAAGTGAGCAGAGACGGCAACGAAAGGAGAAGCTGGAGCTAGTGAAGCGTGGGATATTGCCAATTTTCTTGAACGCTACATTTGTTTTTCAGCTACCTACATTTTGGACACTGTCTCAGAAAGTGTTGCTGTTGCAGAGGGTCCCAGTGCAAAGAGCTTGTGTTACAGTTTCAAGGCTCACTGGCATGATGACAGCAAGAGTTCCCACAGCTGAGCTAAAGCCCTGTTTTACCTGCAGCTGGCTTTGACTGACTCTTCCACGCTGGCAGGAAAGGCAGATGCTGATATGAAGGCTGGAGACATGTAGCAATGCTGCTTTGTGTTAAGAGATCTGATATGAAATGTGGGATTTTGCCCTTTACTAAGAGACTCCTTCACTGACTCCTTTTAAAGAAAAGAGACCGAAGTTCAGGCCAGACACTTGAAAAATACTTTTTGACCTAATCCCGTTCCCCACTAATTTTGCATGGAAAACACTCATGCAGGGGAGGGTGTTTTTCCTTTTGCTTTCCGTAGGTTGGGCTACCTGCAGCCATAGGAGCATCAGGTGCCACCACTGCAGAACAAAGTAGAGATGGAGAGACCCGAGTGGTGCTGAGCGAGGTGAAGCAAGTTTTGGCGCTGGAACGACACGTGTGAGGATCAGCGAGGCGGATCAGCATGATGGATCAGCGAGGCCCAGGCATGACCCGCAGGGACAGGCACCGAAAAGCTCGTAGGTGCAGATTTCACACCTGTGAACAAAACCGCAGGGCTGCAATGAAGGAGGGACAGCCCCAGCTGTGCAGGTCCGATGAGCAAACACTCACCAAAGCACCATCCTCGCTCCCTGCCGGCCCGAGCTGTGATCTTTTGTGCTGCGAGAGGGCCCAGAGACTCCCAGATGATTTGGGGTTTGTAGCAGCACTGCCAAATTGCTACCCTCAGACTTCCAGTTGGGCGTGAAGTTAGGCCTGAAACAGCACCTGTGATTCACAGCGAGGGCATTTCCGCATGCGGCTCTGTCCTGCCCTTCCTCGTCCCCAAAGCCAGGCCTGGTGAGTGCGTGGGGCTGCAGCGGCAGGCCACGGTCTGGGCTGGTGCGCGCCGCAGCGAGGGATGGGACCTCCTTGTTCCTCCTCGTTGTTGCTCCCGTTGGGCTCAGGAGGAGCAAGGGAAACCTTCTGGCTTAAAGCTTTTGACCTGACAGCTCTGTGGTCTCTTTAAAGGAACCCAAATTCAGATGGTTGCAGAAAAGGGCGATTCCTGTTGGGGCCGGGAGAGCAGGCTTCTCCGCGAGGGCAGGCGAGCAGGGAGCCCAGCTGAAACCTGTCTCCAGGGTGAAGGGTGGAGGCCTCTGAGGAGGCTCCTCACGTCTCTCTCCCGGCTCCTTTCCCTCAGGCTGATCCCAACTGATCCCAGCAGCCAGCCCTGAGCACTGGCATCTGCTCGCTGACCCCCCTCCTTCCTTCCCTTCCCTCTCGCTGCTGCTGGCGCTAACAACCAGAAAACGGTGATCTAGTCCTTTTGCCTGGTTACCCCACTGCCGCGTGATTGCTAGGTCCAGCCCAAGGAGTTAGAGGGGCTTAAACTAGTCGTGAAGAATCACCCCCTGCACCTTTCAGAGTCTTGCTGTCTGGAGCTGAACAAGGGATTTTCCGTGAAGCTCTCGTCCCTGAAAGGCAGCCCTGTAACCCTAGGAATTTTGGTAATGCAACAACCCACGTTTTAAAAAAATGCTATTTCCCTGAGAATAAAGGAGCAAAAGATCTCCTCGAATTAAGGAGTCACTCTATGACACAGTTGGAATAAATCCCGTGGCTCCAACAAAAGCATGTTTTTCACAATTTTTGAGATATAATCTGCATGCAGAGATACAATCTGAATGTACCTAAACAAAACTAAGGCCTGCAAACCAGCCTCTGGGAAGGAAAGGGTTTGGCAAGTATAAGGAGGCCAGAGCAGACTGGCAGATTGTGCCAGCTGAACCAGTTGAGGTTGGACAAATGCCATGGCATAACAGCTTGGGATCACACCAGGGCAGGGCTCGGGCGGCAGCTGCCACCACGTGAGCCCGGTACAGCCGCAGGGAGCCCCCGGATCGGACATGACCAGGGTCTGAGGCCAAGGGCAATGGGACAGCCTGGCCTAAAGGGAGAAATCTTCCATTTCTGATGACCCAAGCTATGAGAAGACATCCAAACCAGGAAGAAGTGAGCAGGCTGGGGCTCTTCAGCCAGTGAAAGAGGTGATTTACAACAGAGGTCTGAAAATTCATGAGTAGCTCAGAGAACATGGCCAGGGATCAACCAGTGACCATCTCTTCCCCTTCAAGAGCTTTTGCTCACAGCGTGGTTTGTCCTGTCCTGGAAAGCACTGCCAAAGGCCTACAGTGCTTGGGATCGAGGGGACACGTCAGGACTGTGCCCAGCCTGGTGTGGTGATCCCTGTGAATTGTCCCCAGGTGCAGCACTTGTAGGACATCCGACTGACTTTTCAGGATATCTCCTCCGGAAGGTCAACTCGGTAACAGCTTTCTCTCTCGCCTGTGTCCAGCAGCTCAGTGCTGGCCACAGATGCAGTCATCTCTTCAGGCATTTTAACGTCTCTAATTCTGCCCGAGGTTGCAGCTCAGCCGTACGAGGGAGATGGAGCTCCGCAGTCACCGTCTGAGCAGGGTTAGGCAGGACAGGGGTGCGAGAGGCAATAGCATGGAGGCACGCGGTGCGGCTCTGCAGGAACGGCGGGTTTCTCTTGCTCTTCAAAGAGGGATTTCACTTTCATTTAGTGAGAAAGAGCACCCCTTTCCAAAATGCGCAGCATTTACTCTCTGAGGATTAAAAGTAAATCCCTTAGTTACTCCCTATGTATTATAAGGAATTAAAGGGGATTTCTTTCAGAAAAGCAGCATCTTTTACAATTCATTCCTTGTCTTGAAGGATGTTTGCAAGGAAATAATGGTGACTTTACAAACTTTCCTACAGTTAAAATTCCCTGAAGTTTTGTGCATAGGTTATATTTGGAGAAATGAGGTTATAATTAGGATAAGATTAGGCTTTTGCCACTAACAGTTAAAAATCCATGTAATCTAATCTGGGATGACAACAAATACATTTTAATCACAGCAACATAATTACTGAGTGGGACCAATGCAGAGCAAAATTAAGATTATTTAGGTGCCGTAATACTTTGTTTCTTCCTTCAGGATCTTCAGTTGTTTTCAAGTGCTAGTTTCCTGCATTTGTAGCGCTTTATATGGAAATAACGATGGAACGTGCAGAGGATCTGGGGTTTTGCCATTCAGTTATTGATCTATACTCTCAACCTTCCTTAGTCCTAGGGTTTTGCCCAGAACAGCAGAAAGGTGTGATGTCTCAAAGATCGAAAAGTCAATGTTTCCCACTGACACGAGGGATGGATGGTGGCTACGTCTAGACATGACAGCAGGGGGAGAGTTTACGCACGCCGAAGGGAGACTTTGGACCCCACGATGTTCACAGGACGTTCCTGGAAAATTAACGGCGTTGGCATTAATGAAGAAGGATGGGATTGGACTCCGATTTGAAGACCTGGACAACCTTGAGGAAATCTGCTCTGTCCCTCTGACTCCGTTAAATGGGGATGACGGCTCTTCCCTCATCTCGCAGCAGTGCTCCAAGGATGAATGCGTCAAAGGTCTGCGAAATGCTGAGCTCCTACGTAACGGTGGCTGCGGAAGGATGCCGCGCAGGTTCGCCTCCGGGATTATGGGACTGTCCCTCCGGAGAGCGGAGCGGCCACGCTCGGTGGCGTCATGCCCGACGCGGTGCCGTGCGTCGCCGGCAGAGCCGGAGCACGCTGGCGTTGGCGGGGCTCGGGAGGCCGCTGCCCTGCCTTGCCCCTTCCGAAGCCCCGCGGCCGACAAAACGGCAGAGCGCGGTCACCGCCGTGCGGTGCGGTGCGGTGCGGTGCGGTGGGAGAGGGGAGCCTGGCGGAGGGGTCCCCAGGGGAGGGGCGGCTCCGGCAGTGCAGCGGCTCAGGGCAAGGCCGAGGCCGAGGCCTCCCCAGCGCGGCCTAGGGCCCAGGGCTTCGTGGCCGGCCTCCTCCCGGCAGCCTGCGCCGTGGCCAGGCGGCGCCACGCGCTCGCGGCCGCGCAGGGCCGGGGTCACCGGCAGGCGCCGGGCCCTCAGCTGCCGCCGCCGCTGCCGCCGCTGCCGCCGCGGCGGGAAAGCGCCGCGGTTGCCATGGCGACACCCCGCGGCCCCCTCGGTTGCCACGGCAGCGGGCGGGCCAATGGGCGGCCGCCGCCGCGGGGGAAGGCGGTGGCGGGAGGGGGAGTCGCGCGGCGCGGCGCGGCGGAAGCGTTTGGCGGTGGCGCCGGCAGGAAGTGCGGGTGAGGGGGCGGGGCCGCGCCCGGAAGCGCGGCCGGCGCGGCGGGAGGGGGAGGGCGCCCGGCGGCGCGGCGCGGCGGGGAGGCGGCGGCGACGCGTGGCGGCAGCGGCGCGAGCGGCGGCGGCGGCGGCCCGGGGCCGGCGGGAGCGCGCGGCGGCGGCGGCGGGAGCGGCGGGCGCCCTCTGCCCGGCCGGAGCCCTAGAGCGGGGACACCCCCGCCCCTTCCTTCCTGCGCGCCCCTCCCCCGCGGCGGCGGCGGGGCCCAGCACGGGAAGATGGCGGCGGCGGCCGGAGGCGGCGGCGGCGGCTCGGCGGCGGCGGGCCGGCCGGGGCTGTGAGGCCCGCGGAGGGAGCGGCGGGCCGGGGCAGCGAGCGGCGGAGGATGAGCCTGCTGTGCGCGCAGTACCTCCGGTGAGCGGCGGCGGCGGCGGCGGCGGGGCGGGCGGCCGCCTGCGCTGAGGCGAGGCGAGGCCGGCGGCGGCGGGAGGCTGGGGGCCGCCCGGGGGTGCCCGCGGCCGCCTCGGGGCCCCGCCGGCCCCGGCGCGGCTGAGCGGCGGCGGCAGCAGCAAGGTCAAGCCGCCGCCGGGGGTGGGCGGGGGTTACCGGGCTCCCGCGTGGGTGCTGCGGGTGCCCGCCGGGCCCCTGAGCCGCGGCGGGTCCGTCCCCGGTGGCGGGGCGAAGTCGGTGCCCGGGCGGCTCTCGGGAGGGGAGGGAGGCGGGTGGCGCTCGGGGTCTCGCCGTGCTCCCTCGGGCCTGCGCGAAGCCCCGCGCGGCGGGTCGCCTTTGGGCCCGGCCGGCCGAGCGCCGGCGGGAGAAGCCCGTCCGGGAGCTCGGGGCTCCCACGAGACCGTTCGCGGAACGGAGACGCTCTGGGCCCCCCGCAGCCCGGGGCGCCGGTGCCGCGCGTTGACGCGAGCTGAGCTTTGGCAGGCGTCGGGTGAGCTCGGGCTGTGAAGCGGTGTCCTCCTGGGGGCTTTGAACAGCGCCCTGCAAGGTGTGAGTGGCTTTTCAGGGCTTAAAAATGCTAAATAGCACCTCCCCCCCCCCCAGCCCTTCTAGAGCACCTCGCGAAGAGGGGGAGTTTGTATCCCTGAGCACCCCAAAAGGGCATGCCCCTTCTTTCTGACGGGCAAGGGCCTGGGGAAGGGTTTCTGAAGAGTGGGGTCAAGGTGCGTCCTGCACATCCGAAACGCTTTCTCTCCAGGGTTCTGAAAACACTTCGGCTCTCTCCTCTTACCGGTTCGCCCGATCCTCCTCTTCCTCCCCATCCTCTCTTGTATCTCTGTCTGCCTCTGCCTCCTTCTGGTAGTCCAGATCTTGTCTCAAGCTCATCTTTCAAAAAAATAAAATAAAATTAATATTATCTTTTCTCTAATAGCAACAGTCTACAAATCTTACTCTCTTCTAGGCCTCTAACCTATGCTGCCTTAGAATCTCTGTTTCTTTCTTCTCACTTTGTGAATAATAGCTCAAAAATGTGTCTTCTTCTCAGTTCTTCTCTACCAGTAAAAGGTTTGTCTTTTGTATTGCTCGTGGGTTTTTTTGTTACTAACACAACAGTCTCTTGCTTTTTGGCCCCCAGTGTTTAGGAACTCTTTTGCTGCCCTCCAGCCTCTGCCAGGCAGTACTTCTGAAGTCACGCTTGTCCTGCCCAAGTCACCATCCCTCACTGCCAGGCTTCTTGCTATCGTTTTGTATCCTTCTGCGCCAACCTCAGGATTCGCCTTGCCTGCGAGCATGTAGGCAATAAGCACCTCTTTTTGCTAACTTCGTTCATCTGAAACCTTATCGCTTTTTCTGATTGCTTTATGTTTATATAGTTCTTAATACAACAGGGCTGAAGCACCTAGGCACTAATGTGTTACAAATAATGATTCTTATCTTTGTCACCAAGAATCTTATCTCCTCCTTTAAAAAAAAAAAAAAAAAGCAGCGCCTCAAACTCTTCAAGCAGTTTGTAATCAGGAATCTTCACATTCCCCCCTCTAAACAACATTCGTTTTTGTTCCTCTGTGTTAGAGGGTAAGTTTGGGGAGAGAGAATGTCCCTAAAAGCCATGAAATGATTTTTACATCCGCAGCTGTAATACTATGTATATTTAATTGTTTAACTTGCGTATGGTAGAAAATGAGGTACTGAGATGTACCAGGGTGCAAGTTCATAAGGAAAGAGAACAGGGAACAGAGCCTCAGACTCTCGGAGCCAGTCCTCTTGGTCCTTTGCTTTATGGAGGAGGATATCCGTCTTCCAGTAGCACTAAAAGTTCAATCAGAATGTAACGATGAAGGAATATGGAGACAAAAGTATAATGATAGAAAAGGGTAGCTAAACAAAACATTCTACCAAATGAAGACGTTGGGTGATTAGTCTCTGCTGGTTTTTGTCTTTTTATAGCTAAGGAGGGGCAGAAAAGTTTCTGTGAAAAATGTTGCTCTGCATATTTGAAGTTAAGATAAAAGAGACCTGAATTTCTTAGGTGTAACCACTTAGTGGTTGAATAGTGAAATAATGACTCTGCAAGAATCAAGAGAGACTGAAAGAGCTACCAGGAAAGAGAGGGATTTTTAGCCAGACTGCCTTAACTCTTCCACTACCAGTCTCTTTCTTGCTATATGAATATATGAGTGAGTTAATTTAAACTTGAAATCTGGTCCTTAGAAGACTGTGCCTCTTCGATGAAAATGCAAGAACTGACAAACACCTGGGGCTCCTGCAGAAGTCTTCCAGGAGAAACAAAGGTCAGACTTAATGCCCCAAGTACTTCTAAAGTGGCAGGAGGAGAGAGGTGACCTATTTTAGGTCATCTTCATATGTCGTAAGGTAGCATTGGGGTTTTGGCTTTCTCACTCTTAATATCTTTTCCAAGGTCACCTTTTAAGAGTAGTGAATTGCATTCTGTCCTGTCTGAGGTAGGTCTCCTAGGTACGTCTCTCTGGTCCTGGTTTGAGTCACTTCTCAAGGATTTGCATTAGATCTGGTCAGGTGAGTAGAAATTTGAGAGGTAAATGCCTGGTTGTAATGGAGGTTTCGGAAAGTTCTCTCAAAGAGCTCTTAGGAAAAAGGCGCAGTTCACAGGTTTCTCTGCTCAGGCAAATGTGTTCTAGGCCTGCTGAGTCTGACTTGGCTAAAAAAATTTTTGTATCTTTTGTTCTGCTTTGGGAATCTTTAGGTACTCTCCACACATGAAATTAGTCTTGTGGGACAGTCTTCTTACAGTAATATTTCACACATCCTCTGGGTACAGAAGGAGACACTTAGAAGCGAAATATCAACTACCAGTAGGATTTCTAATGTAATGCCACAGAAACTTTCAAACACATCCCTTTTAAGACATGGTTGAGCTTAAGTCCACTTGTGTTTCCTTTAAGGAAATGTTCTTCACTGGTGATTTTATATACTCATGTTAAATATACGGCTAATATTGCTTCAGAAGTTTGGCAGATTGAGATGCAACTGTCTCAACAGTATTTTAAAAAGATGTGAACTCTAGTTACTAGTTAAATCTAGCATTACCCTGGTAGATTGTGGCTAAATACAGAATAAAAAGCACTTGAATTACAGGGCTTGAATACTGCTTAGAAATTCTAGTGCTGACAAACCAGTAGGTAGTTTCCTGTAGTCTTATGATGAGGCTATAACCAACTTCATTAAAGGTTTGACTTGTTTAATAATTTAAATTGTGGCTCTCTTTTCAAAGACTCATCAGTAGCTCCATTACACAGCAGATGCAGAAGTTCTCCTTGTGGTTGCTCCTTTGCTGTCTGCCAGTCTGTGACACACCTCTTGCAATATTTCTCCATTTTTGATGGAGGAGGGTAGAGCTGAGGTAATTCAGTGCTGCGATCTTTTGTGTGTGAGCATATTCTGGTATGGGTCCCTGATGAAGATGATGTGGAGTTGACTTCAGTCAATGCCTGAAAGACACGAACAAGAATACTATACGAAATCCAGAATGAATCCCCATGAGATGGGTAGAATCAGCTCCGTCTTCTTGCCGCCCTCCCTGCGGGCAGGGGCTGGCAGCCGTCCCCCCCCCCCCCCCCCCGAAGCCTTCCCTGCCCCGGGCTGAGCGAGCCCTGCTCCTCGGCCTCTCCTCGCAGGGAACGTGCTCCAGCCCCGACCACCTCGGGGGCTGCCGCTCAACTCGTTCCACTTGATCCACGTCTTTCTTGATTTCTCTTGATATCTGAACAAGACCAATCAATGACAGAAATTATTCCCTCCAGCTTTTTTAAGTACTAAAATCATTTATGGTACTTTAATACACTATTTACTCTTGGATTTTAAACAGAGGAGAAATAGTGGATAGGTCAAAAAACCTGTTTTGACTCTTCAGGAGGCCTCTCTTAGCATGGTGCTCTTTGGGAGAGGAGAGGGGAAAGTGTCCTGTCTTACTTTGTCTCCTTTTTTCTCCTGTCATGCCCAGGACTCTTCCTACAAGGTGCTTCTAGCATTTGATAACTAGAATTGCTGCCAGTATTTAGTATGAACAACACTTCTGATACCTTCTGGAGGGTGAGGGCAGTGGGTTGAAAAGGCAAATAAGATTAATGGTGACTACTGCTTACTACTGATGTACAAGCTTTTGTTCCTGTGCTTTTTACCTGTGAAGAAAAGCAGGGGGGGAAAAAAAAGTATTCAGCAGTTAAGTGGCTTCTCTCTGAGCAATGTCCAAGAAAAATTTCATCTTGCCGAGAGCCCTAGGACGTGTGTCATACTTAGGGCAGTTCCCCTTGAGTTCCAGCTAATGATACTCTTTGTATCAGGGTCAGTCAGGCATTGGCAGCCTCAGCAGCTCTTACTTGCTCCCCTTGTCCTACAGGGGGGAGCTGGGTTGTTTAGCGCCCTTCTGCCGCTCTGGGCTAACAGCAGTACGAGGGAGAGCTGCCCTTGATGTGTAGAGTCGCAAGTTGGCCAGGTGTGCTTCATCATAGCTCTTGCACTTTTTTTTCTTTTTTAACACCTGAGGCAACAAGGCTGAGCATTCCTTGTGTGAATGTACAGCTTAAGTTGTTGCTTCCCTTTCTTGAATGATTTTGACAAATTTTAACCATACAGAGGGAAAGAAGTTTCCAAGTTCATTATTGCTATTGACTGTGAAAGTTCTTACCTGGTTAGAAGAGAAATCCAGATTAGTGCTGTCCTTGAGAGAAGAGCAGGCAGAACTCAGCCATACACGTTTTGGCTGGCCAGCTGTTGTAAATTAGCACCTGTAGCTTCAGATTAGCTGTAATGTTTTGTGTACAGAGTGCGAGTATGGTCGGTGCAGCACGTTAGGAGTATCCGCTCTTGACAGACCAGGGAAACTGGGCCTAAATCACATGAGGGCTGACTAGCGAAGGTTCGAATGCGTGTGTGCGGTTTGGCAGAGCAATGGGAGCAAGTGGCGAGCACGTTTCGGCTAGAGTGTCTGTCAAGAGGGTGACTTTCTTTATCTATATATAAATGCGTGCTGGAGGGAAGAGGGCTGCGGTAATCAGAGAACTTGACCCTTTTTGGTTAGTGCTTGGCAAGAGTTTGGCCGTATGGATGGAAGAGCATGCTTTACGCTTGAACTGCTCCTGCTTTACCTCTTGAACCCCATCGCACTCTTCCGTTCACTTACCTCAGCCCTGACTTGACAGCATAAACTTTTGGCTAGGTCTTCAGTAAACTGGACTGGGGAACTAGTCTAGGTTAAAACTGTTTTTTTTTTTTTTTTTTTTTTTTTTTTACCCACACTGTTTGGCATGAGTTTGTTGCCTGGTTCCACTCATCATGTAACCAGACACGCGTGCTGACAAAAGGATTGAGGTTGTGTGGAACAGGAATGAAGCCCTAATGGTGAGGGAAGGGCTGGACTGCTCCTTCTAATGATAGTGCTCATTACCATTAAAGCGCTCACTGAACCTTAACACTAGTAAACAGATAATGCCTTGTTTCCTAGAATATACAAGCCCTTGAATGCCCTCACATAGCTGTATCGCTATCACACACAGATAGCGTCCCTGTGTTCAGTTTGGGCTGGGAAAGAGGAAGGAGCCCTTTTTTTTCTTCTTGCTGCAGATGCAGCTTATCATGGATGCTGCTACTGCACTTTTTTCTGTTAGGCTTGAGGCTACTTGCAAAACAATGTTCCAGTGACCTAGAAGTGCCAGTTAGTGTAAGTGAAGCTACAGCTTTTTTTTTTTAGGGATGCTTCTTGTAGTAATTAGTTCTTGTTCTAACCTGCATATTCCTGTGTAATTTGGTCTTTGCTGAAGAAGAGAAAGTTCTGTAGTGGCAGTGAAACCAGGTGATGCCCATTTGAAACTTTGATGGGGCACTTCAACAGCAGCAAACCATTTTCAGAAGACGGCCTCCTTCCTTGAATACAGGGTTTTGGAGTTTTTCTTGAAGCTTCTTCATTTCAGTGCATGGTAGAAGGTACATTTGCTGGTTACTGTTTGCTTGCTGGATGCCAAGCTATTTTATTTAAGCATTCAGTATGAAGTATAGCACGATATTCAAGCTACTTGAAAAATCTATTCCCTCTGTCCAGAGTATCTTCCATACAACAAATAGCCTGCTCAAATGATTTTTTTTTTGCCTCTGAATAAGCTGGTCTAGGCATTGAATTGTATCACTAACTTACCTCAAGCAACTTAAAGCTTTCTTTTAATCATTCTATATGGAATGGGAAGCTGCCCTGCTTTTCAATTTGCTATCTTGGTTCCTGCACGCATTTTCAGATTTTGCGGTGCTCCCCGCTCGAGAAGCAGAGGCAAGCTGCAGTCGCTGCTCAGGATCACTTAGGTCGATGGCAGAAGACAGTGACTTGATGGGAAGACGCCTTGGCTGCTTTGCTGCTTGGCTCAGCCAGCAAAAGCAGTAGTGGAAGAGGGAGTAACTGCAGACGGGCAAAAGTCAGTAGTGGAGGAGGCCGTCGCTGCAGCTCGCGTGCGTGTGGCTGGGAGGGCGGAGGGGACCCCTCGCTGTAGCACAGCGTGAGCTGTCATTTGCCTGGTTTCACTGGGTGAGGCGCTGCTGGGCGTTGTAGGCTTTTAAGGACCTTTCGTTACTGCTGTTAGAGCCTCTCAACAGCGGCAGAGATTTCCCTAGTTAGGAGCACAGTCCTCAGGATGAGGAATGGTGGAAGAGCAGTTTAGGAATATATCTATAATGTCTAAGGAGGATGTGTGAGAGGACATTGGTTATTTATCTTTGCTGTTGTTTCTTTGAACTTGAGATCTGTCCTCATCTCACTTGAAAACTTCACAGCTGCTGTCAAGCGGGGGGGATAAAAACACAGATTTGTTATCTCAAAATCTTTACTAGAATTGCATACTTTGGTGCTGTATTTTTTTTAATGTAGATGGTAGGTTTTGCGGTGTTCAGTAAAACATGGGCTTTCCTTTGTGTGGGGAGGGGTCAGGAGAGTAGCATCTTAATTTTAGATCTCCGTTTTATCCCAGTGAAAAGAAGGGAAGACTGGCTTAACTTTCGTTGTGGAAGGAAATAAGGAATCGTGAATGTGACTCCTGGGCTGTAGTTTCTCACTGTTGTGTATGGCAGGATTGGTGGCTGTATCGTATGTGCCTCTCGGATACTCGTGGTGTTGCCTGCCGTACCTCGTTGACTGTAGTTTTACAGTTGTACGGGTTTCGTCACCGGGTTCCACGTTGTCAGCTGCGCTCTGAGTATTGTCCTGAGGCCATGTTTCTAGACTCGTCTGACCACAGCTTTTCTTCCCATTTGAATTTAAGAAGAGCTGGAGAGGTGGTTCTGATCATGAGCTTGGGGACTTGCGAGACAACCAAATGAGGGGGAAATGATTTAAGCAGTGTTTTGATATTGTGCATTTCAATCGTGCTGAGTTACCTCAGCAGTTGCCTCTTCAGATCGATATAATGCTGTGAGCTGAGATGGAATAAGAACTTTTTGAGTAACCTTAGGCCTGCTTTCTTTTCTTTCTGTATTCCAGTAGGACTTTTCTCGGATTATTCACACTGGCTTCTGCACTCAAGGGATTGTCATAAGGAACCAGAAGGCTGAGGAGTCTCTTGGGATTGTTACACTGCCGTGGGCGACAGACTGAATTTCACTGATGGGACTCAAATCAGAGATACCCTTGAGGTACTTAGGAGTCCTGCTAGAGTTAATTCTCTCTTCCACCTTTAGGGCAAAAAGTATCATGTCATTTTCTGAAAATACTTGTCTCTAATACATCAGCAGTCAATTTTTCATATTTTAATTTCATTGTCTGTGTTGTTGAAAGTATCTTCTAGTGCTCAGCTCTTTTGGACAATTTTTTGCTTCATCTAATTGGTATGCATAAGTTGATTTTCTTTCTCCCTTTTTTTTCCCCTCCCTTCCCCCTCCCTTCTGATGTGTTCTCTGTTTCCAGTCTGCTGCCCCCACTAAAGTATCTCAGAAAGCTGCTGTCTAGCTTTTAGGAAGTGAGAAATTCACTCTGAATGCATTTCCGGTGTCACCTGATTGATTCTCTCAAATGAACTTGGGGAAAAGTTTCTCATGTTACTTTACAGAACCTTAAAGAGGTTAGACTCTCTTTGGCCCAACAAAATATACCTTTGGGGCATCAAGAGATTTTATTCAAGACCTGCTCTGGTGTTTCTTGGTGCCTTGATTTAATGAGGCCTTGTTAGTTGTTCCTATTCAATCAGGATACAGCAAAGGGCGGTTTGTTCTGGGCCAGCTGGTTCTAGGGTCCTCTGAACTCCAGTATGATCTGTACTGTTATCGACAACAGTTTGACTTCTTAGGTAATGTGTCAGGAATAGAAGGGAATGAATTGGTGATAAATCAGTTGGAAAGACGGTATCTTTTTCCTTCCTTTCCTGATAAGCCTATATATTCTGTTACTGTGTTTTCTGTTGGCATTAAAGCTCCTGATACTTGCTTTGCTGTGTCCTGTCTTGGTCTCACCATGGTTTGGAAGAAAGCATGTGGATATTGCTATGTCTCAAACAGTTGTGATTAAACCAGGATTTCCTGCAGCCTGCGAGGAACCTTTGGCAGACTCCAGCTTCAGTTCTTCTTTTGGTTTTGACAGTATCTTTGAGTATTTGTGCTCTTTATTTGAGATACGCTTGAAATGGTAGTAACAGTTGAAGGGTCTCTGGGGTAGTTTCATAACTAAAAATAGAAATGCTAACTACTTATACCTGTGAAGAGGGGGAGAAAGTAGGATGGGCGAGACTTCTTTTGGCTATTGAATAGATGCTAGTTGTCAGTCTTCAAGTAGTGTATTTCCTTGTAGAGGGCAATGTGGTGACAAAACTTCTGAGCAGAGCGGCTTGATCTAGCCAGCTCTGCCTCGGAAAAAGCCATTTTTTTTGGCAGGTCCTTATGATTAGCAATAAGAATGATCTCTGAAGAATTTAAATCACTTTTAAAAAAAAAAAAAAAGTATAGAAAAACTTAAAACTGTAGCAGCTCCTAAAGCTTTAATAACTAGCAGCAGATGCTACTGTAAACTCGAGGAAATGTTATTTCAATGTGGAGAAAAATCTCTGTGTGGTTCAAGGAAGGCTGATCATTAATAAAATGACCAAAAGATTCAAAGTAAGCTTGTAATAAAGCTCTAAAAGGTTTTTTAGTTTGTCTTAGTTTCATCGATATGTGTAAAGATGAGTATATATGTAAAATCTTTAACCAGAAAAGTGATAAACTGCCTAACGTATTTTGACGACGTTAATTTGAATTAATACAGAAGACCTTAATTTAGGAGCATGTCATGTGTATGTTAGGTCATGAACTTCTAGCAGTTTTTTTCTCCATTTATACGTACCCATACTGTTTCATTTTAGAGATTTCGGAGTTTTTTTCTTTTTTTGAAGTAAACTGTAGGAGTTACAGGGCTTGGGATGAAGACAGTAATAAGAGGTGGTTGGCTTGCAGTGTTTGTAGTCAAACCTTAGCTAAAATGCTCATCTTCCTATTTTTGATATCAAAGACTGAAATAACATGTAAAGCTTGAAACTAACCTGAAAGATTTTTCAATATGTTCCTAATGAAGATATCAAATGCTTGCTGATGTTGTTCAGGCAACTAATGACTATTTTGGCAGCTCCTATTGTAGATTGCTAGGCAGAAGTGAGCATGAAAGAAAGTGAGGAATGCCTATAGCAACATTGTGTTGTTCTCAGACTTTTGGGATACTCTCTCAAAATCAGACAGGTAAAATTCTGTACACTTTACATTGATTTTTTTAAATATATATGTAATATAAACTATATAATATATTTTATATATATATATTATGTTATATTTCCTTTAATTCGTGAAATAATCCTTTGAGGACTGCAAAACATAGGAACTGCTGTGCTGGAGTGTTAAGTTTTCAGATGTGGTCCCAGAGTATCTTGTCTTTAGGAGCGACAGGTAGGAAAGTCATGAAGATTTTTGAGCCTTTAAAGACAAAGGTGCAGAAAATCTTATCTGTTTGCTTGAAAATGCCATTGAACATACAAATTTCAGATTTTGAGGTTAGACCGGCATGATTCATGTAGTTCCTGTGCTTTATTGTCAAATGCTGAAATATGCTGCCAAAATTATTCTGGTTTTAAACTTGTTTTGAGTATGCTAGAATACTGTACAAAACAGCTCCAGCTTATTGTGGTTGCAAAGTGAAGTGGCAGAGTTGAGTTTGCCTGTGCAACTTGGATATACACACAGGTTGAGTTAATAACCATTACATGTGTAGTCACGTGCTGAATCTTTTCCCCACGTGGTCCCTTCTTGCTTCATTTGCGGCAAAGATTCACAAAATGTGTTCTCAGCCTAACCGAATAAGGACAAGTCACTGCCTTTTTCACCACTTTATTAAAGTGGCAATAGGTTGAGGGAGGCCAGTGGCACTTGCTGAGGGACTTTGGTGGAAGGAGGGAGCCTGGGGCCCTTGTGGTGCAGCTGGACTGCAGGGGAACCTGAGGTGTGCCGGGCTTCTTGAAGGCAAGACCTAATGCCTTGCGGGAATGAGCTAGCAAGATCACCGGAACCGGCTGCTGTGGGATCTTGAGGTCTCTGCCCCTGGGGAACTTCAAAAATAAGTTAGACAAATGTTTGTCAGGAATAGCATCAGGGCAAGGGAATGGACCATGTAACCTTTCAAGGTCCTTTCCAGGCATAAGATTTGTTTGTGCCTCAGGCTGGATGTGATAATCCAATGCTGCAGAGCCTTTTCCTTAACTGGTGCAGAGTGTAAAATGAATATAGCGAACAGGTCTGGCCTAACTGTTGAAAGGGAGTCTGCAGTCCTGGGAGTGCTGAGAACTGGATTCTATTTTGTTTTTCTGCAGAGCTTATATTTGGTGAACATCAGCTAAAACCAAAAACTTTTCCATACTTTATTCCCAAAGCAGGCACTGATAGCAGTTGACTGAACATAGCGCTAATTTCTTTGAGACAAAGTCCTTGCTAGTTTTATATCTAAAGTGTTGAGTTTAAACTTGAACTAAAATGATCTTCTTAAAAAATGCTTAATCCCCAAAAACCTGGTTAAGCTTGGAAGTTATAAATTTGCTCAGGAGCATTCCTAACCAATTCATTAATTCTTAAAACAGGGAAGGTTAAGTTATCGGTTAACCGGCGAATAACTAAGAGAGCTCTGCTGGGGAATGACTGCAGAGGCAGCAGCTCCGTTCGGGGGCGGCTGGGACCTGTTATGGCAAGAGCGGAGGGGAATGGGCGAGCGATACCCAAATTGGTTTTCCCTAGAACCCCTTTGTGTTTTAGAGGGCTTGAAAGCTTTACGCTGCCCTCTTCCTAGTAGCGTGCCCATGCTGCTTCGCTGTGTCTGAGCTAATGACGTTTGCTGGATCTGAGCTGGCTGGATTGGGCGTAGGTCTCAGCTGAATACAGGCAAGAGAGCAGCTTTTATGCATTCTAGGAATGTGTGTGTTTTGCTGGTAGACTTTCAGGTTTCGTAGCGGACAGCCCATCGGGATGGGGAGAATAGTCTTGAATGTGAAAATATAGTATGGGGATGGAGTTTAGTGTTAAAGACATGCACCTGTGAATATTAGATGATGACAGGTTGCTCTCTAGACAAGTTATTCTATATCCTTTGGAAAAACTTCAGAGGTGTGCTCCATTACTGGTACGTGCCGTGTCCTTAGCGAGCGAAATGATATGCTGCCCCTCTCCTGAACGTGGGAAAAACAGCAGCAGAGGAATCCAGGCACAGCCGGATGCTGCTAACCGGAAGATGAATTTGGGATCCGGTAACGGCGCTTTCCTTAGCTCCTTGCAGCTCAAACACATATCCTTGATACTGTGTGTCGCGTTTGTGCTTCTGTTGAAATACGTAGCAAACGTTGCTGGTTGTGTGGTCTGAGAGCGTAGTGGCCATGCATCCTCGTCTTTCATCTGAACTTACCCTATGGGATAGGGCTGCATTAATCCTGTGATGGTAGAGGACTCGGCCTCTTCTTTTTCCATAGTTCCTTTTTTGGAAAAATCATTTTGCAGATGTCTCTAGCTTAAAAGTGTGTTTCAAAACAGTGTTGCCTGTGTGTTTCCGAATGAGAATGGGGAGCTGCTTGTGAGGCCCCTATAAACTCTGGACACTAATACAGTTAGTACCCATTTAATTAATATAAATGGATGATAAAATTCTCCCTGACTGGTGGTCAGTCTTAATTCCATTTCTGTGCTTTGAGGGTTGCATTTTGTCTCAAAATGGAGAATTGAAAATAATTTCTAAGATTTAATTTACAATTAGAATCATGCTCAGATGTAATCTGAACATTAATTGTAATAGCTTGTGTAAACTATGCAGTGTCCTTTCACATTGAAAAGTCTCTTAATTCTTACGAAAAGCCATTTAAAAACTTCTGGTTGTGTCATTTGTCAAATTCTGGATATATGTTTTATTTGTATGATATTTACCTAGTTGTGAATTAAAATGAGCATGGTTGGGCAAAAACCTGCTCCGTACTGTTGTCAAATCACTACAGTGAATAATCGAAACATCGATAATTTTGGTTTAGGCTTTGTGGTTTTTTGAAGGTCTCGACTAGTTGTCTGGGCATACGTCTCAGTATCAGTGCGTAGAAAGCACGTGTTCAAAATGCTGAAGACTTTCCAAGCCCCAACTAAATCTCAGTGTTTAATAAGAACATTTTCTGTTTTATTTGCTTTTGGGGCCTACTTGGTCTTTTATCCTTCTCACCTGAATGAGTGGTACTGATTTATTGAATGTTTATTTTACTTTATTCCAGGTTTTTATACTTCTAAAATGACTTATTTCAGAACAGTCTCCATGTACAGAGCAACTGCAGGATAGCTTTCTCCACCGTATCTATTCTAGTCAATTCATTGCAAGCACGGGACTAGGGATTATGGGATTACTCCCCCCCTTTTTTTTTTCCCTCCTCCAACTCTGGTGGTGATACCTAGATATCTAATATATTTGCGCTTTCTCCACCTGCTGCTTAGCAAGGAAGTTATTCTTAGTATCTCGACTGCCCGTGGTTTGGAGTCCCCTTTAGCGGTTCCCCCTTGTGTCTGTGCAAGTTGTTCGCAGCTTTACCGAGCTGCAGCCGAATCAACTTGGGCTGCTGGGCAAGGGGTAGTTTGAGGGTGGACTGAGAGCAAGGAGAATAACGACCGACACCGAAGAGAGGCAAGATTTCTCAGTTTTATCTCTGGAGGTATTAGTGGAGGCTACAGACGGTGGTAGAACCGCCACAGCTGAAAGTCAGGATTTAGAGAAAATGCCACCTGTTGCCCTGTTCATGCCAAGCGAGGTAGGTTTCCCCCTGGGAAGCCTGTTTCATTCGTGTGGCTAGTGCCTCGTAGCAGGTGCTCTGCTCTGCAGCTCCACGGGCTGATGAGACGGCGTATTTCATCTGGGTAGCCAGAAAACAGCATTAAATTGACTATGTAATTACCAGCCATTGAATCGAATGCCCTGTAATGCTTGCCCGTGAGATTTCTTAAAATGCTCAAGGAGGCTGGCGATCTGCTCTCTAACTGAACCTGCTCTAGCCCTCCGCGCGGCTCGCAGAAAGAGCGTGGTTTTTGGAAATGGTTTGATCCTGTCAGCCTAAGCGTAGCTGATAGATGCCTGATGCTGTCTGATTTCTGTGTTCTTTCTGGATTAATTCTGGACATGATTTTCATAATGCAAAAGCTATTAAAGAAATTAAAGCTAATGTTCAATTATTAGACTTTTTTTTAGTTTTGTCAGCATTTTCCAGCCCTTAATGCAGATGTGAAGATACTACCAAGTCAGTAATTGTAATGTAACAGATGAGTACTGGCCTTGCAAAGTTTCTTGTTATCCATCTATGTATCTATGTATTTATCACAAGCAAAACCTGAAGCTGTATGCAGTCTGATCAGGATGGATTTGAGAGAGCCAGAGATAGGGGTGTCGGAGGGCATAATCTGCTTTCTGTTCAGAAAGTGATTCCTTGTGCGGTTCTAAACCTTGCAAAATTATCCTGGAAAGTAACTAGTTCAGGTGTAAACCTCTCGCATCTCCCTCACTACCCTGGTAGTAAGAACTGCCAGTACTGCTGTGTGCTGAGAGAAAGCTCCTTAATGTGGGTACGTGAGCAAGCAGAGCTGCTTGATTTTCTTTCCGAAATCCACACGTTTTTGGGAAGCAGGCTGTAAATAGCAGAGTGGATTACAAGGCACTCTTCAAGGTTTTTTTTATTTATGCCATCACACATTTAAGATAGCTCTTCAGAACAAAAGCAAGCTTTTCCAATGAAAACTAGCAAGTTTAAGGAGACAGATTATATGTTCTAAGGTTAATTGTTTTGCTGTTGACTTGTTCTCAAGTAAACAGCAAAACTGACCTGCTTTCAGCCAGTGCAGACAAGCTGTTGACCTCCCGCTCAAGTCGGTATCACTGTATGTATAGTGTAGTATTACTCTGTGGATGCTGATAAATAGATAGGATAATTCCATAAAGGTATTCATTTTTGGAGACTGTTCTCTATTAAAAACTTTCATTTGAAGGTGTTCCTTAAGAAAAATTACCCTTGTCTTCAAGGGTCACAAACATTAAAAGCTCTGTTCTTTCATTAGTTATGAACATACCTTTTCTTATGGTTATTAAACTGTTTTTATTCCTTCAGTAATTTGCTCTTAATTTTTCTATACCTAAAACATTGTCAGGGTTACATGAGGAGCTACACGGTCAGCTCCTATGGAAGGGAAGGAAAACGTGAATAGAGTTTTTGTGACTGACTTTCTCTGCCTTAACCCTGGGCAGCATCTTTCGAGAGATTAGATTTCTCCCCGATGGCTCCAGGAAAATAGTATTCCAGACAACTAATAGGTCAAGATGGAAAGTTAAAGAACAGTGTATTACTCAATATTTTAAGAATATTTTTACAAACCAATGGCTAGAATTTGTGGAAGACTCAGCTGAGCTTTTTCGAGCTAGTCTTAGTACTGGCCCGATATCCCTATTCTTGTTTGAATCCACAAGCCCAGGTTGTTGTGTGTCTAGTTTGCAGATTGCTCTCCTGACTTTGGCTTTAAAAGCTCTGCAGAACAGCCCCGGGCGTACTGCTGTTGCTGAACAGCTCTCTGTAGCCCGGGTACCGTTTCTAAGGCATTTAACTCACGTTTGCGGCCGAGGATCACACTGGCTCCTGTGATTGACGTCGTCTCTAGGCTGGAATGAGAGAGCAGAGACCGCGGTGTTCGGTGGAGACGGTCGAGCGCTAGAAACTCGAGCAGGGCAGGACGCTCCGTTCCTTCCCCATAGACTAAACAGGAGAGCAAGCATATATAAACTTTGGTTGGGGTGGGTTTACCTATTGGGAACACCTCTATTTCCCATCTTCGGACAACCGGAGGGGAAAAAATGGGTTTGAATAAAGCAGGCTGTGAGGACACTTAGGCCCTTAGCCTAGAATTGGTTCTGCCCTGACTTCAGCTGCTTGTAACAGTAAAAAGTGTTAAATTTATTGCATGTAAAAATAATAAGCTGGCTACTGTTGAAGATGTTTTTCCAAGGAAAATCACTGCCAAATGTGTGAAGACTGTCCTTTGAGTGTAAAAGGTTAGCCGTGCGGAGCATTTAGCTTGGTGACTCACAGCCTGAGCGTCTCTTGCTGTGTCAGTAATAGCTGGCAGCAGTAAAACCTCCCTGTGCGCGGAGCAAGTGGTTTCAGTGCCTTGTGAAAACGATGGTCGTTTAAATTAAATGGCAACACTTGCAAGTTTGTAGCATTAAGAACTTGTTCAATTAAAGCTGCCTAAAAAGAGTTGTTGAACAGTGCGTATGTGATGCACAAATAAATAAGCAGAGTCTAGACTTGCTTCAGACTCCCGGTATCATGGTGAAATCCTGGCTCCATCCAGTTACCCTGCCAGGCAAAGGCTTGGTGAGCTGCTAAGTGGAGCTGCGCTCTGACGGCCTGTGTTTAGGTAGGTGAAGTTGAGTGAATGGGTAAAGAAAACTTCCCAGAAAGTTGTTTGTGGTGTGGGGAGGTGTTTTCTGTTTGTTTGTTTTTCTTAAGTACCCTGGTGCTGTTCTTCAGCTGTACCAGTCCTGGATTTGTACCCAATCCTAAAATTGTGGAGGGGGAAAAAAAACAAACCCACACAAACCTTGTCTTTGACAAATTGTGGTCGACACACACTGTCTACAAAATAGTCCAGGAAAGTCTCGGTTCTTCCTGTATCATCTTTCAAAATCCAACCCTGAGCAAAGCTCACCAGCTGTTACGGATTAGTGCCCAGGCAGTTTCTAAAAATTGCTAATAAGGCTTTATGTTTTGTCAAATATTAGTGCTTACTCTTAGGAATTGAAGAGAGTGCACTTGTTTCGCATAAAGCTGTCAGCCGTTTATACCGGACAGTAATTTTTGCTCAGTGCTGAACTCCAGGTGCGAATGCTGTCTTAGGTAAAATGTTTAGGTGTTCATGAACAACCCCATTCTCCTGTAATTCTGCTTTATAACGTTGTTCACTGCCTGTGCTGTTAATGTTTCCTACTGCTTTTCCTTGCTCTGAATCAGCAGGAATAAAACTTAATCCCTGACTTTTTTTTTTTAAGAGCTATTCATATTTTTTATGAAAGTAATCTAGAATAGTAGTTGCTGGGTATTACTTTGGAGTTCCTTTTGGGTGTCAGCCTTATCACCGATTGGAATGATTTTAAAAAATAGTATGTTATCATGGAAAAATTACCTTTTCTCCTCCAAAGAAAGGATTCCCTACCTTTACTTCCTTCTTCCCTTTTGGAAGAAGGAGATACTTCTGGCAATGCCTGAATTTGGCCAGTTGTTCTCTGTGATCCTCTCCTTCAACAGGACTTCAGACTGGTCACTTAGCTCCTGTTAAGGCTTGGTAGACTAGGGTCACTTTTCATTACCGTACAATTTCTGCAGGCACCTCTGGGGAAGAGAAGTGCAGAAATACAGACTCATGCTTGGAGTGAAACTACCCTGACCATTTAATATAGCGTGTACAGTATTCACCAAACAAGCGATTGGGCTCCAACTGCTTTTATATGGCTAGCTGCCTGGACTAATCTCCCATTTTCCTACTGAGAAGCCTTCGCAGGGCTTGTCGTGCCCTAGCAGATCTCGCACGGCTCGTGCTCTGCGGGTAACTGAGAGGAGCGTGGAGTGAGCGAGCTTGACTTTGTCCCGTCGGACGTGCAGAAGTCCTGTCTTGGTTAGCGGGGTAACGCGGAGGCTGCTGCTTTGAAAATTTGGTCTTACTTTTTTTTTTATTTTTTGCTTTCGTGCACTTGTTAACAGAGGAATACTTCTGTACAATTGATACACTCCTCTTAGGGATGTAACTTTTTTATGTATATATGTGTGTGCATATGTGTGTCTATATATATAATATCAATCACTGATATTCTTTATTTTGCATGCTTTGAATGAGCCCTTTTTGTGGCAACAGTAGAGCAGATTCATTCATTTAGCGACACTCGAAGTCCAGATATACTGGAGTCCAAGGCAGAGTGGCAGTAAGAGGATTAGAAAACTGAATTTATGCAGATTGACAGTTCAGTGTGCGAGAGGGACCTGGTGGTTCAGAGTACGGCTTTAGGGTTTTGGTGTTTAAGTGGCCGTTCTACGAAGGAAGGCAGCAGTCGGGAGTCCCTGTGTCACTAGGATGTGCTGCAAGGACGGCTCTGTTTGCAGCAGGGATGCCGTGGGCTGGTGATTCAGAGAAAGCTTCCTAACCGTCACTAAGCAATAAAATAGTTACATAGGGAGGTTGCATGGTCGTCTTTTGGGGGGGATTTTAAAAGTGAGTGAAGGAAACTTTGTCCCTAGTGTAAAGGTACAAGTAGGAATAGGTGATTTATTTTTTTTTAAATGTACCCTTCAGCCTAAAATGTGCGTGGGAAAGACATCCCTCTATTGGTGGCGTTGGGTTTCTGTAGCGTTTATCAGGTTGAGGGGAACAACTTGTTTTCCCTTTCTGCTTATGGAAAATTTGATTGATCGAGAATGGTGAACCTTGAAAATGGAAAAGCAGAATGCGTCTGTCCTGTTTTTCTGTGCTAACTCAGGTGGTTGGTTCCAGGCTAAACTTCAGGTCTGTGTTGCACTGAGTTACGGGAAAACAGGACTTCGTATACTGCCAACCTGCTAGGGGCAGGAAAGCTGCTTTTGCCCTCTGTGGGTATGTAAATTTTAATACATATTAAGCCTTTAGACCTTTTGTTTTAGTTCTGAGCGTTCTGTTTGAAAGTTTTGCAGCTTTTCAAGTATTTGAATAAAATGAGAATTCCTTTAGCTGTTGAACTATTTTAATGAACTGAATTGAAGGGTTTTATAATTGCACTTCAAGTTAAGCTAAAGCCCTAGGCTGGATTTATGTTAAAGAATAGCTATCGTGATATACCATACTGTACATTTTAATGAAGATGCTGGGAATGTTAATTTGAATAAACTACTGTTTGTGCTCTTTGGCTTTGGACCACCAAACAGGTCTTTAGGAAACTTGACCTCAAGACTCTGAACTGCTGAGGCAAACTGGCCAGTGAGTTATTTGAGAAAACTTTCTTGAAATGATAAAGTGTGTAAGCAAGTTGCACCAAGTTTGCTGGCAGCCAGAACATCGGCGTGAGTCAGTGTAGTGCAAATTCAATATGACGCTTCAAGAAGATGTACGGACAAAAGACTTGCTAATGGTTGCCTGACAGTGTTTGTAAGAAATGAAGGATGCCCTTCCAGCGAGCTCCAGTTTCTGTCCACTAGGAGTCTCTCAACACCAGCAACGACTCTTCAGTGAAGTGCCTTGAAGGCATAAGCAATGCATCTTTTCTGTCAAGATGCTATAGAGTAACTAGATGTGAACTAGTAATTCTGAGACTGAGTCGTTCAGGAGTAGAGCAGAAATATTGAAGAAAATACAGGTGCAGCTATAAGTACCTTCATTCACAGTTTGACCAGGACCACCTCGAGCCATAATGTTAGCTCTGGGCATTTACAGAGCATCTGTCTACAGCAGCGCTGCTTTAAGGCCTGAGACTATTTTTATCTAAATTCTCTAGGTGGCAGCTGGTCAAAACTTCACAAAAAGAAATCCTTTGTAATAGTGTTATTTGTGGTCCCCTTTCAAAAGTTTAGGACTTAAAACAGTAGAGGGTACTTCTACACACGCGGTTTTCAGAGGAGCAGTTCTTGGCTTTCAAAGGGCAAAGGCCTTTTGCCCGGAGGAGGATTTCTGACTCACGTTTGCTGTTTACATGATTACTGACTCATGTTACTCATGTGCTGTTTGCAGCAGCACGCTGTCCTACCCAAACGAAGCAGCTCCCTAGGAATCGTGGCTTTGGCAGCACAGGTTGCCTTCTCAGCTCAAAGAAAAGATGGCAAAACTGGCAGGTGTTTAAAGTACCTGGCAGAGTAAACTTTCTTCTGAGCAATCGCGTTCGGGCTTTGAAATCGTAGTATCACAAAATTGCTTCGTTAGATTTTCAGCGCAAAGTAGCATCTCGCTTGCCTGCTCCATATAGACCATTCGTAAATGTTTATTTAATCAGGCCTCTCCTCCAGTGTCGCTCTGCTTGAGGAGCTCTTTGCCGGCCTGTGCCGCCGGTGGGGCTTTGCAGAGGCTGCTCAGCGAAGGGACGGCAGCTGCTTTCTGTATGCTCCTTGCCACCTCTTTTTCTTGAAAACGTAATCAAGTTGTGACTTCAGGGAGGCAGTGCAAGGAAGAGAGGTAGCTGCGGAAGCCGTGGTCTTTTCGTCGCCTCTCCTTAGGGAAAGCGAGGGCAGCGCGCAGGAGCAGGTCTGCAGGACCGTGCTGGCCGGTGCCGTTGGGCGTTTGCTCCCCTCGGGGCTGTGCTGGCTAGGACCTTCCACGTGCGACTGCTCAGAGCTAATTCAGACAGGGGAGCTATTGACTTTTATCGTGATATGATAGCCGAGGAAGGCATACTGTTAAACAACAGTAGCTCAGATTCACGCTTCATGGCGGGGGGGAGAAGTACCAGGTTAGGCTGTAGGCAGCCTGTAAGGAGCTGGCCCCGCTTTCTGTACTCCCTGTTGCATGAATTTGCTGTAGCGTGAATGATTACTTTGATCAGTTTCTAATTCCTTGTTTTATTGCTTTCTTACAGGCAGGCTGAAGTCCTGAAGGCTGACATGACAGGTAACCGCCTCTATTGCATGACTGGTGGAGCTGCTAATATCGATTCCCGTTGTTTCTTCTGTGTGTTTCTTAGGCTTGCCATTCCGAAGAATCCTATGAAAAGCGTGTGCATTATGTTAAAGGCTTGTCCTCCATATGTGAATAAATAGAATTATGACTACTGTGGCCCTCTTTTCTGGATCCAAAATACATGCTTTTAAATTTTTGAATTTGCTTTTGAATTTGGATGTATTAAAGCATGTGGAGATATAGGTTATGCCCCTACTCCTCTCCCACTGTGCTCTCCCTCTTGGAATGAGAGAGACCCGTATCCAGACTGTCACAGGAGCTAGTTTATCTGAGATAAGCAGTGGGAAAAGGATCTTGCTGGTTTTAAGAAGTCTGGGTGATGGAAATGTTGATCTGAACACTACCATGTGTGTTATGAAAATGCAGCCTGCAGACGCTACAAAACGCTACAAACTGTTTTAAACTGCGTGTATTTCTGTAAATTGAAAATAGTCTGTATTGATGTATAAACCACGCGATACAAGCAGCTTGCATAAGGAACATATGCTCAGCCGTCTACGTTGTAGCGGGTTGGTATAGGGCGTGTAGCAGCTTGGCTAGTACATGTAGGGACTTTTAACTGGCTCGACCCACCTGGCCCGGCACGAGTGGCTACACCATCAGCAGAAGGGTTTCCCTGGGATGGGGCTCATGCCTTGCGCTCCAGCAGCACCTACGTAGGTGACCCCACAAGGCGTGGGAAGCTTGGCTGTGCAGCTTGTGGCAGCAGGGGAACAGGGTTTGCCCTCACCCTCAGCGATGAAAAGCAGGTGGCTAGCGAAGAGTTAGAAAGTGGCAAGCGTGCAGCAGAACTGCCCCAGAGCGTTCTCCTCGACGCCAGCAGCTTTGCCTCAGGGTCTGCCCTATTTAGTAGTAGTAGTAGAAATCCTTGATGGATTTCTTTTCCATCGACTTTTTCAGTTTCAACTGGAATCTTCCTAAAATTCATCCAATAGCAAAAAGTTCTGCAGCTTAATGTGTGGACAACGACCCCTCTTTTGTCTGTTTTGAGCTTGCCAGCTGCTGACTTTGCTAACCTCCACTTTTAGTATTGTAGGAGACAGTGATCTGTTAATCCCTGCTCTTTCCTACCCTGCTGTTTCCAGTTTTAAAGATCTCAGATAGCCTTGACAGGGTGTCTGCAGCATCTCAAAAGCAGAAGTCAGAAAATTCCCATGTTTCCCCAAGTACTAGAACTATGAACTTGGAATTCCAAACCTGGCACCCTGTTCCCTGAGCCATCTGGGCTGACCTAAACTCTCTCATTTCTGCTCAAGATGGTGTGCAGGCTCTGTAGTTGTACTTCAAAGTTTTAATGAATCTGTGTTTGGCATTGGGCACCTTATACTGTGCTATATTCTTTCACTTTGTAGGTGAGTGAAAAATCAACTGGAATAACTCTGTAAATTTGTACACTACAAAAACAGTTGTCTTTTGTTTTTGCTTTTTTTTTTGCCCAGATTCGAAGCTGGGTCCAGCAGAAGTCTGGACGTCCAGACAGGCTCTGCAGGACTTGTATCAGAAAATGCTAGTGACTGATTTGGAATATGCTTTAGATAAAAAGGTGGAGCAAGACCTGTAAGTACTTTGGTAAACATATGTGTGTATAATATGTGCTGATTAGCTGGAAACCCTCAACACTTACAGAATAGTGATTGTATCCCATGAAATGGTGGTCTTGTTTCCTTTAAAATGAAAGCTGTGTTGTGGGTGAAACACGAGAATGTAACTAGAGAACAGATTAAGAGAATTCAGTAGGTTAGTTTTTTACCTCTGGCAGCTAGCAGCAGCCGTTTCATGCAGGAGTGGTTTTTGGTGAGCAAGATAGAAAGGAGAGAGGAAAGAAACAGCTGTCGTCTTTGCCCTCAGAGAAGGGTGGGAGCAGAAAGGAGGAGGTTTGCCTAACGCACCAGCCTGGAGCTTTGAGCAAGGTGTCAGGGTAGAGAAGAGCAGCTGTCAAGACCTTGGCGTAAAACTCTCTGAGCTCGGGTTGGGCAGAGGGAGGAAGAGCAAGAGAGCGCTGTACCAGGGCACTCGTGACAGGCGCCTTCAGAGTCGGGGGAAGCTCGTACAGAGTTTCTCCATGCGGTGAGTCCAGCCCTTGTTACTGAAGATGCGGACGTGTGTTGTAACAGGCTTAGTCAAGAGGAGCGTGTGATTCTTTCAGCACTGTGAGGGAAGCGGGATCAGCAGGCTGTCGGAGTTGCCCTCTCTCTGCCTCCAGAAGCTGAATGACTTCTAACTCTGATTTCCATACTCTGTGCCCCATTTTGAGAGGAGAGAGCTATGATGCCTAGATCTAAGCAGTTAACAGAGCAAATATCTATGCTGTTATAGTATTAGCTGTCCAGTATCAGGATCAATTTGTCTGGCTCTGAGAGATGGGGAAAGGTGGTTCTTCCTTATTTAACATTATACTTTTAATCTGAATGTTGTCTGAATTTGAATACACTTCATCTTAATATCTAATGCTTTGTAATTAAGCAGTTCTTTCCTGTTGCCGGGGCAGGGATTGCTATCTGCATGATGAGACATTTCCAAAATAAAAGGAAAACACTTCTTTTGTTTTCAGTTGGAATCATGCCTTTAAAAATCAGATCACTACACTACAGGGTCAAGCGAAAAATAGAGCAAATCCAAATCGGAGTGAAGTTCAGGCGAACCTTTCTCTGTTCTTAGAGGCAGCTAGTGGCTTCTACACACAGGTGAGTCTCAAAATGTGCATTGCTTGTAGTATATTTGCATAGTCTGGAAGGGAACGTGCTCCTGCCTTGTACTGCATGGGTGCAGGCGCTTTATAAAGCTTCTGCTGTCCTCTGTCAGATCTTCTGTGCTGCTCCAGCAACTGGTTATGTTTAATGCTTCATGAGAGGTGAGCTCCTGTGCTGTGTGGACATGAAGAACTGTAGTACTAATCTGGGGAAGGACAGGAGAATCAATTTACTAGGCAGATAAAATCTGATCTTTTCTCTTAGCATGTGAAGCTATTACTGCTATGGCTCAACCAGTGTATCTTGATAACACAGGCACTCTCAGTAGAATGCATCTAAGAAGCTGGTGATGTGCTTTTGATCAGCTGAAGCCTCTACTTGATCTTAGACTTCTGTGAATCTGGTAGTTGTCTTGGTACTCCATAGAAACATGGAAACCATTTAAGTTCCCTTCTGTAGCACCTGCTTCAAAGCCAAAGAAACTACCACTTTGGGTCCGTTTAGCCTTATATTCTGTCTCTTGACAGTAGTCTGATGTGACCGCTCAAGGAGAGAGCAGAAGAAACAGGAAAATGCAGAATGATACTTTCCTGCTATGGTCTTTTGCATTCTGTCTGTAAGGTTGCTTGGGAGCTTCTTGAGCTAGTTTGTACCTGGATCATCATGCTTTCTAGCTACCAGGAGACCTCTGCTTCATTGACTGTCTAGTCCATTTGACTTGAATCCATCTACCCTGGTCTCTGCAACAAGAATTCTGTGAAAAATTCTGTTTCCATTATGTCATCTAAAAAAAAAAGGTTAACTAATGACTTCTGTATTCTTCTTGGTTCTTCTGTTTGCTGTTTCTCTAAAAATTCCCTTCTCATTACTTCTCATTACTATTCATGATTTTCTGGGCCATTGCCATAATTCCTTTTCATTTTGGAAAATGTGAGGCTTTCGCTATATGAAGCCATTTCTCCTGTTAGCAAAGATAAACAAAGATATTCAGTATTGTTCTTAATTCTGCTCTGGAATGACTGGAGCTATGTGCAGAATTCAAGCTGTGGGTACACAGTGGCATAACATTTTGTGCTTTGTTCTGTGTTTCTTCCTCATAATTCCTAATGCTGTTGCTGAGTGTTGAGCTAATATTTTTCCAAGCGCTGTCTACAATAAGCACAGCTTTTTTTTTCTATATGGTAATACCTTACTGCCCACCACAGTTGCACTTACAAGTAAGGTGGGGGGTTGTCCCCCAAAGTATTGTTATGCGTTTAATAACGTAATTCACTGGCTGTTTTGTGATCAGGTCTCCCAGGCTTACAAGCATATCTTCAGTCTTAATACTACATATTTGTCAAAATTTGTTTGAAATTGCAAACTTCAGTTGCATGAACTTTTCTTCTGCTTGAACAAAGCTGTATTGATGAGTTTTGAGTTAAGTATACTGCGAGTTTTTGGTTAATTGTGAAAGACCTGTGCAGGAAAAAGTGATTTTTAACTTCCAACTTGGCTATAGCGTCAGATTTTCATTTAAGAGGTTTTATTGTGGGGTGCTTTTGTTTTGCTGTTGTTGGGTTTTAATTGTTTTTAATAGGTAATGTGGAACTGTGAATGCATGATACTATAGGGCTACTTGTAGGGGTGCGATTCCAGTTCGTGTATGTATTCATACTGCCAGATCCTTGCCTGTGCTGTCATTTGTATGTTAGATCTCAGTTGGTGGATTGTGGAGTATAAGAGCCTCTGTATGCTAATGGCTTTAAAGTTGACTTCCTTTTTATTTTTTATTTTTATTTATTTTTCCTCCTGTTGGATATGTGCTTCCATAACTGTTGCCGCTGCTGAAACCTACTTCCTAAGCAGTTCTCTGACCGAGCTTTCTGTCTCGGCTTGCAGTCGCTTCAGGCTACAACACGCCCAGCAGCTCCCAGTCCTTGCGTCAGTTCGGGGTTTGACTCTGAACACATGCAAGGCAGCCGCAGGTTTTTCCAAAATCGGTGTGAAGTTTAAGCTCAAGGGAGAGGAGTCTTGTTTCAGGCTGCACCGCGTTACCCACTTTAGATATGGGCTGACAAGTGTCTTTTCCTTGGGCGTTAGGTTTTTTGGGAATGCTCCTTGCTGGAGGAGCCGCCTTGGCAGGCCACGGCATGGCTGCTGAGGGTTTTCTAGCATTTGCACCTTCTGTCTCGTGTAGGCATTTTTCTTCTCTGCAGCGTATCCAGAAGCTTTGCTATTCCTGTGTACAACGCCAGAGCCTGGGGTGTCTTTCTGTGCTTGCTGTGACGTTAATGGTTGCATTTTTAGCTCGGGCTGGATGCCTGCCATCCAACGGCTAGGCCTGTGTAAATGACGTCTCTGAAGGAGAGCACGAATTTTTACATTTCGGCATGTTGGAAGATGTCAAGTTTCTCTCTTTTATCCAGCTTTCATCTGTGAGATGTCTTCTACTTTGGGGATTTTATCTTCCCTCCCCTGGATAAAAGACAGAGCAAGAGAGGGAAGAAGCGTAGCAAGCCTTTCCCTGCAGCGAGCAAGAGTGCCGCGTTGCCCTTTAAGCAGTTGGCAGAAAGCTCTTGGGTGACCTGTGACACCTCCAGCTCAGCAGAGTTTAGGGAACTTTACTTTTTACCTGCTAGATCTTGCTGTGATCTTCAAGTTGTTACAACCAAGCACATGAAGAGTGCACCAATCTCTCCATCAGCCCGGGGCTTTCCGTGTGCCTTTATCTGGAAGGGGAGCTCTACCCTAGGTCTCTTTTATTTGGAGACTGAGTATGTTCACAGCTGGGGGAAGTCTGTCAATTTTGTCTTAAGTTTTTAACCTTGGAACACAGCTGAATTATTTATATGTGTATTTTTTTTATTGTCATATAGTGACAGTTACTTTTGTTAACTGGTCATACAAAGTAATTCTGGTTCCAGGCTATTTGCTGGAGTCCACAGGGAAAAACTTCAACAGCACTAATTAGAATGGTAAAGTCCAGACTTTCCTTGGATCAGCTTTTGAAATATTTGATTAAGTAGCTGCTGTCTCGTTCCTTGAACGAGCCTGACTGAGCTTAGCACAAATATTTGCTGGCTGGGCAACCCGTGCAGTGGGACAGCTCAGCCGCTGAACTGCTGGCTGCTTTTGCCTCGCGTTGCCTGCGAACTTGGTTTGGTTCGAGCTTCTCTCTGAACCATAAGTCAGAGTAGTGCTTTTCCTCATGACGGAACAAACTTCCTTGGGGGATGAATGGTGTTCCTTTCTCCCCCCCCCCCCCCCCATGGTGTCACTTCATTTAGGTATAAAAAGCACTGTTTTTTCCATTTAAAAATGACCTATTTAATTTTTTTTCCCAAAAAACGTTTAGACCCCTGATTATCCATCTCCACTGTTGCATGCTTGGTAACTTGAATACTGTGGGAATTGAAATGCTCACTGGATTGGGATGCACAGCTCCAGTAAAACTTCTCTTTATAATTCTGGGAAAAATAATGCAGTGTGAAGCTACATGACTTCTGTATGAAGAATGTAACTCAGATTCACACTTTCAGGAACCTACGCTTGTTAGATTAAAATTTGTTTAGCTAATCAGTGTCAATCCATGCCTCTTTGGGTGATGGCGTGTGTTACTGTTGTATGTTGTTTCATTGCTTTTCTGATTGTTGTTCCTAACTGCTATTAAACTAGACCTATTTTTCTAGTTATTACAGGAATTGTGCACAGTTTTTAATGTAGACTTGCCATGTCGTGTGAAGTCTTCCCAGCTGGGAATCATTAGCAATAAACAGACGCACACCAGCGCCATTGTGAAGCCGCAATCTAGCTCCTGCTCTTACATCTGCCAGCACTGCCTTGTCCACCTTGGAGATATCGGTGAGTTTTTGAAGCAAAAAGAGGTGGGACGTTGAGTTCTCCCTCTGTATTCCACCTTCACTAACAGAAATCTGTATACGGGCAACTGCTAGACCAAGTGGTCTCCCACGATTAGTGGCTGACTGCATGTTTTGCGGTTGTTGCAGGTGGAAAGGCCTGGAAAGCAATGCTGTTAGGCTCTTCTGGTGTGTTGCATATTAAAGCAGAGAGGCAGTTAAGGATAACTTTCTAGTGATTTGCTAGAATTGCTTTCTTCTAGCATACTTCTCACGTAGTCATGTTATAGCTAGAAGGCATAGCAAAATGTTGAAACTGGAGACTCTTACAAGGACTTGTTGCAGCAGGCTAGCATACTTCCCCCTTTAAGAATGTTACTTTTAAATCTGTTATATACAAAAGAGAAGGTTAGAAATCAGCCTTTCATAAGTGAGGTTTCTATTTTACATTAAGCTCAATAGGTTTATTTCTTTGCATCTTGATTAGATTAGAGGTACGTCTTGTCAAAAGTTCTATTTTTTTACAGGAATCTGCAGCTGCTATTGTAATAACTTAAAAGTAGATCTAGTTGCTGATTGTGCAGAGAGGTCTGAAAAGAATTTGTAGCTCTTTGGATGCAATGCTATTGGAAAAGTGTCTTTAAGTGAGAAGTGGTAAGCTGTGACAATAGGACCTGAACAGAAAACAACCACCTTAAAACTCATAGTGCTTGATATAATTATATGTTCTTCTAATGCTTATTTCTAAAATAATAGTAAAATGCTCTTCAGGTAAGCTGAGTTGTATTAAAAATAGGTGCAGGAAAACTGATTTATTTATTTATTTTTGTCTAAACTTTTTTTTGTGTTCTCTTAGCTCGCTACAGGAATCAGACCAGCCAGGCAGAGTCTTACTACAGACATGCAGCTCAGCTTGTCCCTTCCAATGGTGAGTCTGGGATACCTTTTCAGTTCATAATTACAAAGGAAGACTTGAGGTATTTGCTTTTCTTGTGTGACAGTTGGAAACTTGGGATTTTCTTTCAGCCTCCCCCAACCCTTAAAAAAAAATAAAAAAATAAAAACAACCTTGCAACAAAGTCTAATCCATTAGTCAATTATTTGGATAGTAGCTGCTTGCCTGATCTATATCACTTGTCTCATTTTGTAAAGGCTTAAAAAAAAAAAAGTTAAAGTGCAACTTTAGTCTAAGGCTTTACTAGTGCTACAATATGCTACGTTATGCATTCTTAAGTACAGTTAATTGCAGCTGGTGGGCAAGTTGCCTTTTTTTCTTTTGTTGTTTGTTCGTGTGCCAATTTCTAAAGTTCAGTAGCTAGTACTGGGCTTTTCAAGTTGCTCATGCAGTTTTAGACCTTGTTTTGTTCAGGTACCTAGCTTTTAGCTATTGGGCTACAGTGGCCCAAATAGTAGGGGTGGTGACGAGGATAAATCGCTTACAAGCCAGGCTGATGAAATCAGTAATTCAGCTTTAGGTAGCTACATTTTAAATAAGAATTTTTCCACATTCTAGATAGCAAAATTTATTTTCTATAGGCAAAAAAAGATAAATGGATGCTGTTTAGTCTTTTCTGTGTTATGGCAGATCATGAGGCAAAACTGGGTTAGTTAGATTTTGTCCAGATAGATACTGATAAATGTGTTGGTGGCAAAGGCTTGGTTTTGACTGTCATCTTATTTAGACAAAATTTTAAGCCATATTTGTTTTCTAATTTTAAAGGATTTGTGAATTAAAAAGAAAAAAAAAACCTGGAAGCTTCTGAATTTGAGTGGTACTGAAATGAGACTCAAGTAAAGGAGTCAGCAAATGAATTGGAATCCTGTCTGTTAAAGATCTTAGGAGTTTTTGCTCCCTTTTAAAATGCCCAGACTCAGGCAGAAATCTAACATGCTTCACTCCATAGCAAGTTGTCTTTTTTTTCTCCCCTAGGTCAGCCTTATAATCAGTTGGCTATTCTAGCTTCCTCCAAAGGAGACCACTTGACCACAATTTTCTACTACTGCAGAAGCATTGCTGTGAAGTTTCCTTTCCCAGCTGCCTCCACTAACCTACAAAAAGCACTTTCTAAAGCACTGGAGAGGTAAGACTAAGTATGATTTATTTTTGTTCAGATAAGATGGAACAGACTTCCTCCAAATTTACCTCCCTTGCCAGAAGCATTCACGTTTGGTATTGGGAACAAAGTAGAAGTTCCTTGACCCCCTTCCAGTCACAGCATCCTTATGCATGTATGGAACAAAGAATGGTTTGTGTCTGTGACACTCTTGAGCGTGAATAGTGTATATTAGCAATAAGCATATCGTGCCAACATGAAAAGCAGCCTGGAGTGGACATTCCTCCCTCCTTGAACTTCGTGGAAAACATTTGTAATGTTATGTGCAGCTGTGTCTAGTTCCAAAGACCGAAGTCTGGTATTTCTGTTCTGAATGTAGTCGTGATGAGGTGAAGACTCGATGGAGTGTGTCTGACTTCATCAAGGCATTTATTAAATTCCATGGTCATGTGTACCTGAGTAAGAGCTTGGAGAAGCTGAGCCCTCTTCGAGAAAAGCTGGAAGAACAGTTCAAGGTTAGTTCTAATGATGTATTAATTAATATGCTGCAGAGAATATTTTTAGCAGCACAGTTCTGAAATTGCAGACCGATAACAACTTTCTCGCATGCTAAAATGTAGTGAGCTAGCTCAAGTAGCCAGCTCTGGGAGGTTTGCATGGCAACTAATAATGGGTTTCTGTTGACTTCTGCAGATGATAGGATTTTTTCCATTTGACATGTGATTTAGTGTTGCGGGAGATGTAGGAGGACTCTGTAACCACACTTGGTTCTCTGCTCTTTAACCTGGATGATTCTTGGATACCCATGGAAAAACGCTTGCTTCATCTGGGAGAAGTCTTGGCTAAGTTGCCTGAAGAATTTTGAGAGCTTCACTTTTGGATGGTTTTCATTCACTCCCACTGGTTATTAAGGCTGCTTTTAATTTTCCTCAGACAGCTTGCCTCTCCTGTGTGTGGTCTGCTTTTAAAAGCAGTGTTCTAGTATAGCCTTAATTTGTGTGTGGACTGGAACTATTCAGAACAAATGTTTCCTCTGGAAAATCCAGGACTACCTATTAATTATGTAGCCAGCTCATTAAGTTAGACAATGTAGCAAGGATTTAAACAGAGAGGATTTTTAAAGATGTTTATACAAGGTGTATGGTTTCAGAGTGAGCACTATATTAACTGTTACATGTCTTTTGAAAACTGCTCTGCTTCAGCAAGCTTGTTTGTGGAAAATGAGCAGGTACAATAGATAGGTTCAGCAGAGCAAATTTAGCTTTTAGTAGATGCTTTTCCAAATTGAGAAAGGGAAGGGGATCTTAGCAATGTAAAGAATTAGAAATGTCCTTTACAGAATTTGTTTACATTTTTGCATTGAATTGGTCTGCTAAAAGTAGGTCCAAACAGTCCTGGAAATACAATTCACAAGTAGCTCTGCTTTTGTAAGAGCTTTGGATGCGAGCTGCTTGAACATGGGGAGTTAAAGTGAATTTTTCAAAATTAAGTGATTGTATCACTGATGGGTTGTTGGGGTTTTTTTTTCCCTGATATTTGCTGTTGAGTAAGTGCTGCTTTTTCCAGAACGCTTATAATCAGTAATGATATGCTTGCTCAGGCATGTGGGAAACAGCCTTATCTTTGGAGTGATACTGGTTGTTAAAATTGAGCTAATTACACCCTGTTTTGTTGCTTAGATTACTTTTTTGTATATATTACGAAACATAAGGCTCGATTTATTAGATAGCAGTTCTTCTGACTTAGATGGATTGAATGTCGATGTGAAGTTGACTGTATGGTGGATAATCACTTTAACAGCGTTATGGCTGATTTTAACTTTGAATAAGGAGAACAGTCGTAGAGTTAGGAGTGTTCAGCCAGGTCCTCAATTCTGCTGTTAACGGCCCTGGCAGTTCAAGTTGTTGGATTTAGAGTGCTTTATGCCTTTAACAAAAAAATCAAACCTTTTTCTGATGCTTAGAGTGGTTAATCCACTTGCCTGCCTGCCTATTGTGTCTGAATAATAAGCTGATTGTGACTTAAGTTCTTTTTTTTTCATAGTGCTCCAAAATAAGTATTAAAGTTTCTTTTCCATTCTAAAAGATCAGCTGTCTTTCACAGCACTGTTAGTGAAATGCATTTGTAAACAGCCTGTGCTATTTTTATCAACCGTGGCATTCTGTGACCCATGAAATTGGATGTGGAATTTCTTTAATGCATAGCCATACAGTAGCTAAATTTTCCTGGAATCTTTTTTGTTAAACCAGTCACCCTGTATCTGCCATTTCTGGGAAAGACTGAAAACTAGTGGGGAACCATGTCCGTGCAGTTCTCGTAGTCATGCTGGAATGCTGTAGTTGGACATTCGAGTTGCGCTTTGCCTGAAGAAGCGCTGTTCCAAAGGGTATCGTTCCGCTGTGTGTACGAGCTGGTATGCAAACAAAATCCTTGGGCTTAGCAGTGGGTAACCTCGTGTGTCCTCCCGGGAAGCCCAGTGCTGTGTTATTAGGGATGGTCTGAAAAAAATCTAGATTGAGTGCTGCCTTAAGGACTGGAACAAGCAGTGCAGTAATAACTACTAATCTTTTCAAGTGTGCTTTGTCGTATAAAAGCACATGCTTTGTACTACCCATGTCTTTGTTACAGAGGTTGTTATTCCAAAAGGCCTTCAATTCTCAGCAGTTAGTACATATTACTGTTATCAACCTGTTCCAACTGCATCACCTGCGAGACTTCAGCAACGAAACGGAGCAGCACAGTTACAGCCAGGATGAGCAGCTCTGCTGGACGCAGTTACTGGCGCTCTTCAGTACGTATAAAATCTAATTGGTTTTTGTATTTCTCTCTTTTTTTATACACAGTCCATTAAATACATTAGTAATGTGCTGTCAGCATCTAGCGTAATGGACATGTGAGAACTGATGAGAGTGGGCACTACGGGGGAAAGCGAGGAAAGACGGCTGTGCAGCATCAGCGCAGGTTTAGCAGTGCTACGTAATGCTGGATTTACGTGCCCTGGACTATCCCATTTGAAGCCTCACAGAACTCAATCTTTTTCCTGGTTCTGAAGGAACTTTTCAACTTGGGTGCCAAGTTGGACCTGACTTGGCTGTGGATGAGACCAGGCTCAGAGTTACTGCTCTACAGTTAGATGCAATGAGGTCCGAGTTGCTCTGGAGGGAGCCGCTTCTGATTTAACAGGGCTGAAGTTGAGCGAGTGCTGGTAGACTCTGGACCTCAGCTGCTTCTGTGGTCTTGCTGATCTCAACTAGGAGATAAGTAGGAGCGCAGAGCATTTTAGTCTCTAGTGGCATAATGCTGAATTGCTTAACCTAATCCTGTCCATAAGCAGCTTGGCCATATTCATAAATACCTAAATTTCTGAATAACTGAGTTTCTCCAGATGCCAGCGGGGAGTTTGTTCTGAAAGCACCAAAGTCACACTTGTACTTGGCGCTGTTGCTCAGCTTGTGTGCCCTAACGGATCTGAGCTGGGTGCCCTCCTGCAGAGCCTGCCTGACAACCTGGGAAAATGGATAACGTGCAGATAGAGAGTTGAGCTGACTATTTCTAAAACATGGATAAATAAATATCTCTTTGGTCTGGTTTTGTTGCCTTAACTTTTCAAAATGATTTGCCAAGACTCTATTTTTGTTTGTCTTCAAAAAAAAAACTGAAGAGCCAACCCCCCCCCCCCCCCACCAACTGCTTCATGGTAGCAAACTATGTATTGGGGGGGGGGGGGGGGGAGAAAAGATGTTCTGATCTTCCAGTGGAGTCTCTAGGATAAAGTTATTGTGCTGCTTTGTTCTAAACAACTAGCTCTTAAAAATAATGTTTTATGGGTGGAATGTATTTTATTAGGTTATTTGGTCAGTTTTAACATGCCATTTCCCCATCGATTTATATATTTATTTATTTATAAAATATATATATATTTTTTCCCTCTCCCCTCTTCTGTCTGTTTCTAGTGTCCTTTCTTGGAGTTCTGTGCAAGTGTCCTTTACAAAACGACTACCAGGAGGACTCTGGGGCTGCATATCCTCTTCCAGCTGTGAAGGTTTCAATGGACTGGCTGAAACTTAGACCCAGTGTTTTCCAGGAGGCAGTAGTTGATGAAAGACGGTAGTGAGTGTTAATCTTTCTTTTGATACATTTAATTGCATAAGGTAAAAATGACTGATATGCAAATAGTAATGGGAAAACTGATCCTTTAGCTCTTCATTAGACATCAAAATGGTAGGGAATGTAATGCGCTAAAAAGTTTATGAAACAAAACATGAGCCTTTTGGGTGCTATGTGAGCCAGTTCACTGTCTTAATTGGCTTTAGGTTCACTTGTAATTTTTATTTATTATTTTTAAGATCAGAGGGATCCATTTTCAGGGGGTCTGACTTCAACATTACTATTGAAGGTCCCCTTATTCTAGCCTTTTGTAATTGGTTTCTCAGTTTTATTGAGGTAGGAGGCAAGAAAATGCTTGTCTTAGGTTCATTCAGTAAGTCAGCAGCTTGGGCAACGCTAAAATCCAGAGTTTTTGTCGCTCATGATCCAGGAAGCGATTTGAATTTTGGTAGAAAAGGTCTTGAAATTTCATCGCAGGCGTTGCTGTTCTGGTGTATTGCTCTGACTCTTCACCTCTGTCTGTAACGTCGTAAGTTTAGACTAAACAATCTAAACCTAGCTAACTTTTTTAATAGCCCATTAACTTTTCTTGAATAGTGGCAACTAAATAAAGTGATTCTGACCTGTTAGACATTTCTTCAGACTGGAGTGACTTTTACTGTCACAGTTGGAAAGTAGGGTGGGAAACCAGCTTGCTTAGCTTATCTGGTGCTTGTGCCGCGGTGGTTTCAACTCTCCCAAAGCAGCATGCGCTGCAAAAATGTGATTCTAGCCATGGCTTCCCCATGCACTTACTCTGTGACTTGGGGAGGGCAGGAGTCCCTATAACCTCAGTTTGCCAAAGTGCTGATTGAGGGGAAAGGCTCACTCGTATAAAGCCCCAGAGCTTCGGGAACTTCAACTCCAGGCTTTATCCTGGTATTTTGATAGGGAATTTTAATCAAGAACATTTGATATAAAGTAGTACTTTCAGAGAGAAGATGCAGGTAGTATTTTTATGGAGTATTAAATTGAATCTCTAGTTGTAGATGGGTATTACGGGTTAGCCAGAGTTGATCCTTATGCCCCTAAAGTGATTGGGCCCTGTTTGAAGAATATTCTTGTTTTTTAAATCTGTAGTGTGGTAGCACTGCTAGAGAACACGATGTTAGGTACTGATCATAGCAAGGAATGGTGAAGCCGGCAGCAAGCAGCTGAAAGTGCACAGCTGAAATTGAAAAGAAAGTCAAATACTGCTAAGATCTGTCAAAATGGGTCATAGTTGCTAGTCATATTACGTTCGTTGGTTTTAAAAAGTCAAAATGACTGTATTGCACATTACTGGTAAAAATCAAAGTTGAGTTTTGTTTTTTTATTCATATTGGAAGATTCTAATGAAAGGCATTCTTTGACTCTGGGCTACACACCCACACACCTTTATTAATGAATAAAATAATCCCTGTTTAATATCACTTGGAAAGTCCTTCTTATTCTGAATTCAAACTTAATTGTGCTCCAAGTTGGAGAGAGAATCCTTATTCTTTTTTAAATTTTTAGTTGTCCCAATCCTGGAAGATACAGAAGCTATCTAGGTTTAGCCTTTTCTTGTGGAGAATGAATCATAACCCAAACTGAACAAGTATCTGAAACAGGAAACAAATTTGTTTACCCAGAAAAGCAGATGGACCTGAAGGCAAGACCCGAGGGTAGAAATGGATATAACTATATCAGTATTAGTGTGTGCTCTTTGGAAATGAGTTTTCCCAAACTGCCCTGTGGAAGCCACATCAGGTCTAGATTTTTACATGGGTACTGCATAACTCTATTTTAGAGATCTCTTATTGTGGAATCTCATTATTTCAGGTGTTATACAGAAAGATGGGAAGTTGGTGTAGATTGCAACAAATACATTCATTTTTTCCCCCCCTCTTTTGTTCCTTGCCAGTCACAGGAAGGAGTTATCGCTTGGTTTAGCTTACAGAATCAACATATAAATATAGTGTTTCCAGTCCCCACAGCCATGCAGGAAAGCGGCTGCCCTTGGACCTTTGGATGCGTGATATGTACTTCGGTCCACGTGCTAGCTGATGGCTGACGGGCTTGCTGAGGAAGGACAAAGATTCATTTCACTAGCACTGAGCACAGCGGGCACCTTCTTAAAATAGTTTCTGTTGCTTTCACAGACTTGTTGCCCATCACCAAAGCTGCAGCAAGATGCCTAGGATTTTCGTTTGGGGCTTCTTTTTGAAGTGACTGTGAAGCCTGTTGGTGGTGGTTAAATGTTAACCAACTATGCAGCAGTCTTTTTATTTATTTTAATTAATTGCTTCAGGGCCTTTGGAAAGAATTTCCAGTCATTTCTTGCACTGGTATTACCAGTGCCAAACAGCGTGACTGCCAGTTAATCTCTAGTTTAATCATCTTGCTGACTGCAACTATTACTTAGACCTTCTTACCTCTCTGGCAGCCGTTTTTGTATTATGATACTCTGTTAATTTTAGCAGAACAAAAGTACTTTAGCACAGCTGTATCTCGATTAAATTGTTTTGCTTCCAAACAGATTCATTTTTTCTGTCTTTGAGAACAGTCAGCTTTGGATTGGAAAACATGAATTGCAAGCAGGTGCTCTGAACTTCTCATGTAATATTTTTGTCTAGTTAAATTTGTAGCATGCTTTCTGACTTGCTGGATACTGAACACTATGCTGCAAAAATCTGGCTTCCATGGTAACTTAGGCTGACTTTTTAAAAATATTAAATTCTTCAAGAAAGTGATCTTTTCCCTGACACTTGAGAGAAGCATTACCTTTATTGGGAATCAGAGGATTAATGGAAGCTGTGACTGTGTAATAGGAGTTCAGTGTTTACTTGGTAAGGTGAGTACATCTCATGTTTCATAGTTTTCACTTACAGTACTTTTGTCTTGTGATTTGTAGCATATGGCCCTGGCTGATTTCTCTTCTAAACAGCTTCCAGCCCCATGAAGAAGATCTCTCCAATAGTAACGGTAAGGACCTCTAGTCTGTGCTGTAAAGAGGTGGGAATGATGTTTTTAGCTGATGTGGGGAATTGCAGTTGAAGAGCAAAAATGAAACATATCATCTTCTAATATTAATGCATATGAACACTTTGCAAATGATGCTTTCTAGCGCTGAGCGGACTTTGCTCTATTTTGTTGCTCTTGAGCTCCTCAGATTTCAGTGTGGGCCAGTACAGCAGACCATGTTAATAGAAGGCTTTGCTATGTTTGATGACTTTACTCAGGTATCTACTTATGATACTGTGCTTGATGCTTTCCTTATGCTGTTTGCTATCTATTCACCAGCAACCCCCCTTCCAGAAGAATTTGAGTTGCAAGGATTCTTGGCTCTGAGACCCTCGTTCAGGTGGGTGAAGGAAGCTGTACTCTTGCTGTTGTGACTACTTTGATAGACCTCGACCTGTTCCCTACAGTATCTTATTTACGAATACTTACTGCTGTATGAATTGATGTAGGTATCTCTGCAAAACAGCTCTAATGAACAGTGTAGGACTTCAGAACCTATTTTCCTCTTCAAAATGGAGACTACGCCAGTCCAATAAAATTCTGAAGAAAAGAGGACTAAACTAAAGCTTGTAACATTGCTTATGACTCTTTTTACTTCTTCTGTAGTCTTCAGGCTAGTAAACTGAAAGAGAAAAATTTAAGAAATGAGTATTTTTAGATGAAAACTGCTTGATAAGTGTGTTTACTTTGCTTTCTACTATTTTTATCTGTGTCCCTCTTTGTGCCTAACATCAGTTAGTAAGTTCCATTGTTTCCGTGTTAATGGAGTACCAATGTTATTGCCCATTAACCATAGGAGTAACTAGAAGATGCATATGCACAGATGTTGACTAAATACTAGATGTGTTCACTCAATTTTTTGCTTTTGGTCAGCATGCAGTGTATATAAAAGCTTTTTGCTTTTTCTTTAAAAAAACAAACAAACAAAAACCACGAAGGGGAAGAGAGGGGAAAAAAGAGCCTCTCTAGTATAGACATATCTTACCGGAAGAGAAGTGAGTCTGTAATTTGGACATCCATAACTGTCATGTTTTGAGTAGAATCTGTTGAAAATGCACAACTTACAATGGAGTAATGGTGACCAATTGTGTTTCTTTACCTGATTTTTGGAGATGGTAACTGTATAATTAACATTATTCTCTCATGTGTCAATACTAGGAACTTGGATTTTTCAAAAGGCCACCAGGCAATTACAGGAGATAAGGAAGGGCAACAACGTAGGATACGGCAACAGCGTCTGATCTTCACAGGCAAATGGATTGCTGATAACCAGCCAAGGTAATTGCACATCTGTAGTACTAGCTTTTGTGTGTTTTAGTTGCAGCTGTAAGTTTGGGTATTGCAGGTGCCAGAGACAAACTCTTTCTCATTAGTTTACAAAACATTTAGATACGATGTGAATGCAAGATGCTGATGGTGCTAATATAACACATTCTGTGGTCAGCACGCAGTTGTTTTGCAATCTAATTACAGCAGGGACTATATTTGGAGTAAAGCATTGTATTTAATAAGGCCCTTTTAGTGATACTGCAGCACAAATGAGATAAGTGGAAGCAGAAGTTGAAGGGCTAGCAAGGGTGCTATCATGGGTGTTTATACCATGCTAGAGAATGCCCTCAGCTCAGAAATGTAACATCTTGTTATCACCAGGGTTGAGATGCATGTTAAATATGTTGACTTTCTGCTTTTGTAACTTGGGGAGATGGGTCACTCTGAAAAACTATTCCTATTTGCTGTTCAATTCCTTTTTGTCTTTTTCAGGTTGATTCAGTGTGAAAATGAGGTAGGAAAGCTGTTGTTTTTGACGGAAATCCCGGAATTATTACTAGAGGACCCTAGTGAAGCCAAAGAGAGTCTCGCCTTGCAGGAAACATCAATTGCAGAGCCACTATCCACAGATGGGAGCCCTGGACTCAAATCGGTTCTGTCCACTGGCAGAAGTCTAAACAACAACTGTGATGCAGGAGAAAAACCAATGGTCACATTCAAAGAGAACATTAAGCCCCGGGAAGTAAACAGAGAGCAAGGACGAATCTATCCACCTAAAGATGTGGGTAGGGAAAGAAGGGACTATAGCAAAGGAATAGTAGCCAATAAGAATGATGGAAAGAAGGATAACAATAAAAGAAAGAACGAGACCAAGAAGTGCAGCTTGGATAAGATGCAGGAAGCAGGAAAGCAGAACGTGGCAGTTCAGGTAAGCCATTAGATCGAAGGGATACTGCATCCTAGGCACTATGATGTCTGTGTCAGGGCCAGCTGAGTTCTCACTGTGGGCCCTTGGGTATTCCTGCAGTACATGTAACATACAGGAAAAAATGGAAGCACGTCTATCCCAAAGACCAAGTATTAGTGATCTTGTGGTCTCTGCCCTTTTCCTTGATGTTATCTCAGGTTATTTGGGAGAGAACAGGTAGGGAGTCATGAAGGTGACTTTGTTGCTATTTCAACATTTTAAAGCAAAGACTTCCAGCTTTTGTTCCAGAGATAATCCAGGCTACTAACACAGCTCACGTGGTCAGTTCTTAGTCGTGTTCTTACCCATGCTGGGGTCTGTTGTGAAGGAACTAGGTACTTTGCATTCTCGGTTCAGCGGACTTGTGTGTATTCAATAAGTTGAATGTGTCTCAAAGCATCAATTGTATGCAGGGAGTAGGATCCTCTGTACTGCGCGTGCAGTCAGGTGGCCCTCTGAGGAAGTAAGGAAAGCTGACTGCTGTTATTAAACCATAATTCTGTATTGACACTTGTTCAAAATTATGGTTCAGATCAACTGTTTTTGTCATCTCTTTAGAGACTTGCTTTCCCCCCCTCCCCCCCCCTTCCATGAGCATTACATAGAAAGTGAATTTACTGTTCTGGCTTCCACAGAGTCACAGTAAATAAGGGTAGAGAACTTCAGAGTTCCTCTGATCTGTACCCAGCTAATTTAGCTATATCTCAACCATTCCCAGGTAACATCTGGAGACTTCTAATTATAGTGATGGAAATGCTAGTATTTCCCTAGAGAAACTCAGTTCTTCACCATTCTTGCAAGTAGAAATTGCTTCCTAATGCTCTTCCTCTCCCTTGCCACCATATAAGCCTATTGCTACTTCCCACAGCAGGTCGGCTGAATAACTTAACTCTTCCTCTTCGTCACTGCTTTGAAGGCCTGTGGTGTTGTGATCTTGTTTACGCCAGGCTGGACAAACCAGCTCTGTCAGTCTTTCTGGCTTGTGTTGTTTAGACCCTTGGATCTTTCTTATTGTTCTGCTCCTGATTATTTCCTGTTAAACATCATCATTATGAAATGGAAGGTCTGAACTGACTGTGTGATCTGACTGATAGGCGACTGTGGTTTTGCATGGGTGTTACCAAGGGGAAGAGAAGTAGCCAACAGAAGCCATGTGGTGATCATTCATGAGTCACAGAACAAGCTGGTTTTCAGATACCCCTCTCTTAGGTGAGTTAAGATAGTAGGTTCTTTATTTACATCTGGCGTGCGGTTACAAGCCTGAGCATAATTCCTGATTTCAGCGTTAGAGCCCCTATCTTGCAAAATTGCCTACGGACCTGGGCTTGAAAAAAAAACAGTGAATCTTCTGAGAAGTGTATGTTTGAGTGTGTGGGGTTTTTTTTTTTTTAATAGGAAAAATATTTTAACTTTAACACAACTGATTTATCAGAAATTTGCTTATCTTAGTCTTAAGTTTTTCCTGGGTTTGTAGGTCTTATTTCAAACCTGACTGCAGCATATCCTGTTCTGACTTGGTTGGTCACTCTTCTCTTGTTGAATAGAAACTAATTCTGACTTTTTAGTTCCATCAGCTGTTTTTTGTCATGGTAACTGGCACAAAGAAATTCCTTTTGTTTTACATAGTTCACGGGACTTATTTCCCCAGACCTGCTCCAGATCCTGCTTCCCACCCTGTTAGGAGAAGCCAGTGTATGTTTTGTACAGCTAGTCTGTTAGTGCTCTGCTTTGGCCTTCCTAGACATTTCAAACTTTATCTACTCCATAGCTCATCACCTTGAATGTTCTAAACACTAAAAATGTTACAGCTCCTACTTGTTTAAAACAAAAATGTTAAGAATGTTAGACAAAAATGATTAGTCCTTTTTCACAGATAAGTGGAATACTTGCCCACTCGGACAGGATCATAAAAGTTTGGCATAAATTGATTCTCTGCTCTCTAGGCGCAATATCTTAGGTGCAACGAAAGGTGAAATGCAAAGTTGCTTAAGATAAAGTACCTTTAAGAGGCCACCGTGGTGAAATGCTGTTCTTCCCCGGTGCCGGATGGGAACCCTCAAGATCACAATCCTTTCAGGCAGCTGATTCCTCAACTGGGGGTGCAGGTTAAAGGGTCTGTGCAACTGTAACATTTGAAATTTCCTCCAGACTTTGTCGTTCAGATGTTCTGACTGTGTTTCACAGAATGTTTTTGCAGTGCAGATGTAATGACGAGATGGCAACGTTTTGATTGGTAACTTCATGTCCTGATAACACATTTACAATATAGTAAAGGCCAGTGGTATTCTGAAACTTAGTCTCAGACCACTTCTTCCTTTTCAGCTTATGCTGCCTGATGATGGATAGAGGAGGGCTAATAGTTCCAGTTAACTTATTTTCCAAGCTCTCTAACAAAGACTGGAGAAAGTAGGGCTTTGGTGATACTGATACTTTTGAGGTGAGGTCAAGCAGAGACAGGGCAAGCAATTTAAATTAGGTTAGCTTGGATTAATCAATTTTAATTATTTAGTTTTTAAAAATTAACTGTGAATCATGTAGAAGGTCTTTTGGAAGCGTCCTTTGGAAATGTTTTATTGCAACTTTAAGTTTATAATGGACTAGACTCTCCATGTTTCAAAGTCCCCTTGTGAGAAGAGTGTCTTTGAATTCAATGACACTTCTGTAAAACAATGCGTAACTCTCTCAGTATGTGTTATAAAAAATGTTTGGCTCGTTGTGGAGTAAAAAGGGATGACACAAGTTGACTATACAGAATGTGATGGAGGGGAAAGGTGGACAGTGAATAGAAGAGAACTGGCACGAGAGGGGAAGCAGGGGCTGCTGCATCGTTCATGGTACCTGGCATCAGCCAGAGCCTGCAGATGGAATTTCCTCTCGCCTTTTCCTAGCGGGAGATCAAAAATACACCCAAAACTCCCAGTCTGACAACCTACTTTTTTAATGAAACACAAAAAGTAAATGACACTTCCGTAATTTCTAAATGGGGGAATTCAGAATTATTCGAGAAAGACTAAAGAAAAAGTTTGAATGCATCTACCCCTTTACCACTGTGCTTTGCAAGAAAGGACCTGCCCTCTAAGTCCTTTCAATCCAGTAGCTTTAAATGTTGAAATAAACCCTGCACAGTCTTTTTAAATGTTTTTTGATCCCTGATAAAATCCCTTTCTTTCAATCACCTTTGAGGCTTGGCTTCAGGTCTGCTCCCTGGGTCCTTTCTGTATTGCCCAGGTTCCTTGCTTGCTGTCTTTTTCCTGCCTGCTTCATCTTGCGTTCCAGGCAGTTCTGCCGAGCTGAACAGAAAGGGAAAGTAGTCTTCCCCTCTGTCTTCCTCTCCAGGAAGACCCAGACTGCAGCAGAATCAGGTAAACATTACATTACATTCTTCTCTCTGCCTTTAACTGGTGCAGCTCCTTTAATAGAACGTACAGGAGTTACACGGTAAACTGCAACAGGTTAAGCACTTCTGCTTTTTGTCGTATGTGTTCTTGGTTGAAAGAATTTCATAATGTGCAGAGGGTTGTGCCTATACCGCACCACTGAGATTAGGTTGAAAAAGTTCCCTGGGAAGAACTTGGTTGTTTTTTTTTAAGGTGCTGCAGGTAAGTAGCATGAATTAGGTTGAAGCAGTGCCCTAGGAAAGGTGTAATAGCATTTGGATTTTTGTTTTGTTTTTAAAGCACTGCAGGCGAGCAGCATGGTAAGTAGCAAAAGTTCTTCATATGGTCTGAGGAAATTCATATGTCTGCTTTTCTCTCTCTTGCTAGAAGAGGAGTCTCTTGCAGTCTTCTCAGTAGCTATCCTTATAGTGCTTTTGTGAGACAAAGCACACCTGAGCCAACGCAGAGTAACTTGCCTGAGGTTAGAGAGTAAGGAACTGAATTTGTGTGTTCCAGACCTCCTCCAGCTACTTAGGGCGAAGAAAACAATCTCTCAAGCACTTTGAAAGTTCATTTTTTGGCTTGAGATGTGCTGTGGATAATTGCAGAAAAAATTATCTGAGTTCATGTCGCTTTCTTTTGGATTAGGTGAAATCCCAGACCGAGATGAGGAAGACTCCAGTGTCTGAAGCCAGGAAAACACCTGTAACTCAGACTCCAAGTCAGGCCAGCAGTTCCCAGTTCATCCCCATTCATCACCCAGGAGCCTTCCCTCCCCTGCCAAGCCGGCCAGGTATTTTGTTGAGTTCTTCTGAAGTGTGACTTTCCTGTTGACTGCAAAGAAAATTCTGTGATGGAAGTTATTGCGCTCTCTCAAGGCAGTAGCTGTTTTAATGAACACGCGTTCCCATGTTAAGTATCTTGCCGTGGAGTAAAGAAGGGGCATAGCTGAACTGAAACAAGACAAGTAAGATTCCTAGTACTTTGGAATCAAGGTTTGTCATGAAGTCTGCCACTGTGCTTCTCAAACGGTGGGTACAAGATCAAGGAGCTTCCCAGTAGGCTGCTTTTGTAGCTCTTCCAAACATGACAAACTCTTCTGCTAGCTCAGGAGTAAGCATTCTCTCTATGTGGTACTCTATAATAAAAGATCAGTCATGCCGCTTTCTTCTTTAAAGCTCAGTTTCTTTTGTAGCGGTGCTCATGTTTTAAGCTGTAATTTGTGTGGTGGTGTTGGCTGTTGTTGTTCCACTGAGTGTTCCCACTTTGTTATGAAGTGTTCCTGTCATACCTCGCTCGCCGTCTTTGCGCACTGAATAGCTGGAAGCTGGATCTTCCCTAAGAGTCACTGCAGCTGCTATGTATGAACCCTCAATATAAGAGAGAGGACCTCTTCCCTGTCCCAAGCTCAAAATAAAATCTGGCCTGCGGAAAAAGTATTAGAGCTTGCCTTCCACACCTGGCTTTACAATGTGAACTACAGGAACGGAATTGATCTTGCAGATATGAGGATTTGTTTGCTTGCCATCTGTCTCTTTATTTAAATTAATCCTAAGACTGGTGATCCTCCGGGAAGAGGCAGTAGACTTATTGATTGCTTCTCTGTCCAGCACTGCAGAAATTTAGTGTCTGAAAATGTATGTTTGAGGGGGTGGGAACTTTGGGGGTACTGCATCAAAAATCCCGGAATGATGAAGGGGAAAGGTGGTGATAAAGTAGGGAGGGGAGAATTTCTGAGATACTGATCTGGCTCACTGTTATCAGTGACTGGAATATTGCAAGAAAACTCATGACCAAACTCTGAATACCCCTGTGATCACAGCCATGTACTTGCAAAGGTGAAAAACAACATCTTGCATGTATTCAAACTGTACTTAGTATTTTCTGTCCTCGTGTTTTAAAAGTGAAAAATGGAGGGGAAAAAACACTGAATGTTTTGTCTAAGGAGCCGTTTGAGGCATAAATTGTGGTTAAAGGTATGTTTTTATCTTTTCAAGGATTCCCACCTCCGACGTACGTTGTCCCCCCACCTGTGGCTTTCTCCATGAGCACGGGGTACACCTTCCCAGGCGGCGTTTCCGTCCCAGGAACCTTCCTCCAGCCCACAGCTCACTCGCCTGCAGGAAACCAGGTGCAAGCTGGGAAGCAGTCCCACATTCCTTATAGCCAGCAACGGCCCTCTGGACCAGGGCCCATGACCCAGGGACCTCAGCAAACACCACCTCCCTCCCAGCAACCCCTCTCATCGTTACCAGCTCAGGCAACAGCACAGTCTGCGAGCCAGTTACAGGTGCAAGCGCTGGCCCAGCAGCAGCAGCAACAGTCCCCTACAAAAGCTGTGCAGGGCCTGGGGAAGAGCCCACCGCACCACTCTGGATTCCAGCAGGTAAGCTTGAAGAACGTGGTGTGCTGAAGTTTATTAAAAATGCATCACAACATTCGAGACTTATGTTCCTGAAATTACCTTTTAAAAAACCCCTCTCATTATATATCTTACTATGGAATTTTGATCTGTGAACTTTAGGGCAGATTTGAAAAAGAGCTGGAGTTTGGTGGGTATGAACTTATGATTCTGTAACTAGGAGGAAGGTACCTACTAGAACGGGAGGTGGTTTCTGCTTTCTGCATGTTTCCGTTTGTAGGCAAGGTATGAAGATGATGTTTCTGATCAGGTATTTCTGTCTTACGGCTTTCTAGGTATGATTTCCTGTTTGAGTAATGAGGATTGAGTCTGAATCTTCACCCACACTTCTCCTTTCTTTTTGGCTAACTCTTTGGGTTACTCTATTGGTTCCCTCACCCTCACACCTCTTAGTTTCATGCTTGAGAAAATCTCCCTTCTGAGAATGATCAGAAGGGAGATGGTGAGACCCACCTGTTTGGCATAGCAAATATTGGTTCAGTACCTTAGTAAAGGTAGATTAGGGTGAGGACAATGCTCAAGCATTGGCATAGAACTTGAGTAGGGAGTATTATGTGCCCATCAAGACTGTGAATTTTAATAAATAACCTAGCAAATCAGAGCATCTATAACTGGTCAGCCAGAATACCAGTTTGAATGAAGTTCGGCATTCAGTTAACGTTAATTGTTCCTACCTCCTGATGAAAGCATGCATCTCTGCTTCAGTACCCCCAGACAGACTCATCAAAGCAGCTCTGGAACCCTCCTCAAGTCCAAGGCTCGCTGGGGAAGATCATGCCTGTAAAGCAGTCCTATTACCTTCAGGCCCAGGACCCTCTAAAATTATTTGAACAGTCATTACAGCCTCCTGTGATGCAACAGCAGCCTCTGGAGAAAAAAATGAAGCCTTTTCCAATGGAGCCATATAACCAGAACCCCTCAGAAGTCAAGGTGCCAGAATATTACTGGGACTCTTCCTATGGCATGGCTGATAACAGAGTGATGGCACAGCAGTCTAGCATGGACCGCAGGGGAAAACGGCAAGGAGTCTTCCGCCCAGAACAGGATGCTGTCTCCAGGATGACCTTTGAGGTAAAGATCCATGTTACAAATGATGGAAATCAGTGAGGCTCCAATATTTCTGACAGCTTAGTAGTTTCCCCAGTTCAGGAATGCCCTGTAGCTTGAAGTGGGTCAATGCGAGCCACCTTCTGGCATTTTATTTACTAGGGAATTGGGTATTAGACTGCTCTCTGGAAACCAGTAAATGAGATTCCAGCAACTCCAGTACTGGACTTGCTACTTCAGTTGATTTATTTGTGTGATTGGGCTCCAGAAAACTTGGTTTCAAGTAGGTGTAAGTCTTATGCAGCATAGATGTGACACTGGTCTACTGTGAAGAACCTTGTGAAAGTCCGAAAATTCACATCAGTGTGTAGCAAGTCTCTCTCCTCTAGTGGAAGATACCCTGGCAGGTGGAACAGCATGGCAGTTGACAGCGTTAGTGAAAATTCTTATCTAGCAACTGGTGAAAACCAAAAAAGCTATCTAAATAACTGCAATTTAGTTATTACCCGTTAGCCTTTACCCTTTTAAACTCTTAGTGCCTGTATAATATCTTGTGTGTTGAATGACTGAGGCTGCAATAGTCAGACTGAAGCTAGAAATCGAGGATGGTAGGAAGAGCCTTGTCCTCTTTTCTTCATTTTCTTTCTTGCAAATCCCCCCGAGCAGCCGCAGAACCTGCCTGACTTGCTTCCTTAGCTCTTGGCTGCACTAATGGTGCTCTTTGCTTCTGTTCATGCAGTTATGCTTCATGTTGCTGTTTACAAAACCTGCAAGCTGTTATTTATTAACGGTCCTGGAGTTGCCTGGGAGTGCTTTTGGTGATATTTATAAGGAAAGTTAAACCGAGGCCTTTTAAAATCCTTGGTCAGCTATGCCTCTGTGTATGCACTCAGGATTTTTTAAAGGTCAGCTGAGCTCACTCAGCTTATCCTTCAGGGAGAAAAGCCAGCCAATATACAGGAGACTGCCTCTACCCTGATGTCAAGCTGTGGTTTTTAGATGGGGACGGGGTCACAATCCTGTTCTCATGCCTAAAATGGAAGTCTTACCTTGTGGCAAGCACAGACGGAGGCTGTGCCCACGACACTTCTGTCCTAGGCATTTCCCGCAGCGCACAAGTCGGCAAGCTTGACCAGCCTGTACCAAGGTATGGCAGGGCTTTTTTTTGCCCAGTGGTCTGGTCAGTTGGACCATAGACCTAGGGGCCCCTAGCAGTAGAAATGAATCTTATAGATTTTAAACTCCACAGAAGAGGAGGGAAAATGCAAACGTGGTTTCAGTTGTAAGGTAAATCACTCACAATTCAGCTATGGGAGAATAATTTAAGCTTTTTTTTTTTTTGTCAGATAAATTCACGTTTGTTGTCCTTACCTTTAACGTGAAAACAGATCCAGCTTTTGGCATTGGTGCAATGGGAAACGTGCTCCATTAATTACAGCTAGTTGCCAGTCATTTTGACAGTACCATTTACTTGACAGAAGGATGCAGCGTTCCTCCCAAAACGCGTTAGGCTGTGTGGCTAGATTGCTTTTCCGCTCAGCGTTTTCTCTCCATGTACCTCCCCTCATTTCCGTTGCTCTGCTTTCTCACCTCCCGCTTTTGCATGCTGCCCTCTTACGTTGCTGCAATAGCCTGCCTTTCTCCTGCTGTCTTCTCCTGCCCTGCTTGGGCTTGGTCTCGCTCCCGCCTGTTCTTGCTCTTCCCCTCTCTGCCTTCTGTTGTCTCACGGTGCTCATTTCTGTCACTAGGACCCCAAGAGCTCCCCTCTGCTTCCTCCGGACCTGTTAAAGAGTCTGGCTGCCTTGGAGGAGGAGGAAGAGCTGATTTTCTCTAATCCTCCTGATCTTTACCCAGCTCTGCTGGGGCCTCTCGCCTCTCTTCCTGGACGAAGCCTCTTTGTATGTATTTGACTTAATACTGCTGCTTCTCACTCTAACCGGCATCTTTTGTCTGTGAAATTTGTAAGAAATGTGACATTCCTTTCTCCTCCCCATCCCTCCTCTCCACTTCTCGCTCGCCACCGTTGAGCTAGTCTCCGTGGGAGAGTGAGGTCAGACAAGCCGAAGGCTTGGGGCAGCTGGAGAGGTGACTTTGCCTCTGGCGTGCAAAAGCGTTTGGCTTTTGGGCCGAATCCAGGCCTGTGTGTTCAGAAATCAGAACAGTTGTTTTGCACATACAGTCCCCAGGGAAGCCAGTGCTGCTTCATTCACCGGACTTGGTCTTCTGCAGTTGTATGGGCTTGGGAACAAGGGTGAGGGTGTGCGTGGTGGAAGATTCAGGTGTGGCAGGTATCAGACTAGAACAGTGCGCTTTTTTTTTAATCTGCCCAGAAGAATTGTATAAAGGTGGCAGGAAACTACCCTTCTGAATGAAGAAGAGGTTGCAAAAAAACGGAATGATTCTTAGAAGATTGCAAGTGATTGCCCAAATAATCAGCAGCTTTTGTAGAAATACAGTGAATTTTGACAGGCTGAGAAATATTTCTTTTTATGGATTAAAACCTTCCTAGCTCACTAACCAGAGGGCCTTTGAGCTGCTGAATTTATAAATTACTTCTAAAAATGCAGTGTACCTTTCTAGTATGGCTACAAGCATGTTCATTAAATATTAGTATTTCAGATTTGTAGCAGTAAAAAGGCAGAGTTACTTGTGACTGTACTTGATCTCTGGTTAATAAGTCTATTCTTCAGTTATTTTGCATGTAATTCCAGGTGGCCAGTGGCATTACGGACACCCAGTCCTGCCTCACTAGGGACCTGTGCTAGGAAACTAGTATCTGCTTCCCAGCAGCTTCCTTTGGCGCTCTTGCAGCCGCAGATGGAAGGAAATACTGCTCTGCGCAAGCCGTGCGGATATGCAGTGTGAACTTTGTGTGTCTTTTAAAACGTGCTCTCAGAGTAGAGCGTTGTCCCTTCGGTGCAGAGCTAATGAGCTGGGAGCTACTTACCGAGCAAACGAGGCTATTTGTCTTAGGCCTGCAGCATCAAAGCAGAGATATGCTCGGCATTAAGACCGTGCTAAAGAAAAGGACTCTAGTTCAGGCTTTTGTTATTTGATCAACAAATTTAGAAAGATCTGACTTGCTGAGCTGGTACGAATGTAAGAAGGGCTTTTTTTGGAACAAGACTACAGCCTTAATTTTGGGTCATGCAATTTTACTTGGGTGTCACTAATTCTGTGACTAAATTCCTTGGTATTTGTGGTCCACCAGCCCAGCTTTTTTATTTTGTTGTGGTTTGTTTCAACGGCAGCTGAGCTTATTTCTTCCCTAAGTAGACTTGTTTCAGATACGGTATTTCTCACTCCTTAATCCTGCTGAGAACTGAAGAGAGAATTGAGAAATATTATGCTGGAAATAGCAGCCGTATGAGAGGAGGTTTAGCGGATTGAAATGGTCGTGCTCTATAATCTCTTTCACTGTGGCAGCTGGGGAGAGTTTTGGACCCTCTGTTACCAGGATCTGATCAGGTGTGAGGTTCCTCTGAGCCCAGGGAAGGCTCCTGCCTTGTTGGTAGAAGGTTTTGCACAGCCATAGGGCTGGGCGGGTTTTTATCTTGTTTTGCTTTTTGTTGGTAAGCACGTCTCCTCTAAGTGTATCGGACAGTGGCAGCAGTCAAAGGCAGAGTATCGCACTTAAGAGCTGAAATGCTGTTCTGTCAGTGCAGTTTGGAGACAGCTGTATTTCTTTTTTTAAAGATATTAATTACAGTTAGTAGGGAGATTAATGATTTTCTTCACTTGTTAGCTTGTTCCCCAATCTTTCAAGATACTTGAGCTAAAAATACGGGAAAGCTTGTTTTTTGGTGGTGGTTGGGGGGTGTTGTTTTTTTTCTCCCTCCCCATCTTGTTGTTAATGTTACAAAGAACAACCAGGCAGTTTTTCGTAGCATGCTTTTTTCCTGTTCATTACGCTGAATGCTAACTGCTCTTTTTACCTTTTGGGTTTTTGAAGAAGTCCTTGCTGGAAAAACCATCAGAATTGATGTCTCAGTCATCTTCTTTCCTGTCCCTCAGTGGCTTTTCCCTTAATCAGGTACGTAAGGACCAAAATCTGCAGCCTTTTGCTCTTGCCATTAAACTAGGTTGAGTGTTAGAGATCTGGGCATATCCTTTAGTTCAAATTAATGGTAAACTTGAAAGAAATCCATGCTCCTAATTTCAATTCATATCAGCAGGATGTGTCTTTGCCTCTTACCTTTTCTGAAAATTAGTTCTTTTTTTTCTTTTCCCCAATTTCATCCCATGCTATAATTCTACAGAAATACTGTTGAATCTTGTTGAGTTCATGGGCTGCTTTCTCTTAGGTACTTCTCAAAGTTATGTTTGGTGTAGGTTCTCTATTTTATTTTAATTTTTTTTTTCCTGAGCAATGGAATACTCATTCTCTTCCAAAGAGCTGAGCACAGTCTTGACCCAGCTCTTGTGGGCATTGTGAATTTGAAGGTCTTGTGAAGGCTTTGCAGTCCAGCTAGGAGAAGTTTGTCCTGATGCAGAATGTGACGGACTTTAGATGAAATAAAATCTTCAAAGAAGGAGGAGCAGCTGGGGAGTAAAAAGGGAGTCAGTGAGGCATTTTGATTCATACTTCTTTTTCCTCTGTACAGTGTTAGTGTTTCAAATAAATCTGATACTTAAACTCTCTTAAATTCATTTTTGGCAGGAAAGATACCCAAATAACAGCATGTTCAATGAGGTATATGGGAAAAACATGAATACCAGCACAAAAACAGAAGTCACCCCTTCAGTCGCCCATCAGGAGACTTCACTCTATTCTCTCTTTGAAGGGACTCCGTGGTCTCCATCCCTTCCAGCCAGCTCAGGTAATCTTGGTATGATTTCTCTTGTGTGCAGTGACTTAAGAGGATTTGAGTTAATTCTGAACATACTGCAAGTTAAATGTAATTGGAAATTAAAAAATATCTGCTTAACAAAGTATAAAGGACTCTGTTTTTCTTTATCTATCCTCAAAAATATGAGGGGCTTCTGTAATTATTATAGGGTAAGAATCTAAATAGTGATTTAAGTAGCTGAGCAGGATAAAAGTTTTAGGAGGTGTTAAATCCTGAAATCTCTTTAGCTTGGATTCCCGACAAGCATTTGGGAGTAGAGCTTTGATCACTCAAATCCCTACACTTTCAGTCTTGCTCAGTCAAAGCAGGAAAGGCTGGATTTCATGATGTGGCTTTTTCAAAGAGGAAAAAAACTGGATGACTAGAGTGTGTTGAGGAAAATCTCAAAGCCTTTTTCCTCTAAGGCAGGTCACAAAGCAAAACAGCTTTTCCGTTACTAATTTTCTTTAAAGATATAAAGCATATTGTAGTTATGTCATGCTTTTATGCTAACCGTAAGTACAGAAGAGTGAGGGGAGGGAAAGAATTAGCTGAAACTAAGAAATGAGTGTGTTTAAAATAACATCTGCTATGGTGAGTTTCTTGGCCATAGTGAGATTTGTGCCACCAACCAGAGGTAATCATGGTGGGTGAAATGGAAGGTGCTGCAAAGTACTTCTGTTCTGGTAGAATATATGGCACTAAATGCTTTCAGCTTTCTTTCACTTCAGCTCCTTGTTTAAGACCATGTAGCGTCCTGCCACGCTGTATTTTCTTTAGGCGTTGTTCTGTCCTGCCTGTGGATAAGCTTTTCCATGCTTGCTCCCCTCCTTTGCTCAATATTTGGTACCGGTCTGAACTGCTTTCAGACTTTGAAGTCTACAACTCAGACTGTTCAGCCTGTGAACACATGTTTTAAACTTGCAAACTCCTTGATGACTGAAGTCATTTTTATAGGCTTGTCAAGCTGGGAGACAAATTTTTTACTTTATTTTTTTAGTTTGAGAAAAGCCATTCAGGGCCGAAATGTGGGGAAAGCTCACTTTGTTGGCTAGCCAGCCTTGGGGTTTCCTGGAGGCATTTTGTTCTGGTAAACACATGTATGCATTACACACAGTCATTCTGTTCTTGTAGATACAAAATACTTTTCACTCAGAATTTAGGAGTTTACATTATGCTCATGTAATGGAGGGCGTAAAAACTGACCTTGAGTACTGAGAAAACTCAAAACTGGGTGATGGCAGAATTTGCAGCAGCACAAAAAAATGCAAAATGAAGAGGGTTCTACCGTTTCTCTTGACCTTTTTGCTCTTGCCTTGTAACCACTAGATCATTCGACACCAGCCAGCCAGTCTCCTCACTCCTCCAACCCCAGCAGCTTGCCAAGCTCCCCTCCAACCCATAACCACAATTCTGTTCCCTTCTCCAACTTCGGACCTATTGGGACTCCAGACAACAGAGACAGGAGAATCGCAGACCGCTGGAAAACAGATAAGCCAGGCAAGTGCTGGATTCCAGGTTTGCATGAAGCCAGCTGTTGGCATTTGTTTTGCAAAGGTTTTGCTAAGTTCACTTTAACTTATCTCTCTTTCCTGTTTTAGCAATGGGAGGATTTGGTCTGGACTATCTCCCAGCAACATCGTCATCTTCAGAGAGCAGCTGGCACCAGTCCAGCACTCCCAGTGGCACCTGGGCAGCCCAGGGTCCCCCTATGGAGGACTCCTCAGCTGTGCTTATGGAGAGCCTGAAGGTATATTTAACTGGAAGCTGTGCTCGGAAATGGGTGCTGATCTGTGGGGCTGGAAGATGGAGTGATGGGCTTTAGGCAGAGTTCGTCACTGTGTTCCACGCATGAAAGTTCAGTGTCAGAAATTGAAGGTTTTTCCTGTAGATACACTTACGTAGGCAATGTGGGAGGTGTGATCAGCGCTGGAAGACGTCAGTTTTTCTGTTCTTGCTGCTCTTGAATGTTTTGTGGAACAGGATTAGGTTGGCAGAACTGGAAGAAATTAAACCTTTGCTTTGACTGTTCTAAAATTAGTTATTGCTAATGTGGGATGCATTTTTATGGTAATGAGGATTTTGGAGGAGAATGAATTTCTTAAAGGGGAGCCTTTCTTTAGAAGGCCTTTGATGTCTGGATAGCTTTTATGATAAGCAAGGTGTGAGTATTGAAGGGAAGAGGGGAAAAAACAGTCTCTACTTTCTCATCTGTAAGAAGGTAGCTGTCTTGAGCAAGAAGGTGCTAGTGTTGACTGTTTGTTTTTAGTCCATCTGGTCCAGTTCCATGATGCATCCTGGCCCTTCAGCCCTGGAGCAGCTGTTAATGCAGCAGAAGCAGAAGCAGCAGCGTGGACAAGGCACCATGAACCCGCCGCATTGAGAATGAGGTGGCAACCCTTGCAAACGAAGGCTCCATAAACCATGGCATGTTGGGTTTGCAGGACTGGCCCACACAGTCCTGTGCAGGTGGCAGCCCTCTCTTCTGTTCCTTGCTGTCAGGAGGGCGTAAGTGCTCCACCAACCCACTGAGTGTGCACAAAATGTCTGCAGCGCGAGAAAGCAACATCAGGAACTCTCCCACCCCTGGGCCCTCTGGAGGGAGAGAGGAACTGCTGTTTGTCTCACTCAGTAACCCGATATCACCGCCTCTCACCTTCTCCATCGTGCATGTCCCCAGCCACATGGGAAGTAAAAGCTGAGAATGAAGGGCAGATGGGAGAAGCCAATGAGAACTTCTCAATCCTTTTCCTCTCTTTGGGGAGATAAAATAGGAATCCATTAATGATTGCTTTGCTGACTGAGAATGTAGTTGAAATTACTCCTAAACATCTTTATTATTACTATCTCAGTAGTAAGATCACACTGAATTCTTCCGTACACAGACGTGCTTTGTAGTCAGTGTGTAGCAATGAAAGCCCCAGTTGCTGCTCTGGTCAGAGGTAGGTGGTGGCAAGGTGGGGCTCTATCTCCTGGGCTAGTGAAGGAGCTTCATGAAGGAGAATCTGGCACCTGACACCACTTCACCTTTCACTCAAAGGCTTTGGCCAGCCCCTGCGTGGGTTAGAGACTCCAGCGTGAAATGCCCTCCTCTCAGTAGGTGTTTGAGCTATAATTGGTGACATGGGGCATTGCAGCACTCTGCTGGACAAGCAAGTTAACTGCTATGGGGTTTTAAATTAATGTTTGATTCCTGTACATTTTACTGTAGCATAGTGGCTAGCCCCACAAAGGGCAGGCTAGTCTGTGCATTCACAGCCTGACTCATTTTAATAGGTAGGTAGAAAGCTTTCAATGGTTTTTGTTTTTTTCTTTCTCTCCCCATCCTCCCATCTTTGCTGGGCGCTAGTAGTTTTATGTGCAACACCTCGCAGAAAGTAATCAGGGGTCCAGCAGGACTGGGTAAAGACGACAGTCAGCCTGGACAGTGTGGAGCATACAACCCCCCAAAGGCACGCGTCAGCTCTGCAGACCCCCCCCCCAACACACACGCAGCTGCAGCCCCCAACTTTCAGTTCCAGAACGAAACTCAGAGCACCATGGACACACGTGTGTAACCCACGCACGGAAGAAAGCATAGTGCTGTTCGTACATGAAAAGGTGCAGAAGGGAAAATGAAACATTTTATTTGCTATTTATTAGGGGGAAGGAAGACTGGAAGCTTCATTAAAAGGACAGCATTTCTGTTAGGTTTCCCAGGGAAGTTATGGAAACAATCTCAATGTCCATTTGCTGTGTTTAGCAGTAGGGGTTTGTGTGATGATTCAGGAGCTCTGAGCTGGAAATCGGCTGCAGAGCAAAGCACATGCAGGAGCCTAAGTGACACTGGAGTCGGGGCACCCCCAAAGAATCTAAAAAGGGAAGACTGAGACTTAATACCCTTTCTAGGATATGAGCAACTCCCCCACGTTCTCCACCCTAGCAACATCACTGTTCTTTGTTGCATTTCTAAGACGTATTTCCTTTTAAAAAGTCCAAACAGTGAAGTTCCCACCCAGTGGTAATATGAACCAAGCCCCTCTGTACTTCTCTCCAGCCCTCCCAGTTTGTGTATTTGAGCTGTGCACCCAGGCAGCTGCGACATTCCAGTGTTTGAACTGTCACTGACTCTTGCACCCTACACGAGCTAACCAGGTTCAGCCATCTCACTCCCGGCAGTGCCAGGGTCCCAGCCGCACCGTCCCACTTGTGCATGAGCATCCGGTGTTAGGAATGCGTCTGACTCCCGGCCGGGACTCCCCTCCCGCCCTCCGACGCCTGGGGTAGCGAGGCAGGGGGCCCCCAACAGAAACTGGTTTGTGTCGTAAGCTTTTTTTGTGTTTTTTGTCTGTCTGTGCAAGAACTGCAGCTGCTGAAATCAGCTTTGCCTTTAATTAAACCATGTTCTCTCCATCCAGGTCTGTGTAGCCTTTATTTCCTGTGTAACTCAACTTCACGTTTTTAAAAAACACATTATTTTTCTGGAGAAGTCAGAACAAGGTTTGAAACTGATTTCTGTTTGAAATAGAACTAAATAAATTGCAGAGATTCAGTGCAGATAATTGGACTGTGGTTTTCTGCTGCCTGCGTATGTGGCTTATGTACTGAACCAAAAATCTGGGATAAGAGTAGCTTGCAAAGCTGTTTTTCAGCTGCAGGGTGGATTACTTGAAACTGGTAGAGCGCAGTCTTTGGGGGCTGGAGGCTGCAGATCCTTCTGCTGTTGACTTGCATGTAAATCAGGATGGCCCTTCCACTTGTTGGCTCTTCACAGCCAGTTCCCAAACAGCATACTCCACATTTTGTCAAAGGCACGTTAAGGAAACTATAGAGATATCCTGCTTTTGAAATGTCGGTTTATTTTATCCAGACAACTCTTCAAAGGAAGCGCCTTTTAAAATATATGTTAGTATTTAGGCTACTGGGGAAGGTGGGGTTCTCCAGAACCTGCATGCTATGACCAGAAGTGGGGAAAACACTGCCCTTAGCCTCTTCAAAGCATAGAGCTCCCGATGGTACAGGTATCTAGCACAGGCATAGTGGCTGTTTACAGCACTCATGTTGAGGAAGGGACGGTGTAGGTATTCTTAAAAGACCAGAAGGACCAGCTGTCAGCAGTCAGTGAAGGTGAAATACCATGGGAAAAGTGCCACTGCCCTCAGTGGCAGAGGGGAAAAAACCATTGGATATGGAAGAGAACAAGGGAATTAAGGTTATGTAGGCTCTTGCATAGGAACAATTTCCCTTGTGTTTGGTGCTCTCCTTGGACTCAGCTACTGTAACTATACCTAGCCGTGATTTGAGGCAGTCTCTTTAACTTACTGCCTCTTGTGACTGCTGGGAAAACGTTTTGAGGTATGGCCCCGGGGAATTTATTGCAGGGGAGGGGTTTAAAGTCATGGTGGTTTTGAAATTACTTGTCAGTTGGAGCAGGGGGAGGCTGCTCTAGGCCTTTTGTTTAAATTCTTGGGGTCAGCAGCAAAATTTTGAGAAAGTAAATTCTGTTGGAAGTTCAGCCTTTCCTGGTCTTGAGCCTCCTGAATGCCTGTTCCTCTTCTGTATCTGTTGGCAGCGCCATAAATGCAAGTTGTGTTACCTTTCCTGTGAGTTCTCCCCGTGACTGACTTGTCTGTGTAAAAGTTTTGTTAAGGATGAGGTAGGTGGGACAGAGCTCTTGCTAGGAAGTCTCTTGGTAAGTATGGTTTTTAGGACTGAATGTTTTCCCAATAGGAAGATACTTGGCAACTCTTTTATGAATGAGTACCTGTTTTAAAGAATGATGCAAAAGGTAAAACAAAAGATAAAGCTTTTAATACACGTAGCAATAATATTTTAGGTCCCTTTTCAGATGCAGTGATTAATATAGAAATATCTTAATCGCGACAGTTGAAATCCTTAACTTCTTTCCATGTCCAAGACTTCTTAAGCTCTTCTGAAATTAGATTTCTGGGTCTTTAGTGTTGCATTTCTGAACGAAAGCAGATGGGAAGATGCCTATCTTCCCGTTGCACTGGCCTTCTAACCAGTCTTCATTCACTGAAAGATAAAATTTACACAATTTTTGTTACCCTAGGGACATACAGGAGCATGCATCAGATGTGCCTTCAGACCTTCATATGCTACAGATGTGCCTGCGATTACCATTTTAAGATATTCCGGTACCTAAATAGCTATGCTAAAGCCTGGTAGAGAGGTGACTGAGGAGATGGGAGTCAGAAAGACCAAGGAGGAATGAGGTAGACAGCAAAGTTGTTAAGGTAAGAAAGACTACGCTGCCAAACTAAGGGAAGGGAAGATCAAAGTAGAGACCAGGGCTGTCGTTTTTTAGATATATCAGGCGAGTTTGTTAAAAGAACAAACTATGCCTGAAAACTTCACATAAGTTTTCTTGTTTTACAGAAAGCAACTTAAAAAAAAAAAAGGGGGGGGGGCAAAAGGAACAAAGGTTTGGTTAGAAACACAATGTAATTTATACAGGCAAATGAACCTATAAGTATTAAGGGCTTCATACCACTGTCTTTCCTCAGTGTCTGACTGCTTTCATGTAAATCAAGGCCACAATAAAGTGTGCATTGGTTTTATTTCCTAAAATACTCCACAAAGTCCAGCCTTTAATCTAAAATTGTCATCAGTAGCAGGCAGTCTTATTTCTGCTGAGAGTTTGAGAATTGGGGTCTTACAGCAGTTACTTGCCCAGGCCCAATTCTGGGCCCAGTAGCTGCCTTGAATATAAACCAGTGAATGGGGAAAGCAAAAAGTGATTAGAGGATTAGAGATTCTGGACTACCATCTCCAAGGTATGGAGATGAACTAAGGTGCAGTTTCATCTGCTGTTCCTTGTTATCCACCCCCCCACCCCCCCAAAAAAAAATCCCTGCTACTGTAGGATGAGTAAAGCACTGAGCTCTGAAAGCTTTTACCAAATGAAAAGAGAACCAGCTTTTTAATGCAAGATATGTAGCTCAGCGACGAAGGGGAGAGTAGGATCTTGGAGGGAGGTGTCAAGAATGCTGTACGGTGCAAAAACTCATCCGTACAGCGGTAGAGGAGGAATTAAGATGGCTTGTGTACAGCTACCTAATGCTGTACACACAAGTTAGGTGTAATGCTGAATATAGCAAAGTATCATAGTTGACTTTTTGCATTTAAAACCACTTCTGATATCTTGGTTCCACTCGGGCTTGAGCAAGGAGGGAAACAGCAACCTGTGCAGGGTTGCTACCTAATTCTTCACCAAGTTCTGTGCAGACTTGAAAGGATCGAGCCAAAGTCATGTGCTACATCTTACTGTGAGTCCTAGCCTGTATTTAAGCTTGAAATCTCACAAAAGCACTAATATCTAATATTCAGGAGGATTGAGACTAATGCAAGAGTGTACCCTCAAAAAGAAGAAAAGCCAGAAAAAGGTGTGAGTTGACAGGAATTTGAGTAATAGTGTTCTGGAATATAACTATCCCTTTGTTTCTAACGTGAGGCATGCTGGGGTGGCCAAAATGAGGCACCTCCTTTAAAAATAAACGCACTGATCAGTAAACTTAAAATGGCTCAAGCAAAATCCTCCAATCTTGAAATTGTTTGGGGAAGGGGGCAGCAAAAGTAGGGGTGTGATGAAAGTGTGTTGGAAGAGGCATGCATGACATTGAGATTTGAATGGGAACGCTGGCAGAGCTGGAAGAGCTATGCATGCATTAAAGCGCAAAGAGCAATGGGTGGAAGAAAGCACTTCTAGAAAGCAGTCCTACAGGCTTTAAGCCTTGCTTGTCTTGTGGCTCCAGAGAATGAGCTGGTAAGCTGAAAACCCTGTTCGTACAGTAGTATGCAAAGCTGAAACTGTTTCCACCTCAGTATGTTGGACTCTAAGCTTTCATGGGGATGGAGCAGATTGGTACCTCTGAATCTGGAAACCAGAAAGATGTGAAGGAAAGCGACTCCTGTATATGTTAGGTTATCCTTGCTGTGGAGAAGCAGAGATTTGGGGGGAGGAGATCAAAGCCCCTATTGAAGCTGGTAGGCTCCACTGAAAAACTGGCTAAAGTGCTACTGGTATGTGTCGGTTGTCTGACCAAATACCTGAGAGTTTTTGGCCTGACTGACAGATGCTAGGGACCTACAGCTGCTGTTGAACTTAATAGGGTGTGCTGAAGGTGCTTGGCATCTCATGCCCATGCTTTCTCCAGAGCTGGAAGGTCCTTCCCCTTTCACCACAGGAGCACAGTTACCTTTGGATAAAATGAGTATGACATCTCCTGCCTGAAACTCCAGGTCTTCAGGCTGGGTGGCTTCATAATTGTACTGTGCTACAACTTGGGTTGGTCCCATCTCTTCTGGCGTTGCCTTCTGGGCCTCCTCCTCTGGTTTGCTTTCTGGTAGAGATCCCTTGCCCTAGGGCAGGAAGTAAGTTGTTATGACGCCTCTTCGCTTTTTCCTTTTATACCTCAATATGAAAGACAAGCTCTGCTTCTCTTCTTCACCCCCCTTCACTCATCTGCCCTTTCAAGGAGCTGCCAGTTTTGTTTGAAAGCCCTAAGGCTTTTTCCCTGTGGCCAGGAGAGCAAGGGTAACTCCTGCTTAGGCTTCAGCCTTTACCAGGAAGATCCTTGCTGGAAACGAGCGGAAGAGGTGGCTGCAACCACTGTCACTGACCTCTGTGCTGTCACACCACACTGTCAGACACTTGTCCTTGGTATGACTCCAAGCCGCCTCCACGTTCTCGGCGCTCAAAGTCTCCAGCACCTCGCTATCTGCAGGCTTGTACCTGGGCACACAGAGGACACAGAGTAAGAATAGGACCTTCTGAAAATAAGGTTCCTGCTGCTGGCAGCAGGCAGTGGCTCACCTCAGCTCTGTGTGCTCTGGCTGGAGCTCCAGTTTCTCGCAGACCAAGTTCAGGAGTTCATTGTAGGAGAGGTCTGGCTTGACTGGCATAGCAACTGTGAATTTGTAATGTGCCTTGAGAATGTAGGGTCCAGAGCCAGCAGCTTTGGCCTCCTGCGGGTAGTAAATGGGATGTGAGAGGCTCTCCTGCTAGGCTGGCCATGCTTACAGCCCCCTGGGCAAGGGCGGCTTGTCAAGGACAGGTAGAGGGGGCCTGTGTGACTGCAACATGGAAGCTGTTGTCATCTGAGTAAAATCTCATCTGTGGGGCATCAGGAAGCGAAAACAGCTGCCTGCTGGTCAGGAGCCATCTCTGTTAGCCATCTCTGTTGGTAGTCGATAATACTTTCTTCTAGGCAGGTCAGTGTTGATGCCACCAAGCTATCGTTGCACGTGTGGCTGGTTAACTGTCCTGGGTTTGTCCCAGGAGAGAATGCAGCAATGGGTTGGGCTATATTGCAGCTTTCTAGGTGACCAAATTCAAGGTGTCCCTCTCCCACCCCATTCTCTCTTGTTTCCAGTTGGGATTGTTGTATTCTCCCCATCTCTCTCCCCCGTGCGTCCTGCTGATGTGCCAACCTTGATCAGAAGCATGAGAGTTATGGCTGAGCTCTCTCCTGCTTCTCCCATTCTGAGTGTGCAGGTCAGTCAAGATGTGCTGAGACAACTAGTATGGGGGCTCTGCCAACAGTCCTAGATGCAGCGGGGTGGGGACCTGGACCTTTTTGGGAGACCTCCCAAAAAACAGCCCTAGTGGCCAGGGCAGACTGCCGGGCCTGTGTTGCCCATCTTGGGCCTGATGCCTGCTGGCCCCTAGCTCTGGTGTTAGGCTTTGGAGAAGCTGATGAATAACAAAAAATTGAAATGCTCCCAGGCTATGGTGCTTGTAAGGCACGACAACTCCCTTTCGATATGTAATAAATGCTGGTTTGTAATACGGACTGTAGGCATCTGCCTCCCTGTGATTCCCACAGCAATGCAAGGTGGTTACCTTCCCTTCTTCTCTTGGCTGCGTTGCAGTAACTGGAACAAAGTCTGAGGAAGAAGAAATAGGTGGCTCAGTGAGTGGAATGGGGTAAGCATTACCACTTGGTACATGAATATATGCTCAGAAGTCCTGCAACCCTCCTTTTTGACACCCATCGTTATCTGCAGCAACAACAACCAACACTGGAGCCAGCTCTGGTTGCTCAAATGGATGCGGCATCAGCTGCAGTGAGATTCATCTGTAGGGTTTAGGGGTAACCACCAAGAGGAGGTTTGGGCCCTGTGCCTTCCCTCTTGGGAGCTGCCTTGTTTCAGAACTTTACTATGCTGGTTTTCAAATTGTAAAGCCTGTTTTGCATCTATAGAGACAGGAGCTTTAGGGTTGGGTTGTTCCCGGGTGAACTTTTTTAAATATAAAAATATTTGCAGGCATAAATAACTAAGTATCTTATGCTCTGCCATACGTGATTTTTGCAGATGAATAACCTTAAATGTTGGACCATGTGGACAAAATAGGAGCTTTTTGTGCTGTAACTCTCCGAATTGTCTCTCTGAAGTGCTGGGAGTCTGCAAAGACTAGTGTAAATCCCAGCACTGATGGCAGTCGAGAGCCAGTGGTCAGTTGTCTGGGGACTTGGGGACGGGTGTTTGGGGTGAAAGACGAGCCCCGCTCCCTGCGATGAGAGCAGGCTGAGGTCTCATGTGCTGCTTACCCTCTCGGTCCTGAGCTTGGGGCCAGGAGATAAGTAGCTGGGTTTGGACCAGGAATCCCATGCTCCTTAAGCTTATTATATGGCCTTGAGAAAGGAAGGTGACTTTTGAGGTGCTGAACGTCAGTAACCCTGCGTGAATTCAGCTTGTTCTGAAAGTGCTTTACCATTGAAGGCAAAGCTGTAGTTTTCAGTACCTTTGCTATTCTGATCCCTCCAGGTCCATACCGAAAACTGGAGGCAGCCCTTGTCTTTCACAGTGGTTACAAATTCAGGCCTTCAGCTAAGGCAAATCAATACAGGTTCGTTGCAGTCAGTTGACAAGGATCTGCTCTAAGGTTTGTCAATGGTTTGACATTACAGTGCTTGTTAAGGGAAGAGACAGAGCTCTGCTGTTTAATACAGTCCCACTGCTAGATCTATGATGGCTTTTGGTGCCATAAAGATGCTTTTTGAGATTGCTGGGTCCCTGAGATGTTTGCTCTTAAAGGCTAAATTTTAGCAATTGGCAGCTTAGTCCGCAGGGTTATTATGGTTGCTTACACTTAGAGGAGAGCGAGGTGGGAATTAGACATTCAAACTTTTGAAGAGTCACTGTTTGGATTGAAATTTTTTAGGTATTCTATTAGCTGAAAAATCTGTTGAAAAAACAAATCTCTCTTAAAACTAAATTTTTACTTGTGGGGAAGGCAAGGCCTTTTCTTATCCTTTTTTCCTCTCCCTTAATGAAATTTTTGTCAGTTCTTCCATTTCCTCTTTGCTGCAAGTGCTTTGGCCCCCCAGTTTGGGAGGTGTTAGGAAGTTTGTCTGGCCAGGGCTCCGCCTCATGGCGAGTTACAGCGAGTGCTCTGTCTGCCACTAAAGAAAGTGGAAATTTAGTTATTTCCAATCACCTTGAGCCACAGCCACCTTCTGTATCAACTTTATTACTAGACTCCATATGAGACTGCTCTGCTGGTGACACAAGTCCAGTCCCTGCCCTCCAGGTAAGCTTGTCTGAAACTGCCTGGCCTTATTAGTCTCTTGGTCTTTGAGCCATCAGTCCATCACTTTTCACCGTCGCAGACTGGCTCAGGGTGGTGGTGGTGGTGGGGGGTTAGGTTGTTCACATAATCCTATTTTTATTGGCAGGTTGGCTTTCAATAGCTGCAGCACACTGCAGCTGGGTAATGTCTGTGCAGCAAGCTCTGTGCATGGTGATATTTTCCATCCTCTGCAGTTATATTATAGGAATTGTAGCTTCCCTGCAAGCAGGGGAGAAGTTTGTGGCTTTGGACAGGATTAAAGGTTCCCATAGCTGCTCCATACCTGCCTGCACTTTGGGCAGTTTGGTGGCTTTGGTGCTGGTGTCCCTGGTGCTGGCCAGGCCTGCGGGAACGGCCCAGACCTCGGGACACTCAGCAGCTCTTAGAGAAACCAGCCAGGAACCCCCTTCCCCAGGCAATCGCAGCTCCTTCAAAACTGGCACAACACACAGCGGCACTAAAATAATCCCAGGTGCCCTGCTTTGAGGAGAAGCTCGTAATGAACTTTCTGCTCTGGGACTTGCACGAGCTGGGTCGCTTGCCCTATTCCTGTCCCCGGGCCCTTTTTTCCCATTAGCTGCTGTGCTAGTTAAAAGCGCAAAGGAGCCTGCTTTCCCCTGGGATCCCGGCCCTCTATTTTACTCCGTCCTCAGCGCTGCAGTTGCAGGTTGTGCCTCCTGCTTTAATGCCTCTCCATCTTTGACAGCAAATGGGTCCAGAGGGGCCAGAAGCTAGAGGGAGATGGATCCCAGCCCTCATCTCGGCAGAAGGAGAAAAGCATAAGGATGCAGCAGTGAGGAGACTGTCTCGAAGCTGCCCCTGGGGGTGTTGCCCACAAGGTACTTCTGTCTCCTCAGTTCCCCATCACTGACCTGGTGCTGGCCGCCGAGGTTTTTCTGGAGCGCTGGAGCTGGGCGGCTTTGGGATCTCGGGTTCGGGAGGGATTTCTTCCTGGGCAGGATGGGAAGAGAGTAGCGTTGTCAATCGGTCCCTGCCGAGGGAGTGGGGCACTGCTGCCCTGCGAGCTTCCCTTCCAGCCCACCGAGGCAGGATCTCGGTGAGGTGGGGGGACTGAGCATGGCATCCCTGTGACCCATCGTTCAGGGGTGGCACCGCGTAGTTTTAGCCCCAGCAAGGGAGACCCTTACCTTGTGGGGGTCAGTGTGTGCTGAGCGTGTTCCTGGCTGTTTCCCCAAAGTCCGTTTGGGGTCTTGAACTGGGGAGGGAGAATTCACTACCCCTTCCTCTCCCCAACGTTACCAACTACCACCCAAGGGGCCATCAGCACTACATCTGCCCAGTTTTGGCAGGTTTGTGAACTCCAGTTAAGATGACTACAAACCAGGAGAGATGCCTCTGGAGTTTCAAGGGAGAGGGAGTTGCAGGTGCTGGTAAAGAAACCCCTGCGTGCCGGTCATGTTGGAAGGCACAGAATAGGTGGTGGGTGATTTGCGTGGGGATCTGCCCTCCCCAGGACGCCATCTCCTCCTCCTGCGTCACCTTACCTGGACCTGCAGCCTGTTCTGGAGCTCCACAGGCTCGAGGTAGTTGCAGGGGACAATCCCTTTCTGTGGGGAAACAGAGATGAGTGGGGATTGCTTGGCAGGAGGACACCTGGCTGTCTTAGCTGCCCCTTATTGATCACTGCGGGATGAGTGGTGAATAACCAGCTCTCTGAGAAGCAGGGTCAAGATTGGGGGCCTGCCATCTGCTGCCCTCTTTCCTGACTCAGCCCCTTGCCTATGGTGCCCTTGGGTGAGTTGCTTATTTTTTTGTATGGTCTCAGTTTCCCCTTCTCCAGTCTGTCAGGAATACAGTGGATCTCACTGCGTAAGAAGCTCCTGCGACAGGAAGGGCAATTTGGGGCAGATTGTGAGAAACAAGACAGCATCTTTTGAGAATGGCACCTGAGTCCTCTGTCTGGTAGAAATGCCAGGAGCAGGACGCGAGGAGCTGGGCTTTCCTGGTCCGTTACTGTGCCAGTTCTCCCAAGGAGTAGGGATTGCCTCTAACAAGCCCAAAGACATCTGCCTTCACATTTGAACAGGGGACACAGTGGAGCTAAGGCAGAAGCTCGTTTAGTTAGCGATAGCGTGGCTGTGCCCTGCTAGTCATCTGCAGAACCTCACAGCTCTGACGAAGTGTCAGCCATGTCATCCACCCCCTTGTACCAGACATGTCCCTGGTACCTTTCCATTGAATATCACAGTAGCCCAGTTGTCCTTCTCTTTCTTCAGGACAAAGACAATGTTTCCTGGCAGGACCTGCAGCTCCTCCGAGGTCTCGGGGATGAACTCGTACAGGACACGGTGCGGTTGCCCTTCAAGGGCCCTAGGTGTGGAAGCAGTGGTTGTTTCAGGAAGGGAGGTGGTGCCTTTTCTTCACTTTCCACTGGGAACTCAGACCTTTGTTTTGTTGTTTCCCTGATCCGTTCCCTTTCCCCCCTTAGTCCTGAGTGCTGGCTGGACTCAGCCTGTGACTGGGCAGGACAAGGCTGGACCTGGCTGCATGTATCCACGTTTCACCCGGCTTACCTGAGGATTTCTGGTGTCTTGGGCCTGGGTGGAGGACCAGGGGTCTGTGAGCAAAAAGGCAAAGAAAATTGTCTGTAATCTGGAGGATTTCAGTTGCTTTGCAGAGAAGTCCTGCAGCCTTCTACTGTGCCTGACATCATCTCTACATGGTTCCTTCCTCCCGTGCTGTTTTTCAGGTCAGTCGATTCAAACCTAAGGGAGGGCCCTTTGCTGCTTTACAGACTGTCAGTGTATGTGTTTGGCTCGCTGCCGCTCGGATGCGTGCAGCAGCTGTCTTTTGTGCCGTTAAGAATATCACTGGTTCTGTTCCTCCAAAGAAGCAGTTTCTAAACACTTTCGCTTGCGATTTTCGGAGTCACAATGCCATTTGCACCTGCGCTTTTGGTTTCATGCATTCACAAAGGGTTGAGATCGTGAATTTGGGAACACCTGCTTTAAACAGTAGTAGTTTTGTATTTCTATGCATGTTCCTGTTATTATGCTTATAAAACTCCAGCTGCCATCATGGTGCTTCACATTCTCTCCTGCCTAAGTAATCTGAGGTCTCTGGTGGATTTTATCACCTCTCTAAATAAGTTACTTTTGTACTGAAGTGGGATGGCAGTCCTGACTCCTAGAGCAAGGTGTTACGCTTTACTGCGTTGAGAAGTGTGTATTTAATCTTGCATAACAGAATTATAGGCCTGCAGCAGCCCCAGTTCCCTGTACCCTCTCAAAAGACTAATAAAAACTCTCCGGTGCCTTTAGGACTGGAACAGATGTTTATACTTCATCAATAAAACATCGATGAAAATGAACTGAGGTCTATGAACTGGGGCAGGCAGAAAAAACAGAAAGGTGGTGAACGAAAGCAGAAGCCCTCTTGCTCCTCTAGTGATTCAAACGTAGGCAGAGGAATCCGAACAGATCTTACAGGGAGAGTTTAAGATCTCCTCCCCTGCGCTGCAAGCTGCAACCCTGCAGCAGAGGCAGAGGAACAGGATGCGTGACCGGGCCTCTGCTTCCCGGTCAGGGGCCAGTTTAGCTTGAACCACAAACGTAGGTGGGTTTGGGCTGCAGTGCCGGATGATGAGCAGAGCAGCCGAGCTGTGGGCGCATGCCTCCCTCTACCCCTGGGGCAGGAGCAGAAAGTTCACGGCAGCGATGCTGCTGCCTGCTCACCAACACGAGCCAGAGCCCTCAGCAAGATGCTGGACGATACCAGTCCCTGCGTACACCTAAACGCTCATGCTGCGCTGGCTGCAGCGCTGAGGACATTGTCAATCAGTGGTGCTTTACCTGGGGCTGAAGTGGAGCAAATCCTGAAAAGCTGTCCTTGTCTACCACAGATGCCACCACCTAGAGCCAAAGAAAGACATGTAGTGACTTGGTGCTCGTAGCCTCTCTTAGACCTCCAGTTGTCTGATGTCCGCCCTTCCTTTGGTGTTGTGCAAGCCCAGCTCCTCAGGTATGGATGCTCCAGGTTCAAGGCAGGCTATGATTTCAGCTAAACGTCTTTGACTATAGGCTTGGTGCTTCAGGGCTCCAAAGCTTGCCTCACAGCTGCGGTAAGCTCTTAGCCTCACCACTGCTGCATTTAGAGTTGTTATAAACTAGAGATTTCCCTTTATTTTTTAATTGGGAATGTGCAAGGGAGTTAAGGGAGCCCTTGCCTCCTGTAGGCCATTTCAAACACTGTTAACAAAGTCCATAAATGTTTGTGCATGTGTTACAGGGGAACCCTTGACTTCAGGGGAGCTATTTAGCTGTCGCTCGTCTGGTGGCCCAGTACCCGTAGGCCTGTGGTTTGCTTTCTGTGGGAACACTGACAACAGGGGTGGTCATTCTGCCTCCTAGGACCTGCATCCAAGGATGGTGTCCCAGGGCTTGGATTTTGGATGCACTTGCTTGATTATTTAAGCTGAAAAGCCTGTTTCAAACTGAGCAGGGGGAAAACTGGAAGTCATTTGTGGGTATCAAATTTTAAATAACTTGAATTCCCCCTCTTCCCCTGCCCCTGAACAGAGTCTTGGCTCAAGTTCAAGCTCCAGTGAGACCTTTCCAGCTCATTGCTGAATGACTGTGCCTCATGTTTGACCAAGGAGAGAAACTGAAATAGGCCATGCTGAGCTGTGCAGATAAGGTTCTGCAGAAAAACACTTTTAGCTCTTCTGTTCCTGCAGAGTCCCAACTCCCTGTGAGATTCCCACACGTCATCCCTCCCTCCATCCCTGCGGGGATCCCCCATATCTCTGCCCTGCTCACCAGGCAGCAGGTAACGGATCAGCGAGTGGTGGCTCTTAGGCAAAGGGAGGTCAGTGGCTCTCTTCAGCCCACAGGCTTGGCTTGAATAGACAAGGTATTTCTGTCTTACCGTAGCCTTTCCCAGGTAGTCCTTCTTCTCCAGCTGAGCAACTTGCTTTTCATTTGGCCGAAACAGCTTTCCCATGGGAATTGCCACCAGCTCATAGAGCTTCTGCTTCTGTAGCACACACAAACCATAGTGCTCATCAGAGGTGATAGCAGAGGTGGGTTTTTACCTTCCTTCTACCTCTCTGGTTAAGGTCTCACTCTGTAAAGTCAACCCACCACCTTGGCAATCTGATCCCAGCCCTGACATGGTCTGCTTAGTCCAGTCTTTCCATCACTGCCTCCAGAGTGCCCTGAAAACTCTTCCCGCAAATCCTACCCTCAGTTTGACACCCATGTTTTGTATAGCCATCTTCAGTTCTCTGCTGCTCTGCTAAAGCCCTTGCTAAGGGATGGTTTCTCTGTCCCTGGGATTTCCTTTCTCCCTCCTGTGGGACTGCCATGGACAAACACCATGCCAAGACCTCCTATGTCTTACCAGGATAGCTTCCATTGCCTTGTCAATCTTGTTGTGCTGGGGCTCGCTTTTCATGCTCATTGCCAGTGTCAGATGCTCCTCAGCTTTCTTCCAGTCCTGCATCGTGGCGTGCACAAGTGCTATGTTATAAAGTATCTGCAGGAGGGGTGGGAACAAGGAAACCAGTTATTTGAAAAGCTGGACCCTTGCCAGGAGCACCGTAGGGGAGAAGCCACCGCAAGAGCAGAGCGGATGGCACTGCACAGAGCGTGTGCTTCTGACTGCTGCGACAGGATTTGTCTGTCCTCCCTGGCCGAAGCAGAGTGACTAGCAAAGTCCCTTTTAGAGACTATAAAGCAAGGTAATTTGAGATCATCATCTCACTTCCCTTTGCAAAGCTTCTCACATGCTGCTGAGACTCTTTGCCACACTAATAACTTTCCGTGGTAATACTAGCTCCCCATCCCTGTGCCAACGTGCTTACTTTTTTGTTAGGGTTTGGACACAAACAGACACTTTTTTTTTCCCCTGGATTTTTTTCTGAGCTAGTGAATAGCTCTTTCTATATAGGCCAAATGCTGTTTCCATATGGGTAGGTGAGGTTGAACTTGCCAAGGTGTGGAGGCTGAAGGAAGACTACTTTTTTTTTTTTTTTTTTAAGTGGATCTGTCCTCCCAAAGCCTAAGTGCCATAGGACAAGCAACCTTGCTCCCTATGTGGGAGGTCCACTTTTGGTCACCGAAGAGAGAAAAGGGTCTACGGTGAAGAAATAGCAGCTGCTTATCCGTGGGGTGGGTCTCACTGAGGGATCCATTTAGTGCAAGGCGGGCTCAGGCTCTTCTTGGTCTGGGCCTGCCAGAGAGTTCACAGAGCGGCATGGGAACGTGCTTGGTGGGGTGCTTTGTGCAGCACCCAGCAGCATGGGTGCAGAAGGCTCCTGCCTGCGATGTCCTCTGGCATGGTTTGTTCAGGTCTCTGCGTGCCTGTCGTTTGGGCATTTCTGGGCCCACTGTACAACGTCAGCATCCCCATAATGGCTCGGGAGTTCGTACTTCCTCACGCTGCACTGGCAGCAGAGAGTGCCCCGGCCACCCATGGTAAGGTCTGTACCCATTAGGACCAAAATACCAGTCTTTTTCTCACCTCGCAAGCAAACAGCCTGTACCGCAGCCCCAGGATCTTGTAGTCTATGAGCTGGTTGCCTCGCAGTTGGGCCAACGCCTCTTTAAAATCCTTGATGGCCATTTCATGACTGTGAAGCAAAGGAAAACAGTAACTTAGGAGGGCTTCACCACCACGCAGTGGCACTCGGGCTGCCTGGTGCCCCTCAAGGGCACCTCACCGAGCACTGAGTCATTGCCTGTCTGGAGGACACCAGAGGCCTTTTACCTAAGGCCTTGTCTTTCTGGGGTTTTTAATCACAGGTGTCCTTGCCTTGAAGACCCCTGGCTCTTCCAGCGTTTCTTCTCTGTAGTGGGAACCTGTGTTCACCAGGCCTACCTAGCCCTGGCACCTCTGGTCCTGGTACCTACCTCCCCTCTCCTGTTAAAGCTGGAGTCAGCGCGCCTTATATTACTGCTTGTGGTATCTACCTACGGTTGTTCTGAGAAGTTCCAATCCAGAAGCAAGTGTGAATCACTTCAGAGGGTGTCTTGGTGTGAGGTGTAGACCTCCTCGCCATTGAGTCTTTACAAAAATCAGTTAAATTTATCTGGGCCTCTCCAATTTCTTTGGCGTGTTTTCAGACCTCCCACTGGGACTAGAGGTATTCCCTGGCTTTCCAGGTTTCAGGCTAGTGTCTCTGTAAGTGGCAGAAAATGAAACCTTCAACCCATCCAGCGCCCACCACTCACTTCTTTCGCTTGTAAAACACTGTCCCCCGTTGAAAATAGGCCACCGCCAGGTGCTTGTCACAGCTGATGCTCTGCGTGAATGCCTGAAAGGAGGTGGAAGGAATGGAGAAAAAGGGGTAAGAAGGCAAGTGCTTTAAGAAAAGGTGAGGATGTAGAACAGAAATACCTGTCCTGTCTGCCCTTCTGCTTTATCTGCACTCTGCCCATCCTGGGACCAGGCTCCTGACTTCCTGGAGCCACAACCAGGTGTCACCAGTCAACTTGGCAACTTTGTGCCTCTGCATTCCTCTGCAGGAGGGAGGAGCGAGCGTGAACAGAAAGCCGCGCATCTCCTGCTTCTCATCTGTGCTTCACTGATGGAAAGAGTTCAGCAGGAATGCCCCAGGGGTGTCACGCTTCAGCCGAGCTTTAAAAAGCCCCAGATCCTTACCTTGGACTGTTGTCCTTTATTCCTCCCATTTCCACCCATCAGTCTGCCTAGCAGGTCTGCACGTAAACTCCGTGTTGCATCGCTCTGACTCGCCTGCAAAAGGCACTAGCGACTGCAGGTGCCCAAGAGCCGTTACCTACCTCCTCTGCCTCGGCCAGGTTCCCCAAAATGAGGTGGATGCAGCCAATGTTAAAGCAGAGTTTGGAAGGGGGGTTGTGGACGGACGTGAAGGCGGCCAGGGCTGCCCTCCACTCCCTCTGGTCGGCGGCGCACACCCCCTCATTCCAGAGCCGGATCGTCTCCACCAGCGACATGATGGGAGCGGGACGCGGGATGGCCGGCCGCCTCGGGGGTCTCGCCCCTCCGCCTGTCCTTCCCCGCGGCGCCCCGGCTCCCTTGCGCTGCTGCTTGGCTTCTGCCCTGCTGCCTTCTGGCGGCACTTCTGCATTCGCCGCGGGTGCTGGCGCCCATGTCGCAAACCCTGCAGGAAGTGGCCTCACTCGGGGGCGGTGAAACGCGGCCCCCGCGATGGGGAAGTGGAGCAAACGCTGGCGGTCATGCGCTTCAGGTTTTGCTTCTCAGGGCTTTTGATGGAAAGCCAGGGAGTTTGTCGGCTGGGTGGTTTTTCGGGTCTGATTTGGGCTTGCCGGGCTGCTCCTGCCCGAGGGCTGTGCCTGGGCTGGGGAGAGGAGGCCAGGCCCAGCTGGGCTCCTCGAAGCGTGGCCTGTAATGAAGGAAGTCGGTAAATGGCTTAAACAGTTTCTGAAGGCATCTCTCTGCTGGCACGGCTGCCTGCAGCCTGGCAGGTGTGATCCTGCCTTCCCAAGGGAGAAGGTGAAGTCCAGCCTGTGAAACAGCCCACGGGCTGGCCTAGAAAATCCAGATGCATCTTCCAACTTATGTCTTTTGTGTCGGTTTTTGCAGTCAGGTGCCCTACTCCCAGTTCCTATTTCTGGCACTTCTCTGGAAGTGCCTTCCCTCCTTCTCATCTAACAGTGATGTGCAACATATTTTGCAAAAACTTGAAATATGTCAGCAAGACTTAGCCCTTGCATGGTTACCTTAACTTCCCCATCAAATTAGATAACACCAACAACAGGAGGGAGATCCTGGAGGAGACTTTTGTTTGCCTTCTGCTCGGAGAGCGGGAAGAAACCAGAGGTGCCCAACAACAGGGGCTCACTTTTAATTAGCAGTATGATGGGGCACATCCCTGAACCTTGGGCTCTCTCTTTGGTTCCCAGGTTGCGAGCTGAGCATGCCCCTCAGCTCCCTCTGTGCCCAGCCGGCTTTCTGCAGCAACGGTGGGCAACACGGAGGAGACGCGGCTGCTGCGACTCCAGAAAAGCCAAGGGAAATGCAACCTGCCTGAGTGACACTGAAGGAGAGGGATGGGAATGCCAAATCTGTGAGTGTGAAAACACCCCTCTGAGAAGCCTTTTCTTACTCCTTTGACTGAGACTCACTTAGAAGCCAAGGACATTTCTTGTTCCAAAGGGATATTTCAATGCTCAGAAGCAGCAAACTGTTCACCCTCCAGGCTTTAGGTGCCAGGCAGATGATTACTTCTGTAGCCGAAGGGTTTGCATTGAATTACAGCACCCAAAGGGTACCGCACTGGGACTCTTTTCCTGGCCGTATGACCTGCTGCATGTCACTTCTCCCTCCTCCATCTCCATTTCCCAATGTAATGCTGGCCTGTTGCATCTAGTCAGCTGTTAAGCTCTTCAGGGCAGAGACTGGCCCCAGCTAGGGGTGAGCTTCTGGGGTCTCGTTAAGCTGATCTCACGGCTGCTGTGCGGGTCAGTCTTTCTGCCATCCCATTAGTCCCATGGAGAGCTCATCTAGCAGAAAAATATTCACTTTATTCTAGGGATGATTTTGTGCTGATTTAATTATCCAAATCATCTCACTGGTAGATCCCAACACTGGTGCAAGGAGGAGGATGCGAGATCACCCTGTTGGCAACAGCTGACCGTTAGATTGGCACACAGATAACATAAAAAGTAACTCTACCTCCCTGGGCTCCGTCTCAATCAGAGCCCCTAAATGCTCTGCCTTATAATATATATGACTAATAACCATTATTCAAATGAGAAGGGAAGCTGCAGACACTGACATTCTAATTCTGTAACTTTAACCAAATGAGCGTGTTTTTCTTGCATTGCACAGAAAGGAGATGGCCTCTGAAAGACGCAGGCACAGCAAACGCACATAATGACAGTCATCCTTCTGCTAGGTTTTTTTTTAACATAACATACAAACAATGTTCAAACAATCTCAAAGTTGTGATAAACACATCTCTTCTAGTAACAAGTGAGTCTCTGTTCCCCTTTCTCTTACCAACTTTATTCATTAGGCAAAGTTTTTTCTTCTATGTTCATTTCCAAGAGGAAGTAAGTAATATAGATGGTAACACTTCCCATGTGAGATTCTTGGAATCTTGCACAAAGAGAGATCTCAGAGATAAGAAATGCATAGAGATCCAGCCAGAATGCACAAGTTGCTTTTAAGTTTGTACAGTAACAATGTGCAAGAATTTATCATAATTTCTGGAGAGAGTCCGGAAAGGAGACCAAAAAAAGAATGATCAGGGCACTCGAAAACGTTACTTCTGAGGAAAGACTGAGGGAAATGAGCTCATGGAGTTTTAACGCAGGAGGAACAGAGGAGCCGATCTGCGCGCAGCTCCTTCCCTGGGAGGCAGGTCTCCGCCGGGGCTGCAGCTAAGCTCTCTGTGTGCGCAGGACCTTATTTGCTGTGTCACTCCCTAAACGGTGGCAGAGGGCAAGACCACAGTAACCATCTGGCCAAATGATGGATGAGTCAAAGCCCGGGACTTGGAGGGGGCTGGAGAGGCCGGACGTTATCTCTTAGTGGTGGGAGGACAGCAGTTTCTCTTGTAATGTGTTTAGCTATTATGAAACTGGGAAGTGACTAATAAGGTTGCTGTTACGACACGCTTAGGCCAAACCTAAAAGCAGCAGTGAGAAGCTTTGCAAATTAGGTTCAGAAGCACTGAGCCTTCCTAGAAGAGACCTACAAATGCCATCTGCCCTGGAGTAGGTCTGAACTGTCTATAGAGTATTTTTCCTTGAAGGTTTCCTTTTAGTAAGAGGAAGGGAAATGTCTTTTGCAAAATGAAAAATGTTTGTTTTCTTTTCTTCCCTGCCCATCTTTCTGCATTACTTACTCTTTATGTTACTCCTCTTAGAAATGTGTCACCTCTTTCTGCTGCTGCCGCTGCCTCTCTCCTGGGTGCCCTCAGTCAGCTGCATAGGGATGGTCCTTGTGCTCGTCTACTCTGGTTTGGGTTTCACTCTTTCGCTTGCTCTTGCCCTCTGCTTGCTCTTTCGCTCGCTCTCTCTCCCTCCCTCCCTCCCTGTCCTGTTGCTTTCTCTTGGTATCAGTTTCCCTTGCCGTGAGCACCCTGTGCTGCGAGCGCTGTGGCTGACGTAGCCGAGCCGTGCGCGCTCGGCTCAGGACCAGGGACAGCCCTGGAGCCCTCGCGCACGCCTGTGGTAGGCAAACGCTGTGCGGTGTGTGCGGCGTGTGACACTTGCCAAGCGTGCGTCTTGCTGTGGTTCAGGGACGTCGGTGCTTTTCAAAGGCGCCCAGCAGGGAGCCCCCATCCCCTGTGTCCATAGGAGGCAGGGCGCAAGGGGCGCTGGGCATCCCTCCTGCCTGGGTGCTGCGAACTCCCGCTCTGCGGGAGCGAGCGCAGCAGGAGCGCAGTCTGGCTCCACAGGCCGACGATGGCCTCCTCCAGCCCCAGCTGCCCGGAGACGGTCGATAGTTGGTGGTGACTTCCTAGGCGAACTCCTTCCATAGCACGGGCTGGACCTGTCCACGGACTGCACTGCTCGAGGTTGTGTTAATGTGATGATGGTAGATTTTGGCCGTACTGGAAGCACTTGATGCTCTCGGCCAAGTGTATATTGGCTCCTCCATCTTCCCCATTTCTGCAGCCTGAGGCTTGTGCCCTCTGGTTCCCCAGGACAGCTGCTACGGGGCTGTCTGCAACTAAATGTTCCTTCACCTGTCCTGCACCCTCCGTCTCCAGGGATGCGTGGGCATAAAGCAGCTCGGGACTCTTCAAGCTGAGAAATCCTCGTTGCCGAATCTGAAAGAGGGTTCGAGCCTGCTGAGGGCCTGACAGTCCAAAGCAGTTCAGAGATGTCCCGGTAAGGTTCGTCTTTCACGCTACGAGAGAAACAGCAAAACTGACAGTAGCACCATCCCCACCAAAGCAGCAGCCTGTGGAGCAGGAGGAAGCTGCCCTGGTTTCACAGGTACTACACTGGAGTTAGCAGCAGGGCGGTGGGAACGCGTGCCTTGTGCTTCAGTTTGTGACTAAGTATAGTAACACTGCTCTTGACTCTTCTGGCCGCTGTCCGATGGCGGTGGATGAAGCAAGTAAGTGTGAATCACTTCACAAGTGATGTAAGCGTGATGGACAGAACATGCTTATTAATAAGCCATTCCTGCTGCTTTCGCAGTGGGAACTTTTTTGTTGCAGGTGGCATTAATCTTGAGTTTCTCAAAGGATGAAAACTTTATTTTTGCCATTGGCTTCTGCCAGGCTCTTCCTTTCCCAAAGTTGAATCTATTCTGCTGGGCTTGCAGTGTGTTTTTGGGGCCAGGAATATCTTACTACAAAATACTGAATATATGTGGGCTTTCTGAACCCTACGTAAGGAAAATGTAGTGTTCAAGCACAGATTGCTGTTAGGATCATTCATTGCTTGCTTCATGTTGTGGTATTTATGTGCCCAAGAATATTAGCAAGGCAGGATTTGTAGGAAAGAGGTCATCTTTTTATTAGATTTAATTTTACCACCCTATCAATCAGTTTAATAAAATAAGACATGCCTTCCTGCAAATCTTGCACTATTTATTACCCCCACGTTGTTGCATGTCCAGAGCTATCCTGTCTTTTAACACATCCCTGAACTTACATGCAGAGGACACACATTTGCTATAAATGTCTCTAAATACTTTATATCCTACTCTGAGGGGAAGCTGGAGACAGTCTGCTCCTAGCTTTTGTTTATCTAATGCCACCTAGAGGTAGCTGACCTGCTTTGAAATCGGATGATTCAGAAAATGTTTTTCGAGCAGCGGGGATTGCACCATTTCTTTTTTAAAAATGAGAATTGATTGGTGTCTTAACCAAATTTGGACCAATTGAAGCATACAAAGTAAGAGTGAACACTTGACATTCTCTGGCAGAGCTGTAAGGACAGAGCCGTTGCTGCGCAGGGCCGGGCCAAGGCTGCTCCTATATCTATGTTTGAAACCTGGACATTTTCTGTGGTCTTTGGACCTCCTGGAAAAGCAAGGGCTGCTCCAGCAGTGATGCACAGCTGGCTGCTCAGCAGCAAGGCAGTGCTGCGCCGCCCGTGCCTGCTTGCCTCTGCCTGCCTACACGGCCGCTAGGGCCTTGGTCTCAGACTGCGACAGGAACACAGAGAGCAAGAGAGAGGTAGGATGGAAGAAGAAAAACTTGTCAATGAGGAAAACTGCCTGCAAATTATCCGACTTGCTACGATTACTAAAGCTGGCTTCTCACTCGTCCCTAAGTGAACGTGGCACACATGGGGAAAACTTTGGCTTGAACCTTCTGAAGGCACTAGCTCTTGTTTTTTAAAGTGATGATTTAAGTTACTACTATGAAACAGCCTTCAGACGTCAGAGTGCTCAGCACCAGGTTTCTGTATGCTCAGTCCCTTCAGAAGCTCAAGCTGAGTACGTGTCATCGTTAGTGACGTACACACACAGTCATCCTACCTACAGGCCAAGCCCAGGGCTGTATCAGCACTTAAATTACAGTACAAACAACAATTAAATGTTTCATCACTTGGAGTTGGGGCAGGCAAAGATGCAAACAAAATCCCAGCCACAAAATCAGGAGCTTAGCTCCACATGACAGCCCTGCTAGCCCCATTACCATTGTCCTTTTTGTCCCTGTTTTGACAAAGCATGTAACATAGATGTCTGTTGGGATCTCACCCTCTCGCTAAAATTTTAGTGTAAGCAGAGGAATCTGTTGTTTAAATATTTTACTGAAATAATCTCAAATTTTCTAGCTGGATTTAGCTGCGCAAGTATCACCATTACTTATAGGTACAAATAAGCCTTCTTCGGAGCAGTTATCAAGAAAAATAGCTGAGGGGAAAACAGGATTTTAGGGACTGCTTTTTTACTTTTCTCAGTCCTTGCAAAGCACCATGCTGGACTAAAGAAATAATGGTTATTCCAACCATTCAGGCATTTCAGACACCAAGTAAATATTCAGTGACGATTTATTGTCTGGTCTTTATTATTATTACAAAAAAAGCAGATATCAAAAAACAGCAAAGATTTCACAAGTTTCCCAACAGTTTTACACAACTGAATTGCTGTAAAATGGTGAATGTAAAACAAGTGTATTTAAGCCCTGGCCCTAAACATTCAAAGGCGATCTGTGGTCTGGGATGCCCTAGGCTTGCTTAATTCTTTTTAAAATACTCCTCTCTATGCTGGGACTTAATTTGCCCACTAGCTAACACACTGTGGTAAAATACAACAGGAATGTAAACTTTTTGGGATCCTTTAAGACCCTGTATATCTGGAAAATAAAATAGGGGAGCTTTGCAAAGGATGGTGCAGATACCAGTATGAATTTCTTAGATTACCACAGGCAGCCATTATGTTGTGCTTGACAAAATCAAATCACTTTCAAGTTGCTGAAAGGTGATTTGCTGTGTGAAAGCTCCTTTTTCTTCTCCTCATCAGGATCTTTGCTCCCCAAAACAAAGAGTTCACTGGACCAGGCTCTAGTGTAAACGGCCCGTCAGCCTTTTAAATTCTGCCATCCAATTTGCACAACAGACAATTTCATCCTGTTGTGACTTTCCAACAGTGGACTCAGCATTTGACTGATCACAAGAAACCAGACTAGGCCATGAGATGCGAGATTAAGAAAAAAAAATACTCAGCTTTCTGGAATGATAATCAGGTTTGGAGGGGAGCTTTTGCCTTCTGGCCTATTCACTGCTGTAGGTTCAGAGGCTGACCAAGAGAAACATGGTCCAGTTACCTATATTAATAGCTGCCCCACTTCTCAAATATATATCTTACATCAGAACACTGCTTGGCTAGCAAAAAGAATTAAGACATTGCCCTACGTCCCTCAGCATTTGCTTGGAAACTCAGGTCCAAATCTGCCATAATTATACACAAATGCAAATCGTCCTAAACATGAAGTTGTATATGTAGCTATACATGTCACTGAAATGCTCTTGAGTACCAAATATTCCTGTTAGAAATAAAATTGCACCTTCATAATTTTCCAGAGTTCAACAAAAAGAGATCAAGATATGCATTATTTGTCAGATATGAAAGAAGCAGCGAGAAGGCAAGCTGAGAGACAGAAGCTGCCCACAGGGCAGCAATGGCATTTGGTTGTTTGGTTTTTGTACCAGCGTTTCCCACAGCCATGGGTGGCAGACAACCATTTGTTGCTGGACTTAAACCGTTTTTCTGGCAGTCAAAACACGGACAATGGACCCTACTCCTCCAGCAGCCAGGGCCTGAGAAGAGAAACATGGCAATTAACACAAAGTCAAGGTAACTACAGGCTGAAACAACTGCTTGACAGTAGGGACTTCCAGATTCCAGACTATATTTCAAATTAGCATCTCCCAGCACTTTACATAAAGTGCAAAACCAGCACCCAGGGTGCTAGGGAAGTATAACCACATTCACTTTAAAGATAACTGTTTAACAGGCTTCTATTTCCCTGCGTAACTAAGTTGCAAATTTTGGTTCCCTCTAGGAAGGAAGTTCTACTTCCATCCGCTTTAATCACTAGAGCAAGCTACTTCATTTATCTCAGTTTAATAAAAAAACAAAATTTAAGTGTACAATCTTTACCCAAGGAATCAAAAGAATAAGGGATATGATATAATTCAACAGTGAGCCTGCAGGACCATACCCTTCCCACTGTGTGAAATACAGCATTTCAGCTTTACCAAACAGAAAGATCATTCTAACCAGGCTCGATGAGTGTGTCCTGCTCCCAAGAATCTGCTACTAAGAATAACCCAGTCGAGAGAATGCATGTCCTATAAACACACCTTCTCATGCCACTGCAGCAACACAGCACTGCTGTTGTCAGAAGGGCTCTCAAAGCCCTTGTAGATGTACTTCATTAGCAGGTCAACGCCATTCTTATCCAGTGACTGCACTGCTTTCTCAATATCATTGGCTTTGAAAGAGATGAGGACCTTCAGGACAATGCTTTCTGCACGATCCTGTGAAGAAGCAAGAAAGGCAGGGACCCATTCATTCTCATATACGGTGCATCCAAATATTAGTCATCTCTTGAGGAAGTAGAACTTATTTTTTCTCTTTAACAGTTCTAAAACACTTTTTGGAAAAAATGTAGTTTGTACACCAAGCTTGTACTTGCAATGTATAAGAGAGACCTTCTCCCAACAGGAGTATGGTCTAATTAACTTTGCCAGATACCTACAATTCTAGATCTGGAGATAAGTAATTGGAATTTTTTATTTAATTCAAGTTATTTAAGTTCAGCCTACAAATTAGCTATAAGGAAAGCTAATACTTAATCAGAAAGCCAGTCCCAACACAAACAGTGAAAAAAGAGTTTAACAAGTTTGTTCTCTTCTAGGTTTTCTGCCTCTCTGCTTCTGTTTGTAGGTTTCCACCCATTATACGAAGTCAGGGCTAAATACTACTCAATTTTCTTAGCAAAACTCAGTGTCTGGGAAGCTCCAGAGAAGTTGTGAGAATTAAGTACCTGGCTGCTGGCCTGCCTCGTCACCAAAGCCTTTTCCATGCTTTTTGTACTGTTTAATGAGATAAAATTACTCTATTCCATGGAAATAGTATTGGTCAACCTAGATAAGGTGACTCCTGAAAGCCATGCATTTCAAAAACAGTCAACTTCCATCCCATCCACATAGGAGGCAAACAGGAGGCAGCATTAACAATGTTTTGCATTGATAACCATTTGCAAGTTCATGTGGATGTCTTTTCAGGCCCAGGAATTTGTGTGGCATGATTACAGCTGCAGATTAGCCATGTAATCAGCAAAAAAAGATCTCCTCTTTCTCATTCATCACTATTTGAGGGAAAATAAAAGAAAAAAGATCTCAGGTTTGTTAGACTTTTGAACAATCCCATTATCCCAAATATTTCACGCAACTCCCTCCTACAAAAATTATGAACGGTAGTTTTCTTGTTTGATTTAATATCCCCTAGCCACTTGGGTTAATGAGACTTCTCATATGAAGAAGTGTAAACGAAAACACAAAATAATCTCTACAAGATCAACTAAAACTGAAGCCAAACACATTAAAAATCCATTGCTATACCCTTAGCAACCCCACACTCTATTCTCAATTACAACAATACAGATCTAATGGGGAAAAGTCATTAACGCAAAGACAAAACTGTTCAGTCCTTTAAATGGTGATATCTGTATACCAGTATTGTATAAATACCAGCTGGTTCTCAGAGCCCTGTATAATAGCACAGGGCTCAGTGAAAAGTCTTCACGGGCAGCCTTGTGAGGATAGCGTGGTACCAGAGAAGCACAGAAACGTGCCTGTGGGATTCTCTTCCAGCAGCAAGAACAGGCCTCTGCAGCTGCTCACGAGCTGGGCAGTTCCTACTGTTATCCGCCTGTTCCTCTCGCTGCTGAACCACAATCTATTCGAGGTTCATTTGGGGGCTATTCGGAAGTACACGCATACAGTACGCGCCCAGTTCTGTCACAGGGGGAGTGCCTGCGTTTTCTACGCTTTTGACGGCTTAATTTTGATTGGATGCAATAGCTATCGTTTCTTCCTTTTTTGTAGGTGTACAGCCTGGCCGTGGTAGCATTTGTCAGCGATGACTACCAAAGCCGTGGTTCCTGAATCGCGAAGCACTGCACCTCCGTGCTGCCAGCTCCAGCAGATACGGGCTTGGCCTGGATCAGACGGGGCGCGCGATATCGTGTTGAGTTAGCTGGGGCAAACGGCCCAGAATTCACACAGGCTGAGAAACCTGCACCAGCGCGGAGCAAGCACCAAGTCAGAGGCGTGCGCACGGGTGCCACAATTTTTTGATCGCGACCAAGACAACAGAGACCATGATGTTTCAACACCAGTGAATACCCTAAGACAGACCTCCCGCCTTCCCCAAAGCACACCTAGGGGTGGGGGTTACAGGAAGGGAAAGGGATTTCTAAGGAGCAGCCCAAGGAGTAAGTTATTTGGGACTTCACCTTCACCGCCTGGTTCTTTGTGTTGATCGGGGGGTTCTTCAGGGCTGCCTGCAGCGCAGCCATCATGTTCCCTGTGAGAGGCAGTCAAGGGCCAGACAGCAAAGGCGGGGACGGAGGCACCGCCGCCCCGGCCAAACCGACGGGGCCACAAACGGCCGCGCCGCCGCCGCCGCCCCGGCCCGGCCGCTCCCGCCTCCCGCCGCCCGCGCGCGCGCCGCCCCCCTCCCCCCCCCCAACGACCGTTGGTGCCGGGACTTCTTCGCTGCCGGTGGCGGAAGGATATTGCCGCAGGCAGGAATCCACCTCGCCCTCGTCGGGCCCCGCTTGGCCGTCGCCTCCGTCCTCCTCGTCCACGAACTTGTTCTCGTCGTACTCGTCCACGTCCACCCGGCGGAAGCGCGCCGACGACACCGTGTGCTTCGCCATGGCCACGGGGCCACCACCGCCTCCCCTCGCCTCGCTCGCCGCCGCCCCGGCCCCCACCCGGCGCCGCCGCCCCGCCCGCGCACGCGCACCACGCCCGCCGCCGAGCCCCCGCCCGCCGGCGCGGAGGCGCACGCGCCGGCCGGGGCGCACTCTGCGCACGCGTGCCGAGGGAGCGCCGCGGCCGCGGAGCGGAGCGGCAGGTGAGCTGCTGCCATTGGCCGGTTGGGAGTCACGTGCGGCCGCGCGCTGCGAGGGGGAGCGGAGGGGCGGGCGCTGGCTGGTCACCATGGTAACGGGGCGCGCGGGCTGCCCTCTCGCGGCGCGGCCGTTAGCCCCCCTCCCTCCCGGCCGGGGGCGCTCGCGCGGCGACCGTTACCCCGCAGCCAGGCGGGCTCGGCGCCCCTGAGGAGAAGGGCGAGCGCCGGCAGCCAGCCAGCCCTCTGCCGGCCCCGGAGACGCCCGGAGGTGGTACTTGAAGCCCGGCAAGACCAGCCTTCTGCCTCTTTGCAGGCGGGTACGAGGGTGGAGGGTACAAAGAGGGGTTTAGGCAGCGTAATGCAAATACCCCGTTTCTGTCACGCCTAAAATACGGTTTTAGGCTCTGAACTTGATACTGGAAGGCCAAACAGCACTGTGCTACTACTAGATAAGAAAATAAGATTGACTTTATATACCCAATGAGAAATGAATTGCCCAGCATTACAGTGCAGACTGCTCCCTGCGATTCAAGAGTGTTAACTCGAAGGTACTAATAACCTATGCAGGATTAATATAACCTATTTCAGGAAAGTTTTTCTTAAAAAAGCTTTTAAATACTATAAAAGCAAGGTATCTGGTATATTCTAGAGCATTTCCATCTTTATTATGTTTATACCTAAATATATGCATATTGCATTTTACCTGCTTTCCTGTAGAACCACATTGATGGAGGAGGAATTTGGGCTGCTTCATGCATTTCACCAAAGTTGCTTCATTTGAAGCTACAGTCAGAGGTTGTAGTTGTGCTTTTAGCTTGTATACTGCTTGTGTTTTTCCGGTAAAAATTGGCTTGACAACAACAAATTCATTTATCACAGGAAATAAGATACTGAGTTTTTGTTACTGCTGATATAGGTTTATATTTGAAAGGTACAGGACTAAAGTAAAAGTTTATTATCTTCATAATCAGTCATCTGAGTTCCACAGTTCCTCTGTGGTGACTTCAGTGTTTTTTTGCCATTTGCAATCTCAGTTTTACAGCTTGAAAGTTGTTTGATTTGTATCATTTTCAAAATAGGTGTCTACCTTTTGGAAACATTTCAGAATTATGAGTTTCATTTAGTAATTCCTTTGGCATTTTTAAATGTCTTACAATATTTTTAGGTTTGGAGTACAGATGTTCCTTCCGAAAGGGTAGAAACATGCCTGGGAAAAGCACCAAGTGGCTTTGAGGCATCAGAGATGGCAGACTGCCTTTCATCAGTTGTAACGGCTGTTGGGAGGCCAGTTTAGAAAAAGAAGAAAAGGTCTTTAAATTTTGCTGCAGAGCAGGCTTTCCCTGCATTGCTTGTGGAAATGCTTTCTTAAAATATGGTTTCATTCCTATTAAGTTGTTAATTTGATGTGGATTTGGTTGATCTGGTAAGGTTCTTGATGACAAAGCTGGATGATAAAGGGTTGACGCTGGGATACCATACACAAAATTGCAGAGGAGGTAATGCCACATTCCCCCAGACAGTGGGTATAGAGTCACATGAGGCCATAAGCTGGAAAGGCTTCGTAAAGCTTCTCGGTTCCACGTAGCTGTGGGGAAACTGTCCTCTGTGTGATAAAGCTGAGAGAAATAGATGCAGAGGGTGACTTCTGGATACTTTATCAAGAAATTGTAGATTTTACTTATGCAGCAGTGCTCAGCCTCATTACAAGGAGAGTGGTTTGAATAGAGGATTATGTAGCCAATGTTTTCATAGGTATGAGTAACCGAGTCCAGATAACCGCCCGCCTCAAATAACATAGATTCTGGATGGTTGTCTTGGTCAGTACAGTTGGTGGCATGGCCTTTTTGGACTAATGTGCCAGAGAAAAGCTTCAATTCATAGAACAGAAGATGTTTGTTTTGGAGGCTTGTTGACCTGTGTGGGAATCCAAAGGCCCTGTGAAATTCTGCATAAGGGACTCTAGCTTCTTCACCTGTCCGTATGTGATAGGGGCACTTAGCACAGTTTGGGTTCGGTGTCTGCCAGTAATAGGGCTTTACTACAGTCCCCTGCTTTGTCAAATATTCTTGGAAAATTGTTTTCTCTTCTGGGCTCATAGTCTGTTGAAAAATCTCCCTGTTCATGTGCTATTTGGCTGGCAGTCCTGGGGAAGAAAACAGGAAAACAGTATCTTAATTTAACCCTTCAGTTTGTTCTGCACTTACACTGCAAAAATAACAGTGGATAGTCTCTTCAAAAATACATTGAATCCTATACCAGGGTACAGAAACTTGATTGATGACACAGAGGGATCAAGATCCTCTTGCAGCCTAGGAGTTTTTTCAGTTTCTGCAGACTAACCTTTTTGTTTGAAACATTAGTAAAAAATATTTCTCTGGCTTTTGCCCTCTTACCCTGAATGGGGGAAACTGTATTATAAAAACACTAAACTTTTCACAAATTGGTTAGTAGATAAGCTTTATGCAATCTGGCAAAACAATCAAATAAAACCAACAAAAAAGGTATAATTACCATCTCAGCAGCTCCAGGTCAGGGTAATAGTAAATATGCAGCTGATTTCCTTTTTAGCTTTTTAAGATTGGTTCTGAGTTCCCACTTAAGTGAATATTGCAAGCTTTGTTTTCAAAATTACTTGCTTGGTGAAGAAGAAAATTGCTATTTCTTGCCCTGATTTTAGAAGTGCAGCTGTAGAAGAATCTTTCTCAAGTGTGGTTACTTTACTCCAGTTCTAATGGCGATGGTGGGCAGGCACGTTTTGATGTTTACAGGTGCCAAATGCTAGGAGACGCGAATATAAATAGGACTCTTTGTTTTGTATCTCAAACTGTCTGCGGAGTTTAAGCTTCTGTACTCTGCCTGCCAATATTTCTGTTTCCTGTCTTAAGTTACTAAGCTTTTGTTGCTTCTTTACTGGTGTTTTGATAGAAGATTTTTGTACATACTATTCTAATGGATATGTTACTAAATTTGATTTCAGGTCATTGTTATTTCTTGTAGTGCCAGCTGGGCAGAAAACTCCTGTTGTACTTGGTCTCATGCACAGGCAACAAAGTTGTCCCTTCTTAATAAGTTTATGTGCATCTCTCATTGAAGCTGTAAAACAAGCAAGCAGTGGGCCGTTTAGCGATTGTGCTAAATCGTGCTTGCTTTGCTTGGGCAGGGTTCCAGATTACTGCATATAAAAGTTCTGCATAGGTGAACAACTTCTGACTCAAGTGCTGAGGTAGGTGATTATTTTTCTTCACTGTCACTTGAACTGAATCACTCTTCTTCCCTGGATTAGGTTCAATTCTGTTACTACTTTTCTGACTATGTACAACTTTTCCTCTCCTATGTGCGTATTTTATTTATTACAGCTTTCTTCTGCATTCCATGTTGTTTTGTCCTATGCCTGTCAGTACTTCATTTTCTGTTTAAATTACTAACTTGATTCATTTGCTTTGTTTTCCTCTCCTGACTCTATGCCAACTTCCGTGTATTTTCCTGTGTTGGAACTCTTCCCTAATTGAGGCCATTGTGCTGTTCTTGTTCAGATGACATCTAAAGATTGGTTTCTTGACATCAGGAACTCTGCATTTGTCATTTTGCTGTTTCTTTACATTTTTGATGTTCAGTTTTATTCTGCACTGTGCATTGCAGTATAATTATGGCATGGACTTGATGAGTGTGTCTTAGAAAATGAGAAATGCATTTGGTACCTAACAAAAAAGGAGCAGGTTTGAAGATAGTAATGTTTTTCTTTGTGGAGGGAGTTATCACCACCTCTCCAGTTCTCCTGTGGTTTGCTAATAATATTAAAGACAATTTAAAAAGCTACAAATCTGGGGCAATGTTCTGATATATTCTGTCCCTGCTGATATTTTTGCACAGCTGGAATGGCCACATGATGGCAATGTTGCACACCAGAGACGTATCACATTTTATGCTTGTGGGTTGGGGCAACGGCTTGCACTCCGTTTCAGTATATTTAAAGGGATGCCACCACACAGACCTTAAATTTTACATCTCCCTCTAAAACTTGGGTGCTTTTTTTTTCTTGTGGTTTGGCCTGATCCCAAACTTCCTGGTCTTTTCAACTAACAGTGCTGCATCCTAACAGAAGAGCTGGCAGTCAAATCGGGAAGCTACCCAGTTTTCTGGGTTAATTGGAACAGCGTTCACACAACCTGGGAGTGCACTTCTGTGTGAGCTGCAGCAGCCTTTGGCTCATTTGCCAGCCCTGTCGCTGTGAGCCTGCTGGGCGTACATTGACAGGGTTCCTCGCTCTGCTTCTTCAGGCTGGAGCCTCCTCATCAGTTTGAATCCTGTGCCAGCTCTGAAGAACAGAGGTGGCAGGGGAGCAGAATCCCAATGACTTTGTGAATACAACAGGAGAGGCTTCTCATTTGCCACGTACACCAGTCCCGTAACAGATCACTGTGGCTCTGAAGAGGAAGGATGTTTAAAAAAAAATATAAGTCGAGCAAAATGGAAGAAAGCTGACCACTCATCACATTCTCAGAGCAGTTCCCACTTCTGGTTTATGAGAAGGCGCAAAGTTGTTTTGTCTTTTTTGTGCCTGATTTCTTTTAAAGTAGAAAACAAAACAAAATCAAGTGCAAATGTATTATATAAGTTATTTTTAACTGATGTATATGTACACATAGGTATGGATTTGTGTGTATGTATACAAACACATGGATTAAGCAGGTAATAGGAGCTCTTCATTCAGGTTTCTTGCAGAAAGAATCCTGTTCCCATGCACAATTTTGTTTAGTAACACTGAACAGCTCTGTAACATTTGTCATCTTCAAAGTAGTTCATAAATCTTGCCACATGGTTAAAACATGGACTGGTCTAAATGATTCTCTTTCTGGTATTTCTGCTGCTTAATGACACTTGGATCCTATGCAGGGGAAATTGTTAAACTGGCTTCTGAATTTCAGGGTGCCTAATTTGTCACAGTGATTCTGATGCTTTTGTAGAGGTAATAAATACTGCAGACTTTAGCAAAAGTTAATAGATATATGTCTGAAATTTGGATTTCAGATGGCTTCAGGTTGGAAAATCAAAAGTGGAAGTACTCAGAATGACTTCTCCCTTTTGGTAATTTTGGTCTTGATTTCAGTGTTTACAATCCTTATTTTTAGGGGAAAAAAGAATTTTACCTGATCAGGTACATAGAATTTTGTCCTGTAGTTCTTTCTAAGATAGCTCTTGTAATGTTTGTCTCCAGAACCTTGCATAGGCACTATTTACTTATAAAGTGCTTTGAGATCTTCCGACTACATGGTGGACTCTGGCATTGTATGGTGTTGTATATCTGTTACGTTGCATTCTCTCTATCCTTTAAACAAAACACAACAATATGAACAGTCAATGTCCCAGCATAAAAATAAAAGATAGCGAAATTCTTCTTTTGCTTTGCCTGGTTTTCCCCCCTTTTTTCAGCTGAGAGCGTGTCCAGTGTCTTCTCCGATATTAATCTTTGTTCTCAACACACAGCCCTCCATGAGTCTGTAGGCTGCTCCCCATCCTCAGAAGAAATGCATGATTTTAGAGGTGCTGCATGGACCTAAGGGTAGAAGATCCTTTAACAGGCATTGTCAACGTTAAAAGTTGTTAAGGGAAAATACCTTGTTCATCTTCATCTATCAATTTCACTGCGTGAAAGCATCTTCCTGATACAAAAGATCGTGTCTATTGAATATGATTAGGAACTCAAAACACATGTTTAAGAAACGACACAGACACTGTTCTCCTCCCCTCCCTCCCCCCGCAAAACCCCAGGATATAATTTTACATTCATAAAAATTGTTTCACTTATTACTGAAATGCAGTCATCTTTGGGGCAGAGGGCAGTAGCCATTTAATAGTGCTCCACAACAAGGTATAAATGTTCACAGGAGGAACTGAAGAGAAATGCTGTACCCAGCTAAACCACAGGGGAAACTTATGTGGTCAGAATGTAATTACTCCTGTTGGAAGTTAGCCAGGATATAGGCCATATGTTCTGCTCCTGGGGAAAAAAAGCAAAATGATCAGGGTCATGCATTTTTTTTATCCAAATATTAGCTAAACCTGGTATCTCTTCAGGCAAAAAAACATACAGAGATTCTGATCCATCTCAAGGTGGAATTCCATGACCCGATTCTGGTTCTGCTGATTTAAACTTGGGATTCTGTGATTTATGAAGATGTCTTTTGTGAGCAAAGATGCATGCATGCATTAAAGACCGATGTAGTATTAGGCAAGACTTGTTTTTCTTCTGATGTTTGATTATAAAGAAATAGGATGAAAATTTTTTTTTCTTCCATTAATTAACTGAAAATTATCTACTTTCACAATCTAGTACAAGCGTAGTTTGGTTTATGTGAGGGGATCTGGTGGTTCCCCCCCCCCCGCCCCGGCCCCACAAAGTACTGCACTCTGTACAGGAATGGTTCTTTTTTTTCACTGCTGAAATATGAGTGTTGAAATTCTGTTGCATTTCTTAGTATGGCCTGGTTCAAAATAATCTCTGTTGGAAAGCATTTTACACATGACTTCATTCAGTAAGAAGTTTATCTGAGTTCAAAGTACAGAAGAGTCACATGGTCCTTAAACAGCCAGAGACTTGACGTTCTTGTGCAGTCGTAGGATTTTAAAAATACGAAGCAAAGGAAGTGAGGGAAGAAATAGAATGCTGTCCAAACCTGCTATTAAACACGTCTACATGGACAGTTTAAACCTGAGCTGTAAAGAATACTGTAGGGTAATTTGCCTTCACGCTCAACAATATCAAGTTCATTTAGCACTTGAGTTTCAGGGACTGAAATCTAGCATTGCAGGAATGCTGGCTTACAGCTCCAGAGTGGAGTCCTGGTATTTTACATATTGCCATAAGGCTATAAAGATTAGCGAGGATTCAGGTCCTGAGTTTGGAATGTTTCCTACTTGAGTTTATGTGAAAGTCGGACCCAAAGCTTAGCTTTACAAAACTGTTCCACCAGCCTTTCCTCACCTGTCTCATCCAACCTCAAAATGATTTAAATTGTCAGCTCACTTCTGTAGATTTTTCCAGAGCCCCATTTCTTTTTCTTTTTCTTTTTTCTTTTTTTTGGTTTTCCTATCTCTGTCTTTACATCTAAAAATAAGTATTTTTCCCTTGTCTATGTATTGAGTGGAATTTAAAAACGCAAAGTTTTGCTGCTTCTAAAATCTGTCATCCACTGATGAACTTAATGATGTTGCTGATAATGAACAGCAGCTCGCCTCTCATTTTCACTACATTGATATGTAAATCAGCTAAGGGTGACCATGAAAACTAAGAACTTACTGGACAAATGGAGCATTCTGCAATATCCAAATTTGTCAGTAATCCTGGAGGACTCAATATGAAAAGCAAGTTGTTTGATGGGCTCCAAGCCTCATGAAGTCTGTAAGGTACTTTAGGGACTTATGTCTTAGGCTTGTCATGTTTATCCCCACCTTCTTGCCCCCAAATTACTTTTGATTTATCCTGCATCGCTTATAATCTCACCCCTAGTACCTTCCATGAACCATTCCTCCCTGTAGTGATCTCTCAGCTCCAGGAGCCCGTCACGGAAAGGTGCTGGCTGCAGCTAGTTTCAAACCACGCAGGTCCTGATCACCTGATGGCCAGCTAGCCAAGCAGGTAGCAGATGAACTATACCGAAAAGTTTTCTTTAGTGGAGGTACTTTCTTTGGTATCTATTTGTCTGCTGATTTTCTGTTAGCTAGTAGGAATTAGTAGGAGCATGTCAGTGACCTCTGCTCATTTGTCAGCTGTGTTCAGTGGGTTCAGGTGAGCCAGTAAGTTCAGAAATCACACCGGATGGGGTGGGAATAGGTCAGAAAGACAGCCTAATTGCATAAGCCTCATTTCTGTAGGATATTAGGTTAATGACCCCACAGAGGCAGCAAAAAAAGAGGAGAGAGAAATGTTTATTTTATGTCAGTTTAGTCAGACAGCCTCAGCAAAAATTGCTTGAAGCACTTAAGAAGGTTGATAACATAAACATAATGGTAACTTTTTTTCCTGCTTCTTGTTGAAGGTGGTGTTGATTGTTTGGGTAGTATAGCACTGCACATATCCATTCACTACAAAATTGTTCGTTATAGCAGAAAGTCACCTGCTGTATACATGGACATTAGACAAGATAAGCTTTATGCTGTGGATAAATTGAAAGCATTTGAAAATGTAAGCCAGTGTGAGAACTATATAGCATATGCATGTAGGTGTAATGGGCTGGGACTATAAAGTGCCATTAAATGGCACTTTACTCATCTTAGCTATGTTACTCCTATTTTTACTGTATTAAGTGAAATGAGAATTAGGCCACTTCACCTTGGCATTCAGCAGGGGAAGGTCCTTTGCATGTTGTTGAATCCTGCAGACTGCAACAAAGGGAGGGTGATCTTTGAGCTCATATTCTATTAGTAGTAGCAGCTACAATAGGCAGTAGCAAAAATGGCCAGAGAGAAGAGTTATGAGTAGAGACTGCATGATCTTGAATCAGGAAGACATCTCTAGCCCTTCATGTACTTCAGTGTTTGTTCTCTCCAGAGTCCATTGTGCTAATAATGTTGGTTCATTACTGTTTTTTCATGAGGTAGATGCTGGTGACCTGGATGCGGTCCTTTAACAGAATTTTGCTGTTAATTTATGCCAAGATTAGCAAAACCGGGTTTGCAGTATACTAGATTGACCCATGAGGCACTTACCTTCTGGTTCATTTAGTTTACTCAAAATAGTCTGTGTAGATTACTATTCAGCATGCTTATAAAACCATTGGGACAAATGGCTGTAACTGATATTTAAGTGTTTTCTTTTCAAAGAATCATGCTGTTCTTTCTGCTGGTTTTCACTCCTTGTTAAAAGAGCAGATGTTTGAAAGAGCCCTTGAAAGACTTTCTGGACTTGGAGACATATTTGAATCTAAGACCACTTGCAAAGGCATAATGAAAAATGGGAACCTGAAAACATGAAGTGAGGAAATGATAATCGTATTTATTTGAAACTCAGATTTTCTTTGCTTGTGAGAATTCTAGGCAATGTCCTGATCCTATTAATTCTACACATGTGTAACTTAACAAATGCAAGGGCTCCTGCTAAAGTTACCGGGACTGTTTACATGCATAAAGTTAAGCAGATGTATAAATCTTGGCAGGGTATGGAACTAAAACAGTAACAGCTGCCAAAGATGATTTATTTATTGTATGAGGGAGAACATTGGCTGCTGAGAATGATAGTTGTTAACGTAGGAAACTAGTCAAATTGATACCTGCTGTTATTCTCACAGATATGAATTTGGGTCAATTTGTGGTTGGATGAAAAAATGTAAATAGAGGCTAGAAAAAAAGATATGTTAAGTGGCAGCTCCAAATACCATATTTCTTTTTATACTCACCAGATAAATTAAGATCCAAGATTTGCACTGGCACCATTACCAACCCTAAGCACTCCATGAGACTAGCTTGAAAGTTGAATCATTTTTTTTTTAAAGGGCTTATCTGCCTTCCTATATGAAAATCTTTCGAACTTGCCTTTGCAGCATTATGGGATGGAAATCTGAAAAAGTAAAGCGCTGATGTTCTTTGATGGTAATCTGATTCTGTCAGCTGGATGCTTATCTGAAGGGCTAAATCCAAACTTTGCTATCCAAAAGTGAGAGCTGTCAATACTTTGTATATGTTCATGTATCTCTCTTTCAGATAGGGCAAAGTTTTTTGCACCTTATCCATGATGTGAGAACATTAAGGTGTTCAAGGTAATTTTGCAACAGTTGTTCTTTGCTTGGGTGGCATATACATTTCCTCTTCCACAGCACTGATGGCATTTTGCCACCACTTTTTCCCTTTTATTATGGCTTCATCTGTAGCAGTGCAAAGAATCTGCTACTCTACAGCACTAGGCATAATTTGCTACACAGCATTGCCTCTAAGAAATATGCAATTTTGAATGGATTTGGTTGAAGCCTAGCTCATGAAAGTAACTGTTGGTATCAGTTTCCTGTTGGAAAAAAGGAACAGTTTATTTCATAACACTGAGGATGCTGAACCTGCTGTTTCTTATGTTCATGCTGACATAAATCGGGAAGAGAGATGTTGTCACTGTCAGAAGATTTGCGTGTAGATCATGCAGTGTGAAGCTCGTTATTACAGGCTTTTCATGTGCCACCTGCTGCTCTGGGTTTTCGAGTCGTCCCTTTCTCTTATAACTTTGTGTTCCTGGCCAGATTATGCTCATTTCCACCTCTCCCAGGCTCTCAGAGTCCTTTAACTCTCAAAAGAAACAAGCCATTTTCCAAAATACACTGACTCACAATATCCTGTCGTTGTCTCCTGACTTGTCTTTCATTATTCCTCTTTTCAGAGAAATTATACTTGCAGTTTCTTCTTGGAATCTGGCAGCAGTGCTCAAAACCTCGTATGAAATGTTAGTGGCTCTCTTCCATTCAGAGGCTGAGCTAGTTTCTCCTTGACCTTCTGCTCCTTTTGCCAGGTCTGCAAGGCCTGGGGCCTTTCTTGTCCCCTTCTTCAGGATTCAGTCAAGCTTTTCTTGCTCATGACTTCTTCCAACTCACTGGAAAGGAGTCGTCATCCATACCTATATGTTGGCTGATTTTTATTCTCTTGACTCTGCCTGGAAGCAAGTAATAGTGATACAAATTTCCTCAATTGTGCTCCTCCTTTCCTGGCTGGTGTATGGTTTACATACTGTGACACAGGTGAATGACCAGAATCACACATTCATGTTTCAGTGAACTATGTGGTACAGTAAATCAGAATGATGTGGTTTCTTTTCATGTATAATAATCTCCATAGAGGCTGTCATGCCTTTGGTTTGTGAAGCTCAGAACATATGTATGTCTTTTTGTTTTGCACTAGAAAAATACTGTCCTTAAGTATACATTCTTCTAGGCAAAATAAAATGAAATCATGGCAGTTGAAACCATGCAGTGGTTTTTGTGAATTTGTGCATGGTTCTTTAACTGGAGGTTGCTGAATAATATGTGCTATTGGCACAGAAGGCAGAGTGGAAATTTGAAATGTTATCAGTGTCCTGATTTCTGGCCTTGCAGTCAGTATTATGAAAAGAGTATGAAATTACAAATTTCAGTGGACAGAGATTGGTGGTCCCCGCCCTGGCTGTTGCTTAAGGATGAACTGTTAAAAGTTCACTTAGTGGTTTGCCATTTTTCATATAAAATCTTTGTGTTATAGTAGGTTACTTCTGTGCTTACACATGGGAAAAATTTGGCCCTGTTCTGGTTTATTCACAGGCTTAAAAAGTGTAGTGAAGTACATCATACAAATGACAAAAATAGACTCCATTGTTAGCAGAAACTCCATCTGACAGATTGTTTCCAATCAGTATTGAAGAATGGCAAGAATGTTATTTTTTAAAAAGATCATAATTGTCTGGATTGGGCAGAGGTAAAACCAGAGAAAACGAGAGACAAATGCCTGCTGACTTCAGAATACAGTTCATCTTGGATAAAGCAGGAAACTGTTGAGTCAAGCTGTAAGTGCCATAGAGCAGCAAAAGGCCAGTAGTCTTCCTTCGTATTTCATGATCTTTGAGAGAAACACCGTTGCATCCATTTGGGTAAATTACTGAATCATGTTCTTCCTCTTCCAGACACCTGTGTCTGCAAGACTTGTTTCAGCAATCTTCCTATACTCTAATCACTTCTTCCAGAAATCTGAGTGTCTCTTCCTGAGGGCTTGTAGACTGGGTATTGTTCCCATTATGCTGTAAAATTGGGCAGTCTCCTCCTAAGTCATATTTGCAGTATGTCCCTCATGCCTCAACCTCCTGCGCTGAAATGCAGACTTGTCCTGTAGCAGCAAGCAATCAGTAAGATTAATGACGAATGAGAGATGCTTAAGTGTCATAGGCAGGGTAACCAGTTTAAACCTGAGGGCAGTAGGAAGTACAAGGAAAAAGTACAGATGAAGTAACCTAGGATTTTGCTTGCTTTTTGATTATTTAAAAAAAAAAAAAAAGGCGAGGAAGGAAGTTCCTATTCTGTTGAGTGTGGTCACAGTATGGATGCTACTTTGAGAAATTGTTCCATAATTCTTTATAAACTGTTATTAGTACTCTTTGTTCATCAATGAATTGGACAGATTTCCTCTTAACTTATGAAAAAGCCAGTGAACTAGGTGAGAGCCTGTGTCTGTAGACAGAAAATATGAAAGACCAAAATGTAAGTTTCAGGATGGAAAGAAAAGGGTCGTTGTCTTTATTTAAGGTAGAATGATAGTTCTCATGTTGGTTCTTTTTGCTATGTTTTTAACAGGAGTGAAAATGAAGTAAATATGCAGACCTGGCTGCCATTCACATGGAACAAGAAGGGAAAAGAACTAACAAAAACTATCTGAAAACAGCTACTGTGTGATGTGACTGCTAGTACTATGGCACTTCATTTCCTTTTTCTTTTCCTTTACAATGGAGATGGTCTTTGGACTCAAAAACTCAATGAGCCATATTTCATTCTTAGAAAAAAAATCAGTTCAGAAAATAATTTGAGATTTAAGGTCAAATGATTAACATGTATACAGATTTGCTTCAGTGAAAATCAGTAGATCTAGGCCAGTTTCCAGAATCATAGGGCCAGAGAAAGTCTTACCAGCTACTTGCATAAGTGTCGTAAGACAGGCAGAAATGTTCATATGTAGTTTTATGTAAACTCTTAAGCGGGCTCTGTGTATGTTTATAAATTGCACCAGTATTCAACCCAATTATGATTTTGCTTCCACTTGTCTACATTAGGACCTCTTCCTGTGAAATAAGTAGTGTTGCACTGGCATAAAACCAGTTTGAGATCTGACTCTGCTCTGTTAATGACATAAGTCAGGCAAATCAAAATGCACTAAAGCCATGAAAGATGATTACACCTAGCAGCTCCCCCTTCCAAACCAGAAATCCCCCTGAATCCCCCTTCCAATCCCTAGCTATTCAGAACAAACAGGCACTGTGACAGTGATAAATGCTGGTGGTATTTCATCAAGAAGAAAGAGGCTAGAATTAGGTGTTCTTTGGGAATACCCAGAGAGATGCCCAGGGGCGTTTTAACCATAGCATTTGAGCCTGGGCAATCAGCCACTGCTGCTCCTGTGACTTTTGCCATTATTTTCAAGAGTGGTCATCAGAGAACCAATAAATAGGACTATGCAGCACACATTTCAGATGGTTTGGTGGGCTCAGCATGTTGTTTCAGGCCAGTTCCATCTCTAATCTATTCATTATAACAGTGGAAGAAGAAAAGAGTGAAGAAAGAGTGATTAATTTTTCTCTATTTAGATGACCTATGTTCTTTCACTATGCAAGGATGAGTGTTAGCTAAATAACACAATTCAAGATCTGCTGGTCTCTAATAGAATGAGACTTTTTAAAGTGTAGGAAAATCTGCTTTCAATATCTATTGTTAAGCATTATTTTAGTCAATGAAAACAAAGTGTGCTTGGGAAGCTGCCCAGAAGACATGTGATTTCAGGGCATTGCTATTTTCTTTTTGATGAGGACAAAGCTAGCTTTTTTCTTCTTTCTTGTCATGGTTGGATAAAGTGTTGCCTTCGGTATGGATGATGTGAAGCCGCTCAGTCTCCTTTGATATGTGCAGGGCAGCTCTACATGTCCACAGACTGAACAGGGGAAGCTATTTTTATGTACAACACTGGAATCTCTTATTTGGGCTCATTAAAACTCGTGTAAACTACCTAAATTCTGTTAGTCACTTGAAGGCCCAGTAAAAATTCCAACAAGAAATAAACTCAATATCCTGTTTCTAGATGTGTGCATTGTGCAATTTAAGTAAGTTGTTTTTTATCAGAATCATTTAGGAGAGAACTAGGCATTTCCTGGTATAACTGATGGTATTAAGACGATGAGAAGGTTGGGTTTCATGTTATTTACACTGTTGATTAGCTTGTGTTTGGGGAAAAAGGTAGAAGAGTAAAGTAGATGAACACAAACAGAAAAGTGGGAACATCAGTGGCTGTGGAATAACTTGCATTTATGGAATAATAGACTTCCTTTCTCTCCTTCTTATACCCGCTTCTCCCTTTTGCCAGTGTTAAACTGCAAGAATTGCATGACCTCATTTTGTTGCCTGCGTGATTTCTTGACTAAATCTGTCGAGGCTTCCTGTTTTCTCAGCTTCGTGTCATGTTTAGTGTTGGTGGGCGAACCTCAAAAGGTTCAGATTGCGGATGCAGATCAGATAAGCAGTGAAGTTATCTATTCAAATTAAACCTCATGGGTCTGCAGTCTGGTCCTTCCTGCTTCTGGTTGTGGTGAAAATACCTTAACACCTCTGTTTTGATATTTCTGTCCAAATATTTCAGACGCTCCAGGAGGTTTAGTGCTTGCTAGTATTTTAGATGGACAAAGTTGTGGGTGAGGAATATCTTGTTGTTTTTTGTTATCTTTGTTATTTTTCTTATCTGAACGTGAGTAAAGATTCTTTATCAATGTTCTGTTCTGCTATACGACTTTTGTTTCAGGACTTCTAAAATACTTTTATAAATACTGATGAATTAGATTACGCATTATTCTGAGCCAGCTATGACTATGAAGCAGTAGTGCCAGTAGTATTTAGTGTAACTGAGAGCCCTTTATGTTCATTGTACAGAAGGAGAAACTGAGGTACAGATAGATTTAAGTATTTTTCAGGTGAGTTATTGAATGAGCCAGGATGGGAATGCAGATTTTTCTGACTTCCAGCTTTATGTCAGCAGCAAGACTAACCTCCTCAGACAGCAGTTTCTTCCAGTGCTGCTTGTGCTTGTGTGTGCCAGCTGTTACCGTTACAGGCCAGATGTGGTATAACATGAGCCAGAGGTAAACCTTCTTGGTAGACTTCCTGCATACCCCAGCTATGGCCTTTTAGGTACAGGTATACCACAACAGACCAAAGAACTCTGTCTAGATCAGCATCACATCTGCAAAAAAAGACCAATGTCAGATGCTTTGGAGAATCCCAGACTCTCCTGTAATTCGTTGAATTACACAGCACCATTTCTTCAGGTGGGCAGGTCCTGCCCAGAAGCTGAGGGTTTGATAGCCCGTCTAACTTTTGTTCTATCAGTGTACTGCAGATGTGATTCCTGTTTATATCAATGTCTAATTCTTGTTTGAAGCTTAGTGGTCCTGCTTGCTGCAGCTTTGGCTTTGAATGGAATCAGACTGTACAGGTGAAAGTGTTACCAGGGACCTCATGACAAAAGCAAGATTTTTTTTCTATATATGCTTCTTTGTGTATTTGCATTTAATGAGTATGTTTCTTCACACACTTGATTTATATTTGTATGCTTTGGTTTTTCTGTTTTGTTTTGCTACTTGTGTGCAAAATAACAGCCTAATGCCTTCCAGATACTGCTCTGCTGACTTTTGAGAGCATGTTTACAGTGCCCTGCATGATGATGCAGAGAAATTGCTGTCTTTGTTGTTAAAAAGAGCTGTGTATGGTTGGTTGCTGAATGTGTAGTGCAAGAGCAGTCAATGTGGTGTAGAATACCCTACCCCTCACCCAGCGTAAACAGGAGGGCTGGATCTCAGTATGATACTGAGCGAGCTTGGAGAGGAGGGTTGCTGATTTCTTAGTCCATTCACCACAGTCTCAAAGGACATGGTCTTTTGGGAATGTGCCCTAGGACCCCATTTCTTCGTGTGTGATCGTTTTCTGCAAATGCTAGCTGAGGGGAAGGTCTGCATGCTTTTTCCTTTTTAAGGGACACCAGAGTGCTCTCCTGATTGTATCTGCACTCTGCTTTTGGGATTCATGCTCTGTTGCAAAGAATGCTCTGGTCTTTCCTTCCTTCCTTGCTGCATTTGGCCGCTATATTAGCAAAGTGGTTTTAAAATTCTCAGGGTGGAGCACTCTGGCCTCTTCTTTAGAAGGCATAAATTCAGGTCCCAAGTTAGCATTTGGGTTTAGACCTCCCCCGACACTGCACTGCATAATGTACATGGAGCAGGAACCTTAAAAATAAATTTTCAAATTAACTTTTCTTCAACATTTAGCTCCTAATTGCTGTTCAGGTGGTAGTATAATTATCTTGCAGGAGGAGAGGAGTGTCAAGTGAACCTACTGGCTAGAGCAAAGAACTGAGAGTCAACATTTTCAGGATTTACTCCTGGTCTTCCACTGAGACCCTCCTAGGATTTTAATTACTAGTGTTTCAGTTCCTGCTCTGTAACAGTCAACCTTGTAACATTTCATCCTTGCTTCTTAGAGGATTGTGGGATATTTAATTCAGTAAAAGTTTGCGAAATGTGAGGAGACCTGATAAAGGATGTAACAAAAGTGCTAAACATTAGAAAAACAAGTTGTAATGTCCCAAACTATGCTGGAGTTAACAGAGGGTCCTTTGTGCTCATATGGTTTGCCTGCAAAGTCAGAACATAATTGAAGGTAATTCATTGTTTTCTACGATCCTTTGATGCATTCAGTATGAAGGATGTAGTGTAAAACCATATCCTTCTAAAAGAAAAATTAAAGCAGATTTGATTGAGAAAGATGTACATCTGGTATAGTCATGTCTTTTGCAAAGGAACTCAGGCTTTTACATCCCAGAGTGGGAGAAGAATCTTACTGTGATATAGGAAACGCTTAAAGAACTGGAATTTTCTTTTTCTTTAGGATTTCAAATGCTTTAACAGGACTGTGTCTGGATTTCTCATCAGTTCTTAAGAATACCTTGGGTAATTCATAATAGCACTTTCAAAGGCAATGCAGAATGGCGTTTGTGTGTTTAGGTGTTGGTGTTTTGATTCTTGATTATATATTTTTTTGAGGTTAAGAGTTAAGAGTTAAAGTTTTGACAGCTATGGCTGCTATTTAATTGACCTCTCCTAACTCCCAATTTTTTAATATGCAAATACTTGATAATTGAATTTATACAATGTGGTGTCTCCATTTTGATACCACTCTGGAATGCACTAGATGAAATATTTTGCCGCCTCTGAGTTTCCCAGCCTGGGCAATTTGTTATATCACTTGCAATGCACAGGACACAGGGGTTTTTTTGCTCTGTAGTACTGTACCTCATTGTTTCAGTTTCTATGATCATAGTTCCTACTAGTGCCTAGAATACAGATTAGAGCCATTAAAAATTTTTGCTTAGTTCGTCTGTTTTCCAATCCATCTCTAAGCTCTTTGAGAGAGGCTTTTTTTTTAACTCACATGCTTTGCAAGACTGAACAGGTGGCAATTTCCTCTTCCCTAGGGTGATTCTCCCCCATCCTCATCTGAATTTGAAAGGGGATTGGGCACTCTGAATATCTCTATTTTTTTTTTTTTTACTACAAAGACATAATGCAAATTAAAATGGCCTGGTTAAACAAAATGTCTGATGAAAGTAAAAATACATGACAATAAAGTTTTTTTCAAAATGTGAATAGAAAATAAATAGAACTCAGCATGGGAGACTTGCAGCTCTCTTCTCTTTTGGATCAGGTATCATATTCTGAGTCATGGAAAAGCTAGATTTCCACCCAACGTGTGGTTGTGTTCTGATAGCAATAGTGTTATTCTTTATAAAGCATAATTCCTTTACATGGAAGAAGATCTGCTGTTTTAGTTGCTTTTTGTAATAATAATTGAATATCTCTGTAGAACCTTCAGTCCGATGACTTCAAAGTACTCTACAGAAGTAGAACTAAACTCTTTGGGGCAGGAAGAGTGTAGCTGTATTTATTTGTAAAGTGTCTGACTCAGAGGATTCCATCATAATATGTGTGAGAAATGAGAATATTTTTCAATCTTGGTGGGCAAGAATGGGAAACCCTTAAAGAGATTCCTTCCTTTGTGGGGAGATGGCCACAACTTGAACAGTTACCATCTGTAGACAAAAGGATCTTTGGGATAACGTATTTATTTTGTTTGGTTTGGAAGAAGGAAGAGATGGTGGATGAAGGACCATACTCTGTTGTGAAGTAACTGAAGTTTCATACTTTCCTGTGTGAGGTAAGAACGAGGTGTCTGAAAATCAGAAAGATTTAGTTTTTATTCAAAATTTGATTTTGATTCAAACAAACTTGTTTTTTGTGTTTGACTTCATGCAAATGAGAAGTCCTCTGGATCCTGCAGGTATTTTTGTTTTTGTTTTTGAAACTGCCATTCACGTTCTTGTTAATTCTATTAACACAAATGTATTCCAGCAGTTTACGGCTTCCGGAGCCCCCAGCACTAGCAGTGAGCCTCTGGCTGGGGGCAGACATGGTGGGACTCTAGGAGGAATGCTCCTGGAAGCTGTCTCTGTTTTGGTGAAAGATGTTTTGAACCCAAGATATTTCTAATGAACTACAGTGGGCTTAACAGATGACCCATTTTCTGATTAAAAGCTTTTGCATCTGAAAAATTTTGGACCTGTTCTAAGTGTTATCCATGTTTTAAATATAGGTAAACCCAGGAAACTTCCTAAAATCATTCAAGTTTCTGAAAATTATGCCAGGCAGTGCCAAAGCCCTGGCTCCCAGTCTTCAGTAATTGATTGTATTACCTTTCTGTTGTACTGACCCCCTTTTGACCTAACCAGCTAGCCTTTACCTTGGGTTCTTACAGATTTTTCTCATTAGGAAGAAATATTCATTGGAGTCAGACAATTTTCTAAACTCAATTCTGCTTGTTTATAAAATATGTATTCAAAGAAACAACTTTTTATACAAGAGGATTCAAACTGCAGGGGAGGTTTTTTTCCTTCAGTTTCCAGCTTCTTTCCAGGTAACACTTTTCCCACCCTCTGACAGTTTCCTCTCAGTCATTGCGCAGCTTACATGGTATCTGTCTGCTACCATGTTTCTTATTGTTCTTGTCCTCATATAAATCAATCAAGGGATATGTAATGCCCTTTGTATTAAAACCCAAGTTAAAAGACAGAATTTCCACTTAGAGTGGCAAGTAAATTTATCTGAGATGCCCGATGCTTAGCTGTCTTGCATGCTCTTCTGTTGAAGCTTATTGCCCCTGTAGTAAAAATAAGTGAACAGGATATGTATCCATTTTTGAGCTATCAAAACTTACAGTCCACTATGTTAGTTTAAATGGAAATCACCAACAGGGTGCGTGTTAATATGGGGCTGTAAATGGCTACAGATCCTCCCATCCCAAAGTCTGCAGCCCTGTTCTTTCAGGGAAGCCTGTTTTTCAGTTCTGTAAAAGCTTTGCGAAGATCTTTATTTCAACTTTTGGTTGTCTTCAGAATCAGCTGTATATTGCCTTTGTTTATTTTGGTCAATACTGTATAAAATCCCTTTCACACCTAAGAGGTATCATAAAGATCAGCATTTGGATAGATAAGAGAATTACTTCAGTGCCCCCCACTGTGAGAAAGCCTTGCAGCTGGAGCTCCAAAAGTTTTCTCTTCTGCTTTCCTCCAGCAGGCCAGTCAGCGTGGACACACTGGTTGCACAGTAACTGCCAGTGGCAGGGACCCACCACAACATATGTTTTCTTTTGCCTGGGCTGTGTGGGAAGGAGGGTAGCATTAGGGTGTATGTAAGGCAATTTGGTTATGTAGAGGAATGGATGCAAGGACTTGGGACACAAATCGAGGGGAAGCTAGGCTTCATTTATTCTTCTGCTCACAAAACCAGTTTGTTTCAGCTCTGGATTATGGGGTTTCAAGATAATCCAAGTCTCCAGGTCTCTGTGTGTCTCTTCCAAAACTCCACATATGAGATTTGCTGAGGTCTGTAGATTATGCCCTAGTATGCGTTTTTACACTCACCCATGGACACCAGTACTAATGAAACCTGTTTTTTTTACTAATTTGCGTTCTGTGATTGATTCTGGATTCTACAAAAGATGTGTGCTCAGAAGGAAGTGTTTCACAAGGTTTGGGGCACTTTATATCAGTGGGGTGCTAAAAGGGTCTTTCTCTTCTTTCCAGCTGTAGATTGCCATGAACCATATTGCAGTTTAAATTTCTGTTAAATCTGGCTTGAATCCACTAGTTAAGGGGGAGGGTGGCAGTCAGTATGATTGCCGGAACACAAGGGAAATCAGGCTAGAAAGAAAAAGAGTAAACTGATCTCATTCCTTCAGTGCTGTATTGCAGAGTTAGCCAGCTGAGCCCTCAGAGAAAGGTTGATCTTCCCACCATCTCATCAGGTTCTAGCCACTGTGGTTATGAGTTTTATGTCTCCCTATTAACTTACAAACCTGCGAAAATATTCTGGACTTAGTTTCTTCTTCAGCATGTACATAATACCTCTGTAGCTTCAGGTCTAATGAATAATCAGTCTGCAGTTGTCGCACCCTCTTAATTCCTTGTTCAGTAAACTTAAGGTTTTGGGGCAAATTATCTGTGACAACAAACACTGATTGCTACATCTCAGGGAAGGCTCAGGCAGGTCAGTATCTGCACACGTTGGGGGCCTTCTTGAGCTACTGCTCTGTAGATGCTCTCTCTGTTTTAATGGTACCCTTCTTTGCAGTGGAAGTGTGATAAACTGAAAAAATTCCTCTATGGTCTTTGATTAATATTGTTTAATATGCCATTTACCCCCCTCTACACTGTATTGTTGCTGACCTGAATGCCTAAATCAAAGGAGGCTGTAAAGGGATTCTTCAAATAATTGAGCAGAAAAGGTAAAACAGTGACCTAGATAAGAAACTTTCTAACAAGCACAATAACCATATTATAGTTGTGAAGGGGGACTCCATAGTCCCACCCTGGTGACTGTCTCCCAGAGAGACCAGTTAAGTTTTGCTGTGGATTCTCTTTTTTAACATGCCTGTTTAATATCTGCATTTGATCTAGGTGTTGTACTCCATTCTTGTACAAGCACTGGAGACCAATAAACCTTATGGAGGACAGACCTGTTAGCGCAGGTGAAAGATCTGTTGCCATGTGGCTGTTATGGGAGATGGATAGCGGTGTATTTTGATCCTGAAACTAGACATCATTTGAATGCAATATGTGTCATGGCTTTTTTCCTTAAGCTTTCTGATTAAAAATGCAGGAACAGGCAAGTTATATGTCCCATGTGTTATATGTGTGCAGTTTGTTTTAATGTTTTACATTAATCTACATTTTACATAGTCAGTTGAATATTACTTTGGAGTATTTGTTTCCATTCTCCTCCTCTAAATACTGTCAGAGGAACTGCTGTCCTTACCCCCATCTGCGGCCTGAACCGGAATTTGCGATTTGTGCACTGAGTGGGCTGAGAGCTGGCAACAAGGTTACAGTGAGGGAAATCCATGTGTAATTTAAGAGAAGGAGGTGGGGAGTGAAGGAAATGGACCCATCCTGTCATTCAGAGGCAAGCAGTGGGAGTGTTGTGATGATACAGCCTTGGGAAAAGGACAAGCCTTCAAAATACAAAGTCGATTGCCTTAGAGGTATGGCACTGCTATCTCTCTTCTCTTCCCCCCTCACCAAACCATTACTTGCCTACACTATTGTAAAAAGGATTAGTTAGTATTATCTAGATGTGATTAGTGATGAGAGGCAATTAAAAAGGTCACCTTTCCTTGAAAGGAAGAAAGGGTCAAAGCTGGAAAAATGGGGAAAATGGAAGGCTGGAGTGTTATCCAGTATCAGTGTAGTAAAAAACAAATATATATCCTTGTCTGAACCCAATTTTCAGCCTTGCTTGACTTCCCCAGAGATTTAACTGTTGGGTCTCTTCCAGAACTCAGCTATGATCTCAGGTGCTTTGCATTTCGAGATTTAAATGTAAGGAAGTTAACAAGTAATATACAGATTTTCAAATTAAAGCCTGAGGAGCAGTCTGATTTAGAATAGCAGTACATCAAGGCTGTAATCTGTGGATTAAATGTTGGCTTTCTCTGCATTGGGATGAAAACAACACATCAATATGTATGGTACAAACGTGTTTAAACACAGATGTTGCTAACTGAGTTCTTGCATGTTTTCCCTGTCCTTTATGGAAGGAAGGATTTTTTGAGTCATGTTAGCCAGTTTGTGTTAGACTAACCCACTACATAAATGGAAATTGTAGTTCTCGGGGGGGGGGGGGAACAAACTATCAAAATAATCTAGAAGCTTGGGGAGATGTCCTAAAATTCAGGTGGTGATAGTTGCATAGCCAGTATGGCTCTCCCCCAGAGTAGAAAGGGATTTAAAGTAAATCTCTTGGTGTTTGGATTAAACTGGACTTTATCCTTATGTGTCTGAACAACAGCTGTTGGGATTATAGCCACAGAATTATCAATCCCATCTGGCAGGCTTTCCCCTACCCCCTAAAATAAGGGTGACATAAACATTTAAAAATTAATAATGTTTGCATTATCTTAATTTCTTAGGTGGCAAAGGATTTATTGGGGGAGCATATTCAGTTGTTGGAAAAGAGAATCTTGTTTGTTTGTAAATGAAAGGCAAGAGTTTTCAGGGATTAACAGGAGGTTTTCCAGGGGAAACAGTGGATGGGGTAAAATCACGACATATGTCAGAATTGCTGCCTGTATTAGGACACATGACTGATCTAGAAAATTTATACTCAAGCCTCAGCACATTAACAATCTGATGATAATATAGAGTGTATATCTGTTGCTTTGCATTGCTATTGCTGTTTGTTAGTGCTAGAGCGTTCAGGCTGTTGTAGCAAGTGCTGCTAAATCACATTACGCAGGCCGTTCTTGCACAGTCTTTATAATAGATCAGCTTTCCTTATTAAAGTTGCTGGTCTGGTTGCTACTTGATACGAAGCTTTTCCACAGCTTTGGTGGTAATTGGATCAGATTGTTCATCAGATGCGTTTTATCATGAGAGATTGAATGTGTTTATTTAAAAAATGAGCTGAAAATAATGTCTTACGAAAGTCATCATGTGTTTTTGTCAATGATTCTTTTGGTTTTGCCTCTGTTTCTTTTTGTAAAGATTTGTTCCTAGGCCGCTAGGCCTGAATGGAGAATAGGAAGTCATTCCAGCTGTTTTCCTTGCGTTGGCACTCAGTGCTGAACAGGAATTGCTGAGCAAAGAACATCGTTTCCCAAGAGGGGTTTGCTGGGGTAGCACAAAGGCAGCCTGGATTTTTTTTTAATTAAAAGTTCCTGCCAAATACTATCATCAAGGGCAAGGGGAGGGAGGGAGTGAAGGAAATACATGAAGTCTGGAGTCTACTTGAAAGAACGAGAAACCTGCCTGAGAAAGCAAAGGAGCAATGTTTTTCTCTGCTGAAGTCTTGCTTTTTAACATATAACCACATAGCCAGAAAAGAGAACTGTTTTTTTTTTTTTTGTCTCCTGTGAATCTTGGTTCTGACTATTGCTTCTCCAACTAAGTTGGAGGGATTGTGCAACTTTGCACTTGGTTTTGGACTAGCTAGTGGAACAAAAAATAAGCAGAATTCCTTCTCTTAAGTGGGCGCCAAATTATCAACTGACACATCATGCCACATAATGGTGACAAATGCATGTCTGGTCATGGCTCGCAGTGAGCTTAAGTTCTCTTTAAATAAATAAATAAACAAAAAAGAGCAATAACTTCTTTGCTTTCCATTTGCTGTGCGAAAGAAAGGTTAAGAAAACAAGCCATAAAGAATACCTGACACGTTTTGGGGGGAAGAGGAAGTTACAGAGCCATTTCACCCCCTGCTTGCTAGGTTTAATCCAAGATAAATCTGTAATGACTGAAACAGTGCCACTTGATGCTGCCTGGTGTTGGATGGGAAATGCCTCTGGTGGTTTCTCCCAGTCCTCAGTGCACTGGTGACCACTTTACAAACTCCTCCATTGTATTTGACACTTTCTGGTATTCTTGTTGGCAGTATTACTAGAGAATTGCCTTGCAGTTAGAATAGTTCCCTCTAGCAAGGCAGGTTCAGGTAAGAATGTCCTTGTGGATCAAAGACTGTATGTTTTAGGTCATACTTGGAGGATGCTACAGAATCCCTCTTGCAGAATTCTTTAATGTGGAAGGCAGCTGTGCCTATACCAAGACTGATAGATCACCCTTCTAGGGCTAGCGTGGCTCCTGACAGGTCAGTTGTGGACAACTATGCAGTAACTTTTTACAGGAAAAGTTCCTCTGTGAATCCTGTCTCTGTTCAGTTTGTAACCCGAGGTGGAAGTGTTTAATATTCCTTTGACGTTTTTTAGTTTTAGTGTTCTCTAATATAACTGCAGAGTTATTAATTGTCGGTTCTAGGTTTTTATTTTCCTGTCCAGTTCATCTCTCTGAGCACAGTAACATATTGCACAATTAATTTGTTGTTTATAATACTCTCTTTAAATGAATATCTTCCATCCTGTTTAGTGGTGTGTTTGCAACTGATGCTTGGGGGAAAAAAACAGCAGGCTTCTGCTTGAACTTTTGTGCTATAGTATTCAGCCTTGGCCAGGTTTTAAATTCCTACTCAGTTCTTACTGAGGAAAAAGTGAGTTTGACTTCAGCTAGAGCCTTGTCTATGTAAAAACTTCAGAACGTCGTCTTGTCTGGTTAGGATGTCATTCCGATGCAAAGGATAGGGTTTGAGTTTGCCAAGTAATGCCTTGATGCAAGCAGGCTGAATGCTTGTTCAGAAATACAAAACAGCAATCTACAGTCTCTATTGCTGGTTGGTAGGTTTTCTTAACTTTTCTCTAATATAACTGTTTTTTTATGTTCATGTATTGATTTTTAGGTAGGCATATATAATCTGAAGGACTTTTATTTGTCTGATTTGTCAGATCTTTTGAAGAACTTGGAAACAAACTGGATTTGAGGCTTTATATACCTAAAATGTTCAGGTACTATGTTCAGCTGTCACTGCCGTGGGTACTTTGAAAGTATCCTTTTATTATACACATCGTAATACACACTAAACGGGGCTTTTTTGGTCTATAATTTTACTTGGAGGCAGACAATGGGATTACTTCTTTAAGCAGACCATTGAATTGTTTGTTTTCATTGCATGTCTTTTTACTGTCATGCACGCTGTTTCATTTGTGCTTTTATATAGATAAAATTTATCTCATGTATTCTTCTAAACTTGGATTCTCTCTAAAATTTTCCACTCTGCTGGTATCTGAATACAGGAGGATTTCCCTTCACAGAATTTTGTTTATGTTTTTGTTTTGCTTTTTGGACTTTGTCTAATTCTTCAGTAAAGATCAGCTGTTAGAGAATTGGGGGAACTTTCAAAATACGAGCCATTTCCTGACATTGTCTAGCGCCTCAAGCATTGTGGACTTCGATCTCCTTCCTGTCTTTTGTTTCTGGGATGATAATATTGTCTTTAAATAAGTTCAAATAAAAATAGATGTAATAGAGCTGGAAATAGAAACTAGTATCCTTAAGTGAATGTCTTTACTGTCTGAGCACAATGTGCCAATAATAATAAAACAACTTAATCCCAGAGGATACTAGACTGTGTACAGTCTATAGTTCTAATCCTGTCACTTTTCCCTTGCAAGTAAAGCCACTGAAGTCGCTAGGAGCAGTTCTTCAAGGAAGTGATATATACACTTCGCTGCGGCAGCAGCCAAGTAGCAAGAGCACAAGTAATAAGAGGAATTTCTCTTTAGTGAGGATGCTGGAGCATACTCTTCCCAAAAGTTCACAGAATTCTTTAGCTAGGCGTGCTTGATGGTTTTAAAGTTACATCAAACTGGTCTAAATGCATTGAAGGGGTAGTATTCTATTAATCTACATCAGAATGGCATCAAATTGCATCAACTATGCTGGATATTTGACCTTGTGGATCCACGTTATCATCTATTTATGCATTATAGTTGTGCCTAAAGGTCTCAGCTAGGATTTAAATACTCTTGTCCTGGAAACTTTGGAAGTGGGTAGAATCTGTCTCAAGAATGTAATGAAAAGCAAAAGGCAGCCCACAATAGGAAGGATATAGGACAAGGTACAAAGGTAAATACCAACAAGAGCAAGTATTTATAGACCACTATCGATATGCATTTTTGACATCAAAATAAAGGTTAATCTCAAAGGTGATTTTATCATTTTGAAAGTGTTACTTGGGTGTATATTGGTAGCATACAAAAGAAGAATCCTGGAAGGGAGCTTTTCCATTGGGAGCTTGTGGCAGGCATTGATCTGTGAGAAAAATCATCAGCGGAGGTGAGAGACAAAGGGAGAGTCAGAAAGACAGCGGAGTTTCCGAGGGATCTTAAAAGTAAATATTAAATAACTGCATTTGGTGCAGTAGAAAGTGGGAGCTGCCACAGGGATTCCAAGGAATTAAATGTCTGAAACAGTGGGGAAGAAACTTGCATTTTGAATGGTCTGGTAGAGAGGAATATGGTCTTTGGAAAGTTCAGAATTTGCAATAGGTGGAAGACAAGTCATAACACAAAAGGAAAAAGGTTGGAGCTGAGACCTGCTGGTAAAAGCAATTTTGTCTCCCCTAGCAAAATAGGTCACTTTGAGAAATATCTTTAGTACCCATTTTCTTAATCTAGATATATCCTGATCAACAAAGTCTTAGCACTGCACTTTACACGTGTAGGACAATGAAGAGGGAGAAGTAGACGTGCCATGTAGGTTGCTCGATTAGGCCACTACAATAGCGGTGCTTGCTCTTTAACGTAGAGAAAGCAGAGATTTGGGTGTATGTAATGATGCTGTTCATTCTGAGTGACTGGCATTGCATCTAATAACATGACTGAGCATCCTCCTTATGTGTGCAGTGATGTGAACATTAAAGCAAATGTATTACTAGCTGCATTTCAAAACTGCCTTTCCGTTATTCTTTTCAAATAGGCACAGAATTCCTCCTTCGAGTACCTGGTTCTTCACAGCGTTAGTAGAAGACAGTATAACAGCAACCATTTGAGCAAGATCTGGGGTCCACAGAGTCTGCTGAGGGCAAGTCACTGGTGTATGGGCTGTAGCACCTGACTATGCGATATTTTAGAGATGGAGGAGGTAAAAAAAACAAAACAAACCCCAACTCTCCAAAGCCTGGATTTTATTGTGCTGCACTACAGATTTGCTTTCTTATTTAGCGATTTCTGTGTTGAGGACTATGGCAGTTGATAAAGCTCTGAAAATTGAATTGTTCAGAAGTGGTATGTATGATGAGAAAACATTACCAGGTTGCAGAGGGAGCAGTATGCATATTTCAAAAGTTAATTGTTACATATTTACTTATAATTCTTGTTCTTTGCTCCTCCCTGAAAATCTAAAGGGTGCTGAAAAGAAAACTGTATGGAGTAGGAGGCGGATTTAATGGTGCCTACTTGACTCTGCAGCAGAGCTATAAGAGGGCAATAAAATCCTCATAAAATTTTTGAAATCAGGTAGAATGAATATAGCATAAAAGAAAACAAGGGACCCACAAATGAGCTGAATTCTTGCTTCACTTCAATTATTTCCTCTAATCCAATGAAAAGAAGAAAAAAGATGACAACTCCGTAACAGTAAGATAACTTACTGTTATTTGAGCACTGGGAAGAAGTTAGGTTTAGTAGCCCAGGCCAACTGAAAATGAGATTCTTTTTCATGTCTGCACTTTGAGTTGAATCAAAGCTTATATTCTGCTTTCTGTTATGCTAATGGGAATCCTTTGCCGCCTTGAATTAACACCACTGTGATCTGAGATCAGAGAATTGCAGAGTGCCCATCTTAAGTGAAAGCCTGCAAGAATTTGTTTTGGATCTAGTTGAGAAATCTGTCCATGATGTTCAATTCAATAGTCTTCAACATGCAGAAACCGCTCTTATGTGTCTGTTATTCAGCAGGCTTCTTAAAGTGGTGTCTGGGAATCTGAGTATTTTAAAATATGTCCCACAACAAAGTTTTTAAAGTTTAATATGGGTTATTTCAATCAAAATAAGATAAATTAGCTATGATAGTAATACAGAGATTTATGATTAATTTATCCCTATTATTTTAATGACCTGTTAGAGGATGAGTGTTGTGTTTGTGTATAACTTTCAGAAATGCTGAGCTTTGCTTTGGGGTTCACAATTCACAAGATGTTTTATTCTGGTTTTCCTCATATTTTAAGCCTAAGGTAAGGAGTTGCTTTTGGAGGTTTAAACTGTGATCTCTAACATATATAATGCCTTTTAAAACATGATTATTAGGACAGTAATTGCTGTAGGAAGAGAATTTAAAGTGAAACTCTTCATTTACTCTTTCTGGAAACTACGTATGTATAACGTGAATGAGTCAAATTTAAGACATGCTATCTGATTATAACTGAGTGGCTGGGAGGGACAAAGTCCTTGCACTTTGAACTAGTTAGATATAAATGCAGAGCTAACTGGCAAAGCTCCGTTTGGAGGAATGGGAGGCCCCAGACAGAGCAGGAAGTACTCCCAGCATCCTAAATATAGACATTAAAATATAATAATTAAGTCCACTGTCCTCTGGGGAGTGCTTGGATTAAAGGATACCACAGTGATGCTGACTTTCAGAGGAGGAAATATTTCCTTTTAAGAGGAAAAGTGAAAAAGACACGAGACTAAAAATTAAGGAGTTGGAAATCCTCATAGTAAGCATAGGTTTATACTGTTTAGGTATACTGTAACAGGGCCGTAAAAGGCATACGTGCAGTGTATCTCTAACCAAAGCAAAATGAAACAGAAGCAGAAGGCAAGGAGAAAAAAAGTTATGATTGTAAATGGGAACTTCTGAGAGATCATTTAATCAAATAGTTAAATTTCTGGTTCTGGAAACTGAAGCCTGTTAGAAAAGAGCATGAAGTGTGGCATGTAATTTGGGAATGGGGAGGAAGATTGAGTACCAAGTAGCCAATGGTGGTAAATAACAAATTCGTACATGTATTGAAAATAAGAAGCTTCTTTTGGAGAATCAGACCATTTATGGTGATGAGAGAGCAATTAAGGAAAATAAGAATTTTGCAAAATCAATCATGTATTTGTTTGTGCCTTGACCAATTGAATTTTTAAACCTTATTAGGGTGTGAAAAAAGAACCGAGACCCAGAGAATGTTGTCTTCTGAGTGACACTTTTGTGAGAGACCTGTTTGATTCATAAATCAGAAAAGGTTCTTTTTTCTTAATTCAGTGGATGCAAGCAAAATGGCCCATTTGTATCACAATTTTGGTAAGATTTTTGCTCATATTTGATGTACTCGATTTATGACACTTTCTCAGAGCGGTGGCAGAAAACTCAGAATTTACGATACTGGTGATGGAAGAGTGAGTGTGTGTGCATGTGTGTGTGTGTGTAAAAGACCAGAGAACCAGTCCTTTCCCTGAAAAATGAAGAAAAGAAATCAATGAGCTCCCTCTCCTTGTCTTCTCCTTTATATATACACTTGCCTATTCCTGTTTGAACCGATAATAAAATAAAGGAATGTGGTCCCATTGCTCACAAACAGAGCACTCTCAACAGCATAGGCAACTTCCAGTTCATTAATATCTTTCCTATCCCTCCAAATAGCCTTGTGTTTTGAGCATTGTGCAGTATCAAAATTCTCTGCTTACGACCTCTTCAGGGCTAAACCCATGACCTCTTCTGCCTGCTTTGTACTATCTTCTTTGGAAAGAAATTACTGAGTGAAACATCTTACCATGTGACAATATTTTGTGAGTGTGTGTGTGTATATATGTATATGTGTGTATATATATATATGTAATCTTGTATTTTATAATCATTTCATGAAATGATCAAATCATATATATACAAAAATAAATAAAAATATATAAATTGTATCATTTTGAAAGGATAGTCAACTCATGCAGCTCACATACAGTTCACATATAATTCCTGTGCCTAAACTATCGGCTGACAAGGTTGTCTTGGAGCTCAGCTGTGTGCCAAGGCCAGCCCATTCCTGCCATGGCCAGGGAGGACTAATGTGGAGCCACTGCCCTTTTCAACCTCAAACACTTCTGGGCTTCTTCCTTTTCCCCCTTCCTCACATAACTTGTGACACTTGAGTAAAGAAAGATTTTGGTGTGAAGCTTATACAGTTGGAAATTTGGTCTGCTCTTTTATGATGCTGTTACTTTGGTCACTGTATTTACAGGTATATAATGTTTTGGGGATATATTGGCTTCCTGTTTTCAGTCTTCCGTAACTTTTTTTTGGAGGAGAGACTAATAATCTCTATTAGAGTTCTTTGTAGGCACTGGGGTTGGTTCTGGTCTCACAAGGGTGTAAATTGGGAGAAATGGAATTGACGTCAGGAGAATTACCCAGAGTCAAATTTGTAATTGAGCAATGCCTTTTTATATGATTTAAGTGTTTATTCTTTGCAGAAAGTTTTAAAATTGTTCAAATGAGGCCCTTGGACTCTGCTCAAAGGTGAATTTTTTGGAAAGTTTGAGCAAAAAACATTTCATCCATGTGTGAGTATGAGGAGAGTGGAAAACTATTTTCCCCCTCCATAAGACTTGTCGCTGCCTTCTTTTGAACAGCTCTGCAGCGTGACTGGCTGAGGCCTGTATACTAAAATTTGGCATTGAAATAGTCCTAACTGTGAAGTGTTTTAGAGTTTTGGCTTTGATTTGACTGAATTATGAGCCTTAGAAAATCACATACTGAGCATGCAGTTCAAGATTTATTTTGTTTTTTTTTTTTTTCCTGCAAAGCTTGTAAAGGGTGCAGTCAAGAGAGGATTTGCTGTGAATGAACACCTGAGTAGCTATATAGTAAAAAATAATGAAATGTACTGCTTTGAAACAGAAGGGAAATGTGAGACTGGGGAAGGAATAGAAAACCTTGTAAAGTGCTTATGGCCTGAAGAAAAGTTTCTGTGTGTTTTGTAGAATTCATGATTGAGACTAAAGTGCCTAGGATCTGCTGTCTCTGCTCCTAAAGAGCAGAGAGAGAATCAGAGAGAGATTTCTGCAGACTTAGTGAAGGGCAGGTTTTAGAACAAGACTTTGAGATACATTTTCAGTACTTACACTCTGACAGTCCTTCTGGATCAAAAGGTTCAGGGGATTTGAAATAAAATGTGCTGTTATTCTCCATATGATGGTGCAGATGGTGCAGTTTACCAGTGATGTGACCATGGTTTTGCAAGCAGCATTGCTTTGAAGTCTTAACAAGTGAAACTCTGTATGCACTTGCTGTTCTTGAATGAAATAGATAGGCTGCCTAGATCTGTTTTAAGATTATACAAAAAAAAACCAACCACATCCTATTGGACAGCATGGTCTGTGAAACAGTGCGTGCTTATCTAATTGCAATCACATGTGAAATGAGAGGTCAAGGGAAGGCTGGATGTGTGTCCTTAACTACGTATTTTTTCTGACTTCCATTAGGTTAATTATGCAACCTTATGAATCATTAATTTAGTTTTATGTATGGGAGCTCTGCTGCATTTCCTCTGGCATTTTACAGTGAGGCTGGTTACTTTTTCAAATTACTTGAAGGCCTATATTTAATTCCTAGTGTCAACAAAGACAGAGTATGATGAACTTGTATATCTGGTTCTTTACTGAGTTGCTACTGTATTGTCACATCTTTCAACACTGAGCCCAGAGTGAATGTGGAACATTGTTTTTCCCTTTCTGCACAGGGATAAAGATTGCAAAGGTTACGGGCAGTAGATCAGACATACTGTGTGTGGTATAATTTTCCTTTCAGGGACAAAGATGCTGAGATCTGTCCTTTCTCACCAAAACTTGCTTTGATTAGTTAGTGGTTTGAAATTTAAATTTAATTTTTCATCACAACAGTTCTTCTTCCTGGCTGACACATAGTGACAGTGCATCTCATTCATTTAAAGAATAAACATATCCAAGTTAGTTTATTTTCAAATGAGGAGGACTTAGGACCTAACTCACCTCTGTCATCCTCTACATCAGCGCGCAGTATGTGCAAAGCACTGCTAATGTGCTGGTGGAAACGACTGCATTAGGCACATGGTGGTGAGGTGCTTTGTGATGTAAAGGACCTTTAGCGTAGGGGAGACTGTAGTGCACTGAACGTTAAGCGCTACCTGACTAACTAGCTGTGTAATTAACTGAAAAGCACCATCTCAAGTGTGTGCAGTGTAAAGGAATATTAGTAGAAGATTTTCATATGATAACTGTAGCAAAGGGCTCTGTGTAACCAAGCTACAGGTCAGAGTCCATAGTCATTAAAACGCAATATAAAACTTGTTTGTGTTTGCATTTCTATAGTCTGTGCATTCTGTAGCTGCATTGTCTCACCTGGGTGTGAATTTTCTTAACTTTTTAAGTAGTTTCAACCTCAAGGACTGTACTATGCAGCATATGTTAGTTATCAGATTGAGGGCATATGCCATAAAGGGAAAGCAAGTATTAAATGCGGTTACAAGGAAACCAAAACAATAATAATTAATGAGATACTGATAGAGAAGCTTAATAGAAACAGTATTTGTTTCCTTTTGTAGATATGCACTTCTAATACACCATCCGTCTCAGGGGTGTCTCTTGTACGTGCTTTATTCTAGATCATAAACTCTCGTATTTTCTGTGGTAGGATGAACAGAAAGATTGTCTTGTGGAATTTTCTCTTCCAATTAGCAATTGTATATGTTTGTTAGCATCTTTGAGGCAGTAGCCACTGCTTCTTAAAAAAAATAAAAAATAAAAAATCGAGGGAGGGCGGTAATATTAGAACAAGGTTCAATGCAAAGACATGGTTATTAGGAAATGTCTAGCATGTCTAACATGTAAACAGCTCTAGCCCCTGGCACAATCAGGCACCAGGGAGCGGGAACTGCTTGAGTGGGCACTGCCATCGAAAGGAATGTCTTGAAACCATGGCCTAACTTCTGTTTTCGTAATGCAAGAAGTATTTTTCCTTTTTTGGAAAAAAATAACAACAGAGTTGTGGGGTGTTTTTCCTTAACCATCTCCCACTGATGATCATTTCCCACTGAAGCTCATTTGCCTGTGGATTTCTGTTACCTGCCTTCTTTCCTTTTAGGCTGTGTGATGCCTTTCCCTCATGGAGAAGGTGTCTAGGACAGTTCTTGCATCACCTGGTCACTTTGTCCTTTTCCTTTGCTTCCCTGAATATTTTCCGTATTTGGGTGTTTCTGACTTCTGTTTCCTTTTCTCTTTCTGTTAGCCCCTTAGCTGAGGCAGTAGGACCAGCTGCTCTTTAGTTCCAACTGGTTTATAGGTCTTTTGCTTTGTCTTTTAATGGAAATGCCTGGGAGCCAGCTGTAGCAACAGCTATAAAAGGAAAAATCGTCACTCTGTGTCTAGCTAGCTTCTCTGTGGACAGTCAGCAAGTTCTTGCCGGGCTGTAAGTGGTCAGTGATCTGCGGTTTGAGAACTTTCCACACCCAGAAGTATTTTTGTATATAACATTTCACTATGAGAAGTGTAAGATTGCATCCACAAGTGGATTTGTATTTCTTTCTTGTTGCAAGGAGGAGGGAGTGCACGCTCTGATGTAATAGAGAAATGATTCTGATTCAGTAGAAAGAGCAGAAGCAGGGCTTGATTATGACAGGAATGTAGTTAGTTGCATGTCACATGATTTGGAAAGAATCAAATATTTAACACAACATTGACCATGAGTGTGGTTCATTGGTATATATCAATTTCATGATTAAAGTGTGTTGAAACTTCAAAACAGCAATTCTAGTAAAACGAGTTGCAGACTGCACTTATTCTTTTTAATGCTTCCTTCTGTCCTTGCAATCTTTATGGAACATCTTCTAGATTATTCAGAACCTGCTTTGTCTTCACATTATGTCTGTGCATTCTGATCCTGTCTTCTGGTCTCAAATACTACAGTGATAGTCTTAGAAGGTAACTAAATGGAAGTAAAATATTACATATGCCTTTCCAGCATTAAATAACCAGTGTTTGGATACAAGGTAGATTTTTTAGGGCCCTATACTGAACATATTCCTTAGTTTCTACGAGTCCAAAATATGTGTGTGTGTGTGTACATGTACACACACAAATATATACATACATACACAGACACACATGTATATTCTGGTAGACGCTAGTAAGAACTTCCTAGAGTATGAAGTTAAGATGGGCTCTTCTGTTAAATCTGAAGTCAGCATAGTATATTGTTTTATCCACTGGGAAAGATTCTACGAGTCTGAGAGAAGTTTCTTGTGTTTCCTGTAATGGCATTGTTGTAGCTGTGGGGTCTGATGATATAAATATGGTCAGGTTAGCAGAAGGAGGCAATGTATTTAAATTGACCTCCTCGTCTAGCTGGAAAGCAAGCAAATATTGTGGCCTAAGAAAGGCTCACTGTGTTGGAAGACACTGTCCCCTCCCCTGTCAGCTGGTTTAATGAAGATACCACCCGGACCTACAAATATCCTTTGTACTGAGTGTGAGAGTTATCGGTAGAATCCAGACTTCCAAGAAACCAGAAAACTGCAAATATTAGAGCTGACAGAGGATTCGGATAATCAAATTTTCACTAAAAATCTGTTGAAAATGTGACTGTGCTGGGCTCTTTTCAGTACAGCATTTGATGGAATTGTTAGAAGATGACTCAGTCCCATGGAGGGCTGAACCCGCAGTTCTCTTCAATTTCAGGATCTAAGCTCCAATTCATCAAAGATCTTACAAATATAAATCCTTTTGATGTGAATGTGTTCTAAGCTTATGCTAAAGTAAAGCTAGTGTTTACATGCTTTTCTGAACTGGCATGCCAAGTAGGGACAAAAATAAGATTAAACAAATTAGCCAGACTACGTTGTGCTGTGGGTTGTCCTGGCCATCTTGTTTGCAGTTTTCCCTTGACAACTATACTAGTTAAAGGAAACAGTTTTTAGAAGCTTTCTCATGTAAACTGATTTAAGGGGCTAAGTAAACTAGATTCAGATTTCAATCAAGTAAATACTGATGTTTTCCACGAAGGACATACTGTTTTAGTATTGGAGGGGTTGTTTGTTTGTTTGTTTGTTTTTTCCCTGCCTCTTCCTTATAGAGCAATAATTCTCAGCACAGAATATGAATTCTTCCTTCAGGCTAATCCTGATACTTTCCCCCAGATTAGCTGACTGAGGACACTATAGAGCAAGTATACCAAATATCCTATTGCATACCACATTTTAACTGCAAACTTATCATCTTCAAGGCTCGCTTACAAATGTGAGTTGTGAATACCTGCCTCTTAAATATATCTATCTTTATGAGTGAATTTAGTGCCTATGACAGCAAAAGATGGATGATACTGGAAAGACCAGGATAACAACAGTCCACCATTTTCAGGAGCGTTTTGGACCGTAGAAAACTGTAGCTAGTGACAAATGTAGTCAATAAAAAGGGTGGCTTTTTGCTGCTCGCCAAACTGGAAGGGTTTGTCTGGCACTCCTTCCTGAAAAAAACCTCTCACCAGGAGAGGTGGGCCAAGAGGAGTCATAAACATCATCCATAAAAGGGCTTAAGCCCTACCTTGAGTGAAAAGTGCTGAGCTTGTCTGTCAATAATCAGGTATTCACTAAAGACCTAAACTGAAATTTGCAATTCAGTAGAAGCAAAACTGGGTCAAATATGGGCTCTTTCTTCCCCCTGTACTAACTCACTGCCATTTTCTAACTGTTAAAGAAATAGTTAGAAATAGCTGTCTTTTTTGTGACTGCCATCCAAAATAATGGTAGTGGCACTAATGCACTCATTGTGGCACTAGAACATCTTACCTTTATAAAGCTTTTATTTCAATACAGAATAATTATTTGGATTTGGTGTTTTATTCCCTGTAGCTGAGTATCCATTTTCATATGCTAACATACATTTGTCCTATTCAACAGCAATTTGATGTGCAACTGCTTGCAAGCCTGCTGGGCTAGCTGCATGAATTCCATGCAAATGTAGTTCTTTGCACCTAAAAGTTATGATGGGAAAAAACTGTTTGCAAAATCTAAAGTTTTCAAAACCCTGTGTGTAGTTTTAAAGGAGAAGCCAAGGGCCCTTGGAAAATCTAGATCTTGATTTGTATGCTACAGTAATTTTTAGTCAGATTATTGAAGACTCTATCTGCTACAGTTTAGTCTGGGTCATTTCTATATTACACAGATAAACTAAACATGCAGCCTGGAAAATAATCAGATCAGTTGATCCATGACAACACAGCTCAATCACAGCTTAAAATAATGTTCCTTGCTATTGTATACTTCCTCATGTCAACACCTGCAAGTGATAATAGTCTCTCCAAACTAGTACTGCTCCTGAGATAGTTGATAGTAACACTTGTGTATAAATGTGTAAATATTCTCGGTGTTAGAGCTGAGATATGGGAAATCTGAACCATTTGCTTCAATTCTTAGCTCTTTCACTGACTTGTACAATAATCTGTGCACTCAACTTTCATTTTTAAGTCCAAAAAGTCAGGTAACTGTAAGGCCAACTCGAGGCAACTTAATTAGTGTTTGTAAGGTGTTTTGAGATCCTTGTATGAGCATGCTGATGTCTGCAGTTAGTGTTTGTGCAGCAAAGATGCTCGTGGTACATGTAGGCTTGTATGTGAGCAAGGGACTCCCACAGAAATGAAAAATAAGGATATTGTGCCTCAGCCTGTATAAAGAGGGTAGTGGGAAATGTGATGGACTATATCAGTTACAGAATCAGTGTAAAAAACTTTGGTTTTTTGTTGGATAGCTGCCAGGTGGCTCATAGGAGATGAATTGCAAGAACTGTTTTTGGGTAAAAGTCTGTTACGTGCAGTAGGATGACAAACGTACCAACATACGTATCTCACGGGACAGGGTGTGAGTCAGAGGATGGGCTCGCTGAGGACCGTGTGGACCTGCGGCTGCCCTGGCGCAGGCAGGTTGGCATGGGGAGGAGGAGGAGGAGGAAGGCCCTCGGCACGCTCCTGGCGCCATTCGCGTGCTGTTTTGTGCTTTGGTGAGCTCTATGAGTTGCTCGGGCAGGCTTGCTGCAGTGTCTGCAGAGCAGCAGTGCTACAGCGTAACGTACTGCCTCTAGTAACGGTAGTGTGGATTGCTATAATGTCGAATTTCTTTACTTTCAAACTTGTAGAGATAGGGTTTAAAATTAAGCTTGGCTTGAAATTCCTGCCTTGTATTTGTTTTAACTAGCACAGCTCAACAGTTCTGGTTATTTGACTGTTATACATTTATAACTATTACTGTGCTGTTTTGCAGTTTAAAATCCAAATCCTCCTTTTTAACCTCTATTTGTGAATCATTTTGTAACGTTTTGATTTGAAAGCTGTATTATGTTTATACCTATTTTGCCCGACACTAATGTGGTAGAAATCTTTACTGGGTCCTGGGCACAAGTTGCCCCTTCGCAGGTGACAGCAGCGGCCAGGCAGCCTGAGAGGTGGCTTTTACTGCGCTGTCGTCCCTGGGGCTTTCGGTGCCTGCCGCGGCTCTGAGAGGGAGCGCGGATGTTCTGAGAGGCGCTTCACTTCTCCGCGCGTTGTGCGAAGGCGCTGCGTGCTTCCCGAGCCGGGGGCTTCCCGGGGAGGAGGCGCGCGAGGAGGCTTCTGCAGTCCGCAGCCCTTAACTGCCGAGCGCGCCGCTCCCCCGCCCGCTGGGCGCGAGCCCCCTTCCCGGGCTGCCCGCCGCCTCTCGGGGCCGCGCCGCGCCGCGGGCCGCTGCAGCGGGCGCGGACACGCCGCCCTTCCTCCGCGATAACTTTGCGGGCCGGGGCGGGCAGCGATAAACAGGAAGCCCCTCGGCGGGGCCGGGGCCGGGCTGAGGCGGGGCCTGGCGCGGCCGCCCGCCCTCCCGCGCCGCGGAGCCGAGGGGCCGCACGGCTCGCCTCGCCTCGGCCCGGCCCGCGGCGGCGGCGGCCGCTGACAGGGCGGAGCGGAGCAGCGCGGCGCGGCGCGGCCGGCGGTGGCGCCCAGCGGCAGCGGCATGCCCCGTCGAGGCGCCCGGCACGGAGCTGAGAATGAAATTGCTGTGGAAAGCTAAAATGGTAACGGGGCCCCCTTCCCGCCGGGGCGCCGGGGTCAGGCGGGGCTGCGCGCCGGGCGCCTCTCTGGAAGCGGTTGCGGGCTGCCGGCCCCGCGCTCTTCTTTGCTTCTGAACGATGCCCGAGTTGCGCGTGGGAGTGTGCCTGGGGCAGGGTGCGAGCGAGCGGCGTGGGGAAGATGAAGAAGGCGCTTCGGAGGAGGAAGTTAGCCGAGTCCCTCCGGATAAATTCCGATTTATGTTTTCTGACTCGGTTGCAGCGGCTTGCCTGCTTTTGTACGGTTAAGAATAATAACTTGGGGAGCGAGGAGTCATTTCGGCACATGTTCAGTTATAGTTTGGAAGATGCTGCGCTTTTTTCCTCCCCTGTTTAATATTTGCAAGTTTTATAGCCTCGACTCTGTGCAAAGTTTTTGTAGCTAGAAATAATAGACTTTGAAAAAGCAAACCACAAGTTCTTTAGATCCCTCCTGTCAAAAGAAACGAAGAGTTGCTGTATTTTAAACGCTTGCTACCTTCAAAGTTGAAAGACTGTCTGCCTAAGTAATTCAACAGTTTTAAAAGTGCAATTCCTTCCATAAATGAAAGGCCAAAGAGATTAATTGCTTTAGAAAAAAGGGGAGGGGGAGGGAGAGGGAAGACAGACTGCTAATCAAAACCAAACTATTTCCTTAGAAAAGACTTTATACAACTATTTAAAATATGTGCTTGTCTAGGAAAAATAGCTAAATGGAAAGTCAGGGTATCTTGATACCACAGGAAAGGCTGGCTTGCCAAGAGTATCTCCAGAGTTCCCTCAATCTAAAAGTATCGCTTTGATTGTTGTGTTTACTTTGTGCAGCCCATCTTCTGCGCTGTGCTCTGCATGAAGCAGTAGTGCACCTGGTATAGATTGTGGTTAGCAGAAGAGGGGAAAAAGTTCCTTTTTCTCTCTTTTTTTTTTTTCTTCATTCCCTGGCAGAGCTCAATTCAGGACTGGGGTGAAGAGGTAGAAGAGGGAGCTGTTTACCATGTCACCCTTAAAAGAGTGCAGATTCAGCAGGCTGCCAACAAAGGAGCAAGATGGCTAGGGGTAAGTAAAGCTGGCACAGCGGCATTTTGGAAGACTGCTCCTGGACTTTGGAGCCTGCTCTGGGGAGCTGAATTCCACAGGAATAGTTATGATATTAACTTTTAGCACTGACTGGTTTCACCATTAAAAAGAAAAAAACTGAATTTGCCTGTGTCATGTGAAAGAACTCTCTTCTTGTGTTAACTCTTCCTCTTTTGCTGATAGGCATAGCAAGGATTTGACTGATTGTGGTGATACTTAATGCAGAAATAAGGATCTTAGATTTGTGACCTGATCCAAAAGTTGAGTATTTACCAGTTATTTCAGATCGGGCTGCGGCTCATCTCTGCTGCTAGGAATCTGTCTCAGGCGGCTCAAAAAAACAGTCATGGTATTTTGCCTAATGAGGATTTCTCCAAAGTTAGTGGAAAATTCCTCAAAACTTAAGCAAATATAGATTTGGGCCTTATCTCCTTATTGCTTTCTCAGCCAGATGTGGCGTTTGTCTTCCCTTTTAATTGCCTGCACTTCTGCAAGAAGTGTTGCTGAATGCTGTTTTTCAAAGCATGAATGCTTTAGTGGTGAATGCAGTAAGCTTTAACACACATGCACTTAATTTGGCATGCTGCTAAGTGCCTTCACCTTTGTCAGGCTAGGTCCGCAGCTGATATAAAAAGTCCTCACTTCACTGAAATCAGTGGAGCTGTGGCAGTTTGAGCCATATCTTCAGGAGGTGGCTATAGCTTTGGTGTTATTTTGTTATGTTTATAAATTTTCTTCAGGATCAAAGGCAACAATAGGAGAGCTTGGTTTAATGCAGTATCCAGGTCAGTATTTTAAAGACCCTTAGAACTACCCTGAGATTTATATCAAATAGATTTCTTGTTAAGTTCCATGACATAAAGCGGTACAGCAGTGCTGAAACCACAGTCAAGAAAGATAAGCAAATTTTGTCCTGCTTACAGATAGTGCTTAGAATTTCCCCTTTCCATATTTCCAAGAAGTACACAGAGTTCTAATCAGAACAGATAATTTCAAATCTGCTTCCTTTGATGAGTGGCAGATTTCCCATCTCTGCCTCCTGTTTATAGCAGGATTGGGGGAAAAATATTAGAATGTATTTTTGAGCTCCTGTAAATTTCCCAGATGGTGGTTTTTGTAAGAGGTGGAGATCATTTTGAATGAGCCTGTTTCCTATAAATATAGTTTAGAAAAAGTGGAATTTTTTCCTGTTTCAGCTGTGGTTGTTCCTTGTTTGTAGAATGAGTTTGCTAGGTCTTGATCATGTTCTGAAGGGAAGAGTTTGTGTGTGTTCCTGAGATCATCACCACAGCTGATAGTGCTGATCTTAACAAGGATAAAGGATTGTGAGGTCCTGGACATGACTTTTGGCTTTTTTTATGGCTAGCAGTAGCTTTTCCAGGTCAGAATCAAGCTGTATTTGTGGGGAAGGAGTCTGTGTGTCAGAAGTGTGCACCTGTTCTGTGCATAAATTGGTGGCTTCAGCTTCCAGGCTGGCGTCTTTCATGAGCAATAATCTCATGCATGTTACTTAAAAATATTTGTAAACCTATAGGCTTTTTGGTCCTCTTAAGCACTTCAGAACATAAAATATTTTAAGCTCTTTTTGTGGTCTTGTTTTATTAATGGCTTTACTGTGGTTCTAAAGTCAATAAATAGCCTGTAATCCAGAACATTATTTATGAATAGGCACCCCACCAGCAGTTTTGCCCTGAAAAGCAGAATTGTGTGTCTCATAATTGTCCTCAGGTGACTTCTGTTCTTTTTTTTTTCTTCTTCTTCTTCTTCTTTTTTTTTTTTTAAGTCTGGAACTGATAGGGTTTTATGGTGTTAATGTTTTTGAATGCTTTGAAATTCATAGTGCTGCATTAAAAAAATGTTGGATTTAATCAGTGTTGGTCTTGCTTTTTTTCTTGATGCTGCTCTAAGTCATGCTTGGATTGAAGATTCAAGATCAAATTAAGAGTATGAGAATAATGCATTTATACCAGCAGATATTGAGCCTTAATTTAAACAAATATAGTAACTCTGTTACTGATTACATTTGTAATTTACTCTCTTAAAAAAAAAAAAAAAAGGCTTTCAATATCTGGATGTTTGAGAACTGTCAGTTTGTATCCTATAAAGGTGCAGTTAGCAGTATGACCTTCTTAGAGGAGTTGAGTTTCTCATGGTTTATTGCAGCAGGTCAAGTTCCTTGTGACTTGAAAAGCTGAAGTCCTTTTAAAACAAAAAGCCTTGATGTTGTGTGTGGATATTAAATATTGTGTGGCATTTTTCAGCAGTGGTGGTTTGATCTGGTGATCTCAGAATGGATAGTTTTTAGTGGTGCTGCATGTGTAAATTACTTTGCAAACTTTTCAGTTAAAAAGCATTAGATTGTAAATTTGATGTGTCTGAGAGCTGCAGATTTAACTGAAAATTTCCTACAACTTGTGTTAAAGGGAATATATTTATTTATTTCAAGTATGTTGGGATTTATTACAAATTCATTTAACTACTGAAAAGTTTGAAGTCTTGCAAAATTAAATTCTTGTGTGGTGAGGGTACCTGTAAGTAAATGAACTTAGATTTTCTATGTTTCAAGAAGTCTCATAAACTTTTTTTTAAAGAAAGTTCTCCACCCTAACAAAGCAGTGAGGGTTCCTGAAGGATAGGCTGTGTTATGAGAGAGTGGTCTGTTTAAAAGCCAATCATAGGATTACAGTTTAAGCACTGTAAAAACTGGCCTATTTAAATATGGAAATATAGTTGTTGTGTTTCAAACTTCTATAATTAAAAAAACAAACAAACAGGCTATGACTTAAGCAATCATCAGGAGTTTCAGACCTTTCAAAAGTGTGAAGGTTGTGTATAAGCACCAAATTTCTCTGCTTTAAATTTAACATTAGACGTGAAAGGATGCCTAGTGACTGTTTTTGTCTGTTAAACTTGGTTTTAAATATATAGTGAAGCTTAAGACTTTAGGCCCTACAGTGTTACAGAAGATTAAAAGCCTTAGTAGCAGCCTGTTGCTGTGATAGATGCTGCACAAAAGCACTGTCCTGACCAGAAAGTACTTACAGACTGAACATCAAATGAGACTTGTCTATATGCATGTGTTGCCTCTTCTGAGGGCTGACATTGGAGGCAGTGGTATCAGTTTAGCAGAAGCTAACTCTCAAGTTGACTTTTCTCAAGCTATTTGTAAGCATCAAGGAAATGGAGAGTTTTAGGAAAATTTTCAAAGCCAAATGTTACTTCTGGAGATAATTGGAGAGAATCCCTCCCAAGCGTGACAGGTTCAACAAGAGAAAACATGAAGCTGTTTATTTGACAACGCCTTCACGTTTGAAAACGTGAGTGGGCATTGACATCTCTAGGATAGACCATTCAATGGTGGGAGGCAGGATCTTGAGAGAGATGGCAAGGAGCCTGAGAACAAGCTGTGAAGGCCATGGAAACTGAGCTATGTGGCCGATCTCTGTTGTGATAGAGAAGGATGGGAAGGAGAGACTTGAACAGATGGATGGCATGGTCAAAGCAGAGGATAAGAGATACTTTCTGCAGCAGCATTTTGAATAGGGTTGCATCAGGCTAGAGTAAAAGACACATCAGTAGGTGGAGTAGAAGTTGTGAGAATGCAGCAAAGAATTTTAATGATGTGGCTAGAAAGGGAAGGTTGTATTTTGAAACTATTATACAGAAAGAACCTGAAAAATGCGATGCAGCTTACCTCTGAGGATGTAAGGAGAACCTGTAGGGAAGCTGGCACCCCATGTGCCAAATAGGATGGTGTGATTGTCCATGAAGAAAAGGCAACAAAGTAGAAGAAGCCGGTGAAAAGTTTAAAAGTTCTGTGGTGTTTTTTCTTCTTGAACTGACAGCTGGCTATCCATGAAATGAGGCTGAGAAACAGGCTGAGCCTTACTGTAGCCAGAGGTAGATAAGAACCATCAAACAGTGTCTGTGAAAGTAGATTAGCCACTGAGTGCCTGAATTTCTGTCAGCATTATGCCAACTGTGTATGAATGGAATTGGAAGAGATGAACTCCAGTTGGCGACTGATCGTTCAGTAAACTGAAAGAGGAAAGAAAATGAAGCAGGTGGAGAGGTAAGTGGTGAGATAGGTGGAATTTTTAAAAGAGGAGAGACCAAAAGGTATTTTTACTGGGAGGGGAGAGTGGAAATATAAAAGGTGTAAGAGAAAGAGATAAGAGAGATGTTAGGAAGTGGAATGGAATCTATTAAGCAAGTGAAGGGATCAAGAAGAAGAGCAAAGGCAAGAAACTTCTGTGATTGTCATAAGATAGGAACAAGAGAATTGTACAAGAGGTCCTTTGCAGAGAGAGGAATGAAGCCTGGAAAAATGGAGATTTTGAGGAGCTGGGTTTGAAGTTGTGGAATAAGATTAATTAAAACACTGGAATTGTTTAACTGTGGAGTGGGTAAAATTGAAGGAAGAGGGGAAGGAACCCCCCCCCCCCCAACATTTCTCATAAAGGTAAATTGGCTTGGTTGTTGGGTTTCTGCCAGATTCCCCATGGATCAAGTGCATGCATGTAGTGAAGATGCACCAGGGCTAGGGGTTAACAGAATGGAACTTGTAGTGACTGAAAGAGGAAAAAAAAATTAAGGGTGTAGGGCAGTATGCCAGAAATAAAATGAATGACTACATAAATAGCAAAGAAAGAAGAGACAGAGTAGTTTACGACCACCTTGACTGATGAACGTTTTTGGCAGCTGGCAGAATTGAACCTAGGTGGTAGGTATTATTGCCAGATGATTCCTTCATCAAGTAACTGACTGATCCAATGAGAGATTGGATCATTCAGTTCCAATATCCAGATAAGAGATGCTGTCTAGTGAGGTTTACCTTAAATGAGTTTTCGGAAGATGATTCAATTGAACAGAAAGGTAAATAAAGTAGGGCTGCAAGTTGATTATTTTTTACAATGGTGCACTTAGAAACTAAGGGAAATAGTTGAAGTCATGTAAAGTAGGAAGTTCAAGCAGTTGAATATGAGAGTTTGGAAGTTTGAGTCTCAAAATTGCAAGCACTACCTTGACTTTTAGTTTAAGCTGGGAGGGGAGAAAACTTTTGGAGAAGGAGGGGGGAATTTTCTTTTCTTTTCTTTCTGTTTAGGAATTAGATTTTGAGAAATAGAGAAAAGCTGTTGTGAGTAGAGAAAGCTTTATCTTAAGGGTTAAAATAAGAGTTGCCAGAAGTCAAGCCTTGCAAAGCAAATGAAAGCAAACAGTCAAAGGTTTGTCAGCCATATAAGAACAACAGCAAAATAGAAAGGGCAGCTTCACAGAGTGAGATAGGGATTAAAGTTAGTCCAGATATAAGCAAAAAATTATTTTTTTTCTGTAAATTTTGTTTTCTGTAAGGATGACAAAGGTTCATGTGGAGGTTGATGGTAATGATGACACATGAGGCTTTGACACATCTTTGAGTTTTATCTTTGCTTAATAGCTTGATGTGCCCAGACTGGGAGCTGGATAGTTTCCACCCCTGAGCTACCGAAGAGCTGGTGTATGAAATGACAGTCCAGTGGCAAGGAGTTCTAGTACATCTGCCAAGTCAGAAATGACGTATGACTGGAGGATGGCAAATATGGTCCCTGTTTTAGGGGAGGAGAGGGAGGTGTTGTGATAGGGAGGTGTGATCCAGGTAGGTTGAAGGTATTAGTCTCACTAATAAGATAACTGATTTTTCTGGATTCTAAAAAGGCGGTGGGTTTCACCTCTTTAGGTTTCTTTTAAAATTTACTATTGAAGTCTCTTGAAAAAAATCAGTCTCTGGAGAGACTGAGGACTTAAAAGGTAGGTAAAGGACCTGTTGAAGAAGAGCTGTTGCCACTCAAGCTGAAAGAGAAACTGCTGGGCTAAAGACAGGTGCCTGCTGTAATTCTACATGGGTTGCTCCTGAGGCTAAACTGCTGTCATATGTTATTAAGGTCATTAACATAAAAACAGGAGTTTGCTGACAAAATCTGATGATCTGGTGGAGGAAGGGAGTATCTGGAGGATGGACATATCCTACGGTCAACATTCAGAATTGGTATAACAGAAATGGGATGAAATTAAGTAGCACAGAATGCAAAGACACGTTTGTAAATTAATGAAAATAATTTCTGCTGTTGGCTGATATTTTTGACCTTTCTTGTCCCTTCCAGCTTTGGGTGTGTTAATCAATCATAGGATATGTGAGCCACCAGCATGATGTGAAGTGAAAAAGGCAAATGTGATGCTCAAATGTTTTAGATTATTGCTGGTACAGATGGGAAGCATGAATCCCACCATACAGTGGATTACAGTGTGTAGTTCTGGTCAGTCATTTCAAGAAGGTTGATTTAAACTGGAAGGGTGTCAGAAGAGGACTTCTAGGATCGTCAAGAAAATGATGAACATGCCTGATAATAGTCTGAAGACTATAGCTTGATTAGCTTAGCAAAATGAAGACTTAGGGAGTATATGATTAATTCCTATAAAAAAAAATCATGAAGTAAGCACAAGGAAGGCGAAAGAACCGTTCATGCTAAAAGAACGGGTATAAATCGTCATAAATTAGAAGAAAGTGTCAAATGATCAGAGCAATGAGATAGTGGAGTGGCACTTCAGCAAGAGTGAAGGAAGCAAAGAACCTGACAGCATCAACAGTGGAGGTGCTTCAGTTGGTGAAAAGGATTGTAAAGTAATTTCCTTTGGTAGCAGACTGCAGCATCTTCCAGTTGTATGTTTCTAAGTCAAATGGAAATGTAAGAGCAGGAAAGTGCTCAGCTAAGGAGAAGGTTGGGGTAGGTCATCAATATGGAAATTGCATTTTTGGAGGGAAAAGTGTGGGAGTTTGTGACAAGGGAAAAAGAACCAGCTGTATAGTTAGAGAGGCAAGCTGATTGTGAAGAGCTGGTTGTGTGTTAGATATGTAAAGATAGAGATGAAGACGAGAGGGGAGTCCACTCAGAGAAGAGAGAGTGCCGAGTGGGAAAATTTGGAAGAAGCAGCTTTGTGTTAAAAGTTGCTCTTGGTCTTATCCAGGCTGGTGAAGAAGAGGTGTAGCCACAGGGCTTAATTAAAGGTGGACAGGTCTCAGAGCCTGGTGCTGGAGAGACAGCAATGTGAAGAGAAGGTTGCTGATGACTCATGTGAATTTAGGTTTAAAGTAGATCTTCTAGAGCCAGTGAAAGATGGGCAGGTGGGAGTGAGGGGCTTCTTATTGACATGGTGGGGAGGGTAGGAGGTGACAGCAGTGAGGACAGAGGGTGGATGGAGTGTGTACCTTGTTTGGTTGAATGTTTGACTTTGCATTGGTAAGAGCAATGTGGAGAAGTGGATGCAGAAGAGTAGTAGAGAGAGGTGTTAGACTATAATAGTGTGGACTTGGAGAAGGGGGAACAATGATGTAAAAAGAAAAGATATACTGCTGCAAAAAAAGTGGTGAAAGGCATGGGTGAGGTTTGGGCAGATGCACAAGAAGATTACAGAGTGAAAAGCAAGCAGAGTTTTCGAAACGCTGTGAAGTTGCTTTGTGGACCTCCCCCTTAGCCAGCCAGAGTGCTTTATCTCACCCTTCCAGGGGTTAGGGAGGGGTGGGTGAGTGGTGTCCAGCACTCGAGGAATCTGAGGGGAAGCAGGAAGGAATGAGTCTTTGAGACTGGAGAGGCTCCCTAGGGCTTGCAAATACCTCTCCTAACAGAATACTTGGCCTTACCCTGCGAGGAGTGAGGAAGAGACCCGCGCTCTGCCTCCGAACGGAAAGCTTTTATCAGGGCAGGTTATAGGAAGTGCAGCCAGGAATGGGAGTGCTCCTAAGCCTCTATACAGTGGAATAGCCATATAAAGCCTGTATCTCCACATCTTAAATGATAGCTAAGCTTTGGGAGAGTCATCAAGTCTCAAGTTTCTTGCTCTACAGATGGATGGTTGCTCTTTGTGTCTTAGATATCCAGATAACAGTGAAATAATCTGCTCCCTCATGGCCAGTGCTGTCTGACTCAGTTAGCCATTGTTACATTTGTAGAGCAAATTTTAAACACATGTTTGTTTTTTTTTTTGCTTTGTTTTTGGCCCCAGCTAAACTTTTGGCCCTTGCATTTGCTCTGTCAGAGGTTGGTTCAAAATATTATTTGTCTCAAGGTATCTTTGATGCTATGACATTGGGCATATAGCTGAACACGCTCCTTGGAAACTGTAACATGTTAATGAGTTGCTGTAAAAGATACTTTAATGATAGATATGGTGCCTTTCAGTTTTGCCCCTTTCAGATTTTTTTTTTAAACACTGATAGTATTTGATTACATTTTCTGAGAATCCTGTGTGTTGTTTCAAAACTGAATTGGGAATAATTGTCTTGCACTACAAGATGAGTATGACCACATGTTTGGCTTCTAAACGCTTGTGCAGTCACATACATTGGCAGAAAGCTTGTGCTGGAGAGTTCAGTCAGAAAAAGCACTATAGAAACTTCAGTCTAACTAATCCATGTCCCGTTTTAGGGTATAACTTCTTTGGTGACTTGAAAAAAATCTCAGAAATCTCAGAAAGTAAGTTTTTCTTTTTAGTTAAATTTTTTCTTTCCAGCAGTGGCCTGCTAAATATGGGTTGAGATTTAAATGGTGCCTGGAACCATCAACAGGAACGTCCAGAGTCTCAGATTTTCTCTGAACTGTGCTCCTGTTCTCCCATGTGCCTTTCTGAGCCAGCTCTGTGTTTTTCTTATTCGGATGTTCTTGTCAGGTGTAGCTTCCCATGCAGTCAGGAGGCAAGGACTTTGCTGATCTTTGTCCTTGTTGCAGCTTGCTGTTTTGTCTCTGATTTATACTGTATGTTCATCCCTTTTGGCTAAATAAGACCCTCTGAAATCAGATTTCTGCAGCTTGTCCTTGCTGCCCAGACCAAGGCAGGGTGTATGTTTGGCAAAGGCAGAAAAATGGATCCCAAGGAACTGATAGGCAATATCCTTACAGCAACCTGGTTGCACCACTGTCTACTAAGGAAAATATTTCCCCTATGTACTCTTCTCTGAGGAACTATCTTGGAGAAGAAAAGAAGATGGGGAAGACTGTGCTGCCATTGATTTTGCGTAGTGGAAGATGCCTCTTAACCATTGAAGACCCACGGAAAAGTTATATAGGACATTTCAGAGAAAACTGAACAGTTTTTCCTATGGACAGGTATATAGTGATCAAAAGAAAGTCTTGGAATATCATTGAGCTTGAATTGCTGTTGTGGGTAGGCTCTTTCTCCTTGCCTTTTCCTTCAGTTGTGGCCATCATTGTACCATGGCCCTTAGTAATAACTTTTTGGGGTATATTTTTCTTCTTTCCAGTTCAGGCACACATCTCTGCTCCAGGGGTCTTCCAAGTAGCACTCCTACATGCAGTTATAAGCTTGGTAATACAGGCTGTGTATGGGATAGACACTTAAAAATGAAACCTGAGTTTGGTATGAGTTTTAAAATGGAAGCCTCAAAAATTACTGTCTTTACTTTCCCAGTCCCAGCTACAAAGTGCATAATTAGAAGGGTAGCTAGCTTTATAGCACAGTATCATGCCTCATTTGAGCTTAAAATCTTGCATTCCAAACTGTCAAAGCCTGGCAGGATTGCAGTGCTTTAATCTTGCAGTGTTATTAACGCTGAGTGAGGCCATAGGATACTCCTGTGAGGCCACGCAGAACTCGGGAGAGAGATGTAGGAAGCCTCCCTTCCTGTAGGACTGTGCAGAGGCATCTCCTGCTAATGATCATTGTGTTGTGTAGAATAGCAAGAAGGAAGGGAGGCCTCAGAATAGAAAATGTTGCTCTGGACTGCGCTGTTAGTATGCTTTTAAATTATCCAGTTTTTGCACTGATTGCATGTGACTGCAGTTTGGAAATCTTACAGCCAGACTACTTAGGAAAACTTATTTTGGCATACTTTCAGTTAACCTGTGACCTGTAGGAATATAACAACACCCTGTACTATAATTGATCTCCACTGGGAATTTGTCTGATAGCCAGTGTGCCAGTCTATCTAAATGATGCTTCTCCCTTAATTATATTAACTGTCTTGTTGCTGACATCATAGAATTTTATCTTGCTTGTTTTTTCAAGAAGGAATGACAGGAGTAACAATAAATTGGCTTACTATAAAAGAAAGTGGCATTTTCTTTCTAAATGCTATAAGATCTAGGTCACTTGTTGGGTTAAAGAAGTGTTGGCAAGGAATGTGGCTATGTGTCATCGGAAAGCCTGGGAGAAACAGCGTACGAGCTGGACTGAGATGCTGTAAAGAGAATAGCACTGGAGAAACCATTAGTTTTACAGTTTTGGTTTTGATGTTTTCATTTAAGAAACAGGCTGAAGCATTGCAAGCGTGTTAGTCACGCTTTAATTTAAATTTAGCCTTGGTAAAGCTAATTAAAAATATGTTTAGTGACAGTGTGTAAATGCACGCTTTGAACTTGTATCTTTTACTATTCCTGTGGAAATCTATTTTCTAAATATATAGCTTCCTGTAACAGCATTGTAAGGGTACAGCTGGGTGAAGAAATTGTCACAGAACAAGCAGCTGGTGGCCTAGCCCCTTGAAGAAAACGGGGTAAGCTGCCTTGCGTGGAAGGAGTAAATGAATGCTAACTCGGTGTAAATCACATTCTCACTTTTCTTTTTGTGGCCAGTATGTAGTATCTTGCAAACCAGAGAAAAATTATGCCTGATGTCTTATCACCCCTGGTAAGATAGTATCAGAGTTTGTAGAACATTGTCTTTATGCACAAGACATACTTTATTTATTTATTTTTTTTAATACCAGAAAAACGGAATGTCCCACTTGCGTTTGAAACACTGTATCCTTTGGGGATCGTTCAGTCAGCAGCACTGCTCCTCTTGTCTGGTGAAAGTAGACCAGGCTGATAGACCATTTTTAAAACACTGGAATAGTATTTGGATAGGTTTTATTTGCAGACTTTTCTATATCTCATAGTATTTTAGCACATATACATCTCGAGCTCCTAAAGGGCTGAGCAGTTGAGCAGTAGTTACCTCCAGGGACTTGTTGCCATCGTTTGCCCCTGCAGTCTCCCAGAACTTCTTTTGCCCCTGGCTCTCAAAAAATGCAGTCTCTTTTCATGTTCAGTAACCATACAAGCTCTTGAGAGGTGACTTAACAGATTTTCGTAGGTGCTGTACCTGCATGTAGGATTATATTTAGGGTCGAACTATAAAGTCTGTGGTCCATTTTTACACCTTTTGGAATAAGACTTTTACTGCAGTGTGTGAGAGTTTAGTAAAGTCTGTAAAGTTTTAGAAGACATTCAGTGAGAAATTCTGTTTTGGACAAAGAAGACAATTTACTGTTTATGGAAATCACTCTACTTTGGACCAGAATGAATTCACATTAGTGACTGAATACAGCTGCTTTGTAGCTCGGTTCAGCACTCTGCCACCAATAATTTAGGGACTGAAGGAAAGTAAAAACATGTCCAATTGAAATGATAGTGATCTTGCATTCTGACCAGCATCTTTCATCCAAATGGCTTTCGAAGCATGGCCACAGGTTTTCACCAGACAGGCTGTGTGAAGTATGTTGTAGTGTAAGGTAGTACAAATGTTTTATAAGCATGCATTTGGGTGGGGCTCATAACTTGGCAGCAGTGTTATAACCTGGGGTTTGGAATAGTTCCACTTTGGGAGGTGGGAAAAAGAGGAGACAAATATTTCTAGGACAATAAGACTTTAAAACAGTTATTTTTTTGAGGTTGCTGGAGAGTTTAAAGTGTTGGAAAAAGTTGTGGAGAAGATGGATTAGCTGTGAAAGGTGCATGATGGTATTTATTTTGTGGCTTCGTAGTGTTATCACATGGATATCTTCTCCACATGTGGCATATATGCAGAAAGGAGCAGCTGGTTAACAAGGCACGGCAACACACTGAAACAGTTCAGGACAGGAAGTGAATTAACTGGAACCACCTGGGGAGAAGTTCTGGACTTGTGCGAGTTCAGTCTCCTGTGGAAATACTTGCTCTCTGTGCAACAGCAGTTGTGAAGACGATCTCGACTGTTATAGTGGTCATGGGAGGAATGGAGCGAAGCTTAGAAAATACTATTGAAGAGGTTGCAGTAGCACCTCACTTCTTGATTCTTGTTCCCTCATCTCAAAAAAAAAAAAAAAAAAGGGGGGGGGGGACTAGAAAAGGGCTCCATGAATGGGAAGGATTTGCAGGCGTTAGGAGACGCTGAAAAGATGATGATTGTGAAATCTAGGTCTTGATGCAGCGAGGGCTGATGCAGCTTTAACGATAAGCACATTTGTTAAATCTTTAAAGGATTGCGGCTTGATACTGGCAATGAATGGGAGGGAATAGCAGTGGTATTTAAAGCAGTGAGTGGAGTAGAGATGCTTTGTCTCCAGGGAGTGTTCAGTGGTACTGAAAAGCAGTGCACTTAGTGAGGGGAAAAAAGAAATGTGTTTTATATTGCACGTAATTAACCTAAAGGACTCACTGCTACAAGTAGTTGGGTAGTTGAGCTTAGAAGAATATAGAAAAGATTAGACATTTATATAAATAATGAGAATAACCACATTAATACTATGTGAGATTTAAAATACATGGCATGTAACATTTGTGATTTAGGTGCAACACAGACTTCCTGCAGTTAAGAGTCTTTTCCTGTAGACTGGTTATTCTGTCTGTTCTGGAAATGTCTTCACCTTCCTGTGTAGCATCTGGCTGTTGTCAGAGGGAAAAACCTCTAGTTTAGTCTAAAATGACTATTATTATGGGTTGCTTCTTAGGAAGTTCTGTTTTCAGTTTGTTTGCAACAAATATTTAATGAAGCAGAATAAAATTGGATCCAGGCAGTCATGAAAAGGATCATGAGAGCTATAATGTCCAGAAGATGTCAGGGCCATATTGCGACATAATCTAGGGGTTTGTTGTGGGCCTGTTTTTTGGCTGTTCTGCAACTTCATTCTGGTCAAGGAGAATTTTGGGTGCTCAGATACTGCTTTTTTGTGTGTGTGTGTGTGTTAAACAAAAGTCTGCGTCCATGCTGTTTTAGACTCTGAATATAGGAATCGTGTGGGTTGCCCTTTGCTTTACCCCATTCAACTTCATAATAGCCTTCTTAAAAATAAGGCAGCCAGAACAGAATATAGTACTCTACATGTGGTCTCATCAGAGCTTTTATGCAGTGAAAGAATAATGTCCTTTGACTCTGTTCAGTACCCTTTATTTATACTTTGCAGAATTGTTTGCTTTTTGTTGCCGCTTCTAAGCGTTGTGCTGAAAGATTTAATGTTCTGCCTACTCTATCCCTTCAGATCTTTTCTCTGATCTGTGTGCCACAGTGTGACCTTTGAGGGTAGTACTTTCAACAGACTTTTTTGCTAGCCTCTTACATTTCTCTCCGTTTGGTTGCATAAGCCATCTGTTGCCCATCGGAACATAGGTGCCCTTTGCCTTTGACAGCTTTGGCAACCAAAATGAAACTTTGGCAGCCTCCACCTTAGGTGTGAAGCTTTCTGCCATTTTGTATGGTAGCAGTCATCCACCTCTTGCTCTATCAGGCTACAGGGTTACAGTCTGATGGAGTTTTGGGTGTTTTTGCTTGTTTGTTTGCACCAATATCAATTTATATCCAGGTGTTTGCCATCATCTCTGTGTAGCTCAGCCCTACACCAGTGCAGAAGTCATTGCATGCTTCAGACACAAGTGCAGTTTACAGTTGTGTACCCATAACTGCCACTTCTCCACTTCCCTCCCATGACTTAAAGTGAAATCTTCACTAAGGATAAACTGATTGCTGCATATTATACTGAGCACATGAATTAGTTATGTATTATATATGTAAGCCCTGTCGTATCAATTTAAGGACAATCCTGATACTGTATTTAGAAAGCTACTGCAAGTCAGGAGTCCTGCGCTCAGTTTTCATTTGCTAATGACTCTCACTGTAATTTGAACTGACTAATTTATCTCTTGGGGTTTTAATTTTCTCCCCTGTAATATACTTATTCATTTTCAGATCTGATGATCCTGTCTAGTGCAGAGGCAAACTACTGTGCTTTATTATCACTGTATAGTATTCAAACCTATGAGAGAGAAAGCTGTTATACTGTGCTGGAGACTTGAGAAAAGTTCTGCACCAGAGCAACGATCCTCCTGATATGCCCTGGACTCTGTTGTACATTCTTTTCTTTTGAAATTTTGGAGAGAAATACACTCTGCCTCATACAGGTGCAAGCTTGACTCTTCCAGTCTCTTTTGTGAAGAGCAAGATTATTGACCGAGACACCAGTTTTTCCCTCTTTCTAAAACCTTCCAGCTATAGCCCCACAGTGCGCCGAGCACCATGCAGAGGAGTGTCTCTCCCGGGCAGTGAGCTGCTGTCTCAGCACTTGGGGTGACTCCAAGTGCTGGCTTGGTTCTTGAAGCCGCAGCCTATGGACTACACCTAGCAATGCAACCACTGAGCCACAGTGACACTAATAAGGTGTAGGCATTTAAACTGCTTTCTCTGAGTGATCCTGTTATTAGATTCTGTTCTTTCTATTTTCCTCTTACATTCTTCCCACCTTTTAATTCTGGAAGCAGTTTAACTCTAAAAGATTATTTTCTTTTCCCCTCCTACCACCTCAGTTGCTTTTTACAGCTGCCTTATAAAGTTTCAGACTTTTTTCCAGTCAATAGCTGTTTCTTCCTTTCTTGGAAATTCATGAGTTCTTTGTGCAAGTGTAACAACATATTTTTATAATAAAGTGGTGTTCTCTATTCAAAGATCTCAGAATGGTTAAACAATGTGAAACAGCTGAATGATTTGAGATATGTTATAATTATCACAGCTGCTGGGCTTCGGACTGGAGGCTTGTGATATATCTTGTACTGCAGCTTAGACTTTGTGATCTCAGTGGTTCCTTCTGACCTTAAAAACTGGTGAGTATCAGTATAGCCTGACGTGGAAATAGACCATCCCGTGTTAAAGAGCTCTCTAGAGTTTTATTTCCCTCTAGATTTTGGGGGATATAGTTTATGCGCCACATTTCTACTGAATCGTATTGAATTACTGTTTTGACTCAAATCAAGTGTTTGTAGTATTCATGTGGATGGAACTTGCTAGAGGAGGTGGTAACACTTCAGAGCTTCCCTTTGTGTTGGGATGCAAATGACAGCTCGGTACACCTTTCAGGATTAACCGTTTTCCTCAGTGCAAAAGAAATTAGTTAACTAAATGCTCCTGAGGTGCATTTGGAAGTCAGTTTAAATATTACATGCACATACAACAAGAAAATGATTATGAAGATATGCCTACGCATCCATTTGTCTGCTTGCTTGGTTTATAGTAAACTCTGGCCCTGCCTGCTGTGCAGTTTGTCTTTTTAGAGTAGAAACCCTTCAGGGTAGGGATGGTATCTTATATTTGACATGGCAGCCATTGTGCTGCTGTTGGAAATGTTTCATACATAACAATAACGTACTTCACTTGGAAGTCAGATCTTACACTTTTACATTGCTCCCATTGAGTGCTTCAGATTGATGCTGGCTGTGCTTTCAATTTGCTGGCTCCGTTTCGTGTACAACATGTGAACGAACTCTTGCACGCTTACTTGAACCGTGAGGCTTGCAGTCTTCTTAGTGCAAAAAAACAATCTTCTTGTTAGGAAAACATCGGGTGGCCAAAGAGTTGGAGCAGGACAGAGAAGAACAGAGGTATGTTAAACCCTGCTGTGTAATTAAACTACAACACCCCTCCCCCCCCACACACACCCTCAAAAAAGGAGGAAAGAACAATAACGTGGAGGACTTCTGTTTTATCTCATAACCTAAAGGTTTTTTGCTCTTTATTTCTTTCCCCCTTGACTTGCAAGCTATACTTCTTTTGCATATCTGACTCAATACTTTCATGTAATTAAGTGTGTGTTTTGGTTTGTGTGTTTTGCCTGAGGGATTTATCTCAAACATTGCATTCTTAAACTGAAATGCAAACGTCCACAGAGGATTCAGCACTAGCTCAGGTAATCGGTGCTACTTTCTGTTATGTTAGAAGAGATGGATTAATGGCCAGGTGCTGTAGTTATACGAATGCGGTAGTTTGTATAGGTATGTAATATATTTATTTGTCATATGCTTATGCAGTTTTTCATACAAAATACAGAATTTGTCATAGAGAATATACCTATAGAATTGGCCCAAGGATGTTACCATCGCACATATGGTACATACACACATGCATGTATTCAGCATATATTTAGAGAGAAAGAATGTGTGTATGTGTGTGTGTGCACGAGGGAGAAGAATCCTAGGAGTCTCCATAATCAGATCCCCTGTGACTTCTAGATAACGTAGTAAAAATGCAGTTTGGCCTAAAGGAATGATTGAACTAATATTTTTGGACTCTTCTAGTGCTTAAATAAATGTTCAAGCTGGAAACTTTTAATATTAAGTAACATTATCTTACTATTACTGCTTTCTCCACTCAAGCCTCGCCCTAGAGAGAGCCCTTAGTTTCAAAATAAAGGATAGTAAAAAGCACAGCCATTGAAATGAAGAGTTTAGGTATGTGTTCATGCTATGGTCGTAAAAATTGTTTAATGCTGACCTATTTCTTTTCTTAAAGGCTAAAAAAGCTCTTGGCAATAGAGATTGCTCATTGCTCACAGTAATTACTATGAAACATGTAACAACATTTCCTTGATTTTTTTTTTCCCATTAAATACCTTACAATTCCAGTTCAGTTTATTTTAAAATCGGAATCAGAACCTTTTGCTAAATATTTTCTTCTCTGTCAGAATGCATTTCATCTCCCTGCAACTACAGTTCTATTTCACAGCTCTCCATACAGTTAAAACCTATCACTCCTGCCTTGTTGTTTGCATTGAATGCAGAAGCAGTTTACATTAATTTCCCTGAGTCTCTATAATTTTAATTTCTGTGTACTATTTGAGTAAGCTTTATAATTTGTGAGGAAAGCCAATGATCCAGTCGGGATGAATAAAGCCATATTGGCTTATGTAACGTGTATTCATGTTGCTATTATGCAACGGAATTATTACTTGTGGCATCTTTAAATCCATTTTGAGTTCAGCAGTGTTGCCTGCTGTCTCATACAGGACTTTCTTTGTTTCTACTGACTGAGCAGAAAGTGATGATAAGCTTCACAATTAAATTAAATTACATTCTTGGAAGGGGAGAAAAAATACTGTGACTTCTCACAGAAAAAATTTACTGTTTTTGACTACCAACAGTATAAGCACTGGTGAAAAATGATCTTTACAGGTTTTTTTAATGGTCAAAATCCAATTTTTTCATGTTGACCTTGTATTTTCATAAAATGGCATGGCTCTTGCCATATTAAATCTGTGCGTTAGTGGTAATATTAAACAATCCTTGTCTTTACAGCATAAAATACAAAATGCAACATATTTTGCTTTAGTATTTTTCATGGAAGGATCATTGCAAATAGTTTCACAGACCAATGTTTCACAAACAAAATTTATATGACAGTTTTCTCATATTTCTTTGTGTAGACGTAGAATCTTTGTCATCTTTAACATCACGGCAGCTTAGAAATATGGGGATAATGTAGACTTTTCAACTTGCACGCGGTAGTGATTGTAGTCGTGCTGGTACTATAGCTGTAGCGAGTGGTGTCAGTTATTCACTTGTACTTTAGACACCACAGTATTGTTTCGTCTTGTCTACCCTATACTACCTTGGCTTTGCGGTACCTCTGTTACTCATCCCTGGATGAGGAGACTAGGACTTAAGCCTGGTAGGGACAGGGTTGCATGCAAAGACTTGAAGGACTAAGCTTTCCATTTCAAGCTGGCGTATGAACTGCTTATGGGCTTGGAAGATGATTTAGCAGCTGTATTTTTTTTTTTTTCTTATATCTAGGGTGATGCTGATGTAGGTGTCTCAGACAGGAAGGAAGGTCCAATGCATAGGCCTTTTAAATCTAGATTAGTTTAAAATACCAGAAAATATTTTCTATAGAGGCAGTGCTGTTGTGACATATCCTTGGATCAAGTAACCTAATTGGTACTAGTTTATACAGTCTGCCATGTATAAAGTTCTTAACATTTGCATACAAAGGAAGTCCCAGAAGGACTAACAGAGGCTAACAGGTGCTTTTAGGTCAGTAATTTAGCCTAAGCTGCTTAACTCATTAAAGTAAGGAAGGTAGGTTATTACCTATGCATGTTCATTAGAAATGCTTTTAAAGTTGGGCAACTGACATGGCCTTAGCCATTTATGCAACATTTTCAGAGTTTATTAACTGTTCTGTGGGAGATTTAGCCACTAATAATTGAATTCCATTAGCACATGATAGAGTGTGTATTCAGCCTGGCAGCTTATGATGCATATCAGTGTGTCATATAGTTTTACAAGAATACCACAATCTCTTTAAGTGTTATTTTCTCAAAGTGTGTGTTCATAACTGAGTTTGTATTGTTCTGTACTTCTTGTGTCCTTAGCTACTGGCCTGTGATGGTATTCTGCAATTCAGTTGCCATTCCTGACTTCTGTCCTCTGCTTATTGAAATAAAATGCAATGTAGAGATCATATTGATGATTTTCTGTATCTGTTGCACTAACTCAATGTAGAAATAACAGTACGTGGTTCTGCAGAGTGCTTGTCATTATAGACTCTGAAGTACTTTATCGAGGAGGTCAATATTAATCTGGCCCTTCCATAGCTGGAGAAGCTGAGGCGCGCAGAGGTGAATTTCCAGAGTGCTAAGACTTTCCTGACATACTTTTTAATACCTCCTAGGAGGAACTGTTCGTCTTGCAAGAGTGATCTGAAGAGCCAGACTTCCCACCATCTGCAACTAGCAGACATTCTGCTTTGTAGAGCTGGTGTTTTTGAAAAGAGTTAAAATCGGTGAGCCGAGAAAATAGTTGCACTCCCTATAGTAGTTTTGGCTAAGCTCAGTGATGGCCATCAGACACTTATTTGGCTGTGTAATCTGATTAAGTTAACATTTTATAGACACAGATGATATTAACTTCTAGAGTGGGGAACTTCCTGTTTGATTAGGCTGTGTTTTCAGACAGTCATATCAGAGGCTTGCATTTTGTATGTCAATATTATATTTGCTGTATTGTGAGCTTTAACTGCTGAATAGTCGTCAGGTGAAGGGTACTGTATGCGCATCTCATAGGAACCCTCTATAATCCATACCTGTGAACGCTTCTGTTAGTTTTGACAGTTAATCACTGACAGTTTTATGCAAGTCCAAAGACTCTCTATGGAGCTCTTACCTCATACTATATAAAACTTCTTTCATCTACAGGAGTCGAAATATTTTACAGATTGGGCTGATTATTACTGGCAAAACGGCCAGTAAAAACCCTCTCCTAGCTCTTGTTCTGGTGCCCTACTCATTTAGCTACCTATTATTTTGAGGATTTATTTACTATCAATTGCTCATTTTGGTGTTCCTATGCACTGAAGAGAGGAGGATGTGGAGTTCTGTAGAAATAATTCTTCTCTAGTACGGAAGGGCTTTGGAAAGATACTTAATATGAACCAGGTTGGTTTGCTGGCGTAGAAGAATATTTCTAGTAAATGTTGTTTGATGGCAGCTGTTCCTCAAACAATGTAAAGTAGACATGACTAAGAGTCTTACCTGACTTACTGGTTTCATTTTCTTGGTGGTCTTTTTCAGATTAGGAATTTGCTAAACTTCAGTCCCTGATCAAAACCACCACAAGGAATATCTGTATGTCATTTATGAAAATAATATGTCCCTGGCATGCTTGTGCAAGAACAAAATTGTGGTGAACAGTAGAGTTGTGAAACGTGTAAAACAAAAATGAAGAGAGTTAAACTATTCTGATGTTTCAGGTTCAGTTAACTCAAAGGAGGCAGTCAGATAAGGGAGAAGGGCGAGAAGGCTTTTCCTGATTTTTCTTAGAGGTTCTTCTAGCAAGGCAGGGGAGAGTTCAGAATAAGAAGGTATTTTTGTAGGTAGGAAGCAAAGAGAAGGTAAGTGTGTAAAGCATACGACATAGCTAGAGATGAAGCTTGGGGCTAAGCTGTCGGTGCAGTTGTTGGTCTCTTGAAAAAGCTTGTATACTGCATAAGTTAACCTCTCTGCTCTCAGAGGACTTCATTCTTACTGAATAATACAGCCTACATTCCTTTGCTGCACGGACGCTTCTAAGAAGTGGGCCAAATTGAGAGGAGGAATTTATGTGCTCTCTTGGCTGAGATTTTCTACACCATTTTTAAGAGTTTGACAATGCCATTTTCATGTAGACCTCTTTGAAGATTCAACTGCTTTATGCACTTGGTTAAACTCCTTCAGATGCGTGCAGCAAGAGGTGATGTGTAAATTAGGCTTCTTTACTGGTGTTTTGCTTCATTCCACATATTTCACTGATACCCAAATGAGTCTAAATTTGCATAACTTCAGAAGGTGCGAGAATGCACTGCTCAGGGCCCCAGTATGCATGTTGTTTCTGATTTTCCCTTGAGTGGGTTTAAGTAGCTGCAAGGTGCCTGAGTGAAAGGGTTCTAACTGAGCAACAGCACTTGTGTAAGAGGCTTTTTTTTTTACTTCTGAATCAGACCCACAGCTTTTGTTACCATTTGCCAGCTCTTCAGACAGATATGAGGCAGCCTGTGAGCTCTAAGGATGCAAGAAAACGAGAATGCCTTTTGTATAACGATCATGGGATTAATTGGTCCTGGAAACTCTGGGTTGCTGCCAAGAAAGGTTGTTTATGTGGTAAGAGAGGAAAGGAGAAGGGTGGAGCTTTGGAAATCCAGGAATACCCCTAGCTGTCGGATCATAGGAAAGGGCTCATAAAGTTATTTTGGCTGTAATTTTCATTCAGTCAACACACAGAATTCTGATTTTCAGCTGCATCCCAATTGAAGAGATGGGAGTTAGTGAAGTGGAGAAAGCGCTACAGAGAAGTCTGCCTTCGCTCTGTTTCCAAATGCATTATATGGTAGAAACAGCTGCCCTTGCAAAGGAAAGCGTCTGTGCTGCTTGGAGCCTGCAGGCTGCCCAAGATGCTACCTCTGGTCCCCAAAATCCTGCTTCCAAGCCACAGTTTCCCACAGTCTGCTTCAAATTCAGAGTCTCATGGGAGCTGTTCTGCGGGCTGTCAGCTTTTCAGCGTAGGGGACGAGGACAGAGAGGAGAGTGGGAAATGCGAGGCTCTTAAATACTGCCATTGTTGCAGAACTGATTGCAAGAGGAAGAGTGGATGCGTACACCAAGGGGCCTGTCCTAACAACACTTGAAATACTTGTGACTTGACCTGATCGGCTTAGTACCTTCACTGCTCTTCCCAATGTATGCTGTTGTGTGGTACTGTTAGTGCAAAACTGCAGCTTTTCAGAGGGCTGTTTTTAGTGGCTCTGTGTGTGTGTGTGGAGGGCAGGAGTCATCGTAATCTGTGCGAGTTTAAGTCAGTCCAGCGTGATTGTCAGCTGCTGCAGACTGGCATTTTATCTGTTCATCTACATATGGGACAATCTTGTTCTCTTCCTTTCAGGGGAGCAGACTCAATATGCAAATTATTCATTAAGATGGTTGTTGGAAGACAATGTTATGTCAAATTAGTTGTTAATATCTTTGAAGTGATTCTTCACAAAAGTGCTTGACCAAAGCGAGTAGGAGTTTTATACAGCATCGTAAAGTCTTGTTACTGCTTAAGTTTGCTTTTTGCCATGGAATTTGTTTCGTCTTCACACATTCTCGTGTCTCATCTCTCTTGATGCTTTCTTTACGAAACGGACTGTATCCATGTAGGCTTCCTTAAGTGATGTACGACTGCTTGTTAAAATGAAGGATATCTTAGTTTTTTCTTCTCTCAGACAAGTGTTGTGGCTATTTGCATGTCTCAATGTGGGGCTTTTGAGGCTTAACCATTCCATGATTTGTTATTCTTACCTTTTTTTTTTTTTTTCTTTTAAAGGTGAGCATGGTATTGGTAGGGATTGATATTTAGGCAAAGAGTGAAATGGAACAGTCATTCTTGGTTAAAGAGTGCCTTATTTTTAGTTACTTTTACTTAACAGTTATTCCAAACGTAGGCAATTTTATTTGAGCATAAAAGGATCTGTCCAGTAAGTTAGGAATAGCAAGAGTGGAAAACGTGTCAATGAAAGTCAAAAGCATTAAAAAATATAACTGTCAAGGTAGCTAAAATGGGATTTAAGAGACAGTAGTTATTTAGGTGCTCTTGAAAATCATTTTGCAGAATTTCTGAATAAGTCTTTACTAAATCAGTAATGTTTTAAATGACTAAGCCTGAAGAATATTTGAAATCTGATTTACTTATCATTGCTCATCCCATTTGTTTTCTTTCAATATTTTTCTCAGTCTGCCTAATGAAAAGTAGTTTAATCAATGTCATTGCATGATTTTCACTTCCAGACACTGAACAGTAGTATTTAGGTTGGAAAAAAACTGCAGATCAGTGCTTTTTGATTCAACGAGATTGTTTCCGGTGATATTTCTGAAATAATGACTACCGTTCTGTGTCTTTTTTTGGGGTAGCAGTCTGTTCAGATTTTGAACTAATTTGTGTCTCAGAGTCTTGATGGTCTGTCTTGCTAAGATGTATTATTAACTAAGGAAGTGGTGGAAGAGCGTCATCTCTAATGCCATTACAGGTTAACAGATAGCACTAGTGCCTTTGGCTCACGAGCCTGTGGAATCAAGAGGTGCCTTTTGGCTGTTTAACTGAGTGAAATACCTGGCAACTTTGGGGCACGGGGAGGAGCTGCTTTTTTTTTCCATCCATCGGTAGACAAAATAGCAAGGAATCGGTACACCTTGGCTAGCCCTTGCAAAGAAGGGTAGGTAGGGAGATGGGATTGTGGTATCAAAGGTTGCATGTGGTGCGTCACCAGATTCATAAAGGGCTGTTGCTTTTTACACACCTAGCAACAAACTGCACCAGTAGCACGATGCTTATAACTTAAGATCTGCTTACTCAAGCCCTGTATTAGTGGCTATTGCAGAAAGAAGACGTCTATTGGATGTTATGCTGTTACTTGTATCTTTTCCTCATCCTGCAATTGTGCACATGGATATTTTTTACTTTCACAAAGCCTTGGTGAGTCAGTGAGGTTCTCTGCGGGTTCATGAGCCAGCCTCTGCGATGGTGATTACAAGGTCAGGCCCTTAACTGTAACCATCTTGGAACCAAATTATAGATCCTTCAGTACCAGGCATCTTTGAGGGCATTTGCAGCTGGTTTTGGAGTCAGTTTGTGTTTGAAGGACATTTTTAACTTAATGGCTTTTACTCTATATGGAGTTCTCCTGGTTCAGCAAGAACTTTTTACCTGAGTACAGCTTTGTGCTGTAAGACGATAGCCTTAAAAAAGAGTGGGCTCCTCTGAATGTACCGCATTTCAGGGGATTAGTAAAGATGTCAAAATTACACTGGATCAGTACCTGCACAGCCTAAAAAATGAGCTGAAAGAATATACCTCAGTCTATTCTTTCCACTTTTGCTTTTGAAAGACGCTGTCTATCTTGTAGGAAGCTATTTGCTCGCCGGTTGTGCTCACGGATATCAAGGACACAATTCTTTGCCTGAAATAAGTCAAGGAGAGACTGGCATTTTATAGACTTTATTATTACTAGTGCACAAAACAGTGCGTAACTTGTGGTGGCTTTAATTGGCACCACATAAGTGATCACTGTGTAGCGCTGTCAAAACTTGCCAAAGAGCTTTAGGAGCATCTTTTAATAGCAGTGCATGCAGTATTCCTGTTAGCAGACAGTCGACACAAAAGCACACATGAAAACGTTTGCCTTTGGTTAGCCTGGTTGTGTCAGTGAAGAGATGGCCTCTTGATTAAATCCAGATTGAGCAGTTTCCTGTTAGCATGCAGGCTCGGCCCACAATGTCTTTATTCTGAAAGTCTGTTATTGAACTTGTCTGCCAAATCCTTTTCCTTTTAAACTTACAGGCAGAATTGCAAAAATAATACAAATACAAACAGTCTCTAAAAGTCTCTTAAAATGATTTCTAGCAGTTTAATGTTTTGCTGACAAACTCAGTTTTAGTTTTTCTGGGTTTTGGATTTTTTTTTTGTTTTGTTTTAATTATTTTTAAACATTCTCCCAATGTGATGTCTTGATGAAATTGCAATTAAAGGAAAATTTTGTGCATGTATTAATCTCAGAAGCATATTCTTCCCTTGTCTGGCACATCATATCAGAGAATGAGAGTTTTTACACACAGTGAAAATAGAATATGGCCTTAATTTAGTGTGTCGGGACAGGAGGAGGGGAGGGAATTGGCTGTGCAGAAAATCATATTGTTAAATACAGTGATGCAGATTTTTCTTCTCTGAATTTTATTGCTGACTTTTCATGTTTATGATTAAAATAAACTTTTGAAAATAACCAGTTATATAACATAACCCCTTTCAATACAATTTTCTCTGTTTTTTCCAAGTTTTGCCTAGTAAAAAGTTTGTATGGAGATTTCTATAGTGGTTTTATTATATATTATTGTAGGTACATCTTTAAATTGGGTATGTAACAAATTATATACCTTTAAAACAGCCATAATGTCTGCAGGACAAAACTTTGCAAGTTACTTTAGTGTAACATCGTTAATTCCAGTGGGATTGTACTGGTGTTTGTAACAGCAGGTTTTGGTGCAATATATGTGCATTGCCTGGTCTATTTATAAAAATACACTAATCGGTTCATGGCACGAGATAAAGTTACCCAGTCTGTAACTTCACAGTCGGTTTGAACTGACATCAAGTTGCAGTGCTTCCAGCAATCGCCTTCCTGCTCGTGCCCCAGCTTCTCTTCTCCCCTCACTGTGCTGGCCGGGTGGTGAGCTAGACCGGGGAACCCACCTGGCTTCAACCAGACCTCCGCAAGCGAAGCGAAGGGCTCAGTTTCAGCCACGCTGCTTTTCCAGTCCAGGACATTGTGTAGCCGCATGAAAGCGCCTTTCAGTGCCTCGTTAAACTCAGTATGAAATGGTGTCATTTTACAGTTGAGATTTGGCTATAGGTTTCCTTGTGCCTCTGCTTGCCTACTGGGTCTATATTCTTTACGATCTGTTGAGGGTTCCCTGCATCTTGATCCTTCGAGATGCTCCTGGCTGTTCCAGGGCTTCCTACAGACACAAAGGCTACTTTTCTACCAAAAAAAAACAGTGCCTGGCCTCATTTCTAGCTGGAAAGTCCAGACCATTGTGGGGCACTGCTAGAAATAAATAATAATTTGCCATGATCTTTAGAGATGTTGAAACTATTACTTGACACTCTTTCTTTCCCTGCCTGGTCTGTTTTTTATGCAAACAGCAAGTGGTATTTTAATGTTACACCTGAGTTTGTTGGACATTGTTAAATTAGGAAACAAAGTGTCCTTGTGCAAGAATTACAGAGCTTTAGACTAATGTTAAAGATGTTTACATTCTCTAAGGGAAGAAAGGATTTCTATTATAAATGATTTTAAAACAATAGAAGGTAGTGATACAAGTGTGAAGTGGATGGGTTATCAGTTCTTAATTCATGAATTAGATTTTTTTTTTCTTTGTGTATTGCCAGTATAGCCAGTGTAGTGACTAAAAAAAAGTCATTAATATTTTTTCTTCATGACCTCAGTCTAGTACCAAGATGTTAACATTTGGAATATTATTAGCCTTGTTATTTCTAACTCGTACATTATTAGGCAATTTCTGGAGTAAACCTTTGATCAGATGGGCCTTGTGACTGAACTCAACATTCACTCCTGGAGGTATTTCTTCAGATGAGTTTGAGACATGTGGTCAAGAAACCATGGAGAAACCCAAAATATGGACTGTATTGTTACTTGCTTAAGGAGTGTCTGAATCTAGTGTTGATAGTCCAGCACCTCTGTGAATACTGACTCAAAATTCAAAAGCCAGAAGAGTTGTTAAATCGTAAATTATTACTGTGAGGCTTATGTGGGAAATCTGACCTAATGATATCCCATTACTATTATCATGAGACACCAGAAGCTCTTCCCCAGGAAGGGAAGGTTGTGATTCAGAAAGAGCATCAACACAGTTGAAAGTTTGCTGTGAGCACGTGTGTGCAGGAGGAACTCTGCTGTGGAATAATGCTGCAATGGAAATGGGATGAACTCCAGTTTTATTTCGAGATTGCAGGAGAATTGATGATGCAAAGACTAGACTAGACTGTGTTGTCTGTTCTTGGCCAGGACAAGTTTATTTCCTGCAGTATTTTTCTACTGATATATTCAGTCTAGCTTTAAAAGCTTTAGGAAAAGTTTTAGGAAAACTCTTGAGGAATATTTCATGATGGCCTAACTTTTCCTTTGCATAATCCTGTTAATTCTAGATATATACAAGGCCTGCCTTAAAGCACTTTCTGAACCCAATGCGTGTGAATAAAAGTAACTTTATACTTTGAAAAGCTATTTCATTCATTCAGATAATCTTCCGAGGGTTTACGTACATAACTCGCATAGTGATGCCTGCTGGGGATTTTTAACAGGCTTTTTCTTTCCTCTTGTGGGTGCACACACTCAGGCAGGCTCAAACCTTCTCTTTCTCTTAAGGAAAATGGCTTCTTTTTCTGTTCTTGGAAGTTTATTAGTGTTAGTGTTGCATGTGTTAAACAGTGATCAAGCCTATTTTCCTCAAGCTGAAGGTGCGATACATCAGTCAGTTTGGTCCCTGCTAACCACAATACCGGCCATTTTTACACTAGTGGTCTTGACCATTTTTTTTTCCCCACAGATAGGCAACTGAAAAGGTAAAGAGAATTTTCCTGTTAGATTGCTGTTGATGTTTTTCTTTATATTCACTTTTTTAAGGCTTTTTATCACGCGCACTTAGGAAATCAGGTATTTAAAGTAGTCACAAACATTATTTTCTGAATTGTGCTCTAAACAGTGATGTAATTTAAGATAATGTTTCTAGTTATTTCAGTTGACTTGAAACAGCCTGTAAGCAGTAAAACCAAATGCTGGGGAGGAAAAAAACACCATCTTCCCTCCCTTCCCTACCAAACCTGAGATCTGTCAGCAAATATTATGCCCACATGGAAATTGAGAGAGGGCTAAAGGGAAACTGAAAGGTTACAATGGCAGGTTTGCAATCTATCTGTGACAGCTTCCTTGCAAAAAAACATTATGAAATGTTTCATGACCAGAGGTGCTCATGTCGTTAGATTTTGTACGTCAACCCAAGGTTGGCATCTTCACCACAGGAATCGCAAGTGTTCTGACACTAAAGCTATAATCAATCTTAGTATTTATTCAGAAATTAAATGAGACAGTGAATCACCAATATTGTTTCCTCTAGCAACCTAATTCTTTGTGGGATAATGAACTTTCTTTTAGATAATAACATATTGTGGGATTATATGATGACTTGATAGCAGTCAGAATCTAAAATATTTTATGGAGCATGTCAGAGAAATATTTTAAAGAAAGGTAAACTTACTAAAAAACCTCCATTGTTTGATACAGCATTTGCTTTTGGAGAGACAAAATCAACAAAATAGTTTAGTAAGTAAAGAGGGACTGTGAACTAGAAAAGAACCCTGTGAAAAGACAGAATTTAATCTATGTTTCAGTGTGACAGCTGCATGAGGGGTCTGGCTTCCTCATGATTTTGTGTTTCTGTTTTAACTTTGTAGGTTGAAGGGGACCAGTTACCTCCAGGACATACTGTCAGCCAATATGAAACATGTAAGATCAGGACGATAAAAGCTGGAACTTTGGAGAAACTTGTGGAGAACCTTCTGACAGCTTTTGGAGATAACGATTTTACCTACATCAGCATCTTTCTGTCAACATACAGGGGCTTTGCTTCCACTAAGGAAGTACTGGAACTTCTCCTTGACAGGTAAGAGTCAGTAGATAGTGGAAACTGAGCCTTTTTTACTTGATGGGGCAGGGGATTATCAGGAATTTCTTCCATTAGTTTCAATGGACATGGCCTTAATAACCCAACAGACAGATATCAAGAATTCTGGAAAATGTGGTTTCAGCATAAGTATAAAGTCAATAGATGCCTTCTGCTCACATCTCAACTCTTATTAAAACATGGTTGCCAGACTGGAAAAGTGGGTTGCATCTGCCTGCTGAGAAACCAAACTGGGACCAGCACAAGGAAATTAATGTAGCTGTTTCCCCCCCAAAATGGAATGCATGTGCTGCAAAGTCATACCTAACGTAGTTTTCAGGCTACCAGTATTCCTATATGTTGCTGGGTACTAGTATTTTTGGACCTAATTCTCCTATTTGGGATCTGCTGATTTGACTAGGGACTGCACAAACCTAAGCAAAACCACACCATCTCCTACTATTACTTCACATGAATATGCAGTCATAAATTTTTACAGACGGCATAAGAACTGCTTAATGTTGTAAGAACAGCTTTTATGGTAAGACTATTAAATTGCATCTGCTCTATCTGCATAAATGCTTAGAAGATGCAATGGTAGTTTGCTGACCTTGAATTCTAACTGAGACATAGCTAGGTCCAAGGTGATCTTATTTGGTGATCTTACTACTATCTATTGCATTTTCAAAATGAAGTGATGTACAGAAATAGTTACTCTGGTGTATAGTACTTAAAGTAGAGGGCTAGCATTAGAAATCCTAGTTTTAATTTTGGCTCTCCCGCTAGGTAGATATGGAACAAGGCATGTTTAAGCTGTCTGTGCTTCTCTTTCATATCTGAAAAGGAGTATAATACTACTGGCCTCATAGGAATGTTATGCGGCTCAATTAATAACGATGTTGAAATGCTTGGCTGCCGGGCCTGCTGTGATTGTAATAACAGCTGTGGTTGCTCAAGTGGAGTAACTGTGAGAACTTCACAGCCAGGTAAGATGTCAGATGAGGAAAGAGAAGCCGTCCTGGGGAGCAGACTGTACAGTTAGATTTACCCCTGTGAACATTACCTCTCACTCCATGCCAACTCTGATTGACAATGCGTATTTACAGAGAACTAAAAATGCTGAGGAATTATTTTTTGAACGAGTAATTCTTTCTGAAAGCCCGATTTATTTTATTTTATTTTATTTTGATTCTTTGTTTTCAACATATGTATCTTTCTAGAGAAAATAAGAAAGGGCACCAAGTTGATGTTGATTACAGCAACTTAAAGCCAAGATGACTCTCAAAGTGACAGCATTTCTCGAGAAACTTTTGCTCCATAAGCATGCGAATTGCCAAAGAGCTGCAAATTCACAGAAATCAGCAGTTTGCATGTACATTGTCACTTTCAGCCACTAATGATTCTGTATGATGTATTTTAATTACTTCCTGTAAAGATAGATATTTTGCAGAAGGAACTTTACAAAAAAGGTTTGCATAAATAAAAGCAATAATAGTCTTTCCAATGATGCTTTTGGCCAGAATGGGTATTTTAACTATTATTTTCCTAACAAAGCAGTTTTGTTGCTTTGTGTCTGTGGGTTCCCAGACTACTCTTCCATGTCTTTTTGATTCTCCTGAATTTTCTTTCCGTAGTCAACGAGCTTGAGAGTGGCTCAGATAATCCAAATTGGTCAAAGATGGCTCTAAACTTGATGACGCAGACCCATCCTTTCAATTAAAGGCTCTTGTGTAAGTCTCAGGTGACCTTTTATTTTGTTTCAGAAGGTGTCTTTTATGTGCGTTTCCTGCACTGTCCAGCAGAGTTCTGGTTTTAGGAGTGTCCATTCTTATTTCTCTTGTTGTTACTGAGGTACTTCAATTTGAATGCCACAACTGAGACTGTGACCTCATTTTGCAAGTCATGTTACAGACATGTTTAAAAGTGTTTGCAAGAGCCCCCACCCTGAAGACCCTCTACTGTTAAGAGGTAATATGGACAAAGCATGAGAGGAATAGACTATTGTGCAGAATTTCAGGAGTGTACCGAGGCAAAGAGAGAATAAGGGTCTTGGCTCACAGTGACTTGGAGTTTGATCTGGGTTTTACATGTGTTTTTTGCTGTCCTCGGGAGATAAAAGAGCAATTTATATACTGCACTTATGTAATTTACATAATTGTAGAAGTTCCCATATATCTGACAGGCAAGTCTCGAATCTCTTATCAAATCTATTAACCTGGGTTGCAGGCTGAGCATGTAATGGTTTGGGGGGAAAAAGAAATCCTGGTCCTAGGAGGCTACCGCAGGTCCTTAATGGAAGGCCTCTTTGGTCAGTGCCGAGCTCCTGGAAAGGGTTAGGAAAGGGCTCTCACAGCTACTGATCTGCTGGCCCGGTTTTGTCCTCCTGTGTGCTCCTGTGCAGGGGACTCTGACGGTGTGTTTAACCCTTGTACAGGCCAGATGATTATTTCACGCGCAGGCGTGTGGCCCTGTCTCAGTCACATCATGCGACTGGGTTTGATGGGCACCCCGGGCAGTAGTGGCCAAGCAGCTGAGCGCTGAACACTGCCGGAGGTCTGACTGAACCGCGGCACGCTGGGTGGCTGTCGGCTCCAGAGCTGGGCTCTAACCGCTCGTGCTTTTCCTGCTTTGTCATTTAATAGGGAGGATCAGTCTCCAGAACTGTCAGTTCAGCTCTTTAATGAATACTGAAATAATTAAATAATTTCCATGCAATTGAGGATTGAAGAATTTTAAACTCACGGTTGGGGTCAAAGGGGTAATCTCTTGTAACAGCAGTCCATCCTACAGCCGTTTAGCCTACTAATAGTTTTGGTGGTTTTGTTGTGTTTCCTCGCTAGCCATTAAAATGTTCAAACAGGCTGCACTGCTACAAGGATGATGAAAAAGTGTTTTGGGAATCTTGCTTCTTCACTAAAGTTCTGATGATGGTTCTGTTTCCTTCCTGTACCTTCCCCTAGGAAAAAGTATAATAGAAAACTGAAAATTGAAACCTGCAAGATCAGTAGAACACTGAGGTTATAAAATCAGATACTTAAAGATGAGGAAATCGGGAGGGGAAGAACCTCAAGATCATTGTGAAGTTTACACATCATATGCTGCAGTTTCTACTTGTATATTGCTTTTTAAATGTAGGCATTAACAATGGGATTTTTAAAACTGCCCGAAGAAAGTAATTATTCAGACTCTGAGAATCATTGATCACGAGACACCTAAGCTCTTTGGGCTCCTGCGAAAATCCCAGCTTAATGCAGTAAAGGTAGCTGTAAACTGTACACTTGGTGCAATTTAGCTCAGTTAACTCTGCAATTAAGTTTTTAATATTTTCATATCTAGGAATTAGATCTGTAACGTCATAATTTAGATTGCAGCACAAAAGAAATGGCAAGTCTAATTTCTGAGTCTGATCCAATCTTCCCTAAATTTTCCCAGGCGTGCATCAGAGGAATAAAAACAGGAGAAGGCATTAACTGGAAAAACTGAGCAGACAGGACTTGCTTCTCAGTTGCCTTTGAAATTTGTGCACAGGTGTTTTGTGATGGATCTTGTTTGAGTGGTCAGACAGATAACAGGAAAATTGATATCCTCTTCTGAAAAAGGAGGCCCTTGTTACTCACAGCTGTGTTGGTTGTTGGTTGAGGGGCAGGATCCAGGAAAGACCCAGCCTTGTGCACTGCTGTGTGTTCTTGCAGTCTTCCGGGCCTGAAAAGATTGAGTTCCTGCCCCATTGGGGGTTTTTGTAGCACACTAGCACTATAGAAGCTCTGCTTTAAGAGTGGAGGTCCTCTCGTGATGGGCTTTGAGGGGGAAGGAAAGGAGAATAAGGGAAATTCAGATGCTGGAATTTTGATCCAAACGAATGCGCTAAATGATCTTATAGCGATGTCTCGGGGAAGTTCAGGTTGTCAGGTCGTTCAGAGTAGCAGCAAGTCAGGAGTGTGCCCAACTGTAAGGGAATTGGCCCTGCCCTCCTCCTCACATACTGCTTTGAAGAGATGGAAATAGCCAAAAAGGGCAAGGTAATGTAAGGGAAAGTCTCCTAGAAGACAGTTTACTTTTCTGAGCTCAGTTCTGATCTCTCTGGCTTATGTACCTCTCGGAGCACGTTATACTGTATCCTTTAGAAGAAGGGCATGTAGGCGGCCTGACCTTGTCAACATTATCCCCAGCTTTTTATAATAAATGATAGAATACCCAGGAAATCCTAGGACGTCACTACTTCCTTCCTCCCTCACAAATCTTGGGAGTGTAACATTTAAGAATTCATGGATGTTTCTCTTGGCTTTTCAAGTATCATGGATAATCCAGAATTTTATGGCTTGGGACAAAGTATAGATGAAACTTAAACTTAAGAAGTTGGAATGATTTATGTGCAGCTGTGGAATATGGACTTGAGAAGAAAAGTGGGCACTATAATGAAAAAACAGATAGAGAAAAGGCCAGTAACTGAGTTTTGACCTGCTCAGTTTACATCTCTACATTAGAGTACAATAACTAGGGAAAAGTCTACGTTTTTGCAACTTCCTTCTTAATAAGACTTACTAATAGTAATACTGCAGGGACTAAAGAGGGTGTCAGTGCATAATCTCTGTCTTATAAAGACTTGTATTTTGTTTTCCAGTGAAGTAAAAAGTGATGTAAAGGGCTACATCTTAAAACAGCAAACAAGATTTTGCTATTAGTTTTACTTGTGGGAATGTGCGTGTTGTCAGAATTTTCCAGACAGAAATGCGTAAGTGCAAGCTGGGTAGCCCTCGAGTCTGGTGCATTCTGGATGTGTTGGATTTGCTGTGGATATGCCCCTCGCTGTGGAGCACCGCCGAATTGTCTACGTATATGCGTTAGATGCACGCAAATTCTGATCACGCAAAAAGAGCATATCCTGGGAAATCGGGATGCTTTGTGCCCTAAGCATGGGGGCACGCTTGTTGTTAAGTGTGGTCTGCGTAGTATCCTGTGCCATGTAGTGCGAGCATCAGCTGCATTTTGAGCATGAAACATTCTTTCTGGCCAAGAAAGGTGAGATGCTTTTGCCTGAGTGGCAGAGACAAATGAAAAAGCAGATGCCATGCTTAAGAGAGACTGACTTATTAGGTCAGGGGAAAAAAAAAGAAACTTTTTATAGATGTGAATAATTCGGAATAATGTGTACTTTCATTAAATGAGTCTGCATTGTGGTAAGGTTTTGTGAAATCTTCTGCGGGGAAACCATTTCCCTAGCTTGGGCCTTTACTCCGATAAAATAAGCAGTGATGTTGTACCCTGCACTGTGTGAGGTTTCACAGCCGTCGGCAGTTCAGGGGAGGCCTTTTGAGGCTGTACGCTGTGATTCTCATTTCTTGTGAGGCTGTAGCGGAGTTGGTGGTTTTCTCCCCCCCCCCCCCCCCCCCATCTGGTAGGGCTAAGGGGACATGCGTGTTCCTTGTGCTGCCTTTAATCCTCTTCACATTACATAGGAGAGCAGGAGGACGTCCTCCCAAAGCTAAACACACATGGATTCAGTTATTTCCCAGCAGGAATCACACAGTTGCATGGTGCTGGTACTTGCGGTGTTTTTAACTCCCACATCCTGTGCTGGTACTGTCATCACAGAAATGCACAAAGCAGCTGGGCAAGGAGAAGAACCTCTAAAGGCGGATTGTGCCCTGCATTACATCCGCTGCAGTGCGTGGAGTTGCAGAATGTGTCAAGGCAGATGAAAAGGTGTAAATTGTTAAGGTAAATTTCTTTACTATACTGTCTTTAATATTTCTGTCTTTAATATACTGAGATTGTGTTACTTGCTCTCAGAGCAACTTTTAACATTTCTTGGAGATTGCAAATAGATCTGTTCGGTTTTTTTTTTTTTTTTTTTAGTGAATTCAAATTAAGGTTTTGCTCTCTATTAAATCTGAGCCTGGAGCCCTATTTATTATTTTGGTTGTATACAGATTTTCTTTTAACATAGAGTAGAAGTGAAACTAAACACAATCTTGGGCTAAGGCTTAGAAGTCAAAATAAACGCGGTCTTGGGCTTAGGCTAGTAAGTTGAAAAGTGAAGAGAAGAAAAAAGCTTGTATTTTCAAAGCTATTTAAGGGTAATTGGACATTCACATCCCTTTAGTATTCATGGAAGTTTGGCATTTAAATGCACTAGACAGCTTTGAAAATCTGCCAAGTGTTTAACACTATAAATTCTGATATTTTCTGTTTGTTTGGGAGAAGTGCATAGGGAAATCAAAAGAAAAAAAGTTTATTTCAGCATTTTGATGTAGAAATGTTAGATAGAAGCTCTTGGAGAGAGGAAATGGGGCCTGAGAGGCAAAGCTAGAAGGAGGCGAGCACTTCCTTGCCCTGAATTTATGAATATAGCAGGGCAGACAGTTGCCCTTGCATGAAGCCTCCTTAGAGATCCTTTGGTATCCCCAGCGTTACTGGGTGTGCTGTGGAATTAAATGCTCACAAGTTTAAGGGAAGCTAAAGATATTTAGCTCTCCGGATGAGAGCAGAAACAAACCAGTTTCCTCTCTTGTATATTATATTTAGTTGTAGTAGTCATGTTTCTTACAATAGTGCCTAAAGGCAAATCAAGAGGGGGGCCGCACTGTGCTTGGCACAGTAGCACATGAAGTAGCAACCAGTCCCTATCTCAAGGAGGCCGCAGAGAAGGGAATTGATACCGTTTGAAGGAAGAGCTACAGCTGGAAAAGCTGAAACAGTATGATGACAGAAAAGAAGTTAGTTCTACATTTTCAGTTATTTTCTATTGCTGGAGGATTGCTCGATAGAGGGTAAATGAAGAGAAAAGTAAAAGGAAAGGGAATATCTAAGGGATGGGCCTGAGTGGGAAATGGGCAGGGTAGGAAAGAATAAGGGGGCAAGCAGAAGCTGAAGGCTCTGCAAAAGCTGGAAAGAGTCTTATAATATTTGTGCCGTTTTGTGCGAGGGGGGGGAAAAGATCAGTCAAGTCTGTGAAAAAGAATGAAGAAAAATCTCCATGTCCCAAAGCATCTGCTTTTGCTATTTCTGTTTTTACTTGGTCTGAAGTCTGTGGTTTCTTTCCACAGTTTGTACTCAGCCAACCCATGGTGAAAGTTAGGGTGAGGAGGTCCACTGTATCCAGTGTTCTCCAGAGTGTATGTGCCGTTTCTCCTGCACCATTCGCATGAGGAATGCTCCGAGCAGCTCTCCATTTTATCCCTTTCCCCAGTTCAGCAGTCTCTGGTGATTTCTAGAGCTTCTTCCCTGGGCAGGAATCTTCAGGTTTTAGGAGGCACTCAAGAATGGGTCCTCAGCAGCAGAGTCACAGATTTTAGGACCATAACTTTGTATGGCATTTTGCCCACTTCTGTTGCTGTAGCATCTCTTCTTTCCTCTGTTGTTTTCCTGTATACGAGCTAATTTGTTGTCTCGGCCTCAGTCGTGATTTCATTTCGGTGAGGCTATGTGTTTATAATTCAAAACACCTTATGGTTCTTACTGGTTTTCTGTTCTTCCAGTTATTTACTGCTTGTTTTGACACTTGCAGGCTGTCAAACCCTAAATAAGGGTTTTGTTTGGGACTTAGGCAGGGAACCACCTTTCCTTATTATTTCCTACTAATTTAAAGGGCACTTTCTTCCCTCTTCTTCCCTTCCCTTGGCAGAAATGCAGGGGTGCATTTTCTACTCTGTTTTCCAGTATTTAAATATTCAGGGCTGCCCATTACATTCTGCTCTCATTTGCTTAGTGAGTTCCTTTGATTGGAGACCGTAACTTCCCAAACGCCAAGCAGGACTGAAAAGTCCTGTGGGCTACAGGATCCTTTTGTTTCGCCTGTCTCTTTTTGTATGCAAAGCGTTCGTTCATACCAGGCCGCTGGGTGAATGGCTCTTTGTCCGGGCTCTGCTGAGAACAGAACAGTGGAAGCCTGCAGTAATGCTGTTCTTTACATCAGATGTATCGTTAACTCCTCCCAACCCGTATTTAATGTCCTGTTGCTCATGCGAGGCTCGCTTGGAGAGAGATGGGCTGAGGTTTGGCAATATAGTGAAGTGTTGCATACTCCTCAGCTTTGGTACAGAAAGCTGCCTGCTTTTATTGCTGTTTTATTGATTTATATCACAAAAATGAGCATGTATATCTCTAGTGGGATTTAAATGCAAATACCTAGCATTCTGCAAATATCTATCTTCTGTTTCACAGAATACTGGAACAATGATACCATGAGTCATCTCAATAAATCTTGCTGTAAGAACTAATGGCAAGCTATGAAAAAGGAATATAAAAATTAATTATTATTCAAAATGGAAGCTTTCCTTGCATATCTCTCTCAGTAGGGGGAAAAATGTCTTTCATATTGATTAAAATGTATTTTGGTCGGGTTACCTAGCAGATGGCGGTGGAGAGCGAAATCCTCTCCCTTTAGCCAGAGGAGAGGAGCAGCCATCATCGTGTGCACGGTGTACATTTTATCGGCAGCATGTCTTAATTCTGTCCTGGGAGATCACCACGGGGAAGGTGTCAGCATACTACGTAAAACTTTCTCTTTGCTCTTTTTGTATCTTTTGTTAAGATGATGTTATATGTTACCAAGCATTACCCTATCTGGGAGATTCAGGACAATATATAGGCCTCGTAAAAGCAAGTGCAGCTATTGAAACCAATACATTTAAAATAAATGAAAACAGGTTGAATTTTGCACATCAGCTTAGCAACATGATGGAGTTCCCTGAGGTGTTTGGAAGTATGCCTGTTCTTAAGGCTTCACCAATTTATTTTATCCTTGTAATAAAGCAGTAGGAATGACCTCAAATAGTTAATTGTATTCATTTTGAATTGCAAATACCAGAAATAAGTGTTGAGGGTATGGCTGAGCTGAGAGAGGCCAGATAGGAATAAGTGGTGGATTCAGGCATAGCAGAGAGTTGGAAAGCAGGTATCTATTCAGTTTTGCAGCTTCAGTAATGCTGATCTCAATGAAAGGAGCTTGGGTAGGGTGTGAAACTGCTTGGGAGAATATAGGAGAAAGCACGGATGCCATTGCACTAAAAAATTTCAGAGCAAGATTGACAGCCATTCTTGTACCAAGTAACAACTCACTCTGTGAACACTCCTGCTGATTCAGGGCGACCACTGAGAGATTAAGGTGTTATTCAATGTGTTTAGAACTAGATTTTTACCCCATTGTCAGTTTAAGTAGACATGTTTTTCTTTATATATTTGCATTAGCTCTGTGAAATTGGTTATCCTGTTTGTACCTCAATATCTAAAGAGCCTTTCAATTTTAAGGACTCCTTAATTTCTGTTCTCATACTTCTGTAGTCCTCTAGTGCCAGCAGTATCATTTTAGTCTAACTGAGAAAAATTTCATCCCTTTAAAAATGTAAGAGTCTGCAGGATTTTATCCATGTCTTGTGCCTCTCTTTTTTCTGGACTGAGAATACTGAGAAAATGCTGAGATTTTGGAAATCTTCACCCCTGACACAGGAACTCTCACTGAGTTGCAGCAGTGTGCTGGTCAGGCAGGCGTGATTTTGTTCTCAGCTTGGCGACAGACTTGTGGTAACAAGCTATCATTTTTGTTATGTCTCTGTGCAACATAGAGGTGCCAGACCTAGTTTTCGATGAGCTGTCTCAGATAATGCAAGTGGTCTTACCATAGTATTCTCAAGGTTAAATAAGCCCGAACTGACTCCTTACAACTGTGGCTACGCTACTTCTGTCGGGTGGATTGCTAGCTTCGTTTGGGTTTGCTTTGTATACACCGCTGACTCCACGGTAATGCAAACCACTCATCTCTCTGTGCCTCCATTTCTCCATCCATAGAGGAATAGTCCACCTTTAAACCCCTGTTGGAAGGTTGTCGAAACATAAAAGTTATTTTTTTGAAGTACTGTGAAGTTGTGAGATGAAGTGAGTTGTGATAGGGCAAAATGTTAATATGAAGGTTGTGGATTGCAATGCTAAAACATGTTACTTATCTGGCAGATCTTCTGGGGAGAGTGAGATTGAATTCAATTACACTAGTTAACTTTCTTTACAGATCTGTGATTCTTATATAAAGTTGTAGGCTGATACCTTAGAGGAGCATAAAACTACCACCTCTTACTTCTGTCCTTTGAAATGTTTTGGATGAATTTGTTATGGTTCTGCCATGAAACTTCTGTATACAAACCAACAGCCCATGATTATTTTCTTTCTTATCCTGCTCAAACGTAGCACAAACACTTAAAGACCCAGTATATGCACTTGCCATGTTCACTGCATTCTAATTAACTGCAGGTGCCTGACGAACAAAATTAGTCAAGCACAGAGAAATGCGTTACATCAGCTTGTCTTATTCGGGACTGGGAGTAGTTGTCCTCCTTCACTAAAGCTGGCTGTAAAGAACCATTGATTCTTTATGGAGCTGTGGGTGAAACAATGGGCGCCCCCATCCAAAACACGAGTGCATAAACCTGCCTTCGAGGCACATGCGTTGCATACGTAGGTAAGAGAGTTTTCTCTGTGTTGTTGGAGTTGTGCCTATGGTTGCCTCTTTCCCAATGGCATTTTCACACTGCCGCGGACCATTCCCACTCATGTCAACTGTGTCAGTAGTGTTGGCAAAAGTAGGCGTTTGCCACCTACATAGGTTTGTCTGAAATAACACCTGGAGTCAGAAGGAATGACAAATTCCAGCAAAACAAACTAAGGAGGAGAAAGGGAATTTGTTCAGCCTCATTGCATACTGGAAAATCGCTCTGGGAAAGGATGGAGTGAAAACTGACAGTGTCTTGGAGCTATGAGCAGAGAAACTCTCCTGGTTCTTCCTGTGTGCAGGCGAAGAGGACTCTGCGTGTTTCATATAAATAAACAGGTTAGGTTTGAAGATGCTGCCTCTCTCTTTAGTAATTTTTTTCCTCCTAAATGAAATCTTCAAGTTCCTTGCCTAACTGTGAGATTACACATTTGTAGTTTGAGCCAAAACCACTTTTTAATTGTTTGTGATAATTGCATAAGACTTAGGTTATTTGGGCTTTATTCTTATTCAGTAGAGGTTGCTCTAAACACCCATCTCATTCCTTAGGTATGGAAACCTGGAGAGCTCAAGCTGTGAAGATGACGGGAGCCAGAATTCCTCCGGGTCCAAAACAGTACTCAGGAAGTAAGTGTGGCTTTTCACTGTGCTGCGAGCCCCAGTCAGACTCGGTGTTGGAGGAGGATGTGGGGAGAGTAGCTGTTGTTTCCCTTGGAAAATACATGTCGCTCTTTGCTTGCTGTTTAAAAGGTCCAGTATCAACCATCTGTAACGTATCTGTAATACAACCCACGAATCCTTCAGGCAGGGAAATTGTCAGAGGTGAATGTGATGAACTCGGCTAGGTCAATGTTTTGTTGGTTAAACATGCAAGGAGTGTTTGTTTCCCTTGCTTTACTTATCTGCAGCAGTAAATGGTTATTGCTTTTGACTGATTTTATTGTGTATTACAACAGTGTCTGCAGACCAAAGCTAAGGCTGTTTCAGGCGTTGTGCCTATACATGTATGTGCTCCCTCAGTGTCCCACGTGATTTACAATGTTGCTTTTAAAGTGAAGTTTAAATTCTGATGCCATCCTGTGTTGCAAGAAAAATTGCAAAGCTGTTTAAAAATGTTGCTTAAATGAAAAAAGTTGTTTAGTTATCTTATTAGTATCATGCATCATTAGTATCGTGTTTTATCTTTGGACATCGGGTGTAAAAGGAACCTTAGGTAGTCAGCATTTGTACTTTGACGTCTGTATGATCTGTGGTTTGCATGCACTGTGGCAATAAAAAGTAGCTGAGTGGTTATATCTGATTACAGTGTGTGGAGATGCCTGATTCTTGTCAGCATCACTCAGGATTGTGAGTTTTCCTGTAATTCTGTCACAGCTTCCATTAGTTAAGAAAACCTTAAATAAAATCTGTTACCAATGCACTGATTTGTCAAAGGTGTGATGGAAGAGGCCTTGCAACTTAGCTTCCATTTGTTTTAAAATAGAAAAAAAAATCCAACTTTTTTCTTCCATCACATAAAATATACAGTCCAACCAGGAAATATGAGAAAACTACTGCAGCGTATTTTTCATTCCTAGGTTTCAGGCAGATTAATGTGATAAGAACATTGCATGTTTATTCAAATCATATTGTGTTCTACAATATTGGGCCTGTTCTTCACACCGCTCACCTGTATGATGGCGGATGTGCTGGCATAGGGGGATTTGAATCTGGCTTAAAATGGTCCAAATATCCCTGATCCAGAAGTGTGCCATTAATATACCGGATGTCTTCCTGCCCTTCATCGTGTGAACTGAATGGTTAGACAGTTGCTTTGCCTTATGTCATCCATTCTGACATTGTTTTGTTTAACCACCGCAGATCAATTGGTAAAGGCTCCTTGTCAACGGGAATTTCAATAGCTTTCTGTGAAAACAGAAATAATTATGCTTGCTTGATTGCAGAAGAAATGTAGAGCTTAATTAAGGTCTGTAAATGTTATAGGATTCTCAAAAAAGGCTCTATTTAGAAACAAAACATTATTCCTTGTTAATTTTTTTTAATGCTTAGCAAGGACAGAAAGCTACAAGCTCTAGTGGTTTGGGATGTTCTTCTTGCCGCTTGAGATTCCATGTGAGAGCTCAATTCTCTGATTCTTTACTGGTTGGCATAAAGGAGAACTACCTGCATTTTCCTCTCATTTTGCCGTGAAGGACTCATTGAAGAACAGATGATGGTTTGAACTTGGTCACAAGCACCAAGAAGGCAATATTATGTAGTGAGTAGAGACAACAACAGGGAACCAGCAGAATCCTAGGCTCCCATCCAAAACGAGCAACTTCAGGCAACCATTTGACCTCCCCAAATCTCAGTCAGCCCAGGCATAAAATTTGAACAAAAGCAGTAACCCTCCTGCAAAATAGATAAAGGATTTGTATGGAGGATGTGGAAGATACTTTCACCAGGATAATGTCATGTTGAGACTGATCCCTTCCCTGCCTTTTTCTTACACTCAAAGACAGGAATCGAGTTCCAGCTTCACTGTGAGCTGGAGAGAAAAGGGCTGAAAGTAATCTTGATGTTATGTGTCACTCAAGGTGTGGGCAAAACGTATGAATTTTGTGTTATATCTGGAGGTAAGGGTGCAAGAGAAAATAGCATTTAGTAGGAGCATATTTGTTCTTTTTTAAGGCAGAGTTGTTTTTCTACTAACATACACAGTTTATAATATACCCTCTGCCCAGTTGCTTCCTACTGCATCCACGCTGTCTTCCCTCTCGGCATGTAACTGGCCTGCAAGTCCTTTGCACAGGCAGTGAATGACAAACTGATGGAGTCTGTGTTCCTGGGGCAGCCCTACTTTGGATGAGTCTGTCTAATATATAACTGTCATGAATGTATTCAGCACAGCCGAGTTTGATCCTTTGGCCTTCGTGAGATGATACCTTTTCCATCTGAATTTGAAACCTGTTACCCAACTATTTATTTGCAGAAAGTTCAATAATGAAGTTGACAAAGTAATGCACATGTCATGTACGTGTGTTTTAACAGATTAGGTATAAATGTAAATTCACTTTCCTGCCCTAAAAATTTCCATTACCTCTCAGTTGCTCTTGCTACTTGTCTCTTAGATATGATTAATGGAATCTGGAAAAGAGGTTGACTTTGTAGGCCTGTTGTGAAACATGTAGTTCTAGTAGTTCAGGTTTTCTCTTGTCTGGGGATAATTCCAGTATAATTGCATTTACCCTCTTCTCTCATAGAATAGAAATGTGATGCAGTTGTGCTCTATTTTATACGACTTGGAGAAATAAGAGGAAGTAGTGCTAGAGCCATGTTACTTCTTGTCATTAACTCTATTTCTCAGAGGAAGGATACCCCACTGGGAATTGCCTAGTCTGAGAGCAGCGATATTCTGTGTTTGTTTTATCAGACTCCTGTTGTGACAATTCTGAAGTTTAAAATTTCACTTGGGGTGTTAGAAACAGCCATGAAATTTAAAGCATTTCCACTGGTTTTATTTAAAAAGAAAAAAGAAAAAAAAAGAAAAAAAACCCAGAAACGTTAGGTAGTTAGAAACAACTTCAGGAGAAGAATTTATGGCTTTTTAAACATCTCTTGGAACTTTTCAGAAAACAGGGTTTTCTGCAAAATCTTGTGCGTGGGAGGAATATTATGTCCTGTGTGTTGCCCTGTAAGCCCACTGGTTCTGTGTTGCAGGTGTCTGCGCTTTTTGTGCTTGTGGTATGGAGCTGTGATGTATTTTGAAAAGGAAAATGTCAGGTGCATGTAATCTTCTAACATAATTTTAGCATTCCACCCAGTGTTCACCTAGCTCTGAACTTGGAGGTCATATCCTAGCGCTTGAGCGCACTCGTGGTGAAGTATTGTTCAAGAGCCTGGTGGGAGCTATAAACCTGTCCTTGAGTTTCCAGACTCTGGGGTTGAGCCAGTAGCTGCTTCTCACACTTGCTGCAGTGACATATAGTTGTTACTGACCCAAGATGATTTCAGCTCTGTTCGGAAACATGCCTTCTAAGGATCCTTTCTGCCAAGGGGGTTTTCTGCTGTTTGTTTAAGTGTCATCCTTATCCTTTTGGACCACTGGCGTGGTCAAAAAGTTAGGGGGGTTGATTTTTTGATGGGGATCTGACTGACTTGTGTCTAATACACAACGTCTTTCATGATTGCAATGCGAAAGCTAGTAGCAGGAGCACGAAGTCCAGAAAGGGTCAGATATACTGGTCAAATGTCTGAGTTTCACGGACTTTAGCCCGTGTTCCCAGAAGTCTGATGCCGTGCCTCTCTTAATTGTCTGATAAGAGCGTTGTAAGGAGTAACTTATTTGACCCTTGTTTTAAGTGATGCTTTTCACTCTTCTTCCTTGCATCATATAAACAGATTCTCGGTTCTGCATGCGTTTGCATCGAGGTGCGACAGAGTTCCCTCCTCATCTTAGTGATATGGTCCTAGTCTTTGGACTTCTTTATGCTCATTAGACATCTTTTACTGGAAATCTGTTGACTTTCAGAAAGTAAATAACAGATACACCACAACAAAACACGTGACGGTCCAAAATAAAACCATACCTTGTGCGAATATAAATGAAAATTATCAGCATGATGAGTAGCTTTAAGAAAAACTTACTAGTTAAAGATGGGTCTGTATGATAGTATATGTTATAGAAACTGTAGAGATGCTTGTACTGTAATACTGTAATTCAGTTGGGTTTTGTTTTTTTTGTGTTTTGTGTGTTTTGGTTTTGTTTTTTTTTTGTTGTTTTTTGGGGGTTTTTTTTGAGAGAGAGAGGTTGTATAGTTCAAATGTGTGGTTTGGTACATGTCACCCAATAAAAAAGTAATTGAAGAAAGAAAGTAGAGCAAGAAGAAACAAAGTACTTTTCCAGCTCATGTCTGATGCAAGGACACTCTGCGCCTCATGGGCAGTAGTCATGGGAAATTTGAATGAGATAGTAATGAAAAAGAGATCTCAAGTCTCTTACATATTCTGGGAAGGGGATCAACTAGCCAGGCAGCTATTGCTGTTTTGGGAAATTGTGTATCGCATATAAGGTAGAAACAATGCTTTTAGTAATATGACTTGATCACTGTGATCTCCGTTCACAGAGTAGAATTTCTCAGTTAACTTTTAACTCCCTGTTAAAAGGTTGAATTTTCTATGCAAAATGATCTGTGATACAACTTGTGCCCCGTTTCGCCCCTGCTCCTTTAAGATGGTTTCAAGTTTGCTTTCTGGGCAGATGCGGCGCTGGCAGACAGCTGTACCAAAAGCACAGGCTCGTGCTTTTAAAGAGGCAATGTATTAAAGGACCTCAACTCTTCTTTCCTGTAAGATAAGCACTAACGACCTGGCTGGAGCTTGCTGAGGAGAGAGAGAGAACTGTGCAGCATTTGAAGGATAAAATACCCTATCTGCTCGTACCTGTTGCAAGTCAGTAGCTTACCTGGATATTGGGAAGCCTCTGACTAGTTGCGGGGGTCCAAGCCAGTGCTGAGGCCATGTCCCCATGATGCTGTTTAGGCTACGAGACCAGGAGAGCGCTTCATGGGTGAAATGCACTGAACGTGTTGCCATGAGATGGAAAGATTTCTGCCAGTAAAGCTCTCGGAAGAGGTGATTCGGTCCTGTGTAGTGCAGCTCAAAAATGGCTAGTCCAGCAGCCCGGGTTTGCCTGCAGTGGTTGCATCCAGGGAAAGTAGTTTAATGTTAACAGAGTCTAATTACTTCAGCACCTCACTTTTAGAGCTGGTGGTAGGTACCTGAGGAAACTACCTGCTGGAGAGGGGTTTTTAAAAGAGGTAGATAATGTTGCAGCATTGGTCGTGACCTGGACCATTTTTTTCAGAGGTCTAATATTATTCCATATTTTTTAAAGATACCCGTTAGGCATTTCACTAAATCTGGTGTGGAGAGGTAAAAAGAATGTGTTCGGAGCGTTCAATCTTATGTCTTCACCTATGCATAGAAATACCTCTTGCATCTATAGCCAGGCAGGTTACTTCGGTAAGAAACTCCACAGAGAGGGTACAGAGGAGATAACAGGGAAACGTTGTGCAGTAAATGGAATGAGCCAGGTTTTGATGCATTTTTTTTACAGTCCTGCTTTTTATGAAACAAAATAATGTTTAAGAGCTTTTATAAATCCCAGTTAAGGTTACATTTCTCAAGAATACTAAAGAGAAAATGGTAGAGCTGGAAAACGGTATGCTGGTTGTAGTGTGTAAATGGGATTTTAATTTTCTTTATTTTAACTTTTTTTCCCCTTGCTACCTTGTACACTCATCCCCAGTGCTGTAAAAAGGAGGATTCTTACCGGAGTCCAGTCAACTGACTAGGAAACAGAAATAGTTTATGTAGAGCAAAGAGTAAAAGAGCTTTACGCCCTCAAACTCTCCTCTTCCACAGTCCCAGGCACCAACACAGCAGAGTCCTGAGCTTTACGTCCCAAATGAGCTAGAGCAGCAGCTAAAAGTCCTTTTGGGCCTCCTCTTGGAGTATGAGGCTCTGGTTTTCTTCTGCTACTGCCTTCAGCTTGCAGATTTGGAGTGGGTTCAGCTAAATGACAGGTCACGGAAATGAAGCAGAAGGCTTGGGTTTTTTGTTGCCTTGCATGTCAGGCCCTAGTTGCATCTGCTTTATTATCAAAATGTGGAATTTATTTGTTGTTGAAACTTGGAGTGTGGCGCATGACTGGAAACCGCAGACAAAGCAACTCAGAGCTGAACTGCAATCTCCTTGTTTCATTCCACAGCAATTGGGTAAAACTGTTCAAATAAAGACAATTAAGGAACTACTTAGTTACCACGTGACACGTTTTGCCTGCTTACTCCTCCTCTTCTGCATTAAAATAAAAAAAAAACACCGAAACTTTCAATGTACCACTTTGGTTCTCCATCAGGAAGGTCTAAATGCATGCAAATGTCTGGGACAATGTTTGTCACCGTAACAAACTCTAAATCCTGTGGTACTTTCAAACGTTGTCCCAGACATTTGCATGCATTTAGACCTTCCTGATGGAGAACTTGCCTTTTGTTTCCTGTTGAGGTTAATATTCCTGTTGGAAAGCAATGTCTGTAGTTGCAATACTGCATAAATAATAATAGGCCCAAAACATTGTACTTCAGGAGAACAGACACCAAAGGAATGTGAGACAAATGAAAGCAAACAGGCTGGAATTTTCTGGTGCCTGGGAAATCCATGGCGGGAAGCATTTAAGATTCATTTGGGAAAGCAGCAATCAGCATTTATTCCGGTAAAGCCAATTAAGCTAAAAGAACAGCAAAAACCAGTGTGGTTACATTAGAAGCAGAGTCGAATACAGGGCAGTATAAGCAATAGAAGAGGGAGAGTTAAGAAAACAACTAGAATCAAGCAAAAAGAGTAATTGGAAGAGCATGTTCCCCTGGTGACTTCACATGTCCTGGAGAAAGACATCCCCACACCCTATTCCAACAGTCTTTCCCAAGTCAAGAGAGGAGCAGAGCATATGCTACAAATCACCAACGTGTTACTTAGAAAGGGGCTGGGGGTCAGGAGCTACCATTCCATCAACCTGCGCTTGCAGTTTACATTCATTTTGCCCTGATATAAAGCTAAGAGTTAGGTTTGAAGAACACAAACAGCAAAGCTCCCCATGTTATGTAACAAGCAAAACTGAGAAAATACAGCTGGCTTAATTTAATTTACGTGAGCAAGATTGAAAGTCATTGCATGGAAAGTGAAGGAGAGAAAATAGCCTTCTATAAAGATGATTCCATTGATGATCTTAATCATGGGTTTGGGGAAGCTCAGAAAGTTGTGTCTGTGTCCCTATCTAACCAACTTTGTAAGAAGCTGATCATCTCTTGCAAACATGACCTCTCCTGAGATTATTCTCCTTAGTCATTGAGATTCCCTTGTACTCATTCTTTAGAAATAGTTGTGGCAGGAAAGAAAACACTGGTTTTGCCTTTTTGGCAAGAAGTGGTCTCTTCAGGACCAGTGTTAAGCTGTCTTCCCAGTTAAGGACAACTATGCAGCATTTCCATGTAGCCTGTTGAATCACTCGTAGCTATGGCATGTGAAGTTTCCCATTCCCCCTGTGCCCTACCAGGTCGGCTCAGTAGACACGTGAGACTTGGAGCTGCCACAGTCTCCCCATGTTCCATGGCAGCTTGTGGGCAAGCGTGCGGGGATGAGTCATTTCTATTTACCCAGCTTGTCAAGTGACAGAATCAGATATGCTTCTTCCACTAATCAGTAGGTAGAAGATTTTAATGTCTGGCACATCCAGAGATGGGTTTCGAGCAAATTTTGCTAAGAAAAATCAGAAGACTTTCTAATAGCTGCAAAACTTGAAAGCATGAACTTGAACAGAGCCTAGAATTTGCTGTTGTCAGGACAGGGACATTAAAAAGTGTTTTCTTACAGCCTACAAACGTAGGAAAGGAAAAATTTATAGCTCATAATCATCCCCTGAAAAATGTAGCCTGTGATGTTTCTTTCCTGTCCAAGCTCTTGGAAGGCTCCCGTTCCTATCAGACTCTGGGTCTATCAAGTACAGGCAGTTTCTTTTCAAGGGCATCAAACGTAAAGCTACTGCAAGATACAGACTCTTCTCCAGGCCATTTTCAGAAAGCTTCCCTTCCTGACATACCACTTAAAGTCAGGCGATAGGAGGTCAGTAGGCCACAGTGTACCTTTTTCCTTTCCTTTATCTGCTCTTGACTGAAATTATTTTGCTGGCAAAATCAGTGTCTGTGTAACTGCTGTGAACTTTTCACCCTGCTCTGGGAGACTGGGTCTGTGTTAAAGTGTGTTTATTTTTCAGTTTATGAAAGTGGCTATCAACCAAGCCTCTGGAAACTGAGCTTAGTATAAGGAGTGTATGAATAATATCGGTACAAAAAAGCATCCCATGGAGCAGCTCCTTTTTCCAAATCGTTGCTGAAGTGGTAAATGCTCATAAGAATAGAATGCCTAACCTCCTTTTTTTGCCTGAAATTTGACTCGATTGTTGTTGTGAAACTGGATTCAGCCTTTTGGTACCATTAATATGAAAACACTGTTAGGATGCAGATGCAGAAGCCAGAACACCTGTATTAATAACAAGAAGTATCTTTTGACCTACCCTCTGCTTAGAGTGAGTCACAGAAGGTGACCTCAGGTGGGATGCAAAGGAAAGGCTGTGGAGAAAGCTGGCAGCGGAGCCAGTGGGGAGGGTGGTGAGTTCATGTCGGTGGGCAAAGGCCTGGGGAAAAGAGGTGATATGGGGATGGGACTAAGTGTGGTGCTCCCCTGCCCAGGGTGGAAAAGAAAGGAAAAGGCTGTGGTCATAGGACGGTGGGGTTTGTGAAGATAAGTGTTGCTGTGGTGCTGTGTTCTGGGTGTACGCAGGGCAGCAGGGGAGCATTAAAAGTGTGCCTGTCATGGCCTTGCTCGCGCCCTGGGATGTGGAGCTAGGCTGGGCACCGTTGGCTTCACCATGGTAGCGTAGCGGTGGCTGAGGTGTGATACCTGCACTGAGTGAGAAAAGCAGCCTTGGAGCTCCAGACAAAATGTTTTGCCACTGTTGGCTTGAAACCTGACTTGTTGCATGTGCAGTGGAAACTTGTCTGAGTAGGATTATGAAATTTTGGTCCAAAACAGTTTTCATGCTTGAAGACGTCTCCAGAGCTGCAAGATCTGCGTCTCATGTTCTTAATGAAACCTGAAACCCAGAAGGTGTTTACATGTCTTCGTTTTTGGTTGTGAATACTTTTTGTAGCTCTAGAATTGTAATTTGGAGTTTCTCCTGTCAGCAAGCCTAACCAAATAGTATTACTGTCAGCTTTCCAAGTAGACTTGCTAGTTAGAGGTTTGACGTTGCCACGATATCAGAGAAGTAAGCAGAAGAAACAATAGACTAAAATGGATGCAACTTGTGAAATATCACATCTGTATGGGATCAAAAGTTAGTTGGGTTATTTGAGGAAAAATAGTGTGTGGTAAAGGTGTGACTAGAAAAGTGGGAGATGCTGTCTTTACCTGTTCTTAACTGTTGATTTATTTTGGGCAGCTGAGTTAACTAACTGTTGCTGTGGTTTCCCACTTGTAGAACAAATCTGCCAGTAGCTGTTTGCAGCTTTGCTCTGAAAGCTTACTGGGTTGTTTTTCGGGTTCTTTGTTGTACGGAGATCTAAAAGGGAAAGCTGCATTCCTACTTGAACTCTTCTTATAGCCTCATAAATTGAGGTGAGAGATGTCTCCTGTGGCAGGCTTGCCCTATCCCTTTCCATTTTGCAGGCATTAATATGATAGACCCAGAGCCTCTCCTTATGCGTACTATGTTTTTGAGTGTTCGTGCTTTGAAAGCTCAGTGCCTGACTGTCCTGAGCACAGAGCGCTCATGCTCATTGAACTGATGCATCAGTGTCTCAAACTGGATGCCTGTGATTAGAGGCTTTTATTGAAAACATAGCCCTTCTCCCTTTCATGTAGCGTAACTGGGAACACGGTACCCTCTTATCACATGAGGGAATTGTGAAACAGGATTTTTAGAAAGTTCAATAGGTGCCACTGGTGGGACGTTTTCTGGAGATGTGAAAAATGTCATTGCTGAGGGACTAAGTTCTGGATCTAACCACACAGCACAAGCACAACCCTAGGCATTCGCATAATCACATATGACCTGCTGCACGCCAGGACTGTCGTCCCTTAGATCACCTTGGCTGTTCTGGCGGTGGTGGAGCTCATGAGATCCGCTTCCCTGTGGAATTGTGTTTTTTCTCTCCTGAACGCCTCCCCTCCTTTCCTTTAAAACAATAACTCCAGCTCACCTCCCTGCCTTGCCACAGTCTTTATGACTACTTGGCAATATAGGGGTGGCTTCAGTGTCCCAGAGGAAATCTTCAGGACTTTCTCTTCTCAGGAAGTTTTGGTGTTTTATTTTCTTCTGGAACAGAGGGCTTTTCCCCTATCATATTATGTCCTGTTCTCAGCACTGTGGTAGGTGATCAGGAGACAGTGGCCCTGGCCCGTACGTTGTATTATGTGACTGTACACAAAGGTCATTTTCTCCAATCCCCCTGTTAGCTCAGGTAAACAAAATTCTCTTTAAGCAGTATTTGGGTGTGTCATCTGTGACACCTGTAAAATGTGCTATGGCCAGTGCTGACTGCTACACTAAAATACACATGCTGATATACCAGCAGATTGCTCTTAATCTGAGATCTCCCAGTCTTTCCTTCGGCAGAAAAAAAAGTTGTTTGTTTTTCTCTATCCAGACATAAATTTTCTTAAAACTTAGAAGAACTCAGTTATTTTTTCAGACTTTTTCCAGTTTTTCAAGCTTGTTTGAAAATTGTCAACAACATTGTAAGTTATTCCTGGAAAACCATAGGATAACATCAGGTTGAAAAAATGAAAACCCTTGCAAAGGCGGGATTGAAAGAAATTCACCTATACATACGTTTGTGTAGTTTTCAAATACTACAGTAGTAGGTGGGTGTGGATGAAAACCTACATAAGCCAGGAAAAGCAGATGAATAGATCACTGAAACTTTTCTTCCATTTCAGGTAGAGTGGAAGCCCTGTTGGTTCAGTGGCACTGGTTTGTCCCCATCTCTCTGTCAGCAGAAACATTGGCTGTGGACGGTTCCCTGTAGTTGGTGCCTTATTTTAGCTTCCTAATCCCTGCGTGTGTAAGAAGGTCCCAGATAACCTTCCTGAATGAGAACCACAGCCCCCGTAACTCTTAAGCATCCTTTTCCTGCACCAACAGCATGATTGAGAGACCTCCTTGGATGGTGTTGTTTGACTGCCCCTCCTTGCCTTCAGGCTGAGGCTAAATGTTGCCCTTGAAATCCAAATTCTGCCCAGACATTTTTACATTATGCATTTTATCATAAGATAAATCACGAAACTGGGCAGTGGTGATTGATGAGAGGAAGGGCACCAAAGGAAGCGTTTGCCTTAGCGCTTCCACTGGGCAGCTGCTGCCAGAGGAACCCTGAAGGAGCCATGAAAACCTTGTTTCCTCCCCTGTATTTTTCCGCAACATCCCGGGGAACGGTGGCTGTGCAAACACTGCAGCTTCTCTGGGGCACAGCTTTTCCTGCTGGCACAGGAGTGAATTGAACCTAGAGTTATTAAGGAATTATGTTATGCTTTTGATGGTGTGCATAACATCTGGTAGTTATTCAAACATGGTCACGGTACAGCTAAGCAAAAATCTTCATCTGCTTAAACAAAACTTAACTCTGAGGTAATTTGCAAGTCTGGTTTTGCTAACTTGACAGTGCAATACAGGGAAGCAAGATATAAGGAATGCCAGTAATGTAAAATGATCCGGTTTCATTTGAGATGGTAGCTTTGTATGCTTGGGAAAGGGTTATTTATATTATTATTATATGAATTGTTTTATCAATCATTATTTGATATCCTGAATTTATGGTCTCAGTATAGCTTAAAAAATGGATTTGATTCTTCATTACTTTGCATTTTGAGCTATAATTGGATCCACTTGCAGTAGTGCAAATCAGGAGCAACTTCACTGAAGTCCCTGGCAAAATCTGAGTGAGATTTTAATAAGACCTCGTGCGTATAAAGAACAACCAAAATTCTTTGCTCAGAAATGTCTTCATAGTGTCTTCATAGGGTATGAATGTCTGAGTGTTGTTTTATTATTGTATTAGGTACACATACATACTATTGTACAGTTATATATTGTATACAAACAGTGTGTTGTCCGTGTATTTGATTTCAGTGCGATAGCATCGATCTTAAGAGCCTGGCTTGACCAGTGTTCTGAGGATTTCAGAGAGCCGCCCAACTACCCATGTTTGCTGAAATTGCTGGATTACCTTAAGAGGAGCATGCCCGGCTCTGACCCGGAGAGGAGGGCGCAGAACCTCCTGGAGCAGTTCCAGAAGCAAGAAGTGGAAAATGACAGTAAGCTCGCTCGCAGCTTCCTTCTTCCTCTCTGCCCTCCCAGCCTGTATGGCACCCCAGGGGACTGTCTGGAGTTTGTTCCATTGACTCTCCTGCTGACTGACAATATCTGGATACCTCTAATGCAGTCAGGTTCACCAGAGGCTTGTGAACGAGGATGCAGGTTGGGGGTGGGGGGGTGGTCGTGGAGCATAGGCTCCTTTGCCTGTTCATTTGAGGGAGAATTGGGAGCTCTAGCACTTCTGATATTCAGCCAAAGCCTTGAGATCGCTGCAGCAGCTAAGTGGTTAATTGAATCCTCGTGTCATTGAGTTAAAACTCACAGCTGCTCTTCAGTTGGTTTTCTCATTTCAAAAATGAAAAACCAAAAAAACCCCAAACCCCAAATAAAAAGCTCATCTTGCTGGGCTGTGACAAAATGCAGCTTGAGTCACAGGCCGTGTTGTCATGAAGCTTTTCTTCCTAGTTACCATCATGTCAAAGGAAGTGTCTGTGGCTGTTTTTTCCTATTTGAGCGGCTGGCTGCTAGTATCCAAGGACAGAGGAAAAACTTACGTTATTGGGGGTCACAATCCACTGAAACAATAGTGAACTGTAGTAACACAAATCTGCTGTGTGCAGCGTCAAGCCTGACACATAGCCCTTACCCTGGTTAGAAAGTTTCCTGTGGCATAAGCTGAAAAGCTGTTGGAGCACACGCGGTGTGTGAATGAGAACTAGAATCAACTTCCAGCTTTGGCAGAGGGGCAAGGGGGAGTAATTCATGAAATAAAGGAGAAAGGAAATGACAGAAAAGAAACATTTCATCCCATAAAATCATACCTGCCGGATGTTCCAGAAATACCATGTCAATGCATAATGTGGTGAAGTGCCAAATTAACTCCGTTATTGACATGTACGTAAAAAGGAGTACTGTACAAAGCCCAAATGCTTTCCTTTCTGAACACAGGTAAGTGAACAGCGTTGCTAATACGTGCCTGTTGATCTTCTTCCCTGGCTTTGGTTCTCACAGGTCAAGCAAAGAAGGTTCGGAAGGGCTATATTTAGATCCAGCTGTTGCTCAAAGTGAGCAGAAGTTCCCAGCAGCTCTGCTTCTGCATTTGTTTCCTGAAGTAACATTTGAAAAGGTTCTTTTCTGAGTTACAGACAGGTCATTTGAATTATAACATTTCCCAAATTGTGGCAGAGTAGAGGTTGTTAGTTAAAATAAAATACGAGGAGGAGAATGCAATTAATATGAAGGGTCTACGGAGAAGAGTTTTAGGGTAGTCACTTATTTTTTATCCTAACTTCATCTATGCTGTTTCAGAGATTTCGTTCAAAACTCCTAATGTGTTGTTTACAATTAGATTTGAAGACTTGCTGATGATTGTTCTTCTAAAGCATTTATATTGTGCTGTAAATTTGCAAATTTAGGTCCCAATCCTCCAGTCTGATTTGTGTAGTGAGAGCTCCATACAATGCTGCCATTGTGCAGGCCAGCACAGATTAGATTGCAGTATCAGGTGCGTAGATAAGACGTGCTCCCTGCCTCAAAGAGGCTGCAGCGCGGAGAATACGGGTCAAGGCGAGCAAGAGGCTGCAATTCAGAGGGGCATGTGGTTGCTATCAGTGGAGTCAGGAGGGCGATGGGGCTTTTAGAGGGCTTGGTGGAGCAGGGTTATTTGAAGACGATGAGGTACTCTTAGTATAAGAGGATTCCAGCTTTTTGGGGAGTAGAGGGCACGCTGGTTACACATTATGAAGATGAGAGAGAAGAGAGAAAAAGGGGCAGGGGAAAGGAAAAGCTTGCATAACACTCAAGGAGGTGATTTAAAGGGAACTGTGAGTTTTCAAGTAGGATTGCAACTCAGTGATGAGGATTTTGAGCTGAATTTAATGCGCTGAAAGGAAAACGAGGAGTTATACGGCCAGAAAGAGAGAGAAAAAAGTTTGACTCTTGTAACAGTTCAATAAAAGTCCATTTGATTACAATTATTATAAATGCGCCACAGAAGAATACGGCTGGAGTGGAGGTCTCCATTTATCTCATTTAGCTCTGTCAATAAATTGTGCAATTGGAATGTACAGATGGAAATCTAGATACAGCCAATAGCTATAATTTGTTACATCAAAACTGTAGCAGTTTACGTTGATAACTAGGTTTTGCAAATTACTGAAGAAAGGAAAAACAAGTATTTCGAAAAACAACCATGAAGTATCACATTATCTACTCTTGTAACTTGAATGTTTGTTCTGCTTTAATCGGATATGAAGTATTTCACAACATACTCTGAAATGTACTGCTTGTTTTTATTAATGAAATCTCACTAGTAGTAAACCCAGTACTTTTGCTGTTAGTCTTCAACAAGTGGGAAAAAACAATCTATTTCTTTTTTCATTCTTTTGGTTTTCCTACAGTAAAAGGGATTAAGGAGAGAATTTATTTTCAGGGATTTTCTGTTTGACTTTCTCCTTTACTATGGAAAATAAGGACATATTTCTTTGTCTTTTAATGTGGCTTTGCTCCAAACCTTTGAGAGCCCAAAGGTGGCACAGAGCATCTGTGAAATCCCTTCTCTTCTGCACTGGTTCTGGTCCCTCGGTGAGGAGCGCTCTCCTCTCACCTCCCTACTGCCGCTCAGTGCAAATTTAGAAGAAGCATTCAGCTGAATACTGTAGACGCTCACTATATTCCCTTTTCTGGGAAGACTTCCCGGAGGAGGAAGGTGAGCAGTATTGGAATGGCCTCTCTTCAATATAGTCTGTGTAGCCCTGTGAAGGTGAGAATGATGCCAAGAGAATCTAGTATCTCCTTTTCTTTCCACACAGGAGAGAGAAAATCTGAATATAAGAGTATTTCTAATGCAATAATTTGGGGTATAACTGCGGTCTAGTCCTTTTGCAGTTTGATTTTTTTCAGATTATAAAATACGTAAATACTGAAAAGTAGATTAACAAAGTTGTAATACTAATAAGAAATTTTTGTTCTTGGGGGAAAAAAAAGCTGTTCTTTCAGAGGAATGGTGAGTGGATGGGTTGAGCCACTCTTCAGCTGAGAGACCCTGAATAGATCAGTTATAACTATTTTTTTCTTCCACCTTTTGTTTGTCCAAATTATTTTCTGCTCATAGTTTTTTCCCACTAAAATTTGTAGCACAGTGGGGCCGTTACCTGAGATAGGACCCTTTGGGGACTCTGCTATGATACATATAGTACGATTAAAAAAAAAAAAATTCCTTTGAATCACTGTTTGTTGTGAGAATTTACTGAGTCATATTTTCCATCCTGGACAGATGGGTTCCATAGCACTTCCCCGTGTAATCTAGATGATGAAGAGGAAATGGAGATTAGTGGTCCAGAAGAATTCTCTTTTTTCCGAGAAGACCTCGTGGCGGAGCAGTTGACCTACATGGATGCAGTATGTAGAGCATATATACTACTTGAAATGCCAGGGGTAATAGTGATGGGCTTCTAAAATCCTTTTAAAAGATTTTTAAAAGCTCAAAGTATAGCATTCCAAAACAGGCCTGTTCTTGGGCTGCAGAGCACAATTCTGCTTGGTTATCCAAACCTACTTCATTCATTGAGCTGTTTCCTTCAGGTATTCTGAAGTCTTTTAAAAAGTGGGTATGTATACTGTATAGCCTTTTTTACAGAGGTCAAATTTAACATTTGACACCTGAGAAATATCCCTGTTTGATTGTATCATTACGTGGCCTAAAGAGGCATAGGTGCTCTAATCGTCCTTCTCTGATTTGGTTTGTATGTATCAGTCTCTTTCAAAATACCATTATATAAAAATTTTCCCCTTGGTTAAGCAATTGGTACACAGATGTATCTTATTTTCCAGGGCTATTTAGCTGACAGTTCTTTTCTGCCATCAAGCCTATAAAGAATATGCTAAAGTATATTTTAATCTAAGAGAAAATAAATATTTATCTTTTAATACCATCTTGGACTAAATCCATTGGACTGTAAATGTACATTTCTTTTATGGAGAGCAGAGATCTAGAAGAGTCCTGCTGACTGACTTGCATCTCTGTTTCACTCTAGAAGCTCTTTAAGAAAGTTGTACCCCACCACTGTTTGGGATGCATCTGGTCTCGAAGGGATAAGAAAGAGAACAAGCACCTGGCACCTACCATCAGAGCCACCATCTCTCAATTCAATGCAGTTACCAAATGTGTTGTCAGCACTATCCTGAAGAGCAAGGAACTCAAAACACAGCAGAGAGCCAAGATCATTGAGAAGTGGATTCATATTGCACACGTAAAGCATTTATTCTCGACTGTTTAACGTTCCTTGTGCAGGGGCCTTTGAGTGACGGAGCTGGTGGGAGGGGAGGAAGGAGTTGTAAGCTTTGGTCCCTGGCCATCTTAGTTATTTTTATTGGCACTAACTTTCTTGGTGGTATCAGGTCAGGCACTGCCTCTCCTCTCCCTAGTTCCCCACTGTGGAAATGCGGTTAATGCTTGCCTCTTCGCAGGGTCGGAGCGCTAATTAATGGATGAGGGAGATGCTCTGCCTTGCAGACAGGAAGAGCACAGTACTTGGTAACGTAACATTTGTGGTAAGATAAGAATAAATTCAACCAGTCCAGTTCCCTAAGAAGAAAATACTGCTCATCACAGTGAAGGTAGTGAATGTACGCTGCTGTCACCCTAAGGGTAGTCTTGATTTCAGGCGAAGGGCTAACAGGAGCGGAGCAGAACTGGCACTTGTGTAGGCAGAGTGGGCACTGTCAGAGTAAGCTTTGCGCTTGCCAGCCTTTGGGTGTTACTGTTCAGTCAGTGACTGTCACATGCCCTCTCCTGCATCTATGAACACCGTTAAGACTTGAAGTCAGATATGGTGGAAGACATAGCGCAAACTGTTTGTGTTTATATATATATGAAGGTAAAGTAAGTACTAAGTCTTAGGTAAGTGATTACAGACAAAGCTCATTTACTTCTAAGAAGTAGTGTAGCCTTTCTAACATGGAAAAAATGAAATTATTGTTCATAGTCTTTTGTTTTGAAAAATCCTTGAAGCTCAAGGGTGTTTGCTTACTGAATTATTTACTGTTTGCATTGGGTATACAAACCAGCTGATACTATTGGGGGGGAAAAAAAAAGGTAAAAAAAAAGTAGGGTTACAATATGGTACCTGGCTCAAGAACCTTGTCTGTTGTTTTATCTTCCTCTTACCTTTTTGCTTTGTCATCTTACATTTCCATTTAACACATTTTTACTCTTTGCTACAGGACAAAGGAATTGAAGCAGATTCTATGTGTTTCTTCATCTTTGCATGAAATGGTTTTGCTTAGCTTCTTTATGTAACTGTAGTTTGCTAATTTCTTAGATTTTCTCTTTTATTTTACTGTAACCTTCCTCAGCTCTCCTTCAGAGCACTGGGCTGTTGGCACTAAACTAGATCTCTTTTTTAAAAGAACATTAAAGCACTTTAGTATGGATGTGTGTTGACTTTGTTTTAAGAATCACACGGATTCTTTCAAAGCTGTACAAAATAAGCAGTCATAAAAAGCTCAAGGCAAACAGGGCCTTCCAACCTTGACAATGCACTTCTATGCTTCCAGAGACGGTATTGTTAGTCCTGGCTCCTAAACTCATGCAACTGCATGGTTCAGGAAACTGGTATGGGGAAATAGTCTTTCGCCTCTATTTTGGCACTTACGTCGACTCGCTTTTGTTATCATCTGATGGCTGCTTTATAGCCCATGTGAATGGATTAGGAAGTTTCATTCCTATTTTCTGTGTGCAGGCCTCCGGGTCACGGAGGGTACCAGCTAAATGGGCCTTTACAGGGCACCCTTGGCTCAAATCTGAGAACAAGATCTGTGCAGCTGCCTGCCCATCATGGGGGGCAGCAGGAAGGTCTGGGGAAGCTGGGACAGTCACCACTCTCATAATCTTGTTTTTTGGATGGAGAACTTTGTTCTCCACCTCTGTTCATCCAGTACTTCTCCCTTTACTTAATTCATACACATAATTAAATACTCCAGTCTTAGCTAAGCACATGAAAAATGCATGTGCACGCTCTACAAAATAATTGCACATGTAGAACAGCTAGTTGCATATATACTTAGCTGCCCACTTCTGAAGGAAGTTGCTTGCTTTGTGCATGCAAATGAGTGTCTGAATAGTTAGAGGCCTGAATTAGAAAATAATCCACTCATTAAAGTGCAGTTATTCACTGACAACTAACTCTGTAACTTAGCAGCATGAAGTTCCACATCTGTTATCTGTTCATGACTTTCTGATCCAGTCTCTTAGATTACAAGATAAACTGAATACTTTTTCTAACTGCCAGCCCTTTCAGCTCCACCTAGATCTAAAGTTCCTGAGCAAGAGCAGCCAATTTTATGCACAGAATATTTTCTTAAAAAATAAAAAGTAGAAATGAAATCATTAATATCCTGTTATGCTTAATTTTTTTAATCAAAGTTGTTTCTGAGCAATATGCCCATGATTCTTTCTGGTTTCCCCCTTCTGAAGGACACAACATGAAACAAAGCTGTTCAAAGCAGTTAATTTTTTCCTACATACAGATGAGTTTGCTAAAATTTTGTCTGTAGTCAGTTAAATCTTTGGGAACACAAAATTCAATATTTAACTCCTAACATGTTAATAATTATACAACGCGCAATTAAGTCAAAATGGTTCCAGACTGGAGCTTCCAGTCCAAACTCCGAGAAAACAAGATGTTAAGGACTTGTGTCTCTAAATTCATATTCTCCCCAGCCTGAGTTCCAAGTTGAACATAAGGGTTTTGTTCTCAAATGTTGCTGTGTCAGTCTCTTAAGGAGAGCTGTTGTGCGACTTCCTTGGCCCCAAATCATGCCAGAAGAGCTTACAGGTCTTGGGTGTCCTACCCCATGACCTTGAACTCAAGCAATGGTCTTGATCCACCCTAACTGCCAACCTACTCTAAGAGCTCTCTGCCTTGTCAGTCTTTTAAGCCACATTTTGTTAAACGAAGCCTCCTACGTTGCACAAAGATATTTGAGATAAATATATGGGAGTAAATGTACTTCCTTGAGTTGTTCAATCAATTCTAATGCAACTCATATGAGCAGAATTACTAGTATATTAAGGGCTGATGTTTATTTATACTAAGCTCACTTTACATTTCTTCAGTCCTATGCAGAGATGCTACAAAGGAAATAAATTGTATTTATTTTCACTGTAAGGATCCTCTGCATAATCAGCATTATGCAGAGTTACCTTAGTATAATAATCGGGCCCATAAAAATTTGCAGGATCAGAATTGTAGTTTGAATATGTTCTCATTTATATGCAACGGTCAAATTGGTGTGTTTTGTCTGCTTAATTTGCATGTACACATACCTGTTTGTGAGGGCTTGTATAGGCAAGAGTTGTCTTAAATCTGGCTTAAATCCCGTGCTTGATTCATGAGCCACCAACAGATTTACAGGAGTTCCCTGCAGAGGCAATTGATCACAGGCCATGTTTTTCCCCCTCCTTGCTTTCATCTGCTTTAGCAGGAATCTAAGCTGTTCTTTGCAAGATAGCATTTTTCAGTATACTTTTTCCACAGAAGCTTTTGTCACAGAGAAGTTGCATGAGAAACGTCTATGAACCAATCTCTCTGTTAGGATTTGATCCCAGCTCTGGAGAAGTTTGAAAGGTTTTCTCTTAAACAGTGCACGTACTTGTATAACAGGTTATTCCTTTGCATGTCTTTTTATTTTTAATTGACACTTAGATGTTTGAGGGTTAACATTTTAAATACCACATACAAAGAGGCAAAGCCTGATTTTTTCCCCTAAAGGGGAAAAAGGGATTGGTAACTATAAAGGGCTTTTTTAGAAGTGAAACATTCGTGCTCTTTAGCCTGGCTTCATGGCCTCAGTTCCACTTTTATTTGTACTAGGAGAACTGGAAGCTGTAACACTGCAACATCACCACAAATACGTGAAAGTGAGGAAAACAAGATATAAGTGCCAAAGCCCACGAAGTGTTTTGGTGGCTGGAGAGGGAGAGGGGAATGATTTTTTTTTGATGCTCAATATTTGTACAGCTGCCTGTTTAGCAGTGCAAATGTGCAGCAGGCATGACACCAGTCAAACAGAAGAGCGCTAACCTGCTTGTAATGCTGACATTTAATACTCCTCCATTTCTAACCGCTCCTTTCACAGGAATGTCGGATCCTGAAGAATTTTTCCTCCTTGAGGGCCATCGTTTCAGCACTGCAGTCCAACTCCATCTATCGACTAAAGAAGACCTGGGCTTCTGTTCCAAAGTAAGCCTCCCCCTCTCCCCTTGCTCTCTGCCCCTGCAGCTAGCTCCAAACAAAAATGAAAAACTCAGTGTTGTTCATCGTGTCCTTTGGGGCCTTCCATTCAGCTCCTCCGTGGACTTGTGTTCCTGTTCTCGGAGGAACCTCTCATTGCAGTGAGGCTCAAAACCTTCGTTAGGGTCTGACTGCTGTGAGCTTCTCTTTGATATTGAGGGGAAGGCCTGCCCTTAGTGACCTTGAGATTCTTCTGTCCTTTCTAGCATATCAGATCTTCCGCCCCCTATTTTGGAAGAATACAGAAATAGTTACCCAGCTTGTGCACACCACTCTCAGAAGGTCCACAAAATGGCATCAAAATGGTTGACTGCTGTCTTCTCTCATGTGAGATTGAAGGAGGTGTAGGATCCTACAGATCCTCACCAATCCTCTCTTATTTCTGAGATTTCCTTAGAAAACTTCCCTAAACTACAAAACTCAGATTTGCATTGAAGACAGTTTCTTACAGGGCAATAGCTTTTTGTGCACCAGGCATGTTTACTGCATGCAGCAGACACCAGAAGTTTCTGCGCAGGAAAGATGGTGTTTTGCTCATTTGTTTTAGGAGGAATAGATTTATCTCCTTTGCCTTTGATAAGCAAAGAAAAATGTTTCTGCTAACCTAAAAACGCAATCCTGCCATGCAGTATAATTCTGCATTTCCCCTTCCAGTCACCTGTATTCCTGTTCAAAATACTGCCATCTCTATTTACAGTGTTGGGCAATAGAAAAGCACTCGTCCGGTCAAATGCTTACAGCTTTTCAGAGGGCTTGGAACAGAGCAAAAATGAAGTCCTTATGACACCTCTCACTGTTATCATTCTGTTCCTTCTTATCTATCCCCTTTCCTGGAAGAATGTCATGCCGCGGTGTGATTGAAAACTCTGCTCAAGTCCGAGTACTGATAGCAGCATTTCTTTGTGATGCTGTAAAATAAGGCCTGGCTGTCCCGGGAGTATCAGAGAGTCTCAGGAGGGTTCCTAGAAGATGTGCAGAATCCCATCAGATGCATCCTGTTATCTTTTTATATGCTTGACCGTTATCCATTCATCAGAAAAAAAGCTGAATAGGAATGTAATCTAATTTAGACTGCTTACTAATAACCGAAATTATTCAAATCTTTTCCTGTACAGGGACAGAATGCTGATGTTCGAAGAGCTGTCTGATATCTTCTCGGATCATGACAATTATTTGACAAGTAGAGAGCTGCTAATGAAGGTGAGAGTTAGCCTGAGTGCAAGGCTTGTAACCTTGATCAGTGCTGAGGTTAGCCTTTTTTCTAACCAGTTGCCAAAACTCATCTTTCCTTGAACTACTGCACACTGTGCCACTGCAGCGCCTTTGACTTCCCTGGAACAGCGCCATTTAGCTTCAGCTGAGGGATTAGACCAATATGTTCCAACTATCCCGTACCTTTCTTGGAACTAGAAAACAGGGCTGGGAGTTTTGATGGAACAGGCTTCCTGCCGTGTGTGTGGCCAGATGGACAACAAAGCAGGCTCTGTTCGACATAGTTTGACTTTTACGCTCTCCTGGGTGAACCCCAACAAACTCAGGAACTTGAAAGGAGTTGAGAAAGAACAGCAGGGAAAGGTTATATCATACAGAAACTAAAAGAAGTTTCGATGGTAAATTTTTCTGTTTACATAAAAATTTGCTATAAATTGTCTAACCAGTTTACTTTTTGGCAGTTTCTATCCGGTCTGTCTGGCATTTGTTATCTTATCACATTGCCTTGATCTCTAAACATCATATTTTGCTCAGGAATGATGGGTGAGCACATTCAAACCTGTCAGCCTGTTGTTGCTTATCATCCATTTATCAACACATATAGTTTAATTTTAAAGCAGGTGAGACAATAATAAATATAGAGGAAAACTATGAGTGTGTGTTTAGAACAACTTGGTTAATGAAATATTAAAAAGACAAAACAACAACCCAATCTGACCCCAGACCTTTTGGCTCTCTCCAGCTGCTGCAAGTAGATTTGCAAAACATTTTGAAAGCAGTGAGTGGAAAAAAGTTCTGCAGAATAGCTAGATCTTCTCTTCTAGTGTTCATCTTGGACCAGTTTGGATTGGAGGATTAGTGTCCACTGAATCCTTGTTAAAGTCTTTGTTTTCCTTCACTAAACTCCAGGGAAGCTGTGTTTGACCTTGCCTATCCATCCTGTGAAACTTCTACGTGTAGAGTAGACAAAACGCTGTATAAAACAGGCTGGCGGCGAGGAGAGGGAGCACCGTGTTCTCTCCTCCCCCAACAGCGGCTGTGTTGCGAGGCTGCAGTTTTAGCTTCTCTTTCTGCCTGACAGCTGCTGTTAGAGAATCTGAAGTTTACCTTTCACTATCTTGAAGAAATTGAGACTACAGCACTCCTTTTTTATTTGCTCCTATTTTACAACCAGGGAAAGAAATACAACGAGTTTGAGTGACCTGCTCATTTCACTGTGACTGAGAGAAGTAAAAGTCGTAACAAGAGGATCTTTACAAGCGCAGGCTGTTGTTCTGTGCCTCTTAAAAAGACACTGATAATGATTCATGCCACATCTATCTGGTCACTGGAAAAATAACAGTAACTCCCAGCATCCCTTATGGATCCAGGGTAAAAAAGGCCAGAGATCTATTGTGAAATAGAGCATCCATTCACAGGAAAGCTTGAACTGTGGAGATCAAAACCTATTACTTCCATTTACTGCATGTTTTTGGATTAGTTAATAAGCCACAGAGGTTAGTTGCTGGATCTCTATTTTGCGGCATAAGAAAAACAACAAAGCATTACATAAGAGGGAGATGTTTACTTGTAGCAGTCCTGGTTAGGAAATTAAACAGAGATCTTAAGGTCAAGAGCATCAGGATAGAGTTAAGAGAAGCATCTGGACGCATGAAGTATATTTAAGTTTCTCTGATTTAAAATCTCAGGAGATTTGAAATACCACTTAGCTTTGGCTGGACTAGAACTATTTTGCAGACAAATTCCCTTAATAGTCATTTTGTGGCATTTTGCCAAAATTCACAGGCAGTGCAGAAGCCTCAGAAAATTAGCATGTGCACATATGCACACGTGTACCTGTGCAGCAAATATTTTTGCTGACCTAGCTTGACTCATTAGGTGTATTTCCAATTATTTTACACAAATGTAGTTGCCAGCTTACCCTTATCTCCTCCATTAATTGCCTTTTCATTCTTTCATTCCCTCACAGGAAGGCACATCCAAATTTGCAAATCTGGACAGTAGCGTGAAAGAAAACCAGAAAAGAACACAGAGGCGTCTTCAACTCCAGAAGGATATGGTATGTCTTGTCTCCCTTTCCTCCCCTTTCTGAACAGATAATGTGATTAACCCCATCATTAGTGAATTATATGTGAAGCAAAATCTAGAAAGGTATTTAACAAAGTGAGTGTGCAGTAGGCAGGGCACTTAAATATGGCTTTTGTCATACAAAAATATCACTGATACATCAGTGCTATTGATTATCCAATACAAAGCAAGTGAACCGAAAAGTTTAGATTGTGCATGAAGCCAAAATGCTTGTCCCTGTAAATATCTGCCTCAGGCTGTATTTCCTTTATGCTGTGGTTGATGATAAGCAGTTAAGACTATGCGTATATGGTGTGTGAGTATATATCTGTATATATAAGCAGTTACAAAATGGGATTTGTGCTATACTGTTGCAACCAGCACATGCTGTATGAGCTATGCTGAGCTGTCAAGCTGCAACAGCTATCACAGTTTTTAGGACAAGGCAACTGTCCTTTTCCTCCAGTAATGCCCCTCTGTTCACCAAGGTGCTAGGGAAAATGGTTATACAAAACATCAGCACATCCAGTGCGTTCAGGGAGCTCGTGCTGAGAACGGTCAGAGACTTCGGGATTCGGTGGACATAAGCAGGGGCTCCACAGCGTTCCCTGGTGCCGTCTCCCCTTGTTCCCTGCGAGGGGATAAATGGGCGCATGGGACTGCTGCTCCTGTCCCCCCTTGCATTTGCTTCACATCCAAAGCAGCTGTTCGGCATGGACGCTGAGCCAAGAGTTTGGCCTTAGTTTCACGTCTTACAGAAATTTAGTAAACCTGTCATATGAAAGAGTAATGACTGACTGATGAATATAAACACATAATTCATTGCTTTCAACTGTCCTGTATTCTGTCCTACAGGAAAGAACTCTATTAACTACTGTAACGCTTTAGACTGAAATACAGGGGGAAACCACACAGCTTTCAGTTAGTGAAATATGTAATGTAAATACTAGAATTCTTGTGATACAGAAAATCAGCTCTGGCCACAGCAGGAATCTCATTTACTTTTAAACAAGCTCATAAAGCTTCTGACACATTAGCATGAAAATTGCACAGAGTTTTATGGAGATTGCTTTGTAAAATGTCTCTGCTTTCCAATTTGCTGGTGAAAATAGCTTTTGTCTCAAAGTTGGCAAACAAAAAAGAACAGGGGAAGAGAAAGCTGGGATAGGGAGGCAAAACTGATGAATATGGGTTTTGTTTGTCTTTTAGTTTGACTGGAAAAAATACAAATCCTTTGGTGTATATGGCAGAAACACAAGGATTTCCTTCACAAATGTATAGACAGTCCAAAAGTTTAAAATTTGAATCCTAAATTAATTAAAACGCAGTAACTGGCTGGGGAAGATGTGCACTTCTTGAAGGAAAAAAATTGTGACTGCAATTGCATGATCTGATAACATCATTAAGTAAAAATCCGCAAGAATGAGCCAGAGAGAGAAACTGTTTACACAAGCTAGCCAGGACCATTCCCCAGGTCTTTCTGTTGTAGCAGGTATCTGTGGGACCCTTTCACTGGTGCTCATATGCTCCTTCCAAAGGCGGAGTTCCCTAGGGACCTGCTGTTAGAAATCAGTATATGGAACCAGTGTTGAAATATATAACTACTCCTTAATATCTGTGATAGCATCCTGCTCTCATTAGAATTTGATTTAAGTACTAGATTAGATACTGAGGATAATGTGATGGAACACTGATGAGAGAAACCATGTCATTTATAAGATCACTATTTTGCTGAGCAGACTACTTTTGTATCATATTTTATGCAGCAATATTGTAGCTGGCGCATTATTACTGTTTCTCAGCCAATTAATCCAACATTGCTGTGATCATTTGCAGGGAGTAATGCAGGGCACAGTACCGTATCTTGGTACCTTCCTCACTGATCTGACCATGCTTGACACAGCTCTTCAGGACTATATCGAGGTAATTTGGGGCAATTTTGGAATCTTGCACATTCTGTCTGCCTGCCCAGCATGGGGTACATGCGTTCCTCTATCTTTCACTGGGTTCTCATGCTGTTCTGACAAATGGAGGAATTTGGTTTCAATAAACGGAGGGAACATGCAGTTTTATTAGTAACAAGAATCTTGTGTGAATTTAAGAATGTAGTTTGTTTAAAAGGACATGCTCAGCATTGTATTTGGTCATTATTTTTAGTTAGAAACTTGATGAAAGTAGAAGGCTTCCCATTATTCTGTTTTATTTCTATTTGTCTGAGAACAGCATTTAGGTGTAAAGATGCTGTGAATAATTGGGAGAGTACACAGAATCACAAATTCAGCTCATCAGACAGATCACTAAAGTTCTTCTGTATTATCTCAACTCAGAAGCATTTGAGCCCTCAAATGGATAGGCTTTATTTCCCTTTTCTCTTCAGCTGAACAAGCAGGGGAAACCAGTCTAGCATAGGAAGGGAAGGAAGAGAAGGCGAGAGAGCCTGGCCATTTAACAGAGACCAAGGATGGGAAAAGAGCTTCCCCAAAGGTTAAAGAGTCTGAACAGTGCGAAGAACAATGAGGAGAACTAAGTGAATTTGAGGGATTATAGCGAAATGTGTGATTAGGGAGAAACAAGAAATATATAGGATGGGAGAATGTACAGTTTTGGGCGGAAATGGGTTCTGTATTAGATCAGCAGGTACAAACCTGGACATCTGAAGTTAGGCACTTAAATCTGTATTTAAGCAGTTAAATAAAAAATGACTAGATTTTCAGACATCTTAAACCACCTTCTGTTCATACTGAAGCTGTTGTGAATTGTAGGTACTCGATACCTTTGAAAATTGGCCCCATTAATGCAGATGCTTCAGGAGCCATGCTTCAGGCACTCAAGCTCAATTATGCTGGTGCTGATGTTTATGATGAGAAAGTGCAAAACCACTTCTGTCTGGGCTGGTAACAGTTGCTGGTACTTCTGTGAAACTGCACTGAAGTGAGCATGCCTAAGGTTGATACATATCCATTTTCTTTTTTGCAGTTTCCCATTTGTCTGTGCTGTTGGTTCAGTTGGTGTTTATAAAACTCAGAGGGAACACTGCTGGAGGCACAGTGTAGGCAAAAGCCTAATTGGTTTCTTGCATGAAAAATTGTGCTAGCATTCTTCAAACTTGATCTCTGCGCACCTTTTAGGAACATTCCTGTATTGGGCTTTTCTTCTTGGGCAGATTGCTATTTAGGCCATGAGGACAGATATTCTTTGGAGACTTGTATAGGAGCACTATGGTTTTTACCAGATCTGAAAACAGATATTTTTAGAAGGTCCTTGCTCAAGGCAGGACTGTGCTTTACGTTAGCATTGCTAGTTCATCATCCTGTTTGTGATTAAATCCAACTAAACATGTGGTCTTCTACTCTGATCCTTTTTCTTTGCTTTCAACAGGGTGGCCTGATAAATTTTGAGAAGAGGCGAAGGGTAAGTTGAATGTTCTGCGATGTTTAATTTACTGAGACTTCTAGAGAGGTTGGAGAGGTTTTTGACTTTCCCCAGGCATTACAACAGCTGCTAATTTTAATGCAAGTTATTTGTACACGAGGAAAGAAGAACAGACCTCTGAAAGGCTGTGAGCCCATGCTGAACTGCAAAGCGTGGCACAGGAAGAGCGCCGCGTTTTCAGCTGGGTACAATAGGGGAAGAGGAACCGCAGGCCACTTAGTTCCATGAAATGTACATCTGCGGCACATACGCGTCATCTCCTCGATTGGATGTTCATGGGAGAGTTACACGTCTATGTCCTGTGGGTCAAGGGTGGATCAGACCTGGGGGCATGTGAACTTTGCTTTTCAGAAAATACAGTTTGTGAGCTGCTTCCTTCTGCTGCAATAAACTGCTGTGTAGATAAAAGGCTGCAGAGAAGAGGGAGCTAGGTACCTGCGACTGAGAAATAAATGCTGTGAATCTTTCCTTTGAGCCTGATCCTTGTTGGTTAAAGAGAGAAGTAATGCTATGCAGGAGGCAAAGTACTAAGGTCACATCTGTCTGAAGAAAATCATGCCAAATCTCTGTTGTGGAGTCTCAAAGCAGACTTTGATTTGGTTGTGACGGAGCCATTTCCTTCCTTTAACTGATTCCCAGTTCTATAAACCACTTCTTGAACTTGCCTTTTATTTACAGCTGCATGGCTCAGGGTATTAATAATGAGAAACACAAGCTTCTCCTCCTTGGTCATCAGTCCAGCTTCATACAAAGCAGCAGCAAAGCTGCCCTCTGAACCGTGCTGAGTACTCAGATCAGTTCCTGCATCCTGATTCTATAAACTCTTCTAACACTAGGGGGTTTAAAAAATTATTTTGGCAAAGTGTGTACATAAGTGGAGTTATATAAGAGTAGCACATTCCATTCACTCAAACCAAGGGTATCATTTTATCCTCATTTTGTGCAAGTGTGAGGGCACAAAGTACAGTAGAGAATCAGACTCTGCTTTCAGCACAGGCAGCCCTAATTATTCCTCATTCGCTGTCTGAGAACCACCTAAGTACAGAGCATGAGAGTGCAGAGTACAGAGCATTGCTCAGAGCTGGTCTGTCCCGCTCAGGGATGAGGCGAGCGGGTAGGACAATCTGAAGAACTCGTGACCCTTTGCCACCCTTGTTCCTAGAGGATTTCAACCTGCAATGCTGCCGTTCAGTCATTTTGCACTGGCATCGCTCTTTGATTAGAACCTGGGGAAAGCTCTGTGGTGTGGTACAGTTCCTGGTGCTCAAAGATGTTTATCTTCTAATTTGTGTATCTTTGATAAAATGTGCACGTTTCAATGCACATTAAGGATTGTCCAAAAAAGGACAGATTTTGTTGTTTGAAAAACTGCTTTGTGGCTCTTGAAACAGCCCGTTACTCAGTTGAAACTGAACCTAAGGTCCCACTAAGTTTGTCTGGCTCTGTCGTTGAATGTGTTTAGTACATGAATGAGTCTCTGTTAGACTTCATCTTGTTTTCTAATTAAAATTCCTATTTGATTATTTATTTTCTTAGGAATTTGAAGTAATTGCCCAAATTAAGCTCTTGCAATCTGCATGTAACAGCTATTGCATGACACCAGACCAAAAATTCATCCAGTGGTTCAGGAGACAGCAGCTTTTAACTGAGGAGGAGAGGTAAGGCTATCGATCCAGTTGGTGAAGCAGACTTTTCTCATCCCGCACCCATCTGAATGAGCTCTGTGAGCTTTAGATAACTTCTTACAGGAACTTACATATACTGCTGGTCAAGGAGAATGAAAATACATATGCCTTCTACTAAACAGCTGTAAAAAAAACTGTTTAACACTTAGCAAGATTTAGTTTTGAGACTGGAAAAGAGGTTTCTGACTGAAATATGATAGTCTGCTGTGTCTCGCCTGTCCGTGCACCCGGCCACGCGTGCTCAGAAGACAACCCCAAGGCACATCAAGATGCAGTCACTGAGCGATTGGCTGGCGGATGCTGCCAGCAGCATAGCCAAAGCAACGCAGAGCTCACTGAGTGCTGACCAGATAAATACATCCCTGGCGTTTGCGGTGGGTTTTTGCAGCCCTTGCTGAGTTCTACGCTGCTGCACACACTGCTAGCCCAACCCAAAACAACTTGTTTAAGGCACGTTTTAGTATCTACTAGATACTGGACAGTTTTAGTCTTTAAAATTATTTTAAAGGAACGAAATGTCCCCTTCACCTTGGTGAAATGTGGACAGTTCCTCTTCATACAGTTACAATCTTCTATTGAAGTGGGAATAACTGAAGATTTCTCTGTCTCTCTGGAATATTGTGACTTAGAGATATCTAGCTAAGAGCGTTGTCTTTAAAATTTATGCCAGTTGTTTCTGTTATGCAGTTACAGCCTTTCATGCGAGATTGAAGCAGCTGCTGACACTAGCACCACATCACCGAAACCTCGGAAAAGCATGGTGAAGAGGCTCAGCCTGTGAGTACGACAGAGGGGCTGGTGGCATTTGGTGTGTTAATATGAGCCTGAATAAATCAAACAAGAAATACTCATTTCACCAGCTGAGAAACTTGGCTGGGAATCCAGACCATTGTATTACTTTAAAGAGACACTGTCAGCTAGAAGTTCATACTTCTGTCTGAAACGGCCCCTTTCTATTGTTATAAGTAATCATGAAGATTACTAATGATGAAAGAGATTAGAAACAACAAGCCTTCTTAAGGTGTCGGAAAAAGGAACAATTTTAGTGCTGAATTATAAATTCAGTATGGTATTGTGTAATAACTTTCCTGAATGCAAAACAGAGTCAATGAAGATAAAGTCTGGCCTATTATTAGTCTAATTTACTATACACACGCAAAAATTTCTTGCAGGATTTTAATATGAAAAGGCTAGTAAAATGGCATCAGGTAATAGAAATAATCTTCCTAACAGCCTTCAAGTTAGAGAAGTAAAATAATCATAGGTCATGGTCTAATTTAGTCTAATACCTTAAAGATTCAGTCAGGAGGTGGATGAAGAACAATGGCATGTAGCTAAGGAGACAAGGGAAACAATAGACTAGCAGGAATCCAGGGAAAGCAGCAGGGAACGAAAGCAGAGATCAAGGGGCCAAAGTAAAAGTATCTTAAAGGTGAGGAATTTGAACCTGATGTGAGAAGGTAGGAGGTAGGAAGGGACTCTCAAATACCAGTGGCGTGATCAAGACGAGGGGAAAATTAGTGAATTTAATAGCACTGTCAGCTCTTAACTGTTCTTTCCTGCTTGGTTCTTTCACCTAGTTTCTTCAGAACAGCTGGTAGACATTCATTTCACATCAGCAGTATTTCAGGTTAGGGTCTAAGAAGGGACTTTTCAGTCAAGGGATCTGAGATCTGATATGCAAAAAATCAGGGTAGCTGTTTGGAAAGTGTTTTGATTAGTCCGTCTGAGTTGGTTGTGAAAAGTTAGAAGGACCTGCACTTTGAAGATGAAGGTGTCTGAACTCAGTTGCCTCTCCTTTGCATCTCCTTGCTCGTGCCTAAGCCGTGCGTAAGGATCGTCACTGCTGAGCACTGGCTTTATTCTCTCCTTTCTGACTACCTTTCAGCGCTGTGGTATTGTAATTTACCATAGCATCATCTTTGTTTGCACTGTGCTGTATTTGTCTAAAGAATTGTTTTATGCACACTCTGAATACATGTTGCAAATTAATAGTGTAGAAGAGACTGTCATAATTCTTCCTGGAAACGGTGAGTGACACCTCTCTCAAGTTGTTTTAAATCATTAACTGGATACTGACATAACATCTAATTCACCTTGTTTCTCTACCTTATGTATTATACAAGTTTGTTTCCTTTGACACTCCTTTAAATTTACTTGACCTGCATTAAAAATGAGTCTCGGAGAGAGAGCGAGAGCGCGCCTATAATTTACGCTTTCTTGTGATCTCCTCATTGCGTACATGCACATTTAAACTCTTAGAGAAAAACTGGTATCTGGGGCAACTTTACTGAGTGAAAGAATTTGCAGCAGGGGTGAGTTTGCTACCAGGCCTTTGCCCGGTAGATGGTCATGCATTACCTTTCATGCACTATTCCACTTACTCTTGGTGATTGAGATGCCGTTTCGGTGGGACCAGGACGTGACAGCAGTGTGTAGGAGTGCATAAGGTGGAGCCAGCTGCCAAGCCTCTAACTTGCACCTCTTCCCTTGGTTTGTAAACACATCAAGTCAATCATTCCCTGGCAAGCAAGTCTAAGAGAATTTAAAAGACGGAAAGGGAGTCTAGTATATACCACTTATGTATTAGCTCTGATTTTGGCCTTGCAGCTGGTATGTATACTAGGTCAAGAAGGTATTGTATTTGTTAGTGTTTGTTAGTGTTTAACAAATTCTCTTGACAAATCATATAAACACTATAGAGGAAATGAAAACAATAGGCCACTCAAGATAGGAAAACAAAGCAGAAAAAAAAGTAAGATTTTTGAACCAAGTGACAGCTTTGCTCAACCCAGCACTATTCTGCTTTCACTTACTGGCTGTTATGGTTTGTTTTCTATACTAGACTGTTCCTCGGATCAGAGGTGATCACCAATAGCACACCCACCAAAGAGCAACCCAAATCTACTCCAGGTGGGAGCTCTGGTGAAAGCATGGACTCTGTCAGTGTTTCGTCGTGCGAGTCTAATCATTCTGAATCTGAAGAAGTCTGCATCACTCCCATAGACACTCCTGATGAGCCTCAGAAAAAGGTACAGTCGGGGACTCGTTGCCAGCACAAACACCCTATGAGAGACTGTCGATACTTGCAGGCAGGATCTAGATGTTTGCTCAAGCCCATTGTTAGTCTTGACTGGAGCATTGCTTTTAGTGGAATGGAGAGTCTCTAAAAATAAATGTACAAAAATGGAAGCAATCCAGTTAGGCTTTCTTTCTGCATGATCCCTTTTGTGTTGCCAAGATACAAGGCAGATTAGTTTTCCTTCCCTGAAACCAGATTTTCTTGTGGTATCTGCCAGGGTTTTTGGTTTCAGATGAGGCTCTGTATGAGCATAAGGCTCATTTTTCTTTCAGTCCCTGATCATCCTTTTTTGAGAGGGATGGGGCAGACTAATGGCACTTTCCCCTTAGAGACTGTGGGAAGTGGGGTGAGCAGTCTGAGCAGCTCGCCTGCAGATATTGGTGCTTCTCCCCAGCACACGGTAGTGACATGGACAAGAGGATTTATATGCTCCTGTAAACAAAAACAAATGAAATGGGAGAAGAGTCATTTGAAGATGTGAAAGATCAAAAGCTAGTCATTTCCTCTTAGAATATCTCAGGTTCCATGAGTTAATTTGCTGTTAGCAGTCTGCTGCCATGTTCATCATGCTGAATCACTGGAAGCAGCTGTAGCTGGAAAAAGGAAGCCTTGCTTCAGCAACCATATGCTCGCTAAGGACAGCCCAGCTGCATTAAGCTGTGACTTCACTCCAGCAAAGGTCTTTTTTCTAGGCATGAAAGCTGGTGTATATTGGTGACACCACTGTGAACTCCTGGGGAAGGCAGCGCAGCTGTAGTTGACCACATGATAGGTAGGTAGGTAGGTGAGTGCTTGCCAGCCTCACAGGTATGACCTCGCTGTAGCTCCCTCATGCGTAGATGAGTGTCTTGCCTTGACTCAGGTGTTCAGGCTTAATCCCACTGGGGAAAGCTAGTGTGTGGTACGAAGGCAGCTGCCACGCCTCCTTGGTCACCACCAGCTTTCTGTGGGCACTCTTAGCATGCGCAGCAAGGGTCCTGCACAAAGACACTTTTAACAGCATGCCAGTAAATCCTGTTTTTGGCTATGAAGGCAAAGCCTGCACACTGGCAGCTGGGATGTCTCGCAGCAAAATGAGCATAAAGATAAAGCTGTGGGTGTTCATGCCGACAGTGGAAGTGCCAGGCATGTTCTGTGACCTTCGGGAGACAAGCTAGTAAGACAGGAGACCAGCAGAAGGGATCTGATAGGGGGATCCACAGGGAGGTCTTTTGTATAGGCAGACTCTTCCCTTTTGACAAAAGTTGTATTAATTGTGCTGTGAAGAGCTTTTTAGGGATGTTTTGCTGAAGAGTGATATATTGGGGTTTAGCTTATGGGTATTTTAAATTAAGTTGCACTAAATGTTCTTAAGCCCAGATGAAGTGTGTGGTCCCAGATGCTGGCACCTATGTAACTGCATTGTTTAAATTGTTTAGGTAGAACAGTTGTTACAGTGCTTTGAGCGAGCAAGTTGGAGAGGGACACTCTCCCAGCAGTTTTTGAACGGGCAGATGAAGAGAAAGACAAGACCCTGAGCAGTAGGGGAAGGGAAGGAGGCAGTTTCCAGTGAGGGGAAAGAACATTCAAGGAGATGTGGGAGACAGGGAGGCACGTGTGTGTTTTTTCACATCTGTTACAAGTCCAGCACCCTGTGTAAAGGCTCCAACTTGACGCAGGCCAGGAGGGGCCTGCTGGGCGCTCTGCTTTCTTTCCAAAATAGTCTCAGTCCTCAGCTGGAAGCCCACAACTTCATTTTGTTCGTTGTATCTGCTGCCACCTCCTGGCCTGTTCTTTTTAAGAGTGGCAGGAGATGGGCAAGAGCAAGCAGCACAGTGTCTAGCACAGAGAATTGAAAGTAAGTTTTCATTAAGATGATGAAATTACCAAGTCAAGTTCACTTTTTGCAGAGGCAAAGAACACCACTGCCAGCCCCCTGGACAAAGTACAGATAACTGAGGTTTTATATGTGCCTTATGCTTCCTCAGGTTCCTCCTCCAGAAAGACCAAAAAAAACAGTGTCAAGTTTATGACTGCTTTTTTTTTTTTTTTCTTTCTGTTATGTAGCTCTCTGAATCCTCCTCCTCCTGTTCATCCATCCATTCCATGGACACGTCTTCCTCAGGGGTGTCATCCTTAACCAACGTAATCTCATCCCCTCCCTTCTTGTCCTCCAATCCCAAGATCCACAAGCGCTCTATCTCCGTGACATCCATTACCTCAACAGTACTGCCTCCTGTTTACAACCAGCAGAATGAAGATACGTGCATCATTCGAATCAGCGTAGAAGACAACAACGGCAATATGTACAAGAGCATCATGGTAAGTGGCGTGGAACAGCAAAACACTCTTATCATTGGTGATATGTTTTCATTCGGGGTGACTGCTAAAACCCAAGGTCTCAGCCTTGGCGTAAGAGTAGCTTAGATTTGGAATAACTACAGATAGGTTGTGCCCTTGATTCTTTCATGCAACTTGCATTGACAATCTAGTATTTACAGTATGTTCCAACTTCTGAAATACCCCCTGGTATTTCAGCTACACGCTGTTCATCACTCATCCTGAATTGCTGGGCAATGCAGCTGGAAGCATGTTGCGTTCTGCAGGCTTTGCCAAACACCTGGAGGGCCCAGGACACAACCACTGTTTGTTCTTTGTAGATTTTTTATTTATGTTTATTCACACTGGTTAGCTGTGAGACAGTTTTAAAAGATGACTTCAGGAGTTTATGACACTGACCTGTTTTTATTTTAATATTTGCCTCAGACCTTACACATTAGAATACATGTGAAATTACTGTTTTTGGGGAAACAAAATCATTTTCTGTTTTAAAGACTGTTTGCAAAATGATTTTAGTTTTGAAAATACTGATTTATTAAGCCAATTAATTAAAACTGTCTTGAAAGTGAAAATGACAAGTACACCCTTAAAATTCAAAATATGTGGAGCGTGATATGAATGACAAGTATGAAAATAGCAGAGTATCTTTGTGAATGTTTCTAGTCTTGAAACTGAAGTTTGTATTTTATCAAAACTTCTAAATGAAACATTCTCATCAAGTCAAGTATTTGCTGCTCCCATCCCTCTGCTCTAGGGCTGGTTGCTTCTTCTCCAGTTTGGAATTTAAGTGTTAGTTTTGCCCCAAGATGCTGCACGAGGTTCTGCCTGGAGAAGCCTTCCCCAGGAGTTAGGCCCTGCAAACAAGGAGCGGTACCCCAGGAGGCCGGCGAGCTCTTTAATTACGCAGCTTCTCTCGGTGGTGAAGGTTGCCATTCGTTAGCAGCGGACTCTGCCGCCTGCTTTGTGGAGTCCTCCGTGCTCCCACTGCTCCGAGATCAGCATCAGGGTTTGAGCTCTGTTTAATGGGAGAGGGTCCAGCGGCACAGCCGCTGCTGTGCTGCCGCCCACAGCGCAGCCCTTTGGGGCCCAGGCTGCTCAGCGTGCTCCCGCTAACGCTCTCGTTCCCGCCCGTTGCGAAGGGGAGGCAGTGCTGGGTCTAGCTGCTGAGAGCTGGCTGAAAGGCTGCAGCTTGTAGGTAGGAAATAAACCGACTCTCAGGTTTTACCCTTGACGCCGGTTCCAGCGAGGGATTTGGAGAGTGCTGGGTCGATAGCCCAGGGCACGCAGGGCTGTGTGGGCAGCGCTCGTGCTGGAGGGCAGGGGACAAACAAACATGGGTAGGTCTTAGCACATTCAGTAATTTTATGATTTTAAAGGAACTGACCCCCCCCCCAGTTGCAAAGAGCAGTTCCCTCAGGATCTGATAAATTCTGCCACCGGTGAGACAGATCTTCCTTTTGATTTCATTAGGCTCTGGAGAGATCTCTGTGTCTGCTCCAGACGGGCAGCACTTCCGTGGCAGACAGTAAACTAGGTTCCAAGGCCAGAAGTCTTTGCAAGATGTCAAAGACAGTATTCAGCACGTGAGACTCCAGATTAATTGATGTCAGCAAACAACAGATGGGGCAGTTATTTATGTGGAAGCTTATGGCTAGTGAGAGCAACATCTCATCTCTCAGAAGTGTTTGCTCAGAGGAGTAGACACTGTGTGATTTACTGCTGTCTCTGGTAGTAGAGTCTCTGTCGTCTTGAATTAAAAAACAGCAAATGTTACAAATACCATGATTTAGTATCTAGCAGTATCTATTATTTCATTACTGACCCAGCGTAATTTCTCAGTTTTCTGAAATCTTTTCCAAGACCCAGCGGTGAACTGAAAGTAGACCTTTACCAGTTATTAAATCATAATTATTATATAACGTGAATAAGCAGAATCTCTCATTGCACATTTGTCTTTTCAGCTAACTAGCCAAGACAAAACTCCTGCTGTCATCCAGAGAGCTATGTCAAAGCACAACCTTGAATCTGACGCTGCTGAGAATTATGAGCTTGTACAGGTCATCTCTGAGGACAAAGGTAAGGATGCAGAGCTTTTCTGCTGCTTAAAAACTTCTGCTAGAGTTTGAAGGAAGGAGTAAAATATGAAGCAACTTTAGAACTGCCACAGGTCTTGTTATTGTATGTGCTAGTGAGAATAAACCGCTGACTTACCGTGGCCTGTCAGCATATTGCTTCATAGGAGTACAGTTCACACGTGGGTTTTCAGGTAGACCTCCATAGGTACACTGCGACTGTAGAGCTGTCTTCTGAAGAGCAGCTGCTTGATTTCCCTGAAAAGTAGTTTATGAAAGGGGTCTAGTGCCCACCCAAAGATTACAGCAGGCCCCCAATTCTTCAGCTGTGCAAAAGCAGAGCTTTCAGCACGTGTAACAGCCTTGTCTTGGAGTGGCTTTCTGAGCCTATGCCAGGCTGGGCTTGGGCTGGGTTTGGTCTCCGTCTCTTGGCCTCCACAACCCTTGCTTTTGTGGAACAACTTCCCATGGTTGCCAGCTGCTGCAGCTGTAGCATTAGAGGCACAACAGAAAAAGGAAAAGGGCCAGCACAGTGCTACGCAACACAGATGTCTCTGTGTTCTTACTGAAGTTTAACAACCTTGCAACAAGCGCGGCGGTGTGTTGAAGAATCTGGTCAGTAAGTGACGCTGTGGCATTAATGAAGCTGTTGGGAACTTACTGCTGCCTTGAAGGACATGATCCTGGGCTGGTTTGGCACAGAAGCTGCTCTCTTGTCCTGGATAAACGCACAGCAAAGCCGAAGCCTGGCTACGCAGCCAACTGTGACAAGGGCAAGACTTTGCTTTTTAGTGCTTATCTTTGTAACCTGTACAGTGATCCTTTAGGTCTAACAGCGTTTCTTTTCACTAAGGAAGGGATAAGAAACCACTGTATATAATCCGTGACAAACATCAAACTGGCCTAGTGGGAGCCCTGCCTGGCTGTTTATTCTCAGTCTGTTCATCAGTTTCCTGTTTTTTTTCCTTGCTTTAATTCTGCTATACACAATCCTGTAAACTCTTACTGTTAACTCTTCTTCTGTTCCCTCTTTGCAGAGCTGGTGATCCCAGACAGCGCTAATGTGTTCTACGCCATGAACAGCCAGGTGAACTTCGATTTCATCCTGCGGAAAAAAGCTTCGGTTGATGGGCAGGTGAAAATGAGGAGCCGATCGAGTTTGACACTCCCCAGAACTGCCAAAAGGGGGTGCTGGAGTAACAGGCACAGCAAAATTACACTTTGAAGGGGAGAAGTCCACATACAGGTGAACTGGTTGAGAAAAGTATCTTTGCTACCATCCAGTATTACAGAGTCACAGCGGATGAATGTGTCAGTATTTGACTTTGAAAATATTTGAGACTGAAATGCAAAACAAGCATTTGCTAGACCTACAGCCAGAGGTGTCTCTCTCCTCCTCTGCATCTGGAGATAGACAGACAGACATGGATTTATGGGACAGCCTGGACTAGGAATTTTTTCTTTTGCACATTAGCCTAGGAAGGTTAGGGCCCCATTTACAGGGGAAAACGGGACTGGTTGTCTTAAGAACACCACATTTTCCTTTGTGCCAGTATTACACAGAACATCTAAATTTATTTTTATAAAACTGGAGAAGAAAAGTCACAATAAAATTCTGCCTGAACCAAGGAGGAGGTCGCAGCCAGCCTCCAGCTGACTGAGAGCACTGGGCTGCAGAAGGTGTGGGTGAGCTGAGAGCTACTAACAGTTGCTGCCTCCAGGAGGCATTTGCATTCATGAAAAGGCAGGGTGGGTATGTATGTCCCCAAAACACTCTCTCTGGAGACAAAAGAAGAAACTACAGTTGTGTGTATTGCTTTCACACAGCTGGCAATTTTTTTTTTTTTGCACTTGTTCAAAGCCAGAAAAATGCATATTTTGGATTTTTTTTCCAAAGAACATTAAAAGAATGGACTGCACTTGCTTTTGGATGAATGTCATGATTTGTTAATGAACAAGGCAAACTCAAACACTACTTATCTGGATTTTGTTCTTGTCTTAATGCCACTACATTGTGGTTTTCCTTACGCTTTGCTAACCTATTGAACAGAAGTCGATGCCTTTTGCATGTACTCCAAAATGACTGATGTACCTCTTTGTAATGTGCAATCACTCTTCAGGAGCAAAACTTTTGCCTGCATTAATATACATTTTCATTCCATGAGAAGCAACTACATCACCTTTTGTTTTAAAAGTGGGTATTGAGAGGAGACAGCCAGGTTTACTGTATTGCCCAAAACAACCAGAGATTTTTATATACTTGTAGCATTATTATGCATAACTTCCAACCACCTCCCTTGCTCTTTATATACATCTATTAAATGAATTTCCAGACATGGTACATCCTTTCACCTGGAATAAAGAATTTAATCATATGTTCTCTATGAAACTTTAAATAACATATTTCTATGTCTCTTGCCAGAATACAGGCTTCCTTGAAAGGACACAGGGGTTTTATTTTAAAAAGCCATAAATGAGACAATGGATTGTAAACAACCCTTACTGAACAGACTGTCTTTGGGATACATTAGTATTAGTTAAAATAAACTTAAATACTGAATTTTATCCATGTCTGGGACTTTTTTTTTTTAAATCAGGTCTATAGCAGTAAATTTCAAAGCTGGGCTCAGATTATGTTAACAGTCAGTGATAAACTCATGATGCAAAAACAATGTTGGGTCATATGATGTTTTACATTATTATTTAAAGATTTATCATCGCCATTTACAAATAGCACCATGCATACTATACTCTGAATGTTTAAAAACACAAAGTGGACTTTTGGTGAGAGGGTAAAGATGTTGAGTTTATAACTGAGCCTTAAAATCTGCCCTTAGTTAGGACAAGATTACAGTAGAAGTTCAGTTCTCTTTGTATTTCAGTGAAAGCATGCATTGATGTCTATACAGTCATTTGTAAAGTACAGATATGCAACCTGTCAGCGTGCAATACTGTATTAACCCAAAAGGAAGACAATCTTGATTTTTTAAGATGACCCACCCTCAGAAAAGGTTATATACAAAAAGGTTTTCTTATTGCTTACCTGTAATCATTATAAAATCAATCAGTATAATACAAACTTTTTCACAAACGTTTGCCTGAAGTTAGTCTATTTTCTTCTCTTAGGCCTTATTACTACTACCTTTTGGTTTTTACACCTCATACCTCTTCATTTTGAGCTCTGTTACGCTTTTCAAATTCAGCACTTTTAGTGTCTTCCAGCTCCCATAACTCACATTCACAGAACCTGAAATACAGCATTTCTTAAACCCTTCAGCTACACCGTACTCTTCCTTCAGCATTGTTTAACCCTTCAGCATCACATACAGTAGCAATTTTACACTGGTTGTTAATAGTGCCAACATTACCGTAATGCATGTCTTCATTTGTCAAAGTTTTTAGGCTGACAGATTCTGTGTCTGTTTCTTCAGCAGCGTAGCTCGAAGGCCTGTCAAAGTAAACTGGTGTCTCATCTACTTTACCCATCTAGTGGCAGCAGGTAATCATGCTCCTTGGGCAGTCCAGTCACACGCTGCTGGAATGCGGTGAGCTCACTGGTGAGGGCTGAAGGTAAATGCTGGCAGAGCAAAAAACCATCCCATTGCAGCATTCATACCCACCAACCTGTTACTTACTTGCTGTGCAATATTTTGTGCTATTTCTTAATTGAGTTCCTGTGTAACTGGGTAACTTGGATTATGTACAAATTCTACAACTCGTTGTTCTTCGTGAAAGCAGTCTCCTTTGGGTCACTAAATGATTTCTTCAGTGAGTTAACACACAAAAGCTTCCGTTTTGAGTGTTTCCATCTACACCCCTTTGCCTCCATCATGTTATGGTTCCTCCTGGCCTCCCAACTGCTAAGCTTTTTTTCCTGCACAAAGTACCAAAAGTTTGAAGTTTGCATGATAGCTGCTCCTTACCTGTTTGGTACATTCTCTTTTCCACTTGCCCCTTGTCTCCCCCTCCCCTGCCATGCAGAGGACCTGCCATTTCACAATTCACTTGAACATCTGGGGAGAATAAAACTGCCAGAAGTCACACTGGGATTGTCTGAACTACCGCAGGAGTTTCCTTTGTCACTAAGGGGCCTCACATGTTACAAGAGGACTCTGAATTAGACAAAACCTCTCCCCTCCACCTCCCTTTTGTTAGTTAAAAAGTACTTACTTAGGGAAGAAAAAAAAGCTCTTTAGGATAAATACAATATGTTTGTGAGATATGAATTCATATTGCCATATTTATTTATACTAAATAGCATTTCTCCTTTCTTAAAAGCAAAGTCATTTGATGATTATAAACAAACAGTCTTATTGCAGTTAGTTAATCATTTTTAGGGACTGTCTTCATGACATTTCTTGTGAAAAAGATTTTTTTTCTTCAACTATCTTGCTGCTTATTCTGTGTCAAACTTGCTTCTAGATTCCATAAATCTGTCCCCAGACTCGCCATGATTGGCACTGACTGGTGTGTTTTCATCCACCGGGGCCTGGGATACACAGGAGCACCCTGGAGCTTAGCACAGATGGGCTACGGCAAAGCAAAAAAAAAAAAAACAACAAAAAAACCCACCACCACCACCACCAAAAAAACCCCCAAAGCACTCCTTGGTTCATTAAGCTGTCTGGCAAATTCTTACAATTAATTACCTGCTAACAAACTCACTTTCAAGCTGCATGTCTCTGTGGGTTTTTTGCCCCCCCCCGACATGTAGGTGGTGTGAACCACCCACATGTGCGCATGCTGCCTCAGCCCCTGCTCTCACCAAGACAGCTGCCCCCTCCCCAGGCCCAGGGACCCCCATTTTTTGGGGAGCTGTGGACATGGTGCAGGACCCCAGGGCTACCCCGGTGCTGTAAAAACTGGGCGTACGGGCAGGTCTGGGCTGCTCCTTTCTCACCCTGCAGCTTCGCATCAGACCATCTCTGACTACCAAACCAAATGAACCAAACAAAAACACCAAAAGCAGCAAACGTGCCCCCCCCCCCCCAATCCCTCACAGTCCCCTTTTCCAGCTGCATGCACACCCTTCAAGGCACCTCCACGTTTGGGCTGCAGGTGCTAATCCCGCAAGCCATCTGGTAGGGCCACCCTTGCTCGCCGGCGCTGCCCCTACTGAGGCAGGGTGGCCAAGCACAGGGCCAGCACCTGCCTCCTCCGCGCGGTACAAACAAACACCCCGCAGGCAGCAGCACCTGCACTCATGGGGCGAACGAACAGCGGTCTCAGCAAGGGTCCGAAGGCCAGGTCAAGCTGGAGTCCCTTCCTGCACTCTGTTCCGAAGCCCATCATCATCAGCTGAGTCAAGAAAAATAAGTACATGGAAAGCGGAAAAATATCAGAAGTTTTCTAACTAACTGGCATCTACTTTTCCAAAACATAATTAATTCAGAGTAGGGCAAAGCCTGAGAAACATCTGCCAAAGAACTGAAAACAGAGAAGGGGAAAAAAAACAGCATTTGTCATGGCAGGTAGAACCACTGGCCATCTACCAACTCTTTCATATATAAACAGATAGATAGAATACTGCATGTGTGTGTATCTATCTATCTGCATATATGTGTGTGTGTGTGTGTGTGTGTATACATACATATAGATAAAATAGAAATCAGCTAGATCTAATTATTGAGACCCTGTCTGCTCTGAAATGGAGGCATTCATTTATTTATTAAATTTTTATCCTTATTTTCCTCCGCCCCAAAACTGCGATCAAACTCTTTGCACCCTTCACTTCCAAAGTCAATTATAAAAAGAAAGAAACAAACAAAAAAAACAGAACAGTTTTCATGAACTGCTACTGCTCTACTTACTTAAGGAAGTCAAAGAGAAATTAAAAATAAGCCTCCCTGAGCATGCAAACCAGCCCAGCTGACACAGCATAATTTTCAGACAGCAACATGTTAGCCAGCTCAGTGCCGTGAGACACGGACTGGCTCACACACCCGTACAACAACTTTACCTGCTGGTCAGCGCCAGCCTCATCCAGGCTTATGCTCCGTCTCTTGGCAGGTCTGCTGGGTTTGCTGTGAAGCAGAGGTAGCCCAGTTGCTCCAGTGTGAAGGGCTGGACAGGTGATGCAGAGAGTTTTTTTTCTTTTTAACATTTGAATGAGTTACAGTAAGGTGAGGGGGGGGAAAAAAAAAAAAAAAAAAAGAGGGGACCCCAAACACCTTTTTTTTTAATCCACAACTTATTTCCTGCATGGCCGACACAGTGATGGCTTTATTAACAGCCCGATCACACAGACCTTACTCAGACAAACTCCCCCTCATTAAGAGCTAGAGGATCAAGCCCCAGCTGCCTCCTCCCGGGGAGGGGCAGCCGCGAGGCTCTGCCCTCAACCACATCCTCGAGCCGGGCAGACCCCCAGCACAGCCAGAGCGCGAGCAGGTTCGGAAGTGGGGTGCCACGCTCACCGCCAACATGTCAGTCCCCGCTCTCTCTAGCCCCCACCGCTAAATGGAGAGCACCACGTGGCGATTTTAGCCAAGGAGATGTTTGTGCAAGAACTGCTTCAATGAGATCATGAAGCCAGAGGAGGAAGGGGGAGCAGAAAAAACACAGCTCAGGCTGACAGAGGTAAACCACTCCATGTTAGGGGAAGAGGAGCCTCTCTCCTGGACACAGACGTGGAGTTACCACAAAACAAAAAGTGCATGAGGGTGGAAGTGATAAGCAATGGACAGGCATACCTCGGAGATACTGCGGGTTCGGTTCCAGACCACTGCAATAAAGTGAATATCGCAATAAAGTGAGTCACATGAATTTTTTGGTTTCTCAGTGCATATAAATTATGTTTACACTATACTGTAGTCTATTAAGTGTGCAATAGCATTATGTCTAAAAAAAATGTAAATACCTTAATTAAAAAATACTTTACTGCTAAAAAATGCTAACCATCATCTGAGCCTTCAGCGAGTCGTAATCTTTTTGCTGATGGAGAGTCTTGCCTCGATGTTGATGGCTGCTGACTGATCAGGGTGGTGGTTGCTGAAGGTTGGGGTGGCTGTGGCAATTTCTTAAAATAAGACAGCAGTGAAGTTTGCTGCATCGACTGACTCTTCCTTTCACGAAGGATTTCTCTGTAGCATGTGATGCTGTTTAATAGCATTTTACCCACAATAGATCTTCTTTCCAAAGTGGAGTCAATCCTCCCAAACACTGCTGCTGCTTTACCAACTAAGTTTATGTCATATTCTAAATGCTTTGTTGTCATTTCAACAATGTTCACAGCATCTTCACCAGGAGTGGAGTCCATCTCAAGAAACCACTTTCTTTGCTCACCCATAAGAAGCACCTCCTCATCCGTTAAAGTTGTATCATGAGATTGCAGCAAGTCAGTCGCATCTTCAGGCTCCACTTCTAAGTCTAGTTCTCTTGCTGTCAGCCTGTCCTTTGAAGCTTTGAAGCCAGGCATTGACTTCTCCTCTAGCTATGAAAGTCCTAGATGGCATCTTCTTCCAATAGAAGGCTGTTTCATCTACATTGACAATCTGTTGTTGAGTGTAGCCACCTTCATCAGTGATTTTAGCTAGATCTTTTGGATAACTTGCTGCAGCTTCTACCTCAGCACTTGCTGCTTCACCTTGCGCTTTTATGTTATGGAGACGGCTTCTTTCCTTAAACCTCATGAACCAACCTCTGCTAGCTTCAAGCTTTTTTTCTGCAGCTTCCTCACCTTTCTCAGCCTTCACAGAATTGAAGAGAGTTAGGGCCTTGCTCTGGATTAGGCTTTGTCTTAAGGGACTGTTGTGGCTGGTTTGAGCTTCTATCCAGACCACGAAAACTTTCTGCACATCAGCAACAAGGCTGTTCCACTTTCTTCTCATTCGTGTGTTCACTGGAGTAGCACTTTGAATTTCCTTCAAGACCTTTTCTTTTGCCTTCACAGCTTGGCTAACTGCTTGGCGCAAGAGGCCAAGCTTTCGGCCTCTCTCGGCTTTCGACATGCCTTCCTCACTAAGCTTCGTCATTTCTAGCTTGTGATTTAAAGTGAGTGACGTGCGAATCTTCCTTTCACTTGAACACTGAGAGGCCATTGTAGGGTTATTAATTGCCCTAATTTCAATACTGTTGTGTCTCAGGGAATAGGGAGGCCCGAGGAGAGGGAGAGAGACGGGAGAACAGCCAGTCGGTGGAGCAGTCAGAACACACACATTTATCGATTAATTTATCACATTTATCATCTTATATGGGCGCAGTTTGTGGCACCCCAAAACAATTACAAGAGTAACGTCAAAGATCACTGATCACAGACCATCATAACAGATACAATAATACTGAAAAAATTAGAAATATTGCAAGAACTTCCAAAATGTGACAAGAGACACGAAGTGAGCACATGCTGTTGGAAAAATGGTGCTGATAGACTTGCTCGACACAGGGTTGCCACAAACCTTCAATTTGTAAAAAAGGCAGTATCTGCAAAGCGCAATAAAGCAACGCGCAATAAAACGAGGTATGCCTGTATATGAACACAGTGTAACCATAACAAGTCTTTGCATAGAGACAATATTTGATTACAGAACCACAAGATTAGATTACAGAAACTGCACCAGGCCAAAGGCACTCACCCATCTGTGCTGGTTCATCCCTGCTACTCTGTGAGACTCCGATGTGCACGCACGGCAGCGGAGCTGGAAGGCCGCGCTGGTGCTGTGCCAGGCCAGTGGTCTGTTCTTCCGATGCACCCTTCCCACCATGGCTCCGGCAGCTGACCAGCCGTTACACAGCATTGCCAAAGACCTGCAGAAACAGCATGTCTGCACACTATGCTGCAAAATCAGTCCTAGTCCCACGGGAAGCAAGACATGAAAGAACTTCATAACACAGTACTCATTCCCACTGTGAGTGTGACAGCAAGTAATCCCTCACTGTGACTTATCTTTTGTTTATCTACCATAACATTTTACACTCAACCACATAAAATAATAAAAATTAAAGAACAAGAATACAATATGCTGGACACTCAGCAGGCCCCAAATCTCCTGCTTCCAAAGGCCACGTCAAGCTTCTTACCAATGTCTGTGGGATCCCCATGGCCAACAGTGCTTGAGACAGGCGTCACACTTGCTGCTGGTAAGGTGAGACCTGACCGGGAGGAGGCGGGAGAGTTTGCAAAGAGGAACGCCTCAGGCCGTGCCTGGCGGCCCTTGCCGACCTGCTCTCTGTACTCCCTGTGTCTCACAGGCGCCCGCTCCGTCCTCGAGAGCGGAAGCAGCGTGGCTTCCAGGCAGTAGCTGCAGAACAGACACATTTATGGGCAGCAGCTCTGTGGTGGGGTGATATGGCTGACAAAGCTCTCAACTTCCTTAGTTTGGACTTCACTGTCATCCCAGGGCCAGGGCAGGCTCCAATCCTTGGATGTGTACTTCTTTTTCAAAAATGCCATTTTTTTTTCAGCAGTGCTGAGCCTGAGCCAGCAACAGGGCCGAGCTGCCAGAAGCAGAGAGCTGGCCTTCCCCACCACGACCTGCTCCCACCCAAGAAAAAGGACACGCAGCTGCTTATCTTGCACCAGGTTCTATGTATTATCAGACCCGCTGACAGATAATAACATGACTTCTTTAGCAGAAAGCACAACACTGATCAGCAATTATTAAAAACAAACAAAACCAAATGTGTAAAAAAACCACCACGCATACCCAACTATACAGATCAGCCAGCAGGCAACAGTCTCTTTAGGCTGCTAGTCCAGGAGGGCATCCTCCCCCTCGGCACAACAGCCTGCAGCTTGAGATCTGTGTCAGCTAAACCGAAGCAGTGGAGTCCATTGGCCTCCGGGAAACCATTTCAAACAAATAAACAGCATATTCTGCTGACATGTTACCCAATAACAAATACATGAGAACTCATGAAAAAAAGACGAGTTTGTTCCTCACACGAAAAAATATCAAAAGACAAGTTGCCTTTCCGTCCTAAAACACACAATTCTGAGGCTGCTGAGTACAGTTGACACCACTAATGTTTCTGTAGGTTGTTTTGTTTTTATAGGAATAATGTCAAGCAGTTCATAACCAGGCTTGTAGAAATGAAAGTTCCTAGAAGTCCTACACCTGATTTTTGTGGCTTAATTAAACAGGCCTGGGAAAAGACTGGCTTGCTTTGTTTTTCTGGGGAATAATTTGAGGCAGAGTGAAGCAGGACAGACATGGACTAACTCTGCCTCCCTGCACTGTCAGAAGGGAACACACAAAACAAAACAGTGACCACCATTTTCTCTTGTTAGTTTTCAAAATCTTAGATATGCCAAGACATCAGTTCTGGATTGGCAGACCTGTTTAGACAGGCTCTAGGAGGTTTTGAAATTCATGGAGGGGATGCCAGAAATAGTTTTCTACAGCACTGCAATAAAGGAGAGGAGCACTGCTCCAGTGCATTGAACGTTTCTGGAAACCATTTTGACAGGGATCCTTTCAAAAAACAAAACCAAATAACCCAAACACTTGCCTGCAGTTTCTCTCAGTAAACGGGATTATAAGACCCTACAAATCTACAATGAGTAACGGTTACACAGCAGCTCACTGACAGCTATCCAGAAAGGTATCAATACTTGTACACCTCAGAGTTCCTCTATATATTAATCTTTATAAATACAGTATTCTACACAAGGAACTGTAGAAAGACGTCACTCGGGTTTTTCTGTTTTGTTTTTTTTAAACAAAAACTTGCAAGAGCTTTTGTTCAGATCGCTCCCCTTTTTTCTGCCAGACTGGAACACTTGTTCTTCCTCCTTCACCTCTCCCCAGTCCTGGAAAAGCACCTGGTTAGTTGCAACACAAACGGGTCCAACCACCCTGCTTTGCCTTTCAAGTAGCGGGAAGGAGACCACATGAACAACTCTACAAGCTTCTAGGGTGAAAAGCTAAAGTGTGAGGCAGGTTCAGCTGTTGACAGAGTCCCAAGGGAAGTGGGCAGTCATAGTTCATCCCTGGAGGACGGTGCATTGAGAGATGACTGGGGAGGCAGGGCATCCTTGTTCTGGGCATCGCTGTGGATCTTGCCCTGCTGCCGGGATTTCCACGAGTGTGTTCTGTCCCAGTCAGTTGACACAGTCTCATTATCCCAGATTGTAGAGGTCTCTGTGTCACTGAGGTAGCCTGGCTGCCCTGTGTAGTGGGTGGGATAAACAAGCAAGGGTTCTGCTGAAAAGGCTTTCAAGTCTCTGGACTCGTAGTACTCCATGTACTTCGCTCTAAAGAGAGGAGAAAAACCGTCAGTAACAGAGTGACTGCGCATCTGTGCCACCGGTTTTGCTCTGGGTTATGAGCCAGTCCATTGAGAAAATACAGGTAGGTTGAGATGTGACCTAAGTGAGGAGGTGGCTCTAAAGCAGATCTGACCCTATACAACCATAACCATGTGCCTTACAACCATACAACCATACGCAACCTACACAACCATAGCCTCTGTTATCCAGAAATAGCCAAGTGTCTCAAAATCAGCTCACAAGCCCTGTATCAGGTAGGCAGGACAACCCCTCAGCAGTAGGCCTGTCACCTCACTTGACCTGTATCAGGAGCTCTGCTGCAGACAACCAAGGAGCAGCTCTGTTTCCCCCTCCAGCTGGGCTACGGAAGTGAGACACACCAACATCATCTGATTGAAGATCATTCAGCAAGACCTAGCTTGTGCCAACCTGAGCAACGAAGGCATTCTACTTACACAGGGTGCTTGTTGTACATGACTGGCAGAAATTCATCTACAGGCAGCATCTTGCTGAAAGGCTCAGCTCCAATGAGTTTCTGAGCCCCTTGAAAAGAGATCGCATACCCCAGGGTCCAGTAGGAGTAATCAGCTTCCACCAGGTTCATGACATTGGGAACTGCTTTCTCAGGTTGCTGCACCTGCATCCTTTTCCGGCCAATGTAGCTGAAAGGGTGAAAAGACCATGGAAATTGGAACCAAAGCGAATCTGCAGTGATTAGGACCACAAAACAGTTTTGACCAGAGGAAGGGCAAAGGGTGCAATCCAAGAAGTAATCCATGACCCAGCTCACGGATTTCTGTCCTGCACCACTCTGAGACACCCATGTCTTAACTCTGTGGGTGGTGTACAGCTGCGAAATACTTCATAAGGGAGCTAAGATGCCACAGCCCAAACCTCAGCACTGGGCTGTGTCAGTTCCTCGGTCACAGCAGCATCTCTGGACACTATCAAAATCAAGCAAAGCTGCCCACAAAGGCTCTCCTCCCAAATCCAGTGGGTACCACTTACAGCTTGGTCATTCCAGTGTCAAAGGCAGATTTGTCCCGAGAGGTCAAGCCCACCGAGACGTCTCTGCCACCTTTCCTTGCACTCCAACACTAACCCTGCATCTCTATCCTGACACAATAAGTACTGTTGAACTCCCCTGCAGGCCCAGGAGTTCCCAGGTGGCCAAGGGGCCACAGTTACTTACATAAGCTCCCAGTCTAGCTGGGCTTGCTCAATGTCATCCATCAGCTTCATGAGCTTCCTTTTAAACTGGTGTTCAAAGCGAACATCGTCCTCAATAACAAGTGTCTTCTCCAGTTCTCTATTCACCACCTGAAACAAGAGTGTTCAAAAGTGATAACAGTGGCCCACCTGGGCCACTCTCTGCACCCAGAAACTGCTGGGGCAGCGAGGCATTCAACACAATGCCATCTACTGTGGACCATCCATAACTAGGTGGGCAGAGAATCAACCTCTGGGGAACTTCTTGTCTGGTAACTGCAGCTGATCTTTTGTGATCCACTGACCACGAAGCACACGGACTCCCTTTGCCAGCCTGTAGCGTAGCCTGCAGGTCACCCTGATCTGGCACTGCCTTCTGAACCACACAGATAGTGCAGCAGGAGAATCACTCCCCAATTCACATCTCAGCTGGGACAGACTGCAAGAGCCAGTGAGAACAGACATGAAAATACCCTGAGGGTTGAGCATCCGCAATACGGTGTCGTGTCACCTAGAGAAGCCCTCCACCTGATGTTGCACCATCTAGAACCCATGAGCTGCCATTCAGCATGACCACTGCAGCCACCTCCTCCAAGGAGCGTGCAGCAGCCTTTGATACCAAGGCTGCTATCCAGAAAAGCCTCTTTGTTGGAAGAAAGTGTGTCCCTGGAGTCTGGGAAGGAGGACAAGCCATTGTATCTGAAGTCTGGCCCTGACTACTTAAAGAATGTACATGCACAACACACCCTGCATACAAGTTCCCATGTTAGCACCTGACTTTTGGTGCTTAAAAATTTCAAGCCCAAAAGCCTAGTCTGACTTCTCATGACTGAAGTCACTCCTGCTGGCTTTGGGCTGTTTGTATTAATGCCCTGCTCTGCTGAGAGGTGCTAAAACTAAAACCTCCACAGGGAGAGGCTGTCTCCTTACACATCTATACAGGGTGGCTTCAATCCTCACTGTCACATCTAGGCAACCACTGCCACTACCCAGTCTTCTTTTAGTACCAAGTCTTACTCCTTGCCTACACCACACCTCGCTTGAAACAGCCCCTCCTGTTGACGTAGGGCTGTACAACTCCACCATCTCTGACCAGCACAGCCCAGATCCTCTCAAGTATCACTCTCCAGCGGTGACCAGGGACACACAGAAACTATGGATTTTGACCACCCAACCAAGATCTCTTAGCTCAAGTAATGGTGGCCCCTGCTCTTAACAAGAATATTTACAATATGCCAACTTTAAAAAGCTGATCAGTAGAGTCACTGGAACTTGCATCATCATAGATGTAGATGCCGGGGGGGGGAGGGGGGAGAGATCAGGAGTCTGTAACACCATTTGTTCTTCAAAACCTTCCTGCCTTTTTTCTAAGCAAACTTGTCCTAAGCAGGCTATCAGATGGTTTGCAATAAAAGCAGTCATAAGATATTTTGATGAGATCATTCAAAGCTGTTTTCAAATGAAAAGCAAAGAAAAAGCTGAACACTGTGTTCAAGAAAAAAACCTACGTGTGGATCCCCTACAAACTGAGGAAAACAGTTATATAAAACACTTTTGAAAACCTGTATTGTATTTGATGCTCTGCCCTAAGACTGACTGTATACCTGTTTGATGCATTTGCCCACAGCACCCTCTTTCAGGAACCCCTGAGCACCCACAAACTCCTTACCTCCTTCCAGATGTAATAGTGACTAAGGAAGCAGCCGATCTCTCCCCTGGTTAGTGGCCTGGAGGAATATGGGTCCCGGTAACCAGGAAGCATATCAATGCTGAGAGCTTTGAGCTGACTCGTGTTCAGTGCTCTGAGAAACAGAGAATAACTCTCACCATTAAAAAAGAAAAGGCAAATTTCAAGTCAGACACAGAAGCAAAAAGGGAAATGCTGCTGACTTTCAGAGAAAAGACACATCTCAAGAAATTCTTGCACTTGTTTTGCTCAAAAACCTGGAGAAAATTTAATTTCTTGATCTACATTTCTAAATCAAGCTGAACACTGGAGATGACTGAGGATTAACACCTACAGAAGGCTGCAGCCTTCCAGCATCATTCACCTCCATGCACGCTTAACACCACCAAGATGTTCACCCCAGTGAAACGGTGTCACCCGTGCTTTCTGTCACTTGAGATTCTGACTGCTTTGGAACAACTAGCGTTGAAGCAGAAATCACATCAGTCACTACCACTGCTGCTTGCAGACTGTTTCTAATACACTGCATTAGAGAAACCTACAAGGCAGAGCACGATATGAACACAGACAAATCATATCTTTAACTCTGCTAACAACTTCTTGTGGGACCATCAGCTGGTCAGCTGCTTGGCCTAAAACTTTTTTCTAAGAGGTCTTGACGGGTACCCAAGTTCTACAGACCATCAGATGGTATTTGGGTTTCTAACTCCCTCAGGCCTCTTTGCAACTCCCAGGCCTAAATTTTTGTGCCTTGATTTCTCATTATAGAAGAGTCTTAACACACCTCAGAGTAGGGTATGCTTGAGAAGGGTCTGTATCAGGATTAACACTGTAAATCAACAGCATTATAGCACTTGGATGGAAGATCTTGCCAGGAGATAATTGTTCTCAAATGCTTTCACTGCTGACCCCTTTTAACTGTGTGCAAGTGTTACTGTTCACGGAAATCGGTATGATTTTAACCAGACTTTCGTCTTAACCTGAACTGCGATGCCCATGGATCTCTCACAATTTCAAAAGTAGAAAAAAAATGGAACAAAACTGCCCCAAACAGAGCATTACATGGGAAAATAAAAGCGATATTCACCTTTCCCCTCAGCCCACCTTTCCCCACCAGAAAGGAGGTCAAGGTGTCCTAGGAAACGGTGCAGCTAAGCACAACCCACTCTTTGGAAATATTAGCAATCCCAGCTGAAACTCACTTTCCATCCACAGCCTCCACTATCTTGACTGCAATCTCCTGTTCATAGAGAGTCCGCAGCATCCGATCCCGCCTGTCTTTCCGCCGCTTCAAGTTGATCATGAAAATCTGGGTTGAAGAAAAAGATATCAGCCTTCTGATCTGGGAGGGAGGGAGAAAAAGGGGTCTTGATCCATTCTTCTCCAGCAGCCCCATAAGAAGTGCAGATTTTATTAAAATATCAGGTGTGTTTTCATTCCAGATTGCTTAGAATTTGTCAAAAAAATTGGGATTGGCTTTGAGTTGAAAGGTTGCAGGCTTATTCTCAGTCTAACAACTCTATTTTATGGATGCTCATGGGGGAAAGTTGCTCTTCAAGGATGGAGAAAGCTGAGAGGGAACCAGTTACAGCCGAGTCCACATTTTCCAAAGATTTAGGAAGTTTTGACTTTTACCAAACAGGGTAAATGGCCATCTCCATCTCCGGTCCCAGAGGGGCACTGACCAGCACCTGTCTCTTCACAGGGCTGCAACTGCCTGTTATTTAGGATTATCAGTGGGGCCATCATCTAACTATAAGGACACAGTAAAGAGAATTTTTGTAATTACTGCAGGCGCTGAAAATCTACTGCTACCCCTGCCAGAGTAAAAGGCCTAGTACAGAGCCAAGGCCTGGAACAGACAGGTTTGGGCAGGGCTCAGTCCAGCCTTGAGAAGACAGACTCCTTGGCTGGAGGGCAGAGGAATGAAGCTCTCAGTTGCAGGTAAAGCGCAGAGGGTCAGGGATCTGCTTTCAGTCCCAGAAAGACAAGTGCAGCCTTGTAACCCGTGGAGCAAAACCTCATCCCAGTAAGAAGTGGATAAAATTCCAGCTCAATACAAATGCAAAAATAATAAATTGGATAAATAAAGTGCAGCCACAAAGGACAACATGGAAAAAACCCACACCAGCTGTGTTCTAAACACGGACACCCATAGCCAAAACAGGTTCAGACTTTACTATACAAGCCATATAACAGATACAGCAGAATATGCCAAAAAAACAAAGTTCCCTAGTCACCAAAATTCCCTCAGTCATTGTGCCACGGCCACCCTGGCAGCTGCACACACAGGGGTTTCTGGCTGTGAGCAAAACATTAAAGCACAGCACATCCCGCTCCAATCTTCTCCTCTCAATGCCTGCTCTCCACAACATAAGGCAGAATTTGAGAGAGGAATTTCTTCAGTGTCTTGGAGCACTACCAGTGTCAACAACCATCTTCCTAGTTCATTTTCACTTAAAGCCATAACAGAAAAACATGGCAACCAAACAGGAGGAGGGGAGAGCTGCCACAGCAAGGAGACAGCACACATGGACACAGGCAGCTTGGGCTAGAGCTCAGCTCAGGTCCTGGCTACCCCAGCTGCCCCTGGCTCTCCAGTGGCTGTCTCGGCTCTTGTTGCAGAACAGAAGGACTGCAAAGTTGCCCTATAGAGTCAGATTTAGGGGAAACAGCACAAGTTAAACAATCTCAGCTCTGCCATCCCCTCCAGGCTGGATTAAACCATCCGCACCACCAACAGACAAAAAAACCAAAGTTTTGCTGGACACTGCCCTTGCACACAAACCAACACTTCTAATCAGAGCTCTTGCACCAGGAAAGAGTGCTAAGCACTCACAGACTTGACTGGCCTCAGGTCCCAGAAGCAAATGCCTGAGGGGAAAGAGTGTGCCCTGAGCCCTTCCCCTCCCACTCCCCTGAGCTCAGCAGAAGTTCTCCCCAAATAAAGACGGCTATTTTCTCCCTGCAAAAAGTTCCAGTCCAAATGATGCATGGTTGGGAAACAGCTAACTACATGAAAAGATACTATACTATACTGCAGGGGGAACCCAGGTCCTCTAAGTGATGGAAGACAATAACAGCAAAAGCAGTTTCTTACTTCATCAAATCCCATCTTGTCAGGGTGCTTCGGGGGAACAGAGACATACTGAGAGGGTTCAATGGGAGGACGATCAACTGAAAGAGATGAGAGATCCCAAGCATCACCTTCACGAACACATCTTGCATTACAGTAACACATCCATTCATGTTTTCATCACTGGGCCTGAAGTGACAGGGAGCTGGGATGTGATGTCAGTGCAGTAGTGGAGGTACCAGAAAGCATCAACACAGCGAAGCAGAAGCCAGCAGCCATACGCACAAGAGAGACCTCATGATAAAGACAAGGTTCTGCAGCATCCTTTACACACTACAGATGCTTTTTTGAATTTGATTTGGAGAAGTTGAGGGGCTTTCTGAATGGGGTTGATCTGTTCTTGACGTGATTACACCCCTAGGGAGAAAAGTGGTGGAAAATAAAAAACCTGCATATCAAAACAGTACGACACCAGTCAGATCAGGTTATAAACTATCCCGGACTCCCACTGGGAACAGGCTGTGCTGCTGGCAGAAGAGAGCTCTACAAACATTAGTAAGGGGGTTCCATTGCAGCAGGGCACAGCGACTTACTCATGGCCTCAATTAGTGTGTGCACAAAGTTCTCAGTCTCTTCTTGCAGGGTCTGGTGCGATTTCAGAGGCATGGGAAGGAAACCATAGTGTTCACGGTTGCAGATGAACATCTGAATTCCTGGGGATCAAGTAAAAACAGAAGTGAGGTCTCTTAGCAGGGGGTTTTACTGCTTTGCTGTTACACAGTCACAATCAAACTTGTACCAGGACCTCACTCCCAGGAGGTACTGCTTCATAAGCAAGCACTTCAGAAACGTCACAGTGCCATTTTCTGTTTTATCTGGCTGGCAGCACCTGGCCTCTCCTATGAAACCAGTTTCTACTTGCTCCCTAACAGCAGGTATTTTCTAACTGCAATCGTTTTTTTCCTAGGAAAGGCACATCTCTTAGTCCAGAGAAAGGTCTTTTTCAGCCTTTGCTTTCCACCTTCTGAAATCTCACGCTATAAAAACAATCCTACAGCAGAGGGCAGAACTAGCCTTTACCAAAAGCAGCATCTGGCACACACAGTAGGACTGGTGCAGATAACTAGAGAACCACAGAAATCCCCAACCCCCAAAATCCCACCTGCACTGCTCAGACCTGGCACCTCACCTGACATGATCCCCCCACAAATCCAGAGCCAAAAGTAGGGAATGATCCTTACAGGTTTTCTCTGAGTGAGCCAGCCTCAAGCAATGAAACAGCAGGCACAGGAGCAAAAAGGGCTTCCATCTGCAGCTGTGCTGAAGGAGAGACAGCAGCGATCCTGTGGCCTGGAGCCTCTCTCCCCGCACAGACCCAGGGCTCAGCAACAGCCTCCAAACCAGAGGGTGGAGGGAAATGGGACCCAAAGGTGGGAGAAACATGCAGGTTTCAGAGCTCAGGGAGAAGGGTGCAGGCATTTCCGCTCATGAGTGGGCAGCACTCTCCCTCACAACACAGGAAGGCTGCATTTGTTATGAACCTGCAAGGGGTGAAGCGGTTCAGGTGAAAGGGAAGCAGTCCTACCAGATACCCTGTTCCTCTGCAGGAAGAGGAGGCCCGGACTGGGTCCTGTATGCTGGACAAAGAGGGGTGCAGACATCTATCAGAACAGGCAACCTCAGAGAGGAAGAAATTCAAACAAACCCAGTGCGGCTAGAGGTGATGGAGGCTTTTGTCCAAGCCCTGCCAGGGCTTCTCTGTCACCTGAGGATAAATATGGAATGACTCTACCACGTTGGAAGAGCCAAGTCTGATCGCCTGTTTTCAATAGCACATGGTTGGCCAAACGTGGGCCCAGGCAGTTCAGCTCTCCTGGGATCATGCAGGAGGTTGTCGCAAAGCCCAGGGCATCAATATAGCTACAAGCTCTGTTACTAGCCTAGCAAGGGATACACTCCAACTTTTACAGTCAAGCATCTTCCTGCTTCTATTCACTTAGGCTGGAAAATAAAGACAAGATATTTTCACCTGTGTTAGCAAAGAGTTTTGAGGAACATGTATGATAACCACTTCGGAAGTGCTATGTCTACTACCAAATGGGGTCCTTTCCTCTCCAGGACTAGTTTTTACAGTGTCCTGGAGATAAGAGGAAAATCCTAGAGAGATACCAGCAATGAGAAAAGCTGCTTTCAGGTAGAAGTGATAACATGACTTCCTTCTGCTCAAAGGCTTTTGCAAACTGTTTGCTCAAGGAGCTGAATCTGAAGGCTCAAAAGAGAAGAGTGCAATGGCATGAAGAGAAAACACAAAGCCTCTTCTCGGAGCAGGTCCCTGTGCCAGGGGGAGGCCAGCTCACTGCTCAGGTCATTCATTGGGGACATCCCAGCAACCTGTGGTCAGCAACTGCTGGACTGGCCAAGAGTTTGCTTTTGTTATCAGCGAAAACAGGATCAGCACTGGACCTGGTGTCACATCACGTAACAGGCTCAGAAACTACTTCCAGGGAAGCCAAGGGAGAAAAGTTGTTTTCATTGAGCTCTGGTAAGGTCCTTGGTTCATTAGCCACAATCTGAAAGCTACTAGAACCCATAAAACTCACAGTGCCAATTAAAAAACAAAACCAAACAAAACCAAACAACTCCAAAACCTGGAAGGTTTTTTTGTTCGTTTGTTTGTTTTAAAGAAACAAGCTCAACCACCTCCCTCCTCTCAGAAAATAAATGAAAAGCAGACACTACCTGGCGTGTCAGTGCTTTCATGCATTAGTTCCCCTAATCCCTGGTATTTTTAGCAGGGCAGAATTGTCTGTGTTAATGACCCTGTTGTTTCTGCCATTTTAAGTTCTGCAAGTAAATTGTTGGCTACACTACTTGCCAAACCACATTCAGCTGTCAGCAGTAATTAAGGTAAATGACAGAATAAAAAATACTACCTGCTGACATTAATGGATTTGGCACTGATCTAATCAACTAATCTTATCTGGCTCACTGATCTCTCTTATCTTCCGCTGGCTTAAACACACTTAATCTGTGCAGATTCATGCCAATACTTCTGTTCCTTCTGGAATAAAAGCTACCTTAAAATGGTAAAGTTTTGTGGGGAAAGGGATTCGCTCTCCAGCTCGCAGTTTTTACAATAAAAACAACTACTGCCAGAAGAAGGGACAGAAAAACTATAGATATTTGTATTATTACCAGTCTTTGTAAGGTCAGGATTGACAACCATATACCAGAACCCCACAGCCACACTTAGGTAACATAAATGTCCCCCACATTCCCATGATTGCAGCTTCCTGCTGGCTGGCTCTAGGTCTTCAGTCTCAGGTCAATAGGAAGCTCAGGAGCTGAATGCTACCTTGCAAGCGCAAGGGGCTTGTACACCTTCCTCTGCTCTCAGCTGTGCCTCTAACACCTTCTCAGGGAGACGGAAGGAAGACAAGGAGAAAGCTCACTTCAGTATCTAGGCCCTTTACTCAACAAAACGCATCGAGTTTCACTCAAAGTCAGTACTCCCACTAAGGGAGCGTCTGTGTCCTCCGAGCAGCTGCGGGACAGTCTCTCTGGAGCATCCTCTAACAGTTGGTTCAAGCAGCAGGATTCACTGTTGAAGACTGATGGTTTGATCTGAGACGGTAAGTGTGGTATTTGGCCTGGACAAAAGCCAACACTATTGTGACTTCAGGGAAGTAAGTGAAATTACTCTAAAGAGAAGTTTACCTCTAAATCCAACCATTTTTCACATTTCTGAACTTGTATGTCATCCTTTTATCCAGAGTGACAAAACCAAGCCCAGGACACAAGTCAGCAAACTGAGACCAATGGGCTGGACTGCTGAAACAAAGCTGTTCATGCCATGGGTCAGCATCAGGGAAAGCTAGAATGCTAGGATACAAGGAAAAAAAGATGGATTCGAATCCCTGAAATATTTCTTAAGCAGCTGGAGTTAATGCAATGCAGCTACAGCACTTGTTGGGTGCTATGTTTCTGGGAGAGCTGTCAGAAGGAACAAGCATGGCAGATGGAGTTGAAGGAACTTGCTGTGCTATCCAAACTTCCACCTCTGTTCTCGTCTGGAGCCAACATACCAACGTCCTGACTCTGAAAGTCACTCAGACCCTAAAGGCCTTGCAAGTTCATATCTCACCTCCTCTACCTTCCTCTGCCTCCTGGGGGCTATAATTTCAGCTCTTGCTGCCTCTCCTCTGACTATGATTTGCCTTTCTCACTTTATGTCCCCTCACCCTGTTTTAGTTGAGTTTTAAAAAGACCTGCTTAGTCTGCCAAGGCAACACTGTCTTTTGCAGTGTTGCCAGGAGCTTTAAACCAGAAAGATCACTAAAAGCAAAGCTGCAAACAGCTGGTGGCTGCTGTGTTGGTCTGGAAACGGGAAAGGCAGTCTGCTCAGCCTGTCTCTTCTCCAGAAGCGACTGCCAGTGACGAGCTACACCATTTTGCCTCAGTTTCTCTCCACCTGTCTGTCCCCCTTCCTTCCCACCTTAACTTTGCCTCTTTTGCAAAATGAAGATGGATAGCATGAGCTGTACATCACTCACAGGACCCACAAACAACCTTTCCAGACAAGGAAAGAGGACACCGAGTTTGTGACTTAGCCCCAAAAGACCCTGACTTCCATATTTCAGATCTAACTGAAATCCTCCCACCACACAGCAGTGATCCTACTATCAGCCAGAGCAGTACACATTTCCCCTCTGCTGTGCCCCAAGGGTCATGCTTGACCAGCTCTCCAAAAGCACACATGATGCAATGTCAAGTATGCAGCGATTTTACCCCTCACGCACCAGCTCTAATGCACCCTGGCCTCGCAGAGACTTCCTCTCAGCACAGCCCGTCCAGCCTGACTTCACATCATTCATCTGAAAGTTACACTGATTTTGCTTGCAAAAAAAAAAACTTGCAGACATTTTTTGCTGAGATACCGTGACCAAGGCCTCATCAGTGCTATGTAAGCAACTTGTTTTTTGTTCTCCATGAGGGCTACCACACCTGAAAAGAGTTTCTTGCTCTTCCCCACCTCTTAATGGAGTCTCCTGGAAGCGGCAATTTTAGATGCATTCCCTACAGTCTTCAGAATGCCTTTCAATCTCACAGCGTTCACCTGCGCTCACAATTTTCTTGTCTAGGTACAAATTAAGGGTGGATGAACAGAACCAGATATTTTCTCTCTGAAACACTGCCCCCATCCCAAGAATAGTCCCCAAGTCCTTTAAAGCTAGCTGCAATTCAAAACTACATGGCCAATCGTTTGCTTGCTGCTGGTTATCCCTGATGGGACTAGAAAAAGGAAAGGGAACAGCGTATAAACTCAGGGCTGAAGTCCACACGTGGCCTTTGACCTGTGAACTCGAAATGAAGATCTGCATGTCTCTGTTGGTGAATCCTCCCTGGGGAAGGCAACGGACATACCTGCTTGGCGACTGGAGAAGGCAAAGACAATGATATCATCAAAGCTCCAGGTGTAGTCCTGGTGGGGTGGGTAGAACATCAGTTTGGTGGAGGCCTCTTTCCTCAGGTCAATGAGGAATGTGGAATGAACCATCGGGACAGCAAAACAGCCTGTCCTCTTCCATTCCCGAACCAGGGGATAATCCAGGGTCCTTTTGTAATAGCCCTGCAAACACAATGGGGGGTCGCTTGTTACAAGAGATTTCTGTTCCACAGGTTTTCCCTAGCAAAAGCTCTTGTCCTCAGCCCTCCAGAGCAAAGAGGGGTCAGTGCCCAGTTCTCAGATTTTGAAGTGTTTGGAAAGGACTGAAGCAAGTGCTTAGAAAAAAATCACTGTCCCAGAAGTTACAGCTTGACCCTCTGTCTTTTTAGCAGCCCTTAGAAACCCAAATCTTTCCTCTGCAAAAATCCCTTGCAATAAAGCTTCAAACCTGGGACTAATTTCTCCTGACTCATGAAAAACCTTTCTCTGCACACAGACTCTCAGGTCTGATGCTGGAAGGCGCTGAGCACAAGTGACATCCGCCATGTTCAACAGGCACGACGGACACAGTGTCTCACAGAATAGGACCTGTAAATTAAGGCTGACCATCATTTTAGAAAGCATTTGCTTCACTGCAGTGAAGGCAACATGCCAGCCTTCATCAACAGTGTGAGAGTTGCTGCTTCCTTCACCCCAGGGACTAGCTGGAAGTTTCGTCCCATGGGCAGGCAGCTTTAATACCCACTCCTGAGCTCTCCCCACAGAGTGTGTCTGAGGGAGGCACTTCAGTCAGCTTATTTCACTGTAACCACAGGCTTTTTAGCCTCCCAGCACTGTGGGTGCATCACCCACGTTGTGCTGCTCACAGCTGGTTTTGCAGGTGCAATGCATCTAAAGTTATCCATTTGGGAAATAAAGACACTGAATTACTCCAGATATGAAGTCCTAATGCACCAATTAGACACCTGAACACGGCTGACGGTTGAATCCAGAGCAAATTCTGGTCTTTACAGAAATGATGAGTCACTAAAATAAGTTAAAATAATAAATTATACATTTCCCATGAGTATCCTAGCAACAATAGCTGAGCTAATCTCTGCAGAACCACTTTTGCTTGGTTCTCTTCAAGTGTGGTGCATGCAAACATACAGCGCATCTGTCTGTGCATCTGCTGATCCTCCCTCTCGCCTTCAAATACCTTCTGAACATACTGTGAGGACTAGATGTCTCAAACACAGCCAGTCTGACTTTAATGAAAAGAAGCGAGCAGACAGACATCATATTAGGTTTCCAACTGACAGAAGGGTTAAGACATTCAACCTTTAATAAACATCCAAGAATGCCCAAAGGTGAACGATGCTGGAAACTTGACTTTCCTCCTCCAGCCGCTCACTACTGGAGTTTTGGGCTTTTTGCTGTACATAATCATGTGTAATCAGGAAAGATGCCAACTTGTCAACACTGCTGCCATGCTTTGCTAAGGTTAGCTTCGTGACATCTAAATGTCAAGCTGTCTGGAGCTGGGTTTGGCTTGTTGTTGCTCAGCACCGGAGACTTTGTTTCAGGGCATGCTCCAGCTGTTATTCCCTCCCCAAACCCCCAGGGAGAGCAAGGCTGGAAGCAGCTTGAAACTGTGAGAGTGAGAGCATGGAAAGAAGCTCCAGCAACTAAAAGAAAAGAAAAAATAAAAACAAAGCAGGAACTTTTTTTTTTTCGTTTGAGCAGCCCCAAAAGTCTGCAAGATGCATTTGCTCCTAGTTTTTTTTTTTTCCTTTACTCAGCTAATATTGGTAATGATGGAAACCTATTACTGGAGAAGTTAATCCTAGGGGCCAGGGCTGAGGCTGGTGCACACAGGCAGAGATCCACCACAGTCTGTGGAGCAATCCTGATTTATATCAGTGGAGAACCTGGCTGTTTCAGTATTTAACCTTAAAAACACAAAGAAAAATGCCTTCACTATGAAGTTTATGTCTCCATTCTAAAACAAAAACTGAAACAAGCAAACAATCCTCACCCACCACTACCACCTTTTCTTTTCTATATATTTAACTCCCAAGAGTTTGGAAAGTTCTAGATATTTTCCTGCTATTTTTACTCAGGTAATTAGTCTGAGCTAAGGAACTTCATGCCACAAGATGGTGTGGGTGCCAAAAAAGAGCCCAAATAGTGGTTTCTATGAAAGAAAACTTCACTTAGAGCTTTAAACATAAAGATCTACCTCAAGAAGTTCCAGAGAAGGAGATTGCTGGATGATGGAAAAATATTTTGGGGAAGTATCATTCGCTTACGTTTGCTGTGTTTTTCTACTATTCCCTATGCATCTGCTAGAAATCACTGCTATCAGACAGACCTTTGGCCTGACTCGGTACAGTCGTTACATTTTTACTCCACCTGCAGTCCTACTTATGCCCTTCGCAATACTGAGGAGAGTGACATTTTAAAGCAGGTAAATAGAAGAAGGGAGGAGCAGAGTTTGCTCCTTGTTTCACTCCCGGATTAATTACAAAATGAACAATTAGTAATGTGGTTAGGTCTCTGGAATACAGCTTGAGTGTAGGGAAGGGCAGGACTGTTGAACCACTCTAAAGTACTCATATGTGCACGCCCCAGGGAAGCTCATAGCTGTATGTGCAGCTCAGGCTTAAACACATTTGCGTACGCAGTAGAGCATGCTTGTCTTTAAGAAGAAGGAAAGACAACAATCTGGGAAGGAAGGAAAATGGAGATCCTGAAGCTTTCTAAGGCAAACGTGGGCAGCAAAGGGTGAATTTCCAAGAGAATAAAACACTCTTGCTATCCTAGGAGATGTATAGTTTAGGATCTTGCCTCCCAAAGGACAACAAAATATATGATGGCAGCAGATCGAAGAACAGATCAAAAAATTACTGATCTCTTACTGAGGTTTACCTGTGGGCTGGGAGAAAAAAGCATTATCTAGAGTCCCTGTCCCAGCTAGAAGGTCTTGGAAAGGCCATCTAGGGCTTAGTCAATGACATTTCAAAGAAAAACAGTGAAAAAAGGCAAAAAATGACTTGTGGAAAAAGACATGCCAATCTATATAACTGATTCTCATATTAAAATCCTTTTATAGACAAGATGATGTAGATTAGCTTGTAAAGTGATAGCTCAGCATCACTCTGGCTCTAAAAATAATGCTGTTTCTACTATGCACAACATTTTCGTAGCTTATACTTCCCATGGTATTGGGGTTTGAAAAGACAATATGCAATTCTACTTTCTAAGCTCAGCTCTTCTGTCCTTTACACCAGTACCCTTCACACAAGTACCCCAGCACACACACATGCTCTTCCAGGCAAAGGGTGTTACCCCACTACAATAAACCTGGTTTGTGTGTGGAGACCTGCACAAGGAAAAGCAAATTCTTCACAGATTAGAGTCAGTATACAAGAAAGTCAGTCTAAAAATATGTACCAGGCGCTTTAACCCCATTCAGATTACACAAGCATATGGAACCACCTCAAATAAATACTGATGTGACTGTGGGCATATTGGTATTTTCTTAAGTATTTAGTGGGATTGTATCATTTTTCAGGACTTCTGGTTAGGAACAGCATCACTCAAGCAAGCTCAGCTTCCTCCAGATTCAGGTTTTTCAAGTGAAGAATCTTAGATGAGGAAGCAAATTTCAGTAACGTGCCTGCAAACCCAATGCAGAACATGTACAGCTTTGCTCATACCTAGAACCATACCATTAGAACACAAAGCCTGAAAAACAAACATTCACAGACAGCACTTTTCTCTTGTCCCTTATTCCCAGATTCCCTAAAAACATATGGTTCTTTCCCAAACATGCTTGCACAAGATGCGGGATCCCGCTTCTGAGGGAGGCACAAGCTTAGGCAAGTGCGTGACACCACTATCATTGCTACGTGATACTACCTCTGCATGCCTCAGAAGTAGAGCAGCTTCGTTTCAGAAAAGGGAGCAGACCATACTACAAAAGCAGCTGGGAGAGACCACAAAACAGAACACACGTCCACCACTTCACAGACGCAGGCAAGAAGGCCTTTGAAAACATACAGCTCGTGCAGCTGCCCAGCACCGTTCACAAGGTCACTTGCCTGGGGGGTGATGCCACACCAGAAGTTAGAATAGAGAGAGCGAGACTCAAGCATCGGCGCTACCAACGTTTTGTTTTCTGCTATCATCAGGTTCAGGGTTTGTGGGTTGGTCAGTAAATTATCTGCATCAATGAACTAGAGAAGGAAGAGGGAAAGAGAAAAAGAAATTCGTCATTAGACAAAACAATACGCTTTCTTGGGAACAAGGTGGCCAGAGACATGAGATGTTGGCAAAACCCACTGAGCTGGGGGTTTTGTTATCACAGGGCAAATGCCTCTTACAGGTAAACCCAGGAGTGGCAGCCCCAGCAGCACAGCTGTAAGACTGGAAAAGATGCAGAGCTTCCCTCTGACTCCACAGAATGTTACTCCAAAACTGGGGCAAGGGAGTTGTAAGGGAAAATTACGTTGCCCAAAATTTAGGACAGGTTCATTCTGGGAAGACAATTAAGAGGAGCTATTAAAAAAACAGGCCTCACAGCCCCATCTTGTTCAGAAGCTGAGAACACCACCATTAACTGCTGCTGTAGTGACCAAAGGCACACATCTTCCCACATCTGCTGAATACTTCCCTCAAGTTTTATCAATAACAGGTTGGGTTTCAGTCTGTGGGACTCTTTGCAGGGCACTTACCCACCACCAGGACTATATTCAGTCCTGACAAACACAGATCCCAAGCCTGAGCCCCAAACTCTAAGGAGAAAGCCTGTGGAGAAACTCAGGGACTTACCCACAGCTCCAAGAAGAATCTCGCTCATCAGACCAAGAAATGGCACAAGGCCATTGCAGCTCACTGCAAACAGAGTGCTTTTTCTATAGATGGAGAGGAAACAGCCCCAGTACCAGAGTGACTACCTAAGAAGCTTTTGCCTGGGGAGAGTTAATAAATCAAACCTTGATTTATTTCCCTCAAACCTACCAAGACATAGTCTGACCACTTCTCTTGTGCAGCACGAAGGGCAGCCTGTCGGAGTTTCATGACATGGGTAAATCGGGTGCTTGGCCAATGTTTTGGTCCAATTTCTTCTGGGTAAGACCTAGCAAAGAAAAAAAAGGAACCAGTGACTACACCCATGTCTGGTTCCTATTAATGTAGTCAAAAAGAGTCATCATGTTCCCTTGCTGCCCTCAGGGCAAAAGCAAAACAGAGTTAGAGTCACCTCAGGCAACCCAGGAGAGCAAAAAATGAAAGGCAGGTTCTGAGAGAAACAGATTCCAACCTTCGTGCTGGCATATGTACACAGGGCACTGATGTACACAGGGCACTGGAGAAGAAGCAACACAGCAGCATTTCCTGCCAAGTGGCCACATGCAAAATAGCACTAAAAAAACAGCAGCTTCTTCTGCAGCAGGCCAGGCCCCCACAAGACGTAAGCAGGGGTTACCCCACTGGAATGAACTGAAGCTGATTTACCTCATCTGACCCGCCGTCTTCTGGTAGGCTTTAAGTTTAGGATTACAAATAAGGCTTCTTTAAGCCCAGCAGAATCAACACAGCTGGGGATGTGAAGAATGAACAGCAGTTTGGATTCCCTCAGGATTTGGGCATTATTAATAACTGTTAAGATATCCTGATATCAGCTTTTAAATCTACAAAACACCCAACACCCAACCCCAGGGGCCCAATCACGTAAGCAAAGTTACATGCATATCACTGTTTTCAGAATCAAGTCTAAAAGCAAAATTTTCATAACAAGAGATGGAAGAAAATTTAGGGACAGATCCTTACATGAGATAAACGTTCAGGGCTTTGAAACAGTGCCAGCATAAGTCAGCAAAGGAGCTAAAAATTTCAAAAACTTTTTACAAAAAGTAAAAAAGCCAAGTTCAACAACATTAAGAAAACAGAATTCCAATGGAAGGATTTAAAAAACAATTCAGTTAAGCAAGCATTTCCTGTCGGTTTGCAGCACAAATACCCCACCACTGCACTAAGGACCTTGAAAGTGCAAGCAAGCCCAAACAAAGGGGAAACTGATATACTTTTCCCTGATCAGAGAAACAGAAAACAGAACAAAAGAAGGAACAGCTGATCTTAAATAGCAATGATGATTAAAAAAAACAGCAAACACCATTCTTCCACTTTGAAATTCTGCACATAAATAGGAGTCATCCTTCATTCCTTAACAGAGGATTCTCTTTAAATCTAACAGCATGTTTCAAAGTAATGATCCTGCAAGTCATGCAAGGGCATAAGGCTATGCTGAATTAAATCTGGTTCTCTGGCTCAGAACTTATTGAATATTTGATGCCAGGGACATAGTTTTCATATAAACTATGGGAATGGGCTATGATTCTCTGCTCCCTTGCAAATAAAGAATGACAATTTTTATCCCCTGAAGCTTTTGATGTGATCTGTTTACTATGCAAACAGAGCAGCTGCAGATGCTAAACAAATGAATGGAAACTTTCTGCTCTGAAGTTCTGCGCGAGTTGTTTCATGGAAGTCAGAGACCCTTCTACATGCTCTACCAGAGTCCTAATGGGACAGACCCTGCAAAAACTGTGTTTTAATGGTTGGACGTTTAATACATGCCCTGGTTTGAAACCAGAAAACCTAGAAAGTTTGACATACACTCCTAATAGCTTCAGTCTGCCCCCACTGCAGTACTCACTGGGGGTCCTCCATCGGCCTCCACTCCACATAGTGATAGAGGTTCTGCACGTTCTTCAGCCACTCTCTAAGGATTGCTGTGGTGTTATCAACATTGTGGTCAGTGGCTGCCCTGGAAAAATGAGAGCACAAAGAACCCTATTAACACAAGATTTAGATGCAAGGAGCAAGCATGAGATGAACACATTAACTCCCTCAGGGTTTGCCCATTTGCCCTCACCTACAAGACCTCTGATGGTACTGGAGAAGTTGTGTTCCTGACTTTCTTTGCCTTTTTCCAGCTGGTAAATGACTCAAACAGGCAGAACCTGTTTCTTGAAAGCACATCCAACTTTTGGCAGAACTCAGTGCAACTCCACAGATATGCAAGTCCTTGTTCAGGTGTCCAGCAGAGCCCCACTACTTCACAAAGACAAACTACTCCCTGAGCTTAGGCAACGCTGCACACCACTCCCTGCTTTAGCAACCTGATCCTGCCACATAGGAATCATGGCAGCTTTGTCATGGACCTGAAGCGGACACGAGACTGAATCCTGCTCTTGATGCTCTCATGGTAAATTCTCCTTGCTGACTCTCAGAATCGCATCCCTTCAAATATGATCAGTTCATCCTGTAGAAAGAATGGGATGGAGCATCACATGGGATGAGCAGCCCAGGGTAAGTTAGCCACAAAGGCTGTATATCTAGAAGCATGAGGAGTTTGTTCTGTTTGATGTTCTGTTCTGCAAGTCCACTGCTAGTGCTGCACAGCCCGCCTCCGAGCGCTCATACCATACCCTATGGCCTGGGAATCACACACGCCAGGATGGGGGGCTCCACAGCGACACTGAAAGGAGCCCCCGCTAACGCACAGCTAGGGGGAGGGCAGGAACACTGCACTGGCAGCTCGCTCTACAGCATGGATAATTATAGCCAGGGTCTAGGGAGCCGCTCACCTCCAATTTGCAACCTGCAATTAGCGTGGACCCTCACAACTGCTCTCTGTATGGGCTAGTCAAGCGCAGAGGTGGCAGGGGAAGGCAGGAATGCATAACATGTGCCAGGACTGGTGCCTCCTTCACACCCCTGCTTTAGCCAGCAAGCCCGAAACTCGGAGGGAGGCAACTTGCTTTCTTGCTGTTTCTTGACACAAAGGCTACTGAGGAGCCATGTGCAGATGCTGTATTCTACTAAAACAGCCAACACTTAGGCTCAGACCTTGGGGAAGAAGAAAGCTACCCACTTCAGCTATAGTCTCTGCCATGATCCCAGGCAGCAGCATCTCAAGAGCGTTTTTTTCTAGGAGTTGGGCAGTAGAGTTTTGCAAACTCACACACAATGCATAGACACATGTCTCTGGCAGTAGTCGTGTGGAAAATGCTCCCGAAGGGGCCACAAGCTCATCTCTGCCTGGGAGCCTCAGACGTACAGGTTATAGAGCAAGCAAACTGAGTCACTTCCCAGCTGCTCCTTTCCAGCCTCCAGTTCCCTGGGACTAGGTGTTTGCACACTAAAGACCTGGCAGCTCATAAGGTCATGGCAAATCCCATGGCAAATGCCCTTGATCTAAAGGGCTGCTCATTTCTCCTGCCAGGAAGGCAGGGTACTGAGACCCGTGGGGACAGCCCCATCATGGGACACAGCCTGTGTAACCACCCCTCAGCAAGTTCCAGTGAGAACTTACACTCCCTTTATTAAATATCACCAGGAGGCCTGGCAGAAACACAGTAAGGACTGTGTGAAATGCGAATCCACTTAACATATCCCAAAAGGAAGGGTGCCCCCATTCACTGTGGCTTTCTTCACTGCTGCCCTCCAGCTCCAAAGACCCAAAGGCACTTCCCACAGCTCAAGCTATTTCAGAAAAAAAACCTCAGCCCCAAATCAGTATATGCTCCTACAATTCAGAATTAGCGCATGAATGAACCCCTTCCAGTTCCTGCAACTGGAAGGTATCAATCCCATGGGGTTTAACCTGCTTTAAATCAAAAGAGAACCGAGAAATCAGATTTTAAGTTTATTTATAATTAGAAGAATGGGATCACTTAAGGACAGGATATTTATTTGTGAAACATTTCTGTTTATTAAAATAAAAAATGAAAAAGTGACCATTTAGCAAGTGAATGGAGGTTGTCTTCTTGCAGCTAGTAACTGCTCTGTTGCTGACTTGGTATAATAGACTGTGCCAAGTCAAGTTTGCTCCATGCATTTTATGGATTTCAGATCATCCACCCAAATCCCTGTTTCAGGGCACTTGCGTGGGCCTTCCACAGCTAGGTCTATAGGCCATTTCAGTAGTCATGGTCTCCTTTCTTCCTACACCTGGGCTGCACAGTCAATGAGCGACAACCTTAAAGTTCTTAAAATATCACAGAGAGTTGTGAAAGTGGCTCCGTGTTTCTGGTCATCACTGGAGCTGCATGTTCTTGTTATACAACATACAGGGGGACCGCACTGCAATTAGGCATCACACAAACCAAGCACAGATGACAGTATCCACCATCGGAGTCCATCTTACCATACTGCTTGCCTGGGCCAGGCTAGTCTTGAGAATACTGCAGCCTCCAAAGTAAGCACGCAACTCCCACAGAGCTAGGACAGGCACATGCCCACTTCCCTTGGCAAATCCCGTCCCGATGCTTCTACTTCACAGGAGATCGATGGCGGGATGTGTCAGGGTTTGCTACAGTCTGGGGAGGGAGAGGGGAAGCCTCAGCTCTGTTGTCAAGTTAGGCCCAGTGTTACGCTAGCTCCTCCCTTACCTCAGGCAGGAGATTTTTCTCCACTCAGCTTTGCGCGCACGTGCACACACACGTGCGCACACACATGCGCCCAAATTGTATTAGCAAGGGAGCTATTTGCAGGGAAGAAGAGCAGGAGAACCCCTGAGTTCACGACTGAAAGGTAGTTTCATTGACAAAGAAAGCAAAAAATCTCGGGTCACGCAGCCTCAGAGAAAATGATTAACAAGACAGAGCTGTTTCCCAGTGACTCAGAGTTTTGCTTCACCGAGCCCAAAACATTGACTAGCAGAAGAAACCTTAAGGTTGAAGGACAGTGGGTGACATTTATACCACAGGTCTGCCCTCAAAAGCTAGCTCCCCTCAATAGCTAGCCTTTCATTACTTCCCCAGGCAAGGCAAGGTGACTGAAGCATGCTGTGGCCTCCAATTCCTGTGGGGCCAGATGACCCAGATCCATGAAATTTTGCTGCACAGGCCCGCCAGCATCCTGAGAGAGGGGCACAGCACACTGAAAGCTCTAACCAAGGTTGCTACTAACTGATCTTGCCCTGCATTAGGGGCTGCCTAGGGAGGGCCTTTCCTAACACATGTAAGCTGCATGAAGAGCAGTTTATGCTAAACATAGCAGGGGTTCAACATCCTGTTCCTCATAGAGTGGTGCTCCCTCAAAAAGCCTCATCCCAAAAGACCCTGACAGCTAACAGCCTCCAGACAGAAGTGAGACACATGAATAGGAACCTGGATAAATCTCCAAATCTACCCCTGAGGAAGCTGCTAGAAGAAAAATGGCATTTTGCTGCCCAAGCTGCAACAGTATTGTCATGTAGTAGGTAAATTCACACCCCCATGGAATTTTATGAAGACATTGATGAGACAAAGCTCTGGCATAAATAAAGGGCTGCTGTCTCCAGGACTATCCACTCAGCGGCATTTCCAAGCCCAAATTTCTCAAAGGCAATAAAGTTCGTCATGCCTTGGATGAAATCTGCCCTATGACTAGCAATTTGGCAAAAAAAAAAAATTCCAGCTAAGTTTCAACAATCAAGCCATTCTCAAAAGCAATTATCACTCTTAGTTTCAAAACAATTCACTTTTAACCACATCAGAGGAAATCAATGCTTGCTCCTATTGTAATATCTGAACCATTGCAGTCCATTTATTCCCCCAGGAAAAAGTAGCAACTATGATGCTTGTAATACCACTGTATGGAAAAACAGGCTAGTACTGTCATTTTAAGTGACTACCACTGCTAAGGAAAACAGGCAAATGAAAATATGAGTTGAGTTCCTACTGGCAGCAACAGCTCCTCAAGCCATGAGAGGCACACCAAGATATTCCACTATAAACCACGTTTCTCTCTCATGGACAATCTGTAGGATTTGAAGAGGCTGAGTATTACAGTTAAAACTTCAGTGCTAACTCAGACAGTTGGACCAACAGGACCCTGTTGGTTTTTAATCCAGTTTCAAGATAGCATGACCATCCCCGCTGCAAATCAAACCACCACCACTAATCTGCTGCCAGTGGTACACCCCTCCCCAGGCCTGGAAAACTAACTCCTTTCTCTGGGTGATGACACCAGTCAGGAAGGTTTGAGCTGCACAGACAGAACAGCCCTCGCATGTTCTGTGCCTGGTACAGTGACGCTGGGCAATGGAATGAGACTGTTCACAAGTTATAAACTGAGGATTAGAAAGTATCACATACAAGAAAGGAAGTGTCCTGGGCTGAATTTTCTTGGAAAAGACCTACACAGCAGGGGCGGTAAAGCTGCCTGTCAAATACTTGCAAAAAAGCTGCTTTAGTCTGCCTGAACTCCTCCTGCGACAGCGCTAGTGGACAGGGGCAGCACAGGCCAACACTTCTCAGAGTCGCATGAGCGAGTTTGATGGTAAGAACACACCACATAAGAGGTGTTATCACCCCTCCTCACTTACTCACTCAAAGAGGAGTCTTTGCTCTGTCATTTGATCCTTACCGGTCCACTGCATGTGCTTGGTAGGGTGAGGATAGTGGGCTACTTTAACCCGGGCTCCACTTAGCTCACCAAGAACACAGCTTAGCAGTCCACATGGCCCTTAGACTAAGCTAGTACCCAGAAATTTGTTACACTTTTGAAAAGAGCAGGTGAACGTAGTACTATCATCTATCAGTGTTATTCTTGGCCTGACCTCAGGTTCCAGTAGTTTCTTGAATGATAGATCAGTTTGAAACATCAGTGCATTGGGGACCAAGCAGGAACTATGAGCAGATGCATTAAGTGCAAGGTTACAGGAAGACCGGTGAGGTGGCTTGCTGGCTGGCAAGGAGGAGTGCAAACAGGCTGAAGTACTCTTGTCCCCAAAATCCTGACTCCACAGCAGACAGCATCCAGCTGCCTTCACACCATGTTGAAGCAAGTTACAGAAGCCAGAGGACTGCACCTAAGTTGCGTCAATTTGAGAAAACTGATAAATAAAATAGAGCATAGGGATGACTAAAGAACCTAAGTAAGTTCACCAGTGTTATCCCTGGCCACCATCACCCATAGAGCAAAGTTGGGGGTCAGACAGACCTACACTTCCCAGGACAAGCTGTCCCCTTTACCTATACAGCCTATACTGTGCTGGCCAGGAAAGCTGCTGCAGGCTACATCCCACACCTACATCCCAAAGAGTACCTTCATGAAACTATGAGTTCATATTTTAAAGGTATTTCTGTCCTCCCCTTGGATATCTGACATAGTAAGTTGATTAGTTTCTAGCCATCAAAATTGCAAACATCACCTTCACATAATTAATTGAGTCCAAAGTCAGAAACTGAAATCAAACATGAAATACAACAAGATTCAGGATAAAAAGAGCAGATCTAGAACAAACAGGGGGGTGGGGGGACACAACAACTACCATATTTTCCTCTTCCCTTACGGATGCCTCTGGGCTTTGCGTCAGACCCTAGTGTTTTAAAACTATTTGATGCAATCATGACTGGGAAACACCGCTGGCTAGAGTTCAGCTTGCTGTCCACCCGGGCCTCCAGGATCCCCGAGGCCTTTTCAGCAGAGCTGCTCCCCAGCCTGTATCATTACAAAAGGTTCTTCCTTCCCATGCGCAGGACTGCACGTCTGTCCTTGCTGAATTTCAAGAGATTCTCTGTGGACAACTCTTCCCATTCAAAGCCAACACACACTGCCTGCAACTATTAATTGGGGTAGAAGATTTAAACAGTGAGTTTCTTTCAAAAGGGGCAGGTTACACTGATGACCTTTGCATTAAAAAAAATAAAAAAATAAAAAAAGGAGGCAACTTCACATTCAAGAGCTGATTAACAATGTCTAGAATTTGATTAAAGAAAAAAAGTCTCCTGCAGGATTTACAACCCAAAGCCTGTGTGACATAGCAAGGAAAAGAATCAAACTCCTGCCACGCTCTTCAGGCTTGTTCAAGGCAAGAAAGTTTAATTGATTAAACTGAAACAGACCTCCAAACAGACACACCTATTCCAATAAAATGGCAGCTTTTTCTGCTCAGATTTAGGCCCATTTCCAATGAACAGAAGTTAAATTTAAAAAAATTTTGAGTAGGGGTGTTCATATAGGGGCTTATGTCTGCATAACTATAACCACTTCAATATTTACTTTGGCATTTATCAGTAGTCTTACCATAGATACAAGCCCTCATTGTCCAGGCTCAGCAAAGTATTCTTCCCCAAAAAACTCGACTACCATGAATGGTGGAAAAGTAAGCGCAACAGTAAGTGCCTACCATTTTAATTAAGTAACATGTGAGTAGCAACAGACTAGGAAAACTGCTTCTTTTACAGACTGCTCATATTTTTAGCTTGATAACGTCTCCTCAAACTCTGTATTTGCAAGAGGGAGCTAATTCAGGCTTTGACAATCCTCCTCTTCTCCCCCCCTCAAAAACAAACAAACAACAACAACAACAAAATTCACCACACACCACCTTTTACTTCTTCACATCCCAGCCTGCCCTCCCGAGCTATTTACAGTTTATTTACCTCAGGCACTGGGTCAGAGGAGAAAATATTCATCTTCACCGTCTCTACAGGAAAAGTACTGCAGGACAAGAACGCTGTGTGCCTCTGGCTTGTCAGAGTATGCCTCACATTGCAACATGTTGTGGGAATTTCTACAGCCAGGGGCTGGCAGTAATTTTCCTATGGAGCTTAGCACTTACCAACTCTTCACTTTGGCAGATAGGTAGGGAGACAGGGCTTCTGACAGTGGTAAGTACTTCATGTTCAAAAACCATATTCTGCAAAGCAGGGTCAGAACTGAAGGTAGCTGGTCTTCAAAAACTGAACCTATGAGGAATATCCTTTTCCTTCCTAGCAGTGCTTTGAAAACTAAGACTTGAGGAGGGTATTGGTTTTCTTTTCTCTACCACTGCAAAGAAATAGAGCAGAAAGACTTACATGGAGATTGGATCTCCATCATTTAAGTCAATGGGTCCCAAATCATTTACTCCAACGGGAGTCGAACCGAGACACCCAGGTTAAGGTGGCCCATTCTCGTCACCCTACACCAAGCACATACCTTGGACGACGACGGTCAGGGAACAGATGGTTGGGGCTGCACTGAGAATGACTCACATGAAGGGGGCGGCCATTGCTTTCCAGGGCTCCTGCTGCTTCTGTGTGAAACAGGACTGAGTTGGACATGTAACCGAATCCCAGGAAAACCCCGAGACACCTGTTTCAGCTGCCTCTCTTGGTTCCTTTCCTCTTGCAGCCAGTGACTCAGTTTACAGGGCCTGCTACAGGATTTAGCCCAACATAGAGTTTCACTGAATCAAGAGTCGTAGGTTGGCTGAACACCCTAAACCCACAGGGCCTCATCCAAAGTCAGTGGAAAGCTTGTTAGTAGGTCACCTCTACCAACTGTAGCATAGAAACTGGTGACAAAATACCAGTAGCTCACCTCAGCCATCTTGCACAGAAGAGAGCTAGTGATAAAGCATTCAAAAGGAAGTTTACCTCTCAAAACAGTGATGGAGGTTTCTTTCTGTTAGCCGCAGACAATTGCATATCCATCTATCTAAAGTATATTTTTGTATATTGTGTTCCCCAACTTGTGCTAGCAGAAGTGCCCAAGTCATTCAGGTTGGACCTGGAATTCCTCCATATCCTCACACACCTGAGATAATAAGGCAGAATGAGGAGCTGTTCAGCTGTGGTCTCCCTTCCTCCTCAGTTTTATTGCTCAGAGACTATATAGACTCATGGGAAACATTGCAAATCAGGCTTGTCCTCTTATTGGTTTGGACTCAAGTTTGGCATGGCCACTTAACCTGCCACCTTACAGCCTATTAAGAAACGCTGAATTCCACAGTTAGGAGTAACAGAATTACTTCCACAAGTATAAGCCCTCATCAGGAATCTAGCTAGTCTGGACTCTGGGGAAGCCATGGAGACAGAAAAGTGCTTTCACCAAAAGGCTCAGCCTTAGAGCCAACAGAGCTGCATCCTCTATAAAGAGACTAGAGGTGAAGTGGCCCCATGAGGCTTAGAGAGAGCTCAGCCCTTAAAGCAGAACTCAGCATGTCTGTGACAACCTTCTGTGCCCGAGCTAGAGAAGAGCGGTGCACTGTACAGGATGTTCCCCTGCTGCTCTGGGGAAACAGCAGGGATTTCACACCCTGGAGCACTAGAAAGATCACGCTACTTCATTCAGCGCTGGTCATTCCTAACAAGTTGCTACACAGTCCAACGTTGCTTACCATAGCAGTAATTACATGCAAGAACAGCACAGAGTCGGTGACGTGCCCACTCCAAAACCCACTGCACCAAAACCAGCCATGGACTTCAGATCTAGCAGAGCCCAGAGGTTTACACAGCTGAAGTCCACTTAAGACCATTAGGTCACACAAGGCTGGACTCATGAATTACACAAACCAACTGGCCTGACCTTTCTGAAGAGCCAGAATAAAGTGTCCAATACTCTGAAGAGCACAGATGGCAAGAAGGCAGAAAGGAGAATATTGTTTTATTTAGTCATCTAGAAGATAATCGTTTATTGGTCTGTGGTATATGAATTTTAACAGCTGAGGTTAAACTAAAGAGAGAGCAGATGTAAGGAAGACAGCAAGGTACTTCCAGCTTTATAAAACTTGTTAAAGGCCTGCAAAAGTGTTTGGATCCTGTACCAGAAGCCACTTTGGCTTTCGATCACTTTGGGCAGCTCAGAAAGAGCTCCCCAGTCTGAGTCGAGAATTAAGCTCAGTGGCAAACAGGCTATGCTGATTGATGATTGTATTTATTTCTGGTGTGAGTTCAGCCTTGTCAAAAATAACTGAAAAAATAAAATCCAGCAATGGAGTCCTAATATAAGTTAAATACAAATTTGGGTTTAGATTTCCCAAAACAAGTGGTAAATAAAGTAACAGACGAGTCATTTCTCCCTGCCTTTTTGTTTGAATGCTGCCAGACTTAGAAAACCAACTCGAAAATACAAAAACCACCAAACTGGCAGTTTCCACTGTGAACCAGAAATGAATTAGCTTGACTAGGAAACAGTGCGGCAGGAGGAGACTGGAAGAGAAGGTGCGGATCCCAAAGGGGCGGGGAAACCAAAACAAGACTGAGGCAAAACACTTCTGAAACCCAGTGAGAAGGAGTCTTCCAAGAGAGTAGAGAACTAACAGGAAGCAGCTGCACTATTACAACAGCCTGAGACAAAACTTTTGGTAGGTGCAGCTGTATCGCCTTCCACTGAGGACCACAGCACACTACTCCAAAACAACTGACTTCCACTCCCTCCTGTATGGCTTGCTGTGAAGGGAAAGTGGTGTTCAACATCTACCCAGTTACAGCAGTATACCCCACCTTCCCAAATTCTAATGTTTCATTCAACTGCGAAGACATCCTTATCACAAAAGAGTAAATGGAGTTGTTACTGACTATTCTACATTCTCCTGTTCAGGATCTTCACGGCAACACAGCAAACCAAACAGGATGCACCATACCTTCCAAGCACTGCTCCACCAACAGGCAGATGTGACTCTTGTCCACCCAGCACTGAGGTGACTCAGCTACTAAACAATTTTATTTTCTTTAGAAACACTCTGTTGCTTTGTAGAAACGTGCGCTGCTCCCTGGACTGCCAGCCCTAGCTTGAATCCATTGGCCTGCAACATCAGACACCCCAAGTCCCACGGATATCAATGGGATCAGAGGATAACACATTGTGGGACTCAACCAAGCTAGCACTTGCAGTTCAGTGTCTAGGAACAGATAAGCTTTTCCTGCTGCCACTTATTTTAGCTCAATTATGTTCACAGACTTCATTAGTAAGGCCTCAACACCCAGGACCAAATTCAGAAAACTTTTTTTAAGCATTTAAGCAAGTTGCTAAAATGTAGGCCTTGTGCTTACGACCTTTTGGCTTCACAAGGACTTGCCAATTGTTCCAGAGTTTTCCTTAATTAAGGGCACACTTGGGAGTAGCTTGCTTTTTATTTTTGTTAAGTCCCTAAGGTGTCACTTCCCAGGGGAGAGGCAGTCTGAGCTCAGACCAGTGGCAGGGAATTGTGTGGGAGTGTGGAGCGAGTGACAAGAGCGACACCCTCCAGGCTGGGCAGCTGTACAAGAACAGGACCTCACAGTACAGGAATGCAACGAGTACGTCTCTTCCTCATTCTCTGTACCCTTCAGCAGCTTGTGGATAATGGATTTTGCCGGCGGCAGCAGCAATTTAAGAACCTTCGATGGTCTTCCAAGCACAAGTGAGAATGATTCACAGGCATGTATAAATGCATACATACAGCAAGGCACCAGGACCCTTGCTCTTTTCACACTGCCACAAGGAATCTCTCAGCCATTCTTGGCTCTCAACTCAAAGAGTAATGCAACTGTGAGGAAGCAGAACACAGCTCTACGGCTGGGTTTAGCACATATAGAAAGAAGAGATTAAGTACCTAGAGACTGATCTAGGGCAGCTTCCCTTTCACAGTAAAGGCACTGCTGGATATAGTAGCAGTGCCTCACTCCTCAGGAGCCTCAGGCTGTCTCTAATAGTACAGCACCAGGACAGATATGCGCTTAAGCCCAGTGGGTGCAGACAACAGCCTCTAGTAAACACAAGGGCATCAGCATCTCACCAGAAAAGCCATCAGACTAGGGCTACCTGTGGCAGCCTCACACTGATAGTCAGAAACCAGCATTTCATGGCTTCTCTGGCTTCCTACAGGTAAGAGGAATTCCCACGCAGCATGCAGGAGGCTCATGCCACTTCAACTCCAGCTCCCTGCTCTTCTTGCTCTAGTTCTGCCCATGGCCCCCTTATGTTGCTCCTCCCCTGTACCCCCCCCCCCCAACAGATCTTTAAAACAAACAGGAAAAAACATCAGCATCTGGCCTTGCAAATACTTCCAAGCACACTTGGCTTCACTGGAACAATTCCCACAAAGCACGGCAAATCTCTCGTGCACATGATTAGGGCTTTTGCTGGCCTCCAAAATCAATTTGCTCATCCAAGGAATTAATTGCAACAGTTCCCTAATTTCTGAAGGGTTAGCTGAAAGGAAAGCTTGTTCCCACCAATACTAATTGAGACACCAGCTAATGCAGCTGTTCAAATTAAAGCGTGCAAGCCACTGAGAAGGAATATGAATATTTAGAACGATTTTTGGCTCCAGTAGCAAAAGACAGATAGGTTTGAAAGGGCAGAATATGCTCGTATTCAGGTGCCCCATACCACCGATTTTCAACAGAAACTTCCCATAACACATTACCAAGGTTCCTCCAAAACAGAAACATCTGAAAAAGCTTTCAGTCTTTATGTACTAAGCTTGATGAGGAATGAGTGCAAGGCTCCCACAGACTGCCTTGACTCCAGTAAGCCTAAGACTATGGATCACCAGGCAACTAGTATTGGAGGGAAGGGTAGATCCAAGTTATTCTGCTCAGTGGTTTACTTTTTTTCATTTCATTTCTCTTCCCCAGAGCTGTAACCTTGCCCTACAAATATCAGCAAGCACACAATGTCCGCCTCCCCAACCCCACATGAGAGCTTTCCTCTGGAGGTACACGTTACTCTTTACAGCTCTATATATGCAATATTTACGTGTTCAGAATATAAAGGTAGGTTTTACAACACAGCAGGAAAAAAACAAGCACACACACAATCAAATACCCCTCTCCATCTTCCTTTATCTTCCTGCTTTCCCTGAACCTCACCTTCCTTCCAAGCTTACACTAAGGGCCAAAAGCTTTCTGTTATTACTGCAAACCAGAACCTTTTCCTGTTCCTCACACCAGGATAAAGCCTTTGTCCATGCTGTACTAATCCTAATCAACAGGCATTTCTTCTTCGAGACAGGCAAAGAATAACTGAATATCTATTTCAGAATTATGCCAGTCTGAAGAGAACAGTATTAGCTGAACATAATTAAGTTATATGGTTGAGACAGGTACACTCAGCTCTTCCACTGAAGAGTTTTTAAGAATGTACCCTTTCAGACAAGACATTCTTAGGAACTCTTAACTTAAGATATAAAATATGACTTTCTTTCCATTATGACTGCATTTTAATTCTAATCATACCCTACAAGACTTAATCAATTAAAGTCACTTTAACACACAGAAGTACTTTTTCATGTAATGCAAATACTGTAGAATTAAATGGCTATAAAAGTGATTTTTAGTCATTTGTTAATCATAGGCTGACAGAAATGATGCAAGAAAACAGGAAACTGAAACAGAATATTGTAAGTCTGATTTACTAATTGGAAGGAGTTAGAACAACAATAAGAAAGTTATTTGTTTTAAAACATACCAGGCCAGTTCTGGAGCAGGGGCAAATTTAGTTTTTACCAACCAAGGATCTGCTCTGTGACCTGGAAACTGGCAGGATACTTGGTAACACTACAGTGGGGTTTACACAATAATTGATGCTTTCACGTGGAAACTCTGTTGATACATAACAATAAAGACATTCTTCCCAAAGGTTTTCAGCCCAGTTTTACACTTCCCATAGCCTTATGGCAACATGGAGCAAAATGATTTCCATCTCAAACCAGAACAAGACAGATAGTAACAGTGTTCTCAGAGACAACCTCAAATTTAGCACTTGAAGGAGAAATCTGCTTCAAAGTAGGAAAGAATTGTAAGTAGTGTAAGAGCAGGCTATAAACTGTTCTTCCTACCGGCAAAGTGGCAAAGGAAGCTTAGCTATTGAGAAAGATTTTGCCTCTGGAAAAAGAAAGTAAAACATGTTTCGAAGGGCAAGAGATGCTCAAAGTTAATAATCACTGAAAAGCAATGGCATTTAATATTTTCACAACAGCAGGAGTCCCCCTGAACTTCCAAACTCTATACGTAGCCTGATGCAAAGCTCACAAATGCACAGAAGATTTCTTTCATCTCCACTGAGCTTCAGACCACAGCTCACCAGCCTTCTGATATTTGAGGAAAGACGGATCTCGTTCATTCTGTTCAGCAATTTATGATTTTTATCTGTCTTTTCAAACTGAAAGCTTTCCCTTGAAGCAGCTATGCACATGGAGCATCAGTAATAAAGACAAGTCACTCTTACACAAAGACCCTGGCCTATGTTCATTTTCAAATCAGACTTTCTCCTATTGAGAGCACAGGTACAGTCACAATGTAATCAAACCACTGGGACTTCCATCAGCCATTGAATCAGGACTTGCACGTTTGACCAAGGCAAGTTGTGCAGCTGTAACGGGTCCTCAGTGCCCTCAGCACCCTGCAGATGCGAGTGATGTGCAGGCTTCTTTCAAAAGAAAACTGCAGTCAGTTGGGAGGGCAAGGAACAAGCAAAAGTGAATGAAACAAACCAACAGTTGTTAAGCAAACACCATAACGAAAGTCCCTAATGTTCCTGAACTGAAGGGACATACCTCACCTGCCACCTTGGTCACCTCCAGCTGGTTTAAAAACAAACAAGGCCTGCTTTACAGCAAAGCAATTACTTTGTGTTAGTTGTCTTGCAACAAAATCCCTGCGGCAAGCAGGCAACAGCAACCATCAACCAAACTATCTATTTGAAGTTAGCTCTGGAATCAAAGCAGATTTCCAGCCAGATCCTTTACCCTTCTGACAGGCTGAGGAAATCTTTGATGTTGCTGCAGGCTGAAGAGGACTATCAATAGGAAAACAGCACGGAGCCCTCCAGACCTACCCTCCAACAGGTTGCTACCTGCCTGCATACTCAGGTGCACGGAGACCTCAACAGTAAACCATTCTGTGCATGTGCAGCGATTTCTGAAAAGCATGGCACAAATGTCAGGAGAAATCTTCCAGTTCAGTAGGTCTGAAGGAGTTTAAGGGTTCAGCTACTCACTTGTGCAATAGCTAGCAGAATATCACATCTTTAGACTTTTGGAGAGCAGTCGTATTACAGTGCTCTGTACTATACTTACACCACTTAATGGAGCTCATGCTGTCCTGCAACCCTAGTCCCTACCTCTAGAGAAGGCTTCCTCGACTAACAGCTGCACAGAGTTAGAAAAAGCTGAGACATATACATGCCCCACAGATACATATCCATTCCACCAGAAGCAACAGATTGGCTTTGTCCACAAAGGCTTGGAAAGGGGATGTTAAAGGCAAGAAGAAAGTTTGGACTCAGTCACCAGCCCAAGTTAAGGAGTGCCTGGGTGCGCTAGCAATCGTAAAAAGCATCCTGCCAAGTCCTAGAAGACTGGGATTCTTCTTAACACCCCTGGGGCATGTGGGCTGACGAACCCAAAGCAAAGTATTATATTTCTGTTGCAGCATCCTATGGAATGGCCTGTTCTTGAAAGACAGAGGGACAAAGTGGCGAGTGCTCAGCATCTGGCAGGAAAACACTTGGCCCTTTGCACAACCTGCCCTTCAACAGATGAGGACCAGCCCTCGGTTCCTCTGTCTGCTGGCAATGTGCACACTGGTGCCTGCTTACTCCTCACCTTTCCAAGGCCTGTGCAAATAACTTGTGGTGCAGCAGTTAAGAGAAGTGAGCCTGGCAGAACCTACACTATAAATAAATCCCCTGGCCTATTTGCTCTCAGAAATATGACTCTGCATTTCTCCTTTGTGAAAGGACTCACTGTTTAGGATGGAGAAAGCTGTGACAAGAGTATGTACAAGCTGAACAGATCAGAGACACGTTGAGAAATCCTAGCACTATTGTCAAAACGCAGGAAATATTGCTGTCCAATGCAAAGCCCCCTCTGCCACATTCTCACATGGAGAATTTTGCCAAATTTAAAGGTTTAGAGAATGAGATAGAGCTCCAGACTTGCCCTGCACAGGCAACAGTATAATTAAGACACGTTTTCCTTCATTGTTTATGAACCTGTTTGAGGAATCGTAGCACGGTAATTTCTGTCCGCTCTCAATCAACAATGTTGCCACCAAGAATGGATGATACGGAATATAGAGACAAACCTAAATTCAGTCAGGAAGGCTAATTCCTTCCCAATTCCTAGAGCTGATCAATCTGAAGTATATGGGTTGAATGGTACCAGGTATCTGACTTACAGAAGCAGTCAAAGTTACCAAGATTTTTTTCAAAGGAATGCAACTTCAGTTGGTTTTCAGAGCAGTGGTTTTCAAGTTGTGGTCAGCCATCCGTGGACTATTTCTAATAAGTTTGTGAAAGGTAATTAAGGAAAGTAAGCCTAGTGTAAACAAGTCAAAATTTGTTATGCAAGAGTCTCCAATCCCACAGGTAAAATGTATTGGACTTGCACTCAGCCCACAAAATACCATTCCCCTTTCACTTGTAACAGAATCAATATCAATACCCTCATCAGCGTTAATACCCTCATCTAAAACTTTATCAGATGTTCTCCTGATACAGTATTAGCAAGCAGTATATTAGACAGGCAATCTGGGCATGTAGAAACTCTTATAACTTTCAACACCGTAACAATAACTTCAAATTATCCTTACAGTGCAAGTTGATGGGATCAAGATTGGCATGGGTGCATAATAAACACTTGCTTTCCTGGGAGGGCTGTGGATTACTGGGTGCCTACTAGCAAATTGGACAAGCATAAGGAAAATAAAACCCCAGGTGCTTATAACATTTAGTACAGACATGGATGAATAAAGACAGAAATGAGTTTCTTACCTTGTCCTTTCATAGCCCCTGTACTGAACAGGTCAGCATCCTTTGGGATGGAAAGTGTTAATAGAAAATTTGCTTTTAAAGTAATGCCAGGAGATGCAGCAAGTAAAAATCAACCAGGGACCTACAACAAACAACTTGGAGAGAAGAGTTGCCAGGTGTTTTGTCTTGTACTTCAAAAAGGACCAGGCACAGGCTTAGCAAAACTTCTCTATGCATTGTCCCAACCAGGGACGATCACAGATAAAACAGCAAGCAAGCAAGCAAGCAGGTCTCTCTCTGCTGCCAAAGCACTTCCTCCTCCACAGACCACAAAGCACTTTGAGTCTTGGACCTGAGAGCAACTAGAGAGCAAAAAATTCTGATGCTTTTCAGCCTTTGGGGCAGGGAAATGTTATCATCATTTTTACAGACAGAAGACATCAGTTAAAGGCCTTGTCCAGAACTAGACAGCACAGGATGAGGCAGGGTGAGGAATGGGATGACGACTGCCTCATCGTCAGCCTGTGCCTGGCAGATCACCAGCTCACCTTCTCACAACAAACCCCAGCAAGCGCTGGGCACATCTAAGCCAGCCTGTAAACCAAGAGCACAAACAAGAAAGCATAGGTGGAAACTGCCAGGAGAAAGTCTGGCACAGAGACCCAAGAGCCCACATTACTTGATTAATACTGGAGACAGTACAGCTCCAAAGCCAAGACAAGAGCTTTGAATGCCATCTCGTGGGCTTTGTGTTATTTTTCCCATCATAGAGAAGCATTTAATGTCACCACGGGCTGAGGCATGTTCTAAGCCACTCAGGTGCAGGTCTGATGGGAAATCTCACACACATCCAAGAACTCACGGCACTAGTCTGTCTGTCTTGAGAAAAAAAAAAATTCCACTTTTTACCAAAGGTACAAATCGGACCTACAGCATCAAAAAAAAGCAAACAAATTTCAAAAATACAACCTCAAATAAATAAAACCACAGCTGTGTACTGGATGCCCCTTGGCAGGGGAAACTGAGGAATTAGGCATGAAATCCACCCAGCAATCTCTCTGGTTTCTTCCAAAGATACGCAAAGTGTCCACAACAGCTGCTGATGATTGGAGCCACATGCAGGAGGCTGAAAACAGCTAAGAGGATGATCACAGAATGTACAGCTGCTTTTGGGCAGCTGTTCATAAGATGTTGCTGCCTGCCATATGGTAAGGAAATGAAAGGACACGATAGGTGCAGGCCAGGGCAATCTGTCTTCAAAGCAGGGCATGTACATGTATTTATAATGTACTATAAGGCCAATTATGAAAAATCATGCAGAAAAGGTAACTGAAGAAAATTAAAAATGTCAAACCTTTGACATAGCTCTAACTAGCTAGATACTGTCTCCAAATGTTAAAATGGTAAACAGCTATAGAGTTTTCATCTGTGTGGCAGGGAAAAGGTTTACCCAATCAGCAAGGTTAACTACAGGAGGAGAAGGTTGGGATGTCAGGTTCTCTCTTTAGCTGCTCTTCAGTACCTACAACTAATGCGGGTAAACCTACATCTTACATCATACTGTACTCACCATCCAGACTTTAGAGACTTAGTCATGACATCATCATGGACTTTATTAATTCAGTCTGTCCATTTCCAAAGACTTGCTGGCTCCAGGAAGCTTTTGCTATATCATGCCTTCATTGTGCTGTTAAGGTAAGTTGGACATTCAGAGCCCAACTCTTCCCTCTGTGTTCATTTCCCAGATGGTTAGCAGCCCTCCTCTTCATCACCTGCCCTAAACTTCTGTCTCCACTACTACCCAACAACATGGAGGTTATACCAGCCAGGGCTATGATCACAACACGGTTTGTTCCATTAATACTCCTCAGACTGGCGTAGCCAAGGCAATTCAGAACAACCAGAGGCCAAACCACCTAAGTTAGTCACAGGGTCTGGAATTGAAGGTTACACCTTTCAAGGGATTATCAGAGCTTCAGAAAGAACCCTTGAAAAGAAACACAGCCAAAAATCAAGTCATTTAATTGCCTGTATTCCAAGGTCAAGGAATCAGCAACCAAAGTGTTAATGCTGGAGATATTACCCCCCTCCCTGCCAAAAAAAAAAATACTTAACAGTTTAATAGCACAAGCAATGTACAATCCCTGTGAATCCACAACATGAAGTTAATTGTACACAGCATGTAATGGCACCAGACTACGCATTTCTTGCTCTATTGCAAATTCTCAGCAAACTAAAACATAGTGGGTTTCATTACCCTCTCACTGACACAGGTTTCATTTGGTATAAACTTCTTTGCGCCAAGTTCTGCTTTCCATTGACATCAAGCTAAAGCTCACAGTCATGAGTAAGTTATTACAGAGTTGTACTTTGCTGAAGCCAGTTAGGAACTTGAGACTTCAGTTTCGGCCTAACCTTTCCCAAGTAGCCACTTACACCGTAAAATGGAGGTTACTTGAACTGCATGGCATGGTACAGTGCTTCAAGATAAATGGATTATGTCATATTTGCTGGCAAACAACTGAAAATGTTTTATATGCAAATCAGGTAAGGCTGGGGGTGGGGGGGGATGACACACAACACCAAAAAAACCACACCACACACACAGCTCAGTCAAGCAGGAAAAAGAAGTATTCAGCCTTCATTTATGAAGTGGAGTGTTTTGCTGGATGTCACTTGTAATTTTGTCCATCACGTTCCACAGATGTAGAAACAGCTGGAAAGGTGACAACATTTCATACGCCAAGATAGTTCTGAATATGGAAAAAAGACACTTTGCAAGCATGAAATAGTCAACCTATCAAGTCAAAGTCTTCTGACTTTCAGCGGGAGACTGACTTTACACAGTGTTCTTGCTTCGATCTTCAAGCTGTCTCTGGGAATTAGGCTGTACGAATCAGACAGGTTAGAGGGAATGCCCAGAGGCCCCTGAAATCCATGGCAAAGGTCTCATTAAGGTCCCTGAGCATGGCATTGAGGCAGCATTACAGCCTCTACTTTGCAGGGAGGGAAATAAAAGCAAAGAGATTAATGGATTTTTCACAAATCGCAGAAGAGGAGCGAGTGTCAGGGCTGCAAATAACATGCTAGTCCTATACTCCTCTCATTAGACATGGCAGAACAGAATCTCCCTCAAAATAAATTATGAACATTCAGCTTTTGTAGAGCTATTTACTTAACACATTCATAGAGTATTTGTCAGTCTAGTGGTAAATTTATGGCCAAGGCAAACTTCAGAACAACATTTTCTCCATGTTGCTTTTAAGAAACTCTGAAGTAAAATTTTTCTTCCTATCCAAATATTTTGCCTCTGTCACTGAAAAGAGCCCTGGGTTTCAGGAGATGTGGTTCTAGATTTATTTTTTAAAGCAGTAAAGCACTTGTACTTGAGAAAAGACACATCTCCAGGATTAGGCATACTTTGCACACATTTGCAAGAATTAAAAGTAGATGAATTCTACTCAAGAGCTCAGTCCCAGACCCCAGCCTCCACAATGCTAACCACAGCTTACTGCTGTTTTAAGGTCCCCAAATTTAGCCCAGATCTGCTGAGCTTACTGAGTATGTGCTCCCTTTGCTGACCTCAAGATCTGTCCCTAGCTCCAGCCACAAATTCAGAAGGGGTGGGGATAACAGAGGGCTGAGATTCTGAGTTGGTTTATTAACTGCCTTTCATCTTTTTGCACTTTGAAGGTCTTGCTTCTAAAGCAAGCTGTCAAACTGGGCAGCTCAATTCCATTTTTCTCAGCACTCAGGTGGTGAAACAGATTTTTTCTTTCTTCAGAAAGAGAAAGCAGCACAGAATAACATGCAGTAAGTGTAGGTTCTCCAGATTGATACCATAAAAATAACCATCTCATAATTCACCAGAGCTATGTATAAGCAAAGCATTTCCACTTTTAAATTACAAATACTAGCTAAAATTTCTGAGTCTGAATCCCTTTCATCTGTGATCTCATGTTGCACTCACACATACAGGAATCCACATGGCCTCCCTACGGAGGGAGGCATGGGTACACACGTGCATGACACATGGCTACTGTTCAGTCAATGTGTGTGACATACTATGAATTCCTGATTTAGAATATATTTTCTCCAGGAAAGGACTGCCTTCACACTCAAAATCATCAAAAACTGGTGCTATGCTGACAACTAACTTAACTCCAGAGGGAAGAGAGAAAAACACAAATGTCAACTTCTCAACAGTTCCCTAACCTTGTAAACTGAGTGCAAAGCAATTAGGAAGTGCTGTGCATTCCTTATCCCCAACTAAGGAAAAAGGATCCAGTGAAGCAACATTTAAACAAAGTAAGGATTTGGATGGGATTTGTTCCAATTATACTACAGGACCCTACTCCGACAGTTTGTTCTTTTTGTGCAAGTTTCTAGGAAACATCATCAGAGATGTGAAATTTCAGGGAGAGCAGAGCACTGAAGATTGCATCAGCAATGTGGTAAACGCATGTGGAAAAGAATGCAAATGCCTGATTCATTTTAACTTCTTAAGGTTTAATCCTGACCACAAATAAAGTTTGAGGATAGCTGATTTTTTCCCTTCACTGCACGGATGTAAACAGAGAATGGAACTGGACACTTACTAAATCTCAGTAGCTACTTCCTTCTAAAATTACTGGATAAAGCAAGCCCAATAAAATATTTATTTGCCTTTATTCTGCAGAACATGGTTTCCATCCATGCTATCTCCAATGGGAGGAATTCACAGCCTAGATATAGCCACTGCCAAGGGATAAAGTGCTGAAAGACAAGGCCTGGGCCAAAGCTTTCTAACATCAGTGGAAAGACTCTCATGTATATCTGCAGGCCTTAGATCTGATTGTTCCAACAGGGACATGCTCTGACCCAAATAGCCCTTGCATGCATCATACTACTTGTCCAGCAGTGTCCCCACTGCCTGGACATTGGGGTTCCCCTGGGCTCCAAGGCAGGAGTTTCAAAGGCTGAGAAAATTGATCCTATTGAGCTTGGAGGAACCTGATCTCAAGCTCTCCCTTTGAGAATGCAGTGATAAACGCCATCCTAACTGTGATTCTAGTGCTCCAGCGCAAAATGGCAGATGATACGTGACAACTTTTATGTATAAAATGACATAGATTCTTCTTCAGAGACTTTGGGTTTTTACATAGCAACACAGTTGTGAGATAAACTGAAACCTAATTCCTTATTTCACTTAACTTCTAAGAAACTTGATCGCTTCAGCAAAGCAATGTTCAGAGGTGTCCAACAGATCATTTAGTGTGACCTACTACATACCACAGGCAACAAAGCATTGCTTAATGCCTCCATAAGTAATATAAGGATTTTAGCATCACCTGCTCACCACTCAGAAGTCATGTCATTTTTACTGGTTTCATCTGAAACTGGTAGAGGCTCTTTTTCTGAAGCAGCACTTTTCAAATAAACCAGCAAGAGTTTCATTTGAAATCCATACAATAAGCACAACTAATGTGTCTTATCAGCTGCAATCAATGTGTCATATAAACAACTAGCCACTAGAGGGATTTGCTAAATAAATGAAATAGATGCTTTTTCTGTGAGGAGACTAGCTGACTGCAAGGGGAAAACTTTGCCTCAGTTGAAAAATCATTTTGCTCTCCCCTAAATATGTGCCAGCTTCTCTCAGTCACTGCCTGGGAGAACTGGAAGAGCAGATAACAAAGGGTTTCCCAGCAATCAGGTCTGCTGAGGATGTTTTGTTAGCGGTGCTTGTTTTTCAGGCTCCAAACTTACCACCAAAGGGAGATAGCACACACCTTACAAGTCCATTTCAGCATAAACTACTTCTGCCCTGTAACAGTCAGCTGGGCAGGTCTTTTGTTTTGAAATATTTGATTAAGCCATTCAGATCACTGATAAAGAATCTAATGAGCTTAGATCTCAGTTTGTTTGGCTCCTTAACTAGTTTCTTCCAAGTATATGCATACTTCCACGCCAGAGTTAACACTGTTTTATAGCTCCAACTGTGTTGTTGGTTCAGGAGACCTTGGAAGAAATGCATCTCGTCAGTTCAGTAGATCTGGAAGAAATACATCTTCCAGAGCAGAAAAGGCTTGAGCTTTGGTCCAGTTCTGAGCCCAAATTGTTATAATCAGATGTTTTTAATCGGTGGGCTGTTCCAAAAGTGTATGTGTAGTAAGCAGCTTGGCCCACACACTCTGCAGCTGCAACAGAAGCTGGTCAGTTTTGTCAGGCAGGTGATTACTGATGGTAGATGTCATACATGCTTCCTTTCCCTTAGAGTTCTCACTCTGATAGAGGGAAACATAATTGAGACTTGAAACATTTCCTCTCAGCAAGTCTCCTCTGTGGTACACTGAGTTTACACTTGCTATCATTTGCCGTTTAGATACAACTGCTCTGCAGTGGTTGGGCAGCCTGCATTCAAAAAAAGATGCAGTTTATAATGCGAGTGCAACAAAGGATGATATTCCACACAGCACACACCTTGTTGCTGACAACATGGCAAACCTGAAGGCGTTCAAAGCTTGCCATAGGCAGTAGGATCAAATACCATCTCAGCCAGCACAACTGAACCAACACAACTGCACTGGCTTTGCAATTTGTTGTGTGTACTAAAGAAATGACTGCTTTTCTTAGCCCTGGTCTAGCTCTGAACACATTTCTGACACTTAAAACCTGTATCATATATAAAGACAGTCTGGCCAAAAAAGACAAGTGTGAACTTTGTAGTCAAAAGAGCAGGAAATGCCCCTGATAACAGTTTCACTCTTCTTCTGTGAAACAGAACTTCCTCCAAGGTTCAGGTATTAGGCAAAAAATCCTGGCAACAGTATTATTTTGTATGAAGAAGTCAGAGCGGAGTTCTGCCAGCAGACAGTTATGAGCTCACTAGCCTGAAATAACAACTCGTTGACAAGACTTTTTGTGGAAGCAGCAACTAACTTGTTTGTATGAGAAATGAGAGAGAGTGAACGAGAGTGCGAAATGGAATAAACATATCAGGAGCCCACTCCACAGCTTAACAATGACAGTTTGCATATAAGTCCTGCTTTAAGTAAGAAATTATAAACCAAGAGGAGGTATTTAGCAGCAGCAACATTTTCATATTTCAGTCACACACTCTGAATTCATTTCAGATTAGTATTTTGAAAAATGAGTGTAACCAAAGCCTCATAAACAGCCAGAGTAGGAGGAAAAAAATATTTGAGGAGGCAAAAGACCCCAAAGCAATTATTATTCTCTACCAACCTACTCAAAAGAATCCGACTAGGCTCCTCCAGAACCCTGAAGACAATCATCTAGGAGAAAATTGAGTGAAAACTTCATCCAGAACTTCCTACTGAAAAAGCATGTATCATTTGGTGCAAACACTCACAGTGTCCAGAAACTGATTTATGTGAGTGAGTCAAGCAAGTTTAATGGCATAAGACTGGGAAAAATGAGCATAGTGCTTGTCTACTCCTCCACTGTTCCTTGCTTAGTTACAAGAACTGGTTGTGCTGGTGCCTCTTCCCAACAGCTACTAGGACTGCTTGTTTCATTTCAGGCCCAAGGAAATTCCAAGCCTTTTACTTGTGAAGACGACATCAGGCATAAACCCGTACCAGCCCCTGGCCTTTTCCTAGTTTCATCAGCTCTACAGAACACTTTGGGGCCTGGAACCTTTAAATGCCCCAGCCTTGACCCTAATGCAGACTGCAAACAGGAGACCCATACCCAGCCCAAAAGAACATGCAGCAATTACTGCCTATCAGCAACAGGCCTCTTTCTAAACCTGTGGGACCTGAACAACCTGCTCGCATCTCAGATTACAGGACCTTGAAATCCCCAAAGCCTAAGTCTAACCCAAACCGTAACTAGAATATCCATACAGCAGTGGATGCATGTCTTTCCATAAAGCAAAAGAGAACAAAGAATTCACCTCTACCAACGTCCCACCTTCAGTCTGAAGGCATTGAAGAACAGAGAAATAAGTCAAATCATAGAAGCTATAAAATTCCAGACCTTAACCCAAGTAAAAGTATTACTAAAGACTCCATATGTTCAGTAACAGAGAAGAGGGAATGCACCCAGTTGACACCAACCCTCTTAATTTCGCTGGCCACACAGAATCCAGGGGTAAATTCAGATCCAAGTCTTAACCCTAACAACAAACCCAAAATAAACCCTAGCTGAATCAGGGGGATCAATCTATAACATATGAATGCAGCACACATCCTCCATCAACATAAGCCCCCTCTCTACATTTGTAGGTTCTGCACAGGCCAGAAGTAAACAGAACTCTCAAATTCTTCTATTCCCAAGAAATAAACTTAACTCTAACATTAACCAACTGAGGGATTATTTCGCACAATAAAAGAGATCATCGGACATTGGCTCCTGCTGTTATATGTCCTTCTCCTGACCTTTTGAGCCTGCACAATCCATCAGTAAAACAGGCTCTTGAATATTTAGTTTCCCAAACCTGCATGCTAACCTCCAAGCTATTTCAACTGTGGTACACAGCGGTCCCCTGTCTACATCAGACCAGAATATACTGCTACCCACTGACACCAGCCCTCTTCCTATCTCTTATTGCTGGGTTTTGTGGGATCTGTAATTGTCTCAAACACTAATCTCAGTGCTAACCCCAATTACAACTAGTAGACCCTTTCAAAACACACAAAAAAAAAACCATATGGTGCTGACAAATATAGAGCTAAAAAAGTAGAAAGCAAACTATTGCTTGTAGAATCCAGCAGCAAGACTTTTACTACAAGCTATGAACAAATCCTAGTTCTAGATACTGGAAGACCTCTCCAAACTGTAAAAGAAAGCATAAGGCCTTGGTCTCCCCTTGACCACAGACCTCTGAAGTCTGCAGGAGCTGCAGAAACCAGCAGTGACCCAAGCTCCTGAACCTTTAGATTTCCTAGCCATGATTACAAGTAATGGATAAACTGTACCATAAAACAGAATATAAGGTGTTGCCCTCCTACTGACCATAGACTTCTCTGCAAGCTTGCAGGCCTTATTGAATTCAACAGTCTTGAAATACTACATTCTCCAGTCATAAACCTAATCCCTAGACCTATCCATAATCCTACTTGCAACCCAGGAGATCAATCCCTAAAGTAAAATAGAACATAAGGCATCACCCACAAACAGTAAGTCTCCTTCCTAAACCTGTGGACTCTGCACAGTTCAGCAATAAACACAGCGTCTGAGGCGTTAGATTTTCAAACACTAGCCACATTTCCAATTACACCTGCACTTTTTACAGTAACCCAGAACTCAAGGCTCCAGCCTCTAGCAACAGAAATTTCTACAGAAAATCTGAACTTCACCCCTTCTACTTTTTGTGGCTTTTCAAGTCTTCTTTTTCTAACCCCTGAAGCCAACCCCAAATTCAGTGAATTCCCACAAGATGACTTCCACAATAAAAGCAAACAGAATACATTGATCCAGAATGACATTTCCCCCAAACATAAACCCTAACCTTACCACAGTTAATGGCCCTAAACTGTTAGTTCCCCAGCAAGGCAAACTGATTATGTTTGGCTTTCCAATCCTTTTTTCCCTAAACCTTAAACCTAACCTATTCCTAGGGACTGATCTTAGTCATAGCTGGGGACGAACCAGTACAGCATTGACCTCTGTGGACACCAACACCTTTCCTATTCCTACAGCTAGTACAAACCACAACAGTAATGCAGACACTTTACACCTTGCCCCCAGCCCAAACCTTAACTCTGATCAAAACTGTGCCCAGGAAACCAATATTACATTAAGACAAATACATTGGTTCTTACCAACAAGAGCATTTCTCATCTAACCTCAAGCTACTTAAAAACCTGTAATAAGTATGGTTTGTCAAATCTTTCTTCCAAACACTAACTGCAATCCCAGTTCTAATATCTCCTGATCATTGTGGTTGATCCAGAATCATAACAAGCATGATTCTTCAAGCCATCTTGCCCCAGATCCTAATGGTACTGAGCTGACTGAACCCAACACTAAAATCAAAAATAATGGTTCTTTTCCTGCACCAACCCTCTTCATAATCCCACAGGTCCCACAGAATCTGGAAATAAAGTGGGTTACTTAAATCCCCAAACTTTAGCCCTGACCAGTGATCTAACCTTGATTCTAGTCAACATCATAGAATCATAGGTTGGGGCGAGGGGGCTGGGGTAATAAAAAAAATAAATAAAAAGAGCCTCTCCCCCTCATTGCCTCTTTCCTTACTGAGGAAAATACCACTTGAGCCCCAGAGTGCAGTACTTACTCCTGTTATGCTCAGGGTCACTCCTGGCAGGAGCACTGATGACCACATGGATGAGCAGCATAGGCAGAAAACCAAAGAAGCTTTGGCAATCTCTCTGCAACATCCCAAATCCAAGCAGCAAACCTCCCAAAACGTAAGGCAGGCTGGCAGATGGATACTGACATTCCCCATAGCAGATAGCCTCTGATAACTATTACCCACCTTTTTTCCTTCATGCAAACACTTGTCTGAGACTCAGCTGGCTTTGATAGTGCTTCTAATGGGACAACCTCTTCCTCACCTGTTTGCAGAGGCCTATACCTGTTCTGTAATTGCAGAACCACAGACAAAGAAGCCTTTGCTGTGTTGCCAGAAGTGCCAAGTTTCCAGCCTCCCCCTTTTTGCTAGTCTACGTTCCTCCCTCCTTGCAACATGAGGTTTGGGTTCTTTGCCCTGAAGGGTCTCTGTGAAGACCGTGTTTCCCTTCCATTCATCCCCCCCAATGGTGCAGTCTGCTCATCTCCTCCCACAGCTCTCTCCTGGCTACTCAGCACCTCAAAAACAGCACACCTCCCACAAGTGAGGCCACCGCCAATGTAATACTACACTATTGCTACAACAATCCTAAAACAAAATCTTGGAGTATCCAGTAATAAACCAGGCATGTCAATCCTCCTTTTCCCAATCACTAAGTCTAGCCTTAATTCTAGACAATTAAGGAAAAATAGAGCACAGGCCATCAACTCCTTAAGACACCAGCACTCTTTTTAACCCCTCAGTTCCCAGAAATGAGAAATAACATGGGTTCTGTTGTCTTCTGAAACAAAAACATAAGCCTTACCCCTAGCCATACACTTCCCACATTTATTTCTCATCCTTCAGTATGCTCCTTTTGTTAGCATTCTTGCTATCCTAATACAGTGACTTGGATATGTAATTGCTATGCTTTTCACTTATCTTTAGATTTTTTTTTTCATTGTCATTATGGGTTCTAGTGTTAATTACCAATTCTGGTCAGTCTAGAAGAACTGAAATTATTCCTTTAAGGGGAATTTCCAAAAGAAAAAAAAAATCACATCTCTCAATAAAGGTCAAGGGGCATTGATAGCACTAATATGTACCCCAACACCGAAACTCCCCTGAGTAGCAAATCCGAAGCTCAGTCTCAGGATCCTGGAGATTCACACCTAGGACAGGAAGGTCCTTGAAGACAAGTACCCTGGGAGATTACAAGATCAGTATGCCAGACTGTGCCCTTAGCTTTCCCCTCCAAGGGCTGTTAATGTTACTGTTGCAGCATTTATTTATCTTCTTGCCCAGAGCTGCAGCTGGGAGACATAACAACCCCAAAAAGTCACTTCCCTGTTGGCAAGCTGCAAGATGAAGAAGCCAGGGACCACACTCAGTACTCATCAGGGAAAATGTTCAACTATCCATGACAGCCTGAGTCAGGGCAGCTGAGGCCAACACTCTGCACCTGTGCTCCCCTCTGCAGCAGTCAGGAACCACAGTGGCTCCTCTCCAATGACTTTTTAATCTTACTTTTTTTGATGCAAGGATGACAAAATATCAAGTTACGTGAGGATGCAGGGAAAGGTGATTAAAGGAGAGATAAAAGCCTTGCTCACAAGTCAGTAACATTATCAGCAAAGGCTAATATTCAGTGTTCCTCTTTGCCTCCTAGGCATAAACAATAGGGAAAAAAAAGAAAAGTTTCTCACACCTTCTTCTAGATGTCTAAAGCTCATGCTTCCTAGCTGTCCTCCTTCTGAGACTTGCTGCAAGACAGCTTTTGATTATTTAATGACAAAGCATGTTTATCAGCTGATTATGGGAATTTGCTCAAGCTTACTTGGCTGAAGTCTAGTGGGAAATAACTCATTGATTCAAACCAACCAGTGTGTGGGGGGGAGGAAATCAAAGTGTTTGCATTTGGCAGAGTTTAAAATTTAACTTTCATGTCAGAATTAGCCATTCAAAGTGTAAGTGCTAGAAAACATAGCCTTTTCCACTAATTTACTAAGTGCTTCTAAGGACACGAATGATTCAAAGTGCTAAGGAAATAACTCAAACTACAGCCTTAAAAAAAATTCACTCCCCAAAGTACAATGCAGTATCTGTTTTAAGAGCAGCTGTTGAGCAAGCAGCAAAAACAAGATTCTGATCTGCTAACAGAAGAGATAACCACCTGCTATCAGCTTCAAGATGCAAGCTAACACTTAACAGTTAATACAACTTAGTTTTTGCCACTGGGCAAGATTCAAACTAGATTGCAGCCACGCATAACCTTCCTCTTCAGAGGGATCAAAGAGCAAAAATAAGCAAACAATCTTTTTAGAATGAAAAGCCTGTACCCTGTCTCCAAAAAAAAAAAAAAAAAAAAAAAAAAAAAAAAAAGACATATCTAGCCCTGTTGAAGCCAGATCATTTCAAAACTAATGTGGAAGGTCTTATGAGAGGCCTACCGTGGCATTTTAGTGTATGTGTGTTCCCCCTACTTTCTGCTTTAGCATGAATTGGGATTCTTATCAGCCCCACAGCCAGGTGCAACAGCCTCAAATTTAATTCATTTTCTGGTCCAGATAAAGATTATTTACATCTAGAAAGAGATGTGTTATTTCTATCAGTGTATAGTGACAATGAAAAAGAGTTAGAGGAGTGTTTACTTTATGACAACCACACGGGCATCAGGGATAACATAGAAGCTGACATCTTCAGCAGTGCCAGTTTTTGAAGCTGCCCTGGAAAAGAAACACGGACAGACTTTGGCAAAAACATACTCCCTTCCCAAAACAACATTCTAGCTTTTCATGCTGTTTTACCTGATGTTATAGTTGTACATTAGTGAGCGAGGAAGACGTATTGACTTTATAAATCACTGGTCAGAATTAAAGCAGAAGATATACCAGCCTTCATTCCTGAATAAGGATGTCTCTTCTTTCCCTGCATGCCTTAGGGCAATTTGGAAGAGGTGATCATTTTTTAAACAAAACACCTCTCAAAGAAACATAAGATATACTGCATGAACATCATTTAAGCCCTCTACAGTGAAACTCCTTATTCAGTATCTGATACAACATTAAACCACTTATTTAGCAAAATCACATCTGTCCAGAACAGCATCAATATATTATGTTACAAAACATATGACAACCAAACTGATTCTCAGAAGGCTTTGGTGATTGAACTCTACCACATTTGAAAGCGTATATCAGTTTCACAGTTAGCTGGCAGAAGTTTAAATCACCACATATTAGGCCTCCTGTTAACTTTCCAGGAAGAAAACTGGAGGAATTCTACAGTAATAAAAGGTGCTCTGGTCCAAGAACACCACATTACTTGAAGCTTGAGAACTTTAAATATATATATACACACACATATACACATACACACATACATACACGCACACAGAAAACAATCATTTCACTGTTAAAAACTGAACTCAGGCACTGAATGAAGTTGTTTATCTGAGTAAGGGAAATCTCTGTGCACTTTCATTAGAAAAAAAAAATCTATCCTTTTTCTTTACTGACAAGCTTATTAGCAGTGAGTGCCATGTGCCTGTTAGAAGGAGCTGGGCATCTTGGCAGAATATAGTCAAAAATTCATCTTGGAGAGAACACTAACAAGTTTCTTATTCCTGCCTTGTTTAGCCTGAAACTTCGATGCATGTGGGCCCCATTTAGCTGTAATCTACCTCTGAAGATGAGGATAAAAATGTCATTGGTGTAAGCTATACTTCATTAAATTAAAGGAAATGAAAAGCACATAAATAGGTTGAAATAACATTAGGTCTCAGACATCATCCCACAGGAAGGAAATTCCAAGTTCAGCCAGGCACAGCACCCTGCACTCATCTTGGTCCTCTCTCTACCCTGTAGCCCATATGGTCTTTCAGGGAGTCCCACAGCACCAAAAATGCCAGACCACATTAGAGATAGACAGCTCCCAACGTTCTGCACACCATGTGCATCCGTGACCTATTTTTTAGAGAATCCTGACCCAGTACGTGAAGACATTCAGTCTCAGGGGGCTTGGATAAATAATTGCAGTTGTTGTAATACTTTATGTAAGGCATCAAAAATGCCCTTCAATCTATGGTTCAGTGCCTATCCTGACCATACTCTGCCTATCCTGCAGCAGAGCTAGCTGCCCTGCTATGGCCTCTCTGGTCCCTCAGGCCAAAGCTCCCTCTCTCCATGTTTCCCTCTCCTAAGGCAGGCCCTGGCCCGTACCTCCCAGGAACCAACCATTCGTACCCACAGCTCCAGCTGTGCTCAGACACCTGGGGTCTCTTCTTCAAGAGACTGACTAGCAGTGATCAGGCAATTTTCTGAAAAGAACACATGCTTAATTTAAGAGTAAAACAAGCAAAAGTGAATGAAAAAAGGAGGGGGGGAGGGGAAGAGGGCTTTTAGAACAACAGTCTGCATGCAAGTTTGTCTTTCGCCAAAAGGTTTATCATCCTGCTAGACTCACCATCAGCTGATACAAACTTCCAAGAAACTCCTTTTAGCAGAAGCTATCTCAGCCTGATTCCCCAAACAGTTTCTCACATTTTTAATAACAACCTACACTGCAACTGTTCCTTCTACGTTCAAGGGATCTAGCTTGTCTGAATCAATCAAGGCCAAAGAATATCTACCTGCTCTCTTCTGTACAAAGGATTAAGTCTATCTTTTGGCTGCCCCTTTTTTTTTTTTTTAAACAGAATTCTAAGAAAATTACAAATGTAGCAACAGCATTAAATACATACATACATTAAATACAGCTTTGTTTGGCTATAGAAGAGGCAAAATGTCACACCTAATAGCTCCCGTGCTGCGCATTAACAGCTCTTGAGAGTTTGCACAAAGCCATTCTTTTCCTTCCTGCTAGCTGATGCAGACAGTCCTCTATCAATTTAACCTAATGTATTCATGCACTAACCATTCAAGTAACTAGACTGGTATACAGTATTTGAATTATCACAGTAACTCCAAATTTGTCACTCACACAGAGTGATCTTCTGTCAATGCAAGTTAGAGCAAGTTTAGTGAGGTCACAGACCTGATGTTAATTTGTGTTCAAATCCTTGCTTAGTTATAAAATTAACATACTAATTTTCCTCCCTACTTTATATCTTTAACTTTCTAGCCATATTATTTAATTTTCTCTTTTGCTAAGCAGCCTAAAGCTTATATGTATTAAAATTTTTTATCTAGAATAAAGACAGACTCAAAAAGAACTTTCACCTCCCAACAACTTCAGCAGCAATTCAGTTTCTCAGGATCGTCCTTAAGGTTGTGCTTCGCTAGCCAACGTAATCATTTAATTGCTCTACTCCAACGTCAACGATTGGTACGATAAAAGGGCAATGACAGTCCTGACCCCTGCTATCAAACACTTCCCCACCGCCCAGTTTGGTATCACCTCAAGCTTGCTGAGGCTGCTTTCCATCATCTAAGTCGTTAGTAAAGACACTAAATGGTATCGGTCCCAGTATCAACATCACTGGACTATATACTGCTGATCACTCTCTTGAGCTCTTGCGGTCACCCCAATTTCCCACCCACTCTATAGTCCACATCTCACCAATTCGACTATAAGATACTATAGGAATCCACATCAAAGACCTTGCTAAAGCCAAGGCATAAAACATCCAGTCCTCTCCCCTCATCTGCTGAGCCAGCCATCTCATCTTAGAAGGTTACCAGATTAATAAAGCACAATATGCCCTTTGCAAATCCACACTGCCTGTTCACAGTCTGTCCATCATGTGGCTGGAAATGGCCTTGAAGGATTTTCTCCATAACCTTTCCAGGGACTGAGGTGAGGCTCAAGAAACACAAGCCAACAACACCAAGACTTATCAGGAACAGTGTGCCTCACACTGAGTCAAACCATCCACTTCATAACTTAGGAGGGACTGAGAAGGTTTATATGGATGGCAGAACTTCTGTGAATCCACAGATACAAACTTGGAAAAAAACAAGCATGTTGTCTGAGGCATGCCTTTTTTTTTTTTTTTTTTTAACACTAATCTGGTGTCTGCAGGAGACACATTACAAAAAGAAGCTTTTGTGTGTCATAAAGAAGGGCTGTGTTTTCACCCACAGCAGAGACAATGTTGGCTCACTGAAATTTAATAACTCACTCAACTAGAAACATCCATCATGAAGTGATGGGAGAAGTTAAAGAGAATCCCCTTGCTCCCATCTCCCTATATAATATAGGAAGAAGAAAATTCTCTGAGAACAACAATAAGCATATAGGATGACACCAACCTTTCAGATCTTTAGAGGGAGTTAAGTTGGGAGATACTCAAGGACACACAGAAAGCTTGGTGGTAGAAAGACATAAATCCAAGGCAGCAGACCAGGAAATTAGTAAGTACTGGCAGGAGCAGTCAAAAAGAACAAAAGGAAAATGGACTCAGAGAATAAAAGGAGAAATACTTTGGGATTATGGAGGCCAGGCCAGAACCTCTCTCCAGAGACACCTTCCAACCTTAACTGCTCTGCGAGATCCATGCATTAGCGTAGGGATATCCCAGTTGGAAGAGCATTACAGGAGGGAAAGAGTGTTTGCAGGTAGGAGAATGGCAGCAGGAATTGTGCAGGCCTTATCTAGATCATATCTAACTGACCCTGCTTCCAGAGCCACAAGAAGTTAAGGAGCTGAAATAGCCTGTATACCAAGAACGTACAAGTGGAATTGCCATTTTTAAAGGAGCAATTAATCCTGGCACTTCACAGCCAACTTTGGTTGCAGCTGGTTCTTCAAGACACTGACACATCTGCCTACCTCTTCCCCCACACTTGAACAGGCTTCAGAAGACATGACACCACACAACCTTGACCGTTTGCAGCCTTGACTATGTGTGGAATCCCGGCCCCAAGGAATTTCAGAGCCAGCTAGACAAACATCTCAGGGAGGTGTGGGATCCTGCCTTGGGCAGGAACGAACAAGATGACCCTTAATTCTCTCTGACCTTTGAAAGCATACAAAGGCTTATAATGAACAACAACCTCTGATATGGAACTCTCTCCCCCACGGTTTCACTGTCACAACACAGTATTTTATTGGTGTCTAGCCTCCAAACACAACACATGCATTACAAAAGACTTGGTAGACAATTACACAAAGATAGGTCTACCCCGTTTTACATTTATCTGTCTCAAAATATGATTGCCAAAAGATAGCAGCCTAAATAAATGGGTGCATTTCCAAAGATACAAAGCATGAGGGATTCAGACCAAAAAGACATAGCGTATTATATTCACTAGCAAGTGTCTCATAGAATTGTTGCACATTTCAGCATCTCATTTTTGGTGGTATAACCTCCTGCCCCGGGGAGCTTCATTATTCATTTCTTGAAAGGTCCCAATATTCATACTCATATCTAATAGACCCTAACATAAAAGGTAGGGCAAGATACTCTTTGAGCATGGGGTCATTTCTTCAGCATAAAGTTTCATTTTTGTTTTTTTAATAGCTTGTCTTCCCTGGTTTTCCATTTCAAATATAAATAGCTTACAGCACAGGAAATTTAAAAGTTACCTCAATAAGAAAGAAGAATCAAGAAACATCAATTATGACTACTATCTCTGACCCTAATAAATTCAAATATAATGTTGGTTAATTAACCTTTCTGCCCCAACTTCCCCTGCTAGAAAACGGAAGTATTTCAGACCCGTTCTTTCCTTTGGTGCTGTTATCTAGATGCAAGCTCTTTGAAAGAAAGACTCTATGCCACACCTTGCACAACAGGATCATCACCTTAATTGTAACTCCAAGGTGCTACAGGTCCTGTCTTACTCTTAGCCCTATTTAGATAGCTTTAATAACATAGTTGTAGACTAAAAAAAAGAACATGAAAATCCATCTACAAATATGAAAGGGAACTAAACTCAACAAGGTTAGTTTTAAAAGACAAGCAAGTGAAAAGTCAATTTAATTTTTAAAACTTCAGTTTTAATATTTGATATGCAAACCATAGCAGGTGAGCAATTTTTAAATAGATATAAAACACCAGTGGACAGAAGCAACACACACAAAAGCAGCAGAATGGAACTTCAGCATTCCTAAGTGATTAATATTGACCACGAAGATTAAAGCGACCTTGTTTCACTAATGGAAACCAGCACAGAAAACACAGCACACTAGAAAGCCAACACTTCCCAGTGAGTAATAATACCCATTAAGGTTTCAAATATTCTCTGCATCTTAGTGGAAATTGCCATCTACGTAAGACTTTTCACATTTGAAAGTAAACTGTTGCAGAAAAAGAAAATACTCAGATATACTATCATTAGCTAGTTGTAGGCTAAAAATATATCATTATGGAGGTTATCATTATTACACTGCTCTCATCAGCTAATATTTTCAGCTACAACTAGTTCATTTAAGTTTAACCATTCAGTCACTAGAGCCAGCGTTACAGTAAGCTATCATCTGGGATTTATTCCAACTTTCTAACAATCTCACATACGGTACATGTTATCATTTCCAAAGTATACACATGCACTAATATACGCCACAGGTATACATTTTCAAGCACAAGAGAGCCTAATTATTACCTCCAAAGCTTCAACTCATTTATGCAGATACTTAATTCCCCAGGTTAGTAAAAGATGAGAAAGCAATAAGGCACAGCCTGCAGCTAAGAACAGATATTTAAAAATGAAATTATGGACAACTTTCTTGGCTGTACCATCACCTAATACAAGGACAGGAAATGTGTGAGCCAGTGTGATAAACAACTGAAAAACACTTTGGAAAGGAATGAAAGACTTCCCCTGAATGCAGGGTCCAACCAGCACTGACTCAATTCTCATTCTAATTCTGATGAACACACGCACCTCCACTTTGCAAGTGTTTACTGCAACCAAGATGAACCTGTCTGACAAATTAATGCTCTATATCTATAACTGAGTGGATCTCAAAAGAATCTTCATCTCCTCTCAGACTTCAGTGGCAACTAATGCTACTGAAATGCTGCTGATGCAAAAACAGTGAGATTTGAATCAAGCCCACTTTTTCTAATTTGAAGTTTAAGCAAATGTCTATTATGCAGCTAATTAACACAATCTGGAAACTACTTTTAAATGGAACACTTCAGCATTTGGGAGAGCTACAACACCCTTCTCAGGGTGTTGGTTACCAGAGAGGTTCCGGAATTAGCTAGGAAAGCCAAAACTCAGCATTGTTACTGTTCAAAACAAGAAAAACAACTCCAAACCACCCCAAAGAGGGGTTGGGACACACTAACTACATAACTTCTGGGTCATTTTTGTCAAAGATAAAGACAACCAATTTTCCACCTTTTCTGGAGTCTCTTCTGACACTAATGCAAAAAAAATGCAAAAAGTCTTCTTAACACACCCAAATTTTCTAACTCAGCTAGGCTGGATTCACAGCCCTGAGAAGCTCAGCCCACCCCAGTAGACTTGCCAATACACAAGGAGTCTATTAGAAGAACACTCCCTAGCTAGAAAAGAAAAACAGCATTAAAAGAGAATGGCCATTAATATTCTTCAACATGTAGATCCAGTCAGGATCGGGAATCCAATACCCTTGTTTTCTCAAGCCTCTCTGCTGTTGCTGGGCACTAGCTAGTTTCTCACAGCACTACGTGGTTTTTAACCCAAAGGTTGTCTAGTCTTTCTACAGGCATCCAAGGGGAGGGCTCCAGCCCCTTACTCCCATCACTCCTCCTTTGCAAGAAGCCGCAACTGCCATCTTCGGCATTATTCTTTGACAACTCCACAGGCACCAGCTTGTCAGAAAGGTAAGGTGGGAGGTTGGGGTCTGCCGCCAAGGTGTGAAATCTTTGCTGTTCCCACCTCCAGAGGACATGGGACTCTTTTCCTCGGGAACTCTGGGACACAACGGCCTTCTCCGAGGGACAGCGATGGAGGCATGCTGGCTTAGCATGCCACCCCTGCAGTACGGGCTTGCATTTAGTCAACGAAACCAACCCTGCAAGAAGTAATCATTTTCTGTTGTCAAGCAGGAGCTACCATCGATGCTGGCCACTGCCTTGTGGCTCTCAGACAGATCGCCTATGGCCAAGTCTACCCTAGTAAACTAAACGGGACCAGGACAAAAGCCTGAGCACCGTTGCACAGAAATCCCCACTATTAAGTCATTAATACAATCCTGGAATGATCCAGCCTGTGCCAACTAGTGCTCTCCCAGACAACAATGACTGGGGTTAATATGGGCCAGGGACCAATCCCAATAGGCAGCTTGGATGCAGCTTCCTGTTTTTGGAGGGAGAAGGAAGGAAGCATTTAACTGAAAGGACACAGGTCACATCATGCCAGCTGGCCTCAGACCGAAGAGTCCGCTTGATTCATTAGGATGCACGTAGTCAGCAAGTCCTTCCAAGGGTGCTCACAATCACAGAAACCGAAGAATTCAGGGCAAAGGGAAGAAGAAAGTATAAGACTGTCCAGAGCACATCATTTGTTCTGTATTAGGCTAACAAAGATGGAGCACCACTATTAAGTAACATAGGATAAGAATGGAAAATTATCAACATCTGTTCAAACTCATTCATTGTCTTTTAATCCTTCTTTGGTGTCAGTCACACATCTTCCACCCTAGAAATTTGTCTGAGGAATCCATCATTGAATTTAAGCCCTGGGCAATACAAAGAACATGTAAAAGTTTAAAAGATGATATATGTTTTTAATTTTCATTCTCAAGACCTACATTTAGACATTTTAAAACACTGACTTACTCAAGAAATTTTGAAGTAGAACACAAGTGGTGGTGAAAGAATGCAACTCACCAACTTCAACCACCACTTCACTGCCATTAAAACCAACAATTCCAGTAACACAACAACACAGGGAAAAAGGTAAGTCCTGGAATTTCTCTCTTGAAAGAACACTGTCAGGCACAAAGAATCTGAAATGCAATCTACTTCCAGAAATGGATTTCATTGTTCTATTTGTTTCCAAAAGACTTGACAGATATTATCTGTTAGCCTCTTCTTAGTGAGTAAATTGTGTCCTGAACATCCCCACCTCTGAAAAAGCTCAAGCTATTGGGGTGCTCAAGTAACAGGACTAAACCCCTCCAAGGAATCACTGCCACACTACAGGTACTGCTTGCTCTCTGTGGCAACTCAGAGTCTACAAAACTTCATTTTCAGTGACTTTTTAGTCCTTTTCTTTTTAAAATTTCGAGTGAGGCATTTTCCGGTTTAACCATGGGAAATGGTTAAACTTTTACTATTTAACCAAGGTTTGTATCTGTGCACAGTCCTTCTGAGAATACCACTTCACTTTTATAACCATCTCGGCATACTTTTTAATTATTTTGCACTCTAATTTCATGAACAGTTGCCACAAATACGTTTACACAACACTGCAAAGACTTTAAGTAAAAGTACACATAGTGCAGAGAATCCACAAAAGAAATTTTAGATACAGTCAGTGACTAACAGGGCTTCAAAACAAGCTTATTTTGTACTTCTACAAGATGTATTTGAGGATCTGCCCTGCTTTTGCAATCAGATCTGCACTTACAACTTCCATTACAATAAATTTTGTAAACACCATGCAAACACACTTTGCTGAATCACAGTCAATATCTAGGGTCTGATAATATCTACTGTTATATACATTTGATGAAACAAAACCCAAAAACTTTTCTATAATCTTGCTTTTTAGCTAAAACAGCAAAATTCTTACTGATGCAAATGAAAGCAGGACCAGGTACCTACACACACAAATGTGTTTGACACTGATCCACTGTTATACATCAGATTGTAATTCCATAACCAGTTCATTTGTGAAGAACACCACATTTTTGCTAATATCATAATTTGTTTTGTGCACTCTAAATTTAAAAAAGAAAAGGCTACAAACCGATTAAACCAAGCCACTAGTTTTCTATTAAGACCTGTAGAGTACTTCAAGACAAGTGACAAACACATTCCTGAAGTATTTACAGAAATATCTAACCCTGTTTGTTTAATGATGTTTTAGTATCAGTGATATGATGGGGGGGGGAAGGTCCTCAAATCCCTTCAACCAAAGGACTTGACTTTATCGACTTCTGCAGTCAACAGAAAACTTCCCATTGACTTTAGTGAATTTTGGATCAGGTCCTACATCACCATTTCTTATTTTACACCACTCCCACACATTATTTTTGAATCGTTTCAGGCAGTTCCTGTTGCTCCAAACATTTATGTCAAGTTGAGAAGAAAAGATTTTTTCCCCCCTTACAGATAAGGGCAGAGTGACCAACCCCCAAACTGGTCTAATTCCTCCAGCCGACACGCACTTGATTGCCACAGCTGCCCACATGCTGTGATTTCTGAATGCATCTTTCAGACTACAGCCCTGCAACAATGCTCCTTTTCAATGTCCATCAGCACCTACTCAGCACGTCTACTCTTCAGCCCTGGCAAACCCTGACAATCTCCCCACAAAGCCTCGTATTTACAAGCCAGGAAGCAAAACACCACTCTCCCAACACAGCTCTCCTTACTGAGCTACAACCACTTCACGTCTGTGCATTCGCACAAATGCTAGGAGGGCGAATACTCGCAGGCTTCAGGCCAGCTTCGCTCGAAAACTCGCCTCCGTACCGCAACGCGCGCAGCAGCTGCCGCGCTCCCCACCGCGGAGCCGTCTCGCTGCTCCGGGCGCCGCCGGGCCGGCTTCCCCGGCCACGCGGGTCGGGGGCCGCCTCCCCGGGGCCCCACGGCCAGGTGGGCGAGCTCCTTCGCCGCTTTCGTGGCTTTCCAGCAACGCGGCAAAAGCCCGACTCCCGCTCGCCGGCTCCGGCGGTGGGAGCTGCGCCCTGGTTTGGCGGCTTCTTTCCCTGCGCGCCGCTGCCCTCGCCCGGCCCGGGCAGGCGCCGAGCCGCGGCTACCTGTGCTGCCGCAGGGAAGCGGGGAGGAGGAAGGGGCGGCCGGAGGGCTAGAGGAGCGCGGGCATCCCCTCTCCGCCGTCCCGGGCACGGCCACGCTGTCGGCTCCCTCCAAACCCCCGCTCCCGCCGGGACCGCGAGCCCCCCGCGCACGAGCAGCCCGGCAACGCGAGAAGCGCGGGCAGCCGCGGCGCCGCTTGCGCCCCGGGGGCGGAGGGAGCTGCGAGCCGCCGCCGCCGCGGGGCTCCCCGCCGCCCTTACCAGAGGGCGATCCTGCTCTTGGGGTAGTGCAGCCTCTCGATGCAGCCGAGGAAGTGGGGCAGCGTGTGCGCCGCGTTGCGGGCGATGATGGCCAGGAACACGGTGGGCTTCTGCAGAGCCGACTCGGGCAGGGGCTGGGGGCTCGGCGGCGGCGGCGGTGGCGGCGGCGGCTCCGGGGGCAAGCTGGCCCCGCAGCCGCCCAGCAGCAGCAGGAGGAGGAGGAGGAGGAGGGGACGGGGGGCGCGGGGCCCGGCGCACGCAGCCATGATGGGCGCCCGGCGGCCGCGGGGAGCCGCGCCGGCAGTGCGGGGCGGCCGCTGCAGCGCGCCCGGCGCCGCGGGGAGGAGGAGCAGCAGCGCCGCCGCCCGCCCGGCCCAGCGCCCCCAAACCCGGCCTTCGTGGGCAGCGCGGCTCGCTGCACCTCCCCCGGCACGGCGCGGCGCGGCGCGGCGCGGCCCTCCCCCCAGCAGGCTGCCGGGCGAGGACGCGACCCCGGGGCCGAGTGTGGCGGGGGGTGCGCGGCGCTAACCGGGCCCGGCCAGGTGGGCGGGCAGGCAGGCGAGGGTTAGCGCATCCTATGCAAGGCCCTGTTTAGCGCAGCCTTTACGCACCTGCGTAAGCACTTTGCAGGGTTTGGACCCCGTAAACGCAAAAGTAACAATAAAAAAAAAATGCATTTAACGTTTGCATTTTGGAAAGAGACCTTTTGCAAATCCTGTTATAGGCTTCTCTTCGAATACTGAAACAAACACAAAGAGATCTTTTGGTTTGCTACTTACATGAAGATTTCACACTCATCCATCCCATCCATTAGGGAATGAAACTGATTTAGTGCTTTTATATCAAAAAATGTTTTGCAAACATCCTTGGGATGCCCATGTGAAGCAGACTCATACACAGCACCCAGCTGAAACTGCAGGAAGGATAAGCAGCGTACAATTATCCAAGCTTGAATTTGGCTGGAGGATGGAAATAATCTGTGTGTTTCATTGAGTCACCCTGTCCAGCAACGTTCCCATGAATGGACATGAAATATTGACATTAAGGAACAGATGACAGTTTAACAACGAAATAAATTAAACCATGTTATAGCAATTAAAATTATTGGGTCATGATCTTAAAGAGGGCATAGCAATCACAACTCCCTTAGAAGTTAATAGGATTTGGGTATGTTAAACCCTTTTCAAGATCAAATTCCTAATTAACTCTAAGGATCCTATCACTGTGTATCTGTTTTTTACTGTGGGTAGGTAGTCCCTCCGAACTGAACAGATCCACTTAAAGCGAGTCATGCTAGTTGCTGGAGTTGCTGCCCATGTGCTTGCAAGATTCAAATAAAAGTAAACATTTAGCAACCAAATAATCTGTAAACATTCATACTCTGTGAATTGTTTGCTGTTCTTTGTTTAGAGAACATAATTTATCACCAACACCAAATTATATTGTCTCAATTTCCTGATCAGATGACTCCCTCAAAAAATAAAATGAAAAAGAACATCCTAAGAAAACATTAAACTTCAATAAAGAATCTCCAGAGTCAAATCAGCTGCACTGAAATTCAAGAAAGTTCTGTAATTTGCAAGCATCTTCCTAAACAATTAATGAGGATATATTCCTCCTGTTTGCCCTTATGACACCTTTATAATTGTCCTTCTAGAACAATACATTAATGAGGCTTTTCTTTCATGGTTAGTTTGCCACATGTTGCTTTTATGCTTGGATTCATTAACCAAATAGAAGGAACAGCTTTGTAGTCTGTATGAAATGATTAGGGTTTCACAGGAGCCAGCCTACTCCACACACAAATAATACCACTGTAGCCCACGGGACCACTCACACTTGGAGGATGGGGACTAATGCTACTAAACTATGCTTGACATGGAGGGCTGGCAGCCAGCTTTTTTCAGTCTACTGACTCACGTATGTTCAAGCTGAGTCACAACCCAGCTTTTGAGAGGCTATGCAGCAGCTTCAGGGGAATATGAACCTCCTGTAACTCCACTCTGCTATACCTCCTCTGTAGTTGCAGGTGGAACAACACAGGCTGCACAGCAAGTGCTCCCTTACTCAGGTGAGGGAATGCAAGGTCAGCCATGCCCCCATAACCCAGCGCCAGCCTGGCTGCGTTAGTTCAAGGTCAGGGCCAAGCACAGATTATTTCCTCCAAGGAACAAGGGAAGATGGAGGAGGAAGAGCCTGCAAAGCTATGGCTTTATCCTACATGCAAAGCAAAGTGTAAAGAGACAATCCAGTTAGGCATTATTGTGGTCAGTATGTTTGCTGAAGGTTAAGCATGCACTTTGGCCTGCCTAACTCCTGCTGTCTTCAATGAAATCTAAAGGGGCTTCCACAGTTTTCAGGCTGCTTCTTTTTGTTCTGTGAGCAGCATCAGAATCATAACAATCTCTTCAACTGCAATGCCCCCAGCAGTATCCAACAACCAGTAATTTCCTCTTCAAAGTGACTTTCTTCTTACACACACAATTTGCTTTGCTGGCTGCATCATGTTGGTATACAAAAGAAAATTTGTCCTTACCTGGAGAAGGATCAGTAGATGACAGAAACATGAGATGTGTTTCTCCATGCATAAGAGAAAGGAATCAACTCAGCTTTATTTCTTAATCCCAGAGCCATGTAGCACAGTTGAAAGTTTGGAAATGTCTGACTTCTATTAAAAGAAGGAGTCAACAGTTACAATTTATATAATTCTTACAGATGCAAGTGTGTATATGCATATATATATATATGCATACACATATGCATCAATGAATATATATGCACATGTATACATATCTATACATACACACACACACACCCCTATACACACACATCTATATCAATTCTTATCTTCTTTATTAGTGGCCAAAATAATATTCCGCTTTTTTTTTTTTAACCAGACCCCAGTTCTGCTGTGATGGGACAATTAATTGCCTGCAGTAGAAATATTCTGGCTCTGGGGAAGAAACAGCTTTTTTGTAGATTAAGTCACACAGAAATAAATTTAGGCCACTTGTTTTATCTTATGCTAAACATCCAAACCAAACAGAAACATTCCAACTGTGAGAACTATCTCTCTGGCAGGAACATACTCCCTAGGTTAGGCAGGTAACAAATTCTCTCAGAGGCAGCTCTCTTCTAATTAGAATTTCTGCTTTCTGCATCAGCAGAAAATACAGAGGATCCATCTTTCTGATAAAGTATATCATATACATGGACCTAGAAGCATCTATTTTCTTTCATTTGTTTCTTCTTCTCTGAGGGCCCAAATCTGTCCAGTCCTTTTCCCAGCCAAGTAAACCACCAATGCCAACTCTTCCCTGCAAGTCTCAGAGACTGGAAAGTTTTTTTTTCCTAAATCAGGACTTGCTTTTGTGCAGAGGCAATCAAAGTGTCTGCTAAAACCATGCTTTTTAAACAGGCCAGCCTCCTCAAAATTGCTTGAATGAGAACAAGAAGATTGGTCCTAATATGATGACTTCCTGCAGCTGGTGTGAACCACACACCAATTTGCATACTCAGTAAGTACAGATTAATTTTCATTTATGCTTTGTTTATAGGCTGATGACTATTATATGACTATTATATAATAAGATGGATTAAAGACAACATTGTTCATTTTTCACTATGCCCTGTGCCAGTTTGATCATCTCAAGATCAGAGTTTTGTTTCTTCTCATCAGTGTAGCTGTCTGGCTGTTTTCAATCTCTGCCAGATTTTTCTTGGTGTAGCCTGATCAAGAACAAGCACAGTGCACTAGCCAGGGCTTTACAGTCTTTCATTTGATGTTACAGTTTGCTCTTTAGTTCTGTTAAAAACAGCATGTAGCTTTTTTGTGCATGAACACCAGCTTGAAACTATTCAAAATGCCATCAGAGACAGGCCTGACTTGATTTAAGCCAGTGTTTGAAATGAGTCAAAAGAGGTGCCAAGACAGATGGAGCTGGTGAACTCCGGAAAGACAGACCTGAGACACTTTGCATTAGGCACATCATACTCGTACTCTGAATACCATACATCAAGAATATATGTTCTTTGCTTTTGTTTCTGTTTTTACTCTTTTTCTCCCTTTATACTTTTTCTCCAAACAATTCCAGAGGGACTTTCAGTCAGACTAGATTTTGTTATGTGCATCTGCAACTTATTCTCCCCATGATTATTTTTCCTTCTCTTCCCCGGGGATTAAAGTATTCGTTCTTTAACATGGATGCCTTTGAGTGATGTGGACATCGCTGTTTTCCCCTCATTCCCTCCGTCTCACCCATTTACCCCAGCTTCGACGTGTTTCCGTCCCGTCTCACAGCTCTGCAGCACCTGCCTTTCTCAGGATGGCCTTGCTGGCTATGGCCCCACACGGGTGGCAGAGCCACATGCATCCAGCTGTGGCGGGAGGGGACTCCTGACAGTCCCTCGGTGTCTACACGGCATCTGTGAGGCGTAGAGAAGGAAAGCAAGTGTGGAGGTGCCCTACAGAAACCCACAGAGGAGGTACTTCTGAGGCACTCCCTGTCTTCAGTAGGAAATCCTTTGGGTTTCACAAATCGAGACAGGCTGAAATCTGTGCCTTGTGTCCCTAAAACTTCCCTTCTGCCAGCACCAGGTCTCCTCTGCAGCCTCCTCTCCTGCTGGGTCAGGACACCAGACAGGGCAGCGTCTAGTCCCGGTTTCTAGGCTGCTCCTCCTGCTGCTCGTGGTATTTATTTTAAATCCTCTAGTTTCCTTGTGAAATAAGATCTTGCAGTAGAAAACGGGCTACAAAAGGACCGACCGTGATCAGATATATCTTCCTGGCAGCAAACAGTGTTTAACACAGCGCTTCTGGCCGCGGGGGCAGAGTTTCGGCTCCGAGGGGAACGGGGTGGAGGCGGAACTGGAGCGGCGCGGCAGTCGGAGGGGGACCGCTGAGCCGCCAGGCGCTGCCCGGAGCGAAGTCGTGTTGCACCGGGGAGCGCATGGAGCCGGAGGCCGCCCCGGTGGCCGGGGGCAGCGGCCCGGAGGGTGGCGCCTCCGCGGGCGGGCAGGATGCGAGAGGAGAAGGGGGCTGGGCGGGGGGCGCTGGCGGCAACTGGATGGTGGCTCACCCCACGGTAGGCCTGTGCGCGCCTCGGGGGCGGCGGAGCTCTGCGGCCGGTAATGGCCGGCTCGCAGCGGAGGGGCGGCGGCGGCCGTTAGGGGCCGGCGCGCGCTGAGGGGAGGGGGCGGCGGTTAGGGGCCGGCGCGCGCTGACGGGGGGGGGGCGGCCGTTAGGGGCCGGCGCGCGCTGACGGTGGGGGGGGGGGCGGCCGTTAGGGGCCGGCGCGCGCTGACGGTGGGGGGGGGGCGGCCGTTAGGGGCCGGCGCGCGCTGCCGGGGGGGGGCAGGAGGGGGGCGGCCGTGCTAATACAACCATGTTAATATAACGTGCCGCTTGGAGTTTGGGCCTGCTGAGGGGGCTCGTCTTACAGCCGGTGAGGCTGGTGGGGTTGCCGGGGAATACCGGCTTTATTGGGGGGGGGGGGGAGGTTGTAAATGCTGAAATTGCAGCGGGAAAAGGGCGAATATCTTAAACTTTCAATTCGTATTAATTTTTAGTATGCTGAAAACATGGAGCTATTTAATTTGGCTGTCCTCTTATGTTGATGTACTGCAGCAAAAATAGGTAGACCTCCACAAAGCCAGCTCTGTTCCGGAAACTGTTGTGATTCCTTTTTTTTTTTAGCTTTCTTTCTGTAGACCAAGATAAGGGGAATGTTGAAAAGAGACCTTTTAAGATATTGTTAGAAAACAAAATCACCTGTTAGCCCTTTAAACTGGTTTCTTGGCTTGGTCTGTGGACTTTTAATACAACTTAAGCTTTCTTTGACTGCTATGTTTTGGGTTTCAGTTCACAGAGATGATGTCCCTTGATATATCTGACAGTGCTCAAATCTATGCTGCATTCCTAGTTTACCTGGACCTCTTAGAAGGTAATTCAATGAAGTGACTGAATAGACATCTCAGGAAATGTATTGGTAATCTTAGGTGTTAGGGTATTAAAGTTTGTGTACCAGCAAGATCTATCCTAGAAGAGACTTTGGCATTCTTTTTGAAACTTAACGTAGTGATGGTTACCTAAGAAATGGGTGGTATTTTGTCACTGAAGACTTCCATCATGTGCCTGCCTAGAGCCTTTACGAAGATTGGGGCCCATTTCAGCCAGCAATCACAGTTAGAGATGTAAGTGTTCCAGCAAAAGAGGAGTAAGGGAAGGAAGGAGGATGCGGAAAGGGGAATTTATTAAATCCGTAGTTGTGCTGGTAATAGAATCCTTGTTTCTAGATTAATGTTTAAGTTACTAGGATTCCCACTTAGCAAATGGCTGATGTGTGCCAGCCTAATTAGGATGCCATTTTCTTGAAAGGGGAAGTATTCCTGTAGGAAAGAAGACAATTTTGAAATTTGGTGGCAACAATTATCACAAACTTAGTGTAGTATTCTGGTGTCTTACAATAGTGGAATAAAGAGAGTTATGTGATGCCTAAATCTCTGTCTGCAATTCTCCCAAATGGGCTTTATTGAGAAGCGACTGTACATAGGCAGGCAGCCAGCATAATAAAACAACTGCAGTTTCTCTCGGAGGCTGGTGCTCCTCAAGGTCAGGAAAGGAGGAATTTTGCAGACCAGAAAGCACTGTATCTATTATCATTATTGTTACACCTCCGCAGAAAATGGTTTAATAAGCCTTAAGAGAAGACTCCTGTAGTTGGACGGAAAAATTTTTTAGCCTCCTCCCTTCAAGCAGAAGGGAAAAATTATGTAGCATTAGTTATCATGCTTTTAGCACCTGTTCCTTCACAGCTTAGATAATGATAAATTTCAAAATTGGATTACAGTTTTATGGTACAGACTTCAAAACAAGATAAACACTGTCTGTCATCTTTTTTCCCTATGTGAAACAAAGATTTGTGGGTCAGATCCCCATCTATCATCAGTCTGTAGCTTTGGAGTCAGACTACTACTGATCCCTTAGGTTTCCTTAACAGGATTGTGTCTCCGAAGGAGAACTCAGGAATTGATTGGGGTAATTGTCTCTCATGGAGGGAAAACAGAACCTAAAATGTTAAATTAAATTCCAAGCTTGGTGTATGAATGATAAAACTTGTGTTTTGTGTTCTGGTCCATCTAGGAAGAAACTGGCATGAAGTCAAATACGTGGGATTAGCAGACCTGCAGCTCATATGTTTACATGCACGTGAAAGAGAAGTGGACAGTCAACAAGTGGTGGTGCCAGTACCTGTGCACATATCATTAAGTCATGAGAGGTGAGGATGTGATCAGTGTTTGGACTGAATTACCAGTAAGATAAAACAAAGAATAGACATATTTAACAGGCTGCTGATAACTTGGTTGGGAGCTGGGGAGGGAAACAAGGAAGAAATATCAGAGAGAAGCTGTATTTCAACCTGTGAGCAGAGTTATTCTGGGTATTGTGAACATATATGTGAAGTTGATGTTTCTTTAATTTTCTGAGCTGCATCAGTTTCTTTGCCTCCTCCCTGGAAGTGGTAATCCTTTGAAGTAAGTTTCCCACAGCAACTGCCTCTTTTTGTTGATAAACACTTCATATTGTTTAAAAGTAGCATGTGCTCTCAGAGATAACAATGGATATCAAAGTAGGTGTTTGAGAGACAAGGTTAGAATACAAGACCTTCACAGCTTATGCTTTGAACGTTCTTGTGCTGAATTTTTGTTGTCTGGGAAATCTGGTAATACTTATGTCTGTGGGCTTTAAAGTACCTAAAAGGAAAAAGAAAACAAAAAAAGTCCCCTCAGACTTGTCTAAGAATAAACATTTTTTTTTCTTATTGTTGAATCTCAAGAATAAGCCTGGTGTGTTTGGTCTGTTTTGCTTTTTGCTTTTGAAGTATAATCTGGCTACTTTCAACCGGAAATTCCTCTTATTTACCCAGAATCTAATGTGTAACTGTCTCCCGAGCTATGATTTTGACTTGTATCTGTTCAAAAATGCCTTTTAGGTACTTACTTTCCTGGTGGCACATGCAAGACCAAATAATTCTCAAGTGGAGAGAAACATAGCTATGGCTTTCTGATGTTGTAAATATTTTCGGCTTAGAGAAATTCTGTTCCAGTGTTTTTACAGAATATTTTATCTGGCTGTTGGAGTAGCCTCAAATATGCAGTATGATTTATTCTCTGACTACATCTGCCTTCTCTGTTACTGGTATCTGCCATTCCTTCCTATGATACCTCTAAAGATTTGAACTATTTCAGCTACATCATGTGGTAGTGAATTTTTTGATTTCTTGTGTTCTTACTCTCACTCAGAACATGTGTAAAGCCAGCCTTGAGAACATCTTGCTCGCGTTTGCTGTATCCTCTTTCTCTGTTGGCAGCAGCCTGGAACAGTGGTAGATAGCTAATTAATTGCACTTAGCAGACTTTTGTGTGTGTGCGCGCGCTCTGGGAATGATATTTTAGACATGCTATGGCTTTTTTGCTTTTTCTTAGGTTTTAGAAATGACAGGTTTGTCTCTTACAAATAGGTTTCCATCTTAATTCTGCCATGTGTTCTCCTGAAAGTTTATCTTCAGAAGCGATTCATTTTTGAGGGAGGAAAAAAATACCTTACTAGATACTGATGGATTCAAGTACTGTTAGTTACTGAAAAATCTTTCATTTGCAAATAGTGGTCAATCATTCTTGTGGGCTTGGTTTTACAGAGAAATATGGCATGATCTCTGCAACAGGAGCAAAGCTGCTGAGAGAGGACCTGCAGGGTGAAATACTGAGTGTCATTCAGCCTCCCTGTAAGAAGTAGACCACTGCATATGTGTGAAAGGAACATACATCCATACATAATTCACAGTGTTGGGATTTGAACTGGGTTTTGGGTGGGGAAAGAAGGCAGCAAGGTAGGGTACGGGGTTTTTGAGAAATTACTCCTGTGTGCTAAGTTGTTGTGCTTGTTTAATGTAGTAAATTTCCACCTTGGTTGGAAACTTTGATTCCTGGCATTGAGTTAATGCCAGCAAGTATGTTCTAATTGGTTTTTAATGACAGGGAGATATTGCGCTGCATGTACGTCCTATCTTTTACTGTTTCATTGGGGCTTTTCATTTGGAGCCTCTGAACTTGTTTGTACTGCGGTGATACTGTTTGCTCTGTTTCTGGCACCAGTGTGGATGGAATCCATTACTGGAAGGATGTGTGTTAGAGAAGCAAAGAGTGAATGCGTCACATTGATTAAAAGTACAGTTTGTGACTAGGTTTTGCTATAGAGCAAATACATAGAGTATGTTGTCACTAAAATGAACTGAATACAGTGCTATATTGCCAGATGGGTGCTTTAGAGCCTTGTATGTGCTCGATACCCTTGACTGTTGTCAGGCAGGAAGGTAATATATGCTTGTATCTGTGTTATTGAACGTGGTGTTCTTCAGGGCTCAGGAACTGGTGTTTTAAGCGTCAGTAGTAAAATAATACAATGACTTTGACTGGAGTCCTGTGTAACTCTAGGAGTCCATTTTGAACCGTGTGTATGCACATGCATACACACACTTGGAATTTCATTAGCAGGCCACTGCTGATCCGACCAGGCTTGGTCTGTCATCATAGAGACTGGACAGCACCAACTCCTCAGCTCCTTTGTTGGAACAGGGGACAAAAAAGGGGCTACGGACAGTAACTGCAGCTCAGAGTAACTGCAGCTCAGAGTAACTGCAGCTCAGAGTAACGACATTAAAAATGCATCCTACAGAGGGAGTTGGAAGCACAGTACATTACAATATTGCTGCCTCTTTACTCTGACAGTGATGGATGTTTTGTTGTTGTGATTGTTGATAGCAGGAGTCTTGGAGGTATCTGATGTCTTAAACATCTAAAAGTCAAATTTCTCACTTAATTTCCCAAGTTATAGGTGGTCAGGAAGGCTTTTGTACTTAGCCACTTTGCTGTTTTGTTGAAAACAATGTTTTGGTTTTTGTGTTACTTTCTTCTATAAGGTAGAGGAAAAGGTATGAGTACAAATAAATGCAGCTCACTTTTAACATCGAAACTTAAGCCATCAGAAGGGGTCGGGAAGCTGGAAATGTTCTGTCCCCACTGCTGGATCTGGAAATTCTGTGCTAACTGCAAAAGCAGCTAGCAATTGGCAGCGTTTATTGGCAGCGTTTCCCTGCTTAACCAATAAGGCCTGGGTAGGGGATGCTGGGGTGCTTTTCTTCTCTGAGCTGCTTCAGCAAGGACCTGCCAAACTCTGCCTTCCCAGGTGTCTCATGAAGATTTCTCTTTGGCTGACACTCAGACAGCAGAGGAATGTGTCCTTAAAGACCATAGTAAAGTTGCTGTGGAAATCACCAGCAAGATACCTAAGCAAATGGTAAATGTGAGTGTCCTTTAAAATAGCAAAACCAAAACCCATAGCTGCTCAACATTGTTGTTGGGTTTTTTGGGGGGTTTTTTAGCCTGTTCGAAGATTTCATCTTTTCCAATTCATGTATGACAATTAACTGTTTAAGGCAAAAGCTGTTCTGCTTACAAGCACAGTGCCCACTTCTACAAACAACTAGATGGAAACTAATCATCCTGCCCTGCCAGTGTAATGCGCAGTAATTCAGCACTCCTTTCGGTGAATCCTAAAATTACGGGGTCTGGAGCAAGTGACTGCCAATGCAAATAATAGTCTTACACAGTCTGAAAAGTGATTTCATGCTGTGCGTATGTGCACTTAAAGTGAAGGTTGCTGAATCTTCTGTCAGTAAAGACCTGGAAAATAAAATGCAGCTTCTTTCTGTCTTGGACCACTCTCTCAAACATACATAGCTGGTTAAGGTTCAGAGAACCTATTTTTTGTACTCTGTTGTATTGAACAGTAATTCATACTTGTTTGTGAATCTGCAAGAGCAATCCATGGGTCCACTGACTGTGAGCTGTTTGCTGTTCATTACTGCAGACAGAGCCTCAGTGCGCGCTGAGTAGCTAATGGTCAGTACATCCCAGAACTGCAGTTCCCTGCATGGGATAAAGCAGTTAAATACAGGTGGTCCTGTTTCAAAGCTGGCAGAAATTATTTGCATAAACCAAACTCGGCAAGTATATGAGAGTTTGTAATGTTGACATCTGAATTTTCTAGATAGTGTTAAAAGCCTTGGTTTTTTTCAGTCCTAATGGAATTAGGCAGTGCCTGTTCTAGACAAATAACATTGTCTAAGCAAAATGTCCATTGCTAATAAACCCTCAGGTTAATTGATATTTCACAGTTCCGTTTATTTCTTGTATGTTAGTGTGGGAGCTGAAGGTTGGTGAAGTTAGTGATGCCAGGTTATGAAGACTGTAAGGTTTGTTTCAGCCTAGGAGGAAAAGGGTTTTTTTGTTAAAATAGTAACTTAATTTTGGAAAAAAATACGTAAATGTTTCATTTTAAAGCTAATAAGCATCCTTAGAAACAAGTCTGAGGGTTGGAAGTGATTTATCCTCTTCTAAATACGTAGTTTGTGAAATGAATCTTCCTCTAATCTGAAGTGGTTTTACTTGTAGGTAGTACTTAAATGCACTGGAAGTGTGACATGCTCTTATCTTGCCTCCCCTTCACAGTTTTGTCAGTAGCTCTTTCTGCTGTTAGCATTATTTGAATTTAGTCGTATAGTAAATCACTCAAGGAAAATATAATTAATGGTTTCTAAATACAAACTGTTTAGCAGTCATTTAGAAGTGACTTTCCTTTTCCTGACCAGTGAGGCATGTGGTATTTTCTTCGTTGTGCGTGTTTTGTTTTGTTTTTTGTTAATAACAAAATCTTGAGTTTCTTCTAGCATCCCATGTTGCTGTAGTTTAGAAACAAATCCCAAGCAACAGGGTGTGTCCATTTCCCTTCCCCCACCCCCAGCTCTGCTTCTTCCCATATATTTCAAGGCACAATCCAAACTTTGGGGCAGGCAGCAATGCCTGGAGCAGTATTTGTTTTCCTGATGGTGAGCCTAGAGGATATGCTGTGCTGTTTTTGAAATGCTGGCTAAATTCAAGGTATTGTGCTATAGGAGGTTGCCTCTGCTTTGGTCCTCTCCATTATGGAACCTATCTGAACAAATCTGGTGCAATGGTACACTCCAATGCATAAAGTAATGGTTTCTGATATAGCGGTACAGAGACCAACTTGTATCAGTTCTCCAGCCCTGCCTTGCATGAAGGGGAAGGAGGCTGTTCAGGCTGGCAAAGCCTGCAATGAATTATTCATCCAGGTATAAAGGGCAGATTGAAACCCTTTTGGGTTTTATGGTAAGGAAGGCAGTAGTTCCATTTAAGCTAAATGGAGCACTATACGACTTCCATAAAACTACTCTGAGCTTTCAGTGTTTCCTTTGCTTCTCAGAGGTACTTGTATGGCTTATACCATTGAAATACACTTTTGTTTGTCACATAGTTTGCTGCTTATGATAGCTTTCCTTTATGATTATTCTGTTCTCTTTAGTTTTTGGACAGTCATTTGAAACCTCAAGTTACTGTCTAAAACCTAAAGTTCACCGGTCTTATACCTTCCCTTCCCCCCCCCCCGCCCCCGACAGAAAAGAACAGCATCACTTTGTTAGGAGCAAATCATTATATGTGTTATGAATTTCTGATGTACATTGAAGGCCTACCTGATAAAAAAGACTCTTGTTCATAAAAATTAAAATGAGGGAAAGGTTAAAAAAAAACCTGATACAAAAGACTCTTGTTCATAAAAATTAAAATGGGGGAAAGGTTTAAAAAAAAAAACTTTTTTGGGGGGGCAGGTTGATTTTGTTCTTGTTGGATTTTGTTTTTTTTAAGCTATTACTTGCAACAATAATTGAAGAACAGATAAGTTCCCAGTGGCCTTTTAGTTTGAATGCAGCAGTAAGGGCAGATGCAGAATAAGACTCATGGTGCTACTACCTGAGCTGCAGTTGTCTTTGCACAATGTTAAGTTAAATTTGCTTGTATGACTGACTGGTAGAAAAGAAGCAACTCCTGTTGGATGTAGTTTGCAGGTGCTTGGAAAGCCCTTCTAAGGTTCTCTGATGCAGAGGGCTTTAGAAATGCCAGCTCTTTAATTTGATATAACAGTATGCAGGTTTATAACAGTGAACATACAAAATCCACCAGTTTTAAATGGATTTCTAAGCTATTTTGAAAACTGCACTGTAGGATCTACAACAGAGGAAAATTATTATTTTCGGAATATATTTAGTCTTACTCTATTTGTGGGACTTCATTTTTTATCGTGCTGGTGAAAGGCAAACTTTCCAGTGCTCCTTGTGGTGCCTGCATTCCCTCAGCTTACCTATGTTATTTTCCTTTCACAGCACCTTTGTTCAAGACATACTTTCTGTGAAACCTAAAACCTCAGGATTGTCTCTTTTAACATTCAGTGGCTTTTCTTCATGGGGAGAGGGAGGGGAGAGAAGGGAGAGGGGTGGTTGCAGGATATTTTAGCTCTGTAGACTTCCACTGTGCATGCAGCAGCACACATGCTTGATTGTTCTGTGAGCTCTCTTGGAGCTCTAGCTGCTTTTTAGTTTTCACTGGACAGTCATTGACATAAATCCTATGAAGGTAGCATGTGTAGGTTCTTCCTAGTCAGGCTGAACCTGTGGATGAACAAGGCTATTCTGGGACCCAAGTACACAGGTGATGGAGTATTTTGTTGTACAGTGTCCCTCTGGATATGACAAGGTAAAATGTTGCATTCTTCAAGCATGGGCTTTACTTGAGACTGTTTTCAAGACATGCTAAGATTTTATTCGGACACTAGAGAATAGTATTAACTGTTTCAGACACAGTTGTAACAGTTTCTCAGCTGCACCTTTTTCCCATGGTGAGTCTCTAAATTCTGCTTAAGACTTGATGTCTAGTCAGTGGAGTGGAATTACAACATCGTACTTGAATGCTTGTTGAAAAGGAAGAGCCAGCTGGAGCCAGTCCATGCCAACTGCTTGACACCAGGACTTACATGGAGTGCAGGCTGTTAGAACATGGCCTGTAAAGGCTTGTGCACCAAGGACGGAGTGATTGCAGCCCCTTTGGTATCACTGGGAATGAGGTTTGCAGAGTGTGTCTAACAAAGTTGGGACTGGTGAAGAAGACAAGGCTAGTTAGGATGCTGATGAACAGAAGATACTGGGACTATTGATGGAGTATGCCAGAGCACTGGATGTACTGAGCTCCTCTTTTCCAAATATTTCTAATATTTGACAGTTTCAGAAGTATTAAATACACTTAAGCAAAAGCCATCTTTTATAACTGAAATCATGTGTATGTACTAGCAGATTCACCAGTCATTAGAGTCATTTGCCTGATAGCGTGAACTTAGTCAATTAATCCTCTTAATTGGTCAGTTAGTTCTCTAGGGGGGAAGTGTTACATATAGGCTTTTGTTTAAGACTTCATTTCAATCACTGAGGCTGTTGTGTGAGCTGGGTAGTGTAGAGGGCTGTATCTGTTGAGATAAAGGCTTTTGGCCTTGTTTAGGAGGTCAAACAAATGCATTCCTTCAGAAGGCCAAGAATAGTTCTTCCTTTTTTTCATATAGAATGTGTTAGATGCATCAAAAGGATTAAAAATACCCCACACCTTTCCAGAAACATTTCATTTTTCTATTCATGGCAGATAGCAAGTGTAGTGAAATCAGCACAAAGCCAGATGTTCTTCTGACTCCTTTTTTGAAATGTCCATTGCTGTAAAGAAACTTTGGGAACGTGCTGTATGTAGAGGCTAACAATGATGCCTTGAGGGAGAAGAGAGGAAATGCAGGCATCTGATACAGACTTCCTGAATTCCAAAGCTTATTCTTTTAAAAGATACCCTCCCACTAATCTGCAGATGTGCTGCATTGCATTATGGCTAGCTGTGGCACACACGTATGAGAACTCTTCTTTTGGTGCTGCCTGTGTTAAGAAAAGGGCAAAGAGGAGAATCTTGCATTTATGATTTTAATTTTTTTAAGGCGATAGCAGCTGATACTCCAATTGTGGTGGACAGTGTTGGGCCCCAAGGATGGAAGTGTTAGCAGATCATCCTGAAGCAAAGACATATCTTTGTGCTCTTTACGTAAAGCCTTAATATCTCTGTTACATGAAATGACTAACACTGCACTGTATTGTTTTGCATTGCATTATGTGTGGGCCAGTAGTGAAAGCAAGCGAGAAGACACTCCTGAATTTAGCCAAGTTGAATTATGAACAGTTCGGAACACAGATGGATACTTAAGAGAGTCATGGGTTTAACAGCATAGGCTTTCCAGGCTGCCGCTTATTCTTTGCCACTTCCTATTTGGCTTTTATTAAGGGATCAAAGAGGTTTGGAAGGGAAGATGATGTTTGAAGTCTGAAAACTGATGCGTTTAGAAAGAGCCTAATTTTCAGCTACAATGACCAGCTTGAAAAATACACATTTTCTAGTGCATGAGAAATGGGCACATGAAGTGAGGGGGAGATTTTTCCCACTGCAGAGCTGACCTCTCCCCAGGGTGTAACCTGTCCCAGCTATCCCAAATGAACCCTATTGCAGCAGACCTTTTGGTGAAGGAGAAAGCTCTCTGTGGTAACGCCTGCTATAGGGAGTGTTACTGCTCTGTCCCTAGGCTGTGCACCTATGACACTCCTTCAGTACTTGTCCCCCCGTCGGAACTGTAATACAAGGACTCCAGGAAACAATGCTGTCCTCAGCTCTGATCTAGAAAGTAACTGGCATATTATTCTTAAAAAAAAAAAAAAAAAAGAGTGGGGAAAAAATGGCGTAACTTTGTCTTGAATTTTTAGGAGAGACATAATTTGTGCTTACTTCCGTCAAGTCACTAGTCTTTTGGCTTCTAGTCTGGATAGGGAGGTAGAGAAAGCTGGATCTAGTTCTTGGGTCCTCCACAAATTTGCAGAGTGACCTTAGCTAAGTAGAACTGTCATGCAGAGACTGAAAGACTCATCTCTACAAACAGAGTAAGTCTTAGTTGTTGTATTGTCTAAGTAAACACCATATACGCATAAGATAATTTCTTTTTTAATCTAATGAAAACAAGGGTGTTGGAGATTACCATACTATGATTATGGTAGTGGAAGGGTGGTTGAGGCACGTACACTAGTATGCCTAAGGAAAGCTTGGAAGCACGCACTGAGCCATTTCCAGCAGAGATTTATGCAACTGAGTATATTTTAAAGTAAAAGCAAGGTCCTTTGTTATTTAAGAAATTGTATTTGTTGCTCCAGAAGTTATTCAGCATCATGTTGAAACTGGTTTATGGGGCTTTTGATTCTTACCAGAACAGTTATCCATTCTTCAGTGAAGACAAATTTGCAGAATAAAAATTGACTTTTTATTGGGTAATCTTTCCCTCCTCCAGCTTTTTAAATAGCAGTTGTGTTAAAGCCCAGTTAAAAGGCTCAAACATGAGCTTCTACTATTCCTCCATCCTCCCAAGCTTTTCAGAAATTGCCTTTTGCTTTCTAGGGCAAAAGTATTCTTCTACAGGGACAGTATTAAAGATCAGAAAATAAAACCAACCTGTTTCTACTTTGTAGAAACATCTCTGAAATTAGAGAATCTACCTGACAGTAAGAAAAAGTCAGTTTTCTGTTTTGCATGTTATCAGTATCAAAATCTACAAAAAATAAGCAATGGTGCTTCTAGCTTTGTGCCATGAGTACATGATTATGGACTGATTTCTAACTAATTTTATTTTTCTCTTCTAGGATAAGAGAAATCATGCAGAAAGCATCTCTCCCACAAGACAAACCTGACACCCCACAGTCAGTTACGCTGGCCATAGTTGAGTCGGATTCCACAGTAGTCTACTATAAAATGACTGATGGCTTTGTAATGCCAGATCCTCCTGACGATACTGAAGACATAGACAATAAACAGTGGAGAAAGAAAAGAAAGAAGCTTTTCAAATGATTAAGACAAATAGACTTTTCTTGAACTGCTGTCCTCAAACTTAAACAAATCCAGGAACTTATGCATGTAAATAAGTAGTGCGATAAAGTCTCACTTCTGCATATCAAGCATCTGTTCACAGAGGAGAATGGAGGTTTGTGCAGATGCACAGAAATAAAATGCCATTTAAAGTATTACATGGGTCACACTTTTGAGACAGATTGCTCCTGACTAATAAATACACTTCTGAGAAGTTTCCAAAGCTAGTCTCTCCTTTATATCTCTTCAGTTACATAACAGAATAAACTCATCATTACCCATATTATAAATATTTATTAAAGGTAAATCTTAAGGGTTTCTGGCAGGAATACTGATACCGAGTTAAAGGCTTTGTAGTTTACAGAGTCCCTTTGTTTTAATACTGTAGAAAGGCTCATGCTACCTACCAGTTTCCTTTGCTGAATACTTATCTTCTTGCCCCCAGTTTTTGAGAAGAGGTTTTTCCACAAAAACATCCTATTGTAAACTTTTTTTTTCTGCAGCGAGAAAACTGACTGCCGCAATACCAGAGGCTACTAGAACAAATCCTAGACTAGTAAGAGGATCTTGAAGTCCTTGCATCTTCATGAGGAAGGACCAGCCTCTGCTAGTAGGTTCAAGTGGAGGTAGGTATGACTGGGTCAACACTTCCGGGGTTAATTGATCCAGGGTGGTGTCACCCATGTAGCTGAATGCACACCATGTTAAAGGTCAGGATCTGAAAACTCTTCCAGGCTTGAACACAGTGCTCGAGGCTGATCAAAGAACTGAAAGTGCCTTGTGTTTGCATCACAGTGCAATGAAGTTGTCTACGTGATGCCCTGTCCTCTTTCTTAGGCTCCTGTGTGTAAAATTGCTTCACTGTGCTTTTAGTGCTTCACTGTCACAATAGTACTGAAAGTTCCCTGAAGAGGAGGAGGGTATTCGGGCGTGTTTTCCTGTATCATTAAAGTATGTCATCTTTGAGGCTATGAGTGGGCACTAGCCATTATCTGCTCAGCAAAGCAAGCAGGTTCCTAAACTCATTGTAATTTCTAGATTTTTTTTTTTTTTTTTTAATGTAGCTTCTACTAGTTAAATTGGCTGCCCAGTGAGTGGTGCTTCGGCTAGGGGTAAATTAAGGGGAAAAAAATTTAAACTGATCTTCAGTTTCTTCTACAGGAATTTTCCATGTCTTTCATATAACAATCTTCTTCAGGTTGAGCTTAGAGCTTCTTGGCAATCAGATGCCATCCCAGAAGCAGCTTCTTGAGTAAAAAAAAATGCCCATTTGACATTTGTGTGGCCAAGGACCACACACTCAAAATTTGAAGCACAAGAACTCTTTTTCTTTGCATGGGTATAAGAATGGGAGAGAATCCAGAAAATCAAGCTGGAAATGAAAGGCTATTTAGAACTTTAGTATCCCTGTGACTGAAATGGCTGGAAATACCCAGTGTTTTTATGGTTGTGGAGTTTGAATCTAGTTTAGATAAATATGCTGGGAGGCAGTGTGGTGTAGCAGGAAGAGCGTGGGGCAGGAAGGTGATCAGGGCTCTAGCTCCGTCTTCCCAAAGGACGCCCTGCATTGTGTTTAGGTGCTGATCCTGCGAAGCATGTCTTGGAGCCTGCAACAGCTTCTCGGGCTTGTTCTGACTGCACCCCCCCTTGGGGTGTTCCTGCCCTTGCAGCACACATCGACCCTTCTCAGTTTTGCCAGCAAAACTGGAGGAGGGGAGAAGGGTGCGCTGTGACCCTGAGCGCTGTGTGGCCCCCTCGGGCAAAGGTGACACAGGAACCTCTTAGAGCAGCTTTGCCACCAGCACCGTGATCTGGGGGCACCTTGTTGAATCAGGGAACTTGGTAAGCCACGGAGGACAGGCTGATGCACATGTCCCAGTGCTTGCTATGCTTATCACGGGCCTCCGTGCCTTGCACAGCTAGTCTGGGTAAGCTTTTTCTGAGACCTAAAACACTTTAGCAACTTTTTGATATTGTCCTTTGCAATACAGGCATACCTCAGAGATATCGTGGGTTCGGTTCCAGACGACTGCAATAAAGTGAATATCGCAATAAAGTGAGTCGCATGAATTTTTCGGTTTCTCAGTGCATATAAATTATGTTTACACTATACTGTAGTCTATTAAGTGTGCAATAGCATTATGTCTAAAAAAAAAAAAGAATGTAAATACCTTAATTAGAAAATATTTTATTGCTAAAAAATGCTAACCATCATCTGAGCCTTCAGCGAGTCGTAATCTTTTTGCTGATGGAGAGTCTTGCCTCGATGTTGATGGCTGCTGACTGATCAGGGTGGTGGTTGCTGAAGGTTGGGGTGGCTGTGGCAATTTCTTAAAATAAGACAGCAGTGAAGTTTGCTGCATCGACTGACTCTTCCTTTCACGAAGGATTTCTCTGTAGCATGTGATGCTGTTTAATAGCATTTTACCCACAATAGATCTTCTTTCCAAAGTGGAGTCAATCCTCCCAAACACTGCTGCTGCTTTACCAACTAAGTTTCTGTCATATTCTAAATGCTTTGTTGTCATTTCAACAATGTTCACAGCATCTTCACCAGGAGCAGAGTCCATCTCAAGAAACCACTTTCTTTGCTCACCCATAAGAAGCACCTCCTCATCCGTTAAAGTTGTATCATGAGATTGCAGCAAGTCAGTCGCATCTTCAGGCTCCACTTCTAAGTCTAGTTCTCTTGCTGTCAGCCTGTCCTTTGAAGCTTTGAAGCCAGGCATTGACTTCTCCTCTAGCTATGAAAGTCCTAGATGGCATCTTCTTCCAATAGAAGGCTGTTTCATCTACATTGACAATCTGTTGTTGAGTGTAGCCACCTTCATCAGTGATCTTAGCTAGATCTTTTGGATAACTTGCTGCAGCTTCTACCTCAGCACTTGCTGCTTCACCTTGCGCTTTTATGTTATGGAGACGGCTTCTTTCCTTAAACCTCATGAACCAACCTCTGCTAGCTTCAAGCTTTTTTTCTGCAGCTTCCTCACCTTTCTCAGCCTTCACAGAATTGAAGAGAGTTAGGGCCTTGCTCTGGATTAGGCTTTGTCTTAAGGGACTGTTGTGGCTGGTTTGAGCTTCTATCCAGACCACGAAAACTTTCTCCACATCAGCAACAAGGCTGTTTCACTTTCTTCTCATTCGTGTGTTCACTGGAGTAGCACTTTGAATTTCCTTCAAGACCTTTTCTTTTGCCTTCACAGCTTGGCTAACTGCTTGGCGCAAGAGGCCAAGCTTTCGGCCTCTCTCGGCTTTCGACATGCCTTCCTCACTAAGCTTCATCATTTCTAGCTTGTGATTTAAAGTGAGCGACGTGCAACTCTTCCTTTCACTTGAACACTGAGAGGCCATTGTAGGGTTATTAATTGCCCTAATTTCAATACTGTTGTGTCTCAGGGAATAGGGAGGCCCGAGGAGAGGGAGAGAGACGGGAGAACAGCCGGTCGGTGGAGCAGTCAGAACACACACATTTATTGATTAAGTTCGCTGTCTTATATGGGTGCAGTGTGTGGTGCCCCAAAACAATTACAGGAGTAACATCAAAGATCACTGATCACAGACCACCATAACAGATATAATAATACTGAAAAAATTAGAAATATTGCAAGAATTTCCAAAATGTGACAAGAGACACGAAGTGAGCGCATGCTGTTGGAAAAATGGTGCTGATAGACTTGCTCGACACAGGGTTGCCATAAACCTTCAATTTGTAAAAAAACGCAGTGTCTGCAAAGAGCAATGAAGCAAAGCGCAATAAAACGACGTATGCCTGTACTGATATCTTTTTCATCTCTTCGTTGGTAGTATTTCTCCCTGGTGTACATTATGACAGTACTTTTTCTTAGGGCAACCTCATCGCTTTTGGACTGTGGTTCCACTGAAGTAAGAGCTCAGAAAGGTTTGCTTCTGGCATCTCACCATCCCCACCCCCTTCCTTCTGGCATTTCCATACAACAAGGGGAGACTGTAGCGCTCTGGGCTTCAGTCATGGAAAAATGCAAAGAAAAAATTGGAAGAATATCTCTTTCTCAGCCTTTCTCCCCTCATGGAGGAAAAATGTAATTTTATCTTGGTTCAATGCCATATTGCCTTAAAAAGGTAACAGTGTACTGACTCTTGACATGCTGTGTTTGACCTTAATGTCTATATTTCATGTACTCTACTGCTCAGTCCATAAAATAAATCTTACACTTTGCTAGGCTACATACCACCAGCTAAATTGTCCTTGCATAAGCAGTCAAATACTTCAACCCTAGTGTGAGTATGTGCTGGAAAAGAGCTGGGTTTGTGTGAAGAAGGCTGTAACAAATACAGTGCAATGCAGAATCTATTCTTAAGCTACGTGTGCTTAGCCCAAAGTAAATTCTTCTGCATTTCCTTCATTTTCAGGGAAATGCATGTATTTTGTAGTTTGCTGCAGGACTGATGCTAGCTTGGCTTTTCTCCTTCATTTTATTATTTCTAGGTACAGAAAGAGTAGCATAATTTGAGCCGCCTTTTCTATATACTGAAAACTACTTACCTATTCTTACTTAGTTTTAGAGGCTGAGCTGGAAAAACAAACTGTATATGTATATTTTTGTCCCCAACAAGAAGTGGCCAGAGGCTTTGATTTCTGCTGCGTATTCCACTAAGCAATGATTGTATAGGCCTTTTTCCAGTCTCCTTACATTCTTAGGTTCTTTGTATTTCTAAGGAAAAAAACCCAGAAGAGTAAATAATATCACTGCACTTTGTCCCATATGTATTGCAATGTAAGCACAAGGACATTAAATGAGTTTAGAGCCAGATGTGCTGTTCCTTTACATTCCCCTGAAGTGTGGTATTATTACTCTGTGTCAAGTCACCAGCGCACAGACCAGAGCCTCTGTTGTTTTAGGCACTGAATAAAGATGGGAAGAGACTTCCCTTGGAAGTGTATCAGCTTAGAACTGTAGCACATTTAATTTCCCAGATCAATAGTATCTTGGTGCTGTGCTTGAAGTATTCAAGGGCTTGCTCTGCTTTAAATGTTTCTGAAACATCTGCAGCAGCACAAGAAATATGACCTGTGACATGTGGTCTTTACTGCTTTTCGAATTCATCTCATTTCAGTCCAGATGATTTTACAGGCTACATCTTGCCATCTTTAAAATTTTTTAAAGTTTTATTTGCTAAGCACAGCTTGATTTGTTTTACTGATGACCCGTGACCAACAGAAGGTGTGTTTTAAAATCTTAGAACAGGAGTATCCTGGTAGATGATTGTTTCAATTCTTTTCTCTCTTCAGAGGGATATTTGCACTGAAGCTTCCTCACCAAGTAAAGAATGATAGCAAAGCGAAGTGATTTTTCTGTATGGATTTGACAGTGTGACTAGATGCCCAGTTACATAAGTAAGCGTCTGCTTTGGTTTATGCAAACTAGGTTTCCTTGAGGCATTACTGGCACCATCACCCAAACTTTCCTGTATTCAGCCTGACTGTATGCAATGCACGCAGAATATTTTATATGAAAAAACACCAGCCAAGAAGGAGGAAGCCTTTTCAGATGCATAAAGAAGGGCTGTGGTTGCAAGAGGTGGACAAGAAATACACACTGCAGCAGACGGTAAGCTGCTGAGAGCGAGTAACCAGCACAAGTTTCCCCTTGTACGTGCTGAATAAGCAAAACCACGTGCATATGTTTGGGTATTGGGCCTCTCCCATTGAAATCACCTGCGCATACGTGACTGTGCATGTGCCGCACGTGATCCAGCAGCGCAGCGCAGCTGGGCAAGCAGTGGATGCCAGGAAGTCAGCTTGCGGTCCGCCCTGCTTGTAAGGGCACGTCTGTGCGGCAGCGACGCAGTCCCTGGCCGCACTGCCTGAACAAGCAGAGCCCCAGCAGCAAACTCTCTCGCTGGGCCAAAGGCAGCTGTAGGTAGGCTGGCAAGCAGTGACCAGATGAAGGTATGTTGTTTCCAAAACGCACCCTAAGCAAGATGATGTCCCCTGCAAAGAGGCCCTCAGTATCCCTACAAAACCATTCTGTTTTTCAGAAATCACTAGAGAAAAGACATGGCCTCCTGTTGTGACCTGTTCTCAGGCTGGGATGAGGTTTTCCACAGGATCTTTAGCTTGGACAACACTGAAATATCAATAATATTAGTAAAGCCAAGCTGTCTTAATCCATTGCTTTCCCTTCTCTATGTCAGCAGTCCATCAAAGAAGCTTTTTGTTTAATTTAAAACATTTTTTTCTAAAAACCAGTCCATTTATTAATCATCTATGAGTATTCCAGGTCTGTATGAATTAGCTGTTTAATGGTTTGTCCCAGTAATTTTCAGGAATCTAAATTCAATCAGCTGGCCTGTAAGTCCTCCTTTATATAAATGGGGTTACTGTTAATCTTCTGTAGTCCTCCAGGGATGTGTCAGTCCCCCATTATAACCCAGTAGTTTAAAACTTCCTTAAGTCATTAGCCAAAGTAAATAAACTAAGATAAATTTAGTCCCTACTAACTGAAAGTTTTCAAACTGAATAGCCTTTCCCCTCTTTCCTTATTCCTATCCCATTTTCATCTTAATCATCCCATCACAATAATGCTTTCTTTGGAAGGCTGAAGCAAGAGCATCAAACTCTTTGGCACTTTTCATCCCTTCTGGTAATAGACACCTATTTTCCTTTATCTTCCTTCTGTTTTGCTTTTTAAGTAATTTTCTTACTACCTTTCATATCTCTGTTTCACACCTCAGCCTGCACAGATTTTGCAGGACTCAGGAATTTGGTGCATCCCTGGGTGCATATCCTGCCTCAGCACCCCCAGCTACAGCAGCTACCCAGGAGTTGAAGCAAGACAGACTGGGATTGCCAAGGATCTCTGACTTATTTCAGCCAACAGCAAATTGCTGTGCTGGCAAATACCCCTTATATCGAAAGGAAGATAATTATGAGCAACTAGGTTTTCCTAACACTTCAAAAACAGCTGCAACTGCATCCCATATTTCAGAATTTCTCCAAGGTTTGATCTCTTTTCCATTTTATTTCCCTGTTTCTCAGATGCTTTCACTTTGGCAGTGCCATAAGCCTGAGAAACCCCAGACTCAGCCCCTACCTTCAGCACACCTGACTGTCAGCCCATTTGCCTGGGTGAATTAATGAGCGCTCTAACTCCTGATTAGCTACATGCTGCACGTTGTGTTCTTCACATCTAACTGACGTGATTTATTGCCCTGATGGTTTGTTGTCTCATTAATCATTCTTTGGCATCCCCACTGCTGTAAATTTCTCCCCATGCTTCTTGTCTGGCCATAAAGCTCAGTTTACTAAACCTGCATAGCTCTTCTCATCTCCTCCATGGCCTTTTTTCCCTTTCTCACTGCTGTAGTCCAATTGCCAGCAAGTCTTTAGCCATCATTCTCTGTCCTCCTGGCCCATGTCTCATGAGCAACACCCCTTAAACCAGGCCATCCCTTAATTGCCTTCAAATTTATCTTTTCACGCAATCTGCCCCATCTGGAGCTCCCCTTTCTTTCCAACCTTCCTGCTACCACCTTGTCTTCTGCTGGGGAGCCCACAGCTTTGCTAAAGAGCCATGTAAGACGTTTCCCTTTCCTAATTTGGTTATCAACTGGACATCTCAGTTCCACCAGACCAAGCCCATTTACCACTGCAAAACTCAGTACAGTTTGAAGCCAGGACTCGAGAGTGGAGTGTCAGTGTCCAACCTGCCAAGGATGCTTATCTCTTGGAAAGTGTTGCATTCATGGTACAGGGTGGCTGTTGCTTGTTCCCCTATCCAAAACATCCAAGTCATTACCTGCAAGGAGATTTTCAGACCAGCGGTCATTTGTTGAGTAATTCTGCAGGGCAGAGCTCTCTGAAGCCAGCCGGCTGCGTTTGCACCAGAGGGCGCTTACAGACTGCTGAGCAGGAGCTTTCCTCTTCTGGGAAACCCATTGCTTTGCAAAGCTCCACTCGCACTCTGCTGCTTGGCTCTTGCAAACAAAAGGAGGAAAAAAAACCCTGTAAACAGCATCCCAGGTGTTTGCATTTTTCCTTTCTCAAATGCCGAAATGACACTACAAAAACGATAGCCTTGGTTGAGACTAAAAGAAATGGTACCCAGCGTTTCTGGGTTGAAAACCAGACTTTGGCTCACAGATGCCGGCAGGCTTAATCCTGGGTCTCCCAAAACAACTGGCCGAAGGGCAGCAGGGGCCAGGGCTGCCCTCACCCTTCTGTGTGGCAATTGGGGGATACCATACTGCAGCTGGAGCACCATGTCCTCGGCAGGGCATGGGGTTTATGTCCCTTCTCCAGCATGATAGTGAGTCACAAGGTGAAATTCTGCACCCTGAGCTGTACAGGAGGCCAGAATAACTCAATTATTCTCATTAATTTAGGGGTCAATAAGTGACTTTGTTATAGTAATTTTAACATGACACATGACAGACACGTTGGAAGCCTTGGAAACTAAATGCATCAGAACATGTTTGTCTCCCAGTGCCACCGATTTCCAAAGGAAGTGGGTACCAAACACTTTGGGGACCTGCAACCCCGCCTCAGTTCTTCCCATCCTTCCTTGTTAACATGCTCCCAGCCTGACGAGCACAGCCACCCTCAAAAGGACAGTCAGTTCAGGAGGCTTTTACCTTGGTGTCGCCTTCTCCGTGGAAGGTGAGCATCTCTTCTGCAAACAACTGGTGTGATACCACCTTTTAATGGCATCACCAGTCACGCACTGAGCATGATTTTCCATCACGGCTGACTTTTAAGTAATGGAATTAAAGACAACTTGATCTGAGTTTTCCCCGGAGTCTCAGCTAAGCCTCCCTTGTTATTAATCGCGTTATATGACTTAATTAGGCTGAACAGTACAGTGTTCAGGACACTGACTGTTGCCCATTTCTCCATCTGTTAGAAAAGGCAAGAACAAGTCTTTGTAGTATTTAACTCCCTTCCTACAGTCAGGGTCTGGGTTCTCCTCAGCTGATTTTTCCGTCGCGGTGCCTTAGCAAGGAAGGCAGGGTGTGAAGCAAGGGCAGCCTTGCCAAGCTTTACAGCAAAACACCACAAAAGCGTCTTTTACCCAGCCAGCACACTTCACCCCTGCTGTCTGCATATATTAGATACTGTGGTATCCTCAAACTAAACAGCCAGTACAGTGGTTTTCTTTTCTCCAAACCTGCCCCAGTCCTCACTCTTTCCCATTTAATTCTCCTTCCCAACAAACATGTGCTACCACTGTGCTCTAAGACAGCTGAGGAGATATTCTGGACCAAATTCTGCCTTTCCTGTAAGCACTGCGTTGTGCAGAAGGTATCTACACTACCATTAAAAGTGGTAAACCTAATATCCTCGAGAACAACATGATATAAAATTATATCAGCTGTGACAGAAAGTTGACCCTGGCATGAGGGTAATCCATCGCTGCTCGTCTCCTGCGCAGCACCTTGCTGTCTGTGAACAGTTCTAGATTCGTACATGCATTTTTTGAAAGCTATTACTTAGACTAAATATCCAGAGGGAAAATTCAGCTTGCAACTAGGCATAGAAGATCATAGTCCAAAAAAAGAAAGATCATATTTAAAAAAAAAGAAGAAAACTTTTGCATCCTATATACATTTGCTATGCAGTTGGCCAAAAAACTTTTTTTTTGCTCTTGTGTTCATCCTTAGAGGAGAAACATCTCTTGTGTGATCCAATCTTCTGACTAAATTCTTGAGATGGAGCTGAAAGGAAAATGGACAAAAAGCAGGTGATGTTTGCATTAAGGTCCAATGCCAATTACATTTATGATTGCAAAATAGCCTGATTATATCTGTGCTGACAGAGCATCTTCTAAACTCAGTGATCAGTCATCAAACCAAGATGAGCAAAATTTCACATGTCCCAATCCTATCCCCAGAACACCAAACTTCTCTCTGCTGTGACTCTACCCGCAGCACTGGGCTCAGGTCAAAGAACCCAGCCTATTCTCTCCACTCAAAACCAAAGCAGCTGGGAGAGGCTAAAAATACTAGCTATGCTTAAAAAATTTGGGACATTGCAGAAAATAATAGAGCAAAAGAAAAAATGGTCATTCTCCTGAGAAAGATTAATTTACCCACAAAGCAAAATCAAATATTGAATTAGAATAGATATTAACACATGAACTATTCATAAAGACACCGAAAGGAAGTATTAAACCAAAGATGAGGAACTCCAGCATTCAAAATACATTGCTTATTTTCCTGCTAATATTTATTTCTGTGCTAAATTTCATGTTTATATTCTTAGGTATTTTACTACTGAGATTTTTTAACTAGGTTACTACTAGTTGGGCATTTATAATCATCAGTGTCCTAAAAAGCAAAGGATGCATGGGCTCAGCTGATATTCTGTTCAATCTATTGCTAAAACTAAACCATCAAACAGAGGGATCATAATTTATACTGGCAAAGTGGATTCCAAGATAAAAAAGTAAGATAGATGAGAAACTGTTTAAAAAAGAAGTCATGAGTTGCACACATCAGGGAAGAATCAGGATGGAAGGAGGTTTCTCATGAATTTGTTCAAGGGTTGATCTTGGGTCTAGTATTATTCACTATTTTTATTGATGAACTTAGACTAAACCCAAGCATGAAGCTAATTAAGCCTGCTGGTAGCATAAAGTGGAAAGGCAGCAAAAAAACCCCAAAGAGGAGCAGAATATTATGTGAGAAGGAGCAAATGACACTGAGAGCTGGCAGACACCAAATTCAGGGGGAAATATTTCCAGTACAGATATGTGATCAAGTAGTTGCCAGCACTAATGCCATTGAATAAGGCACTTAAATCTTTATGATACTGTATGCAATGCTGGGCGTCCAGGTCCTATCGGTCACATTCAGTAAATGTGAACTCTTCCCAGAACGGGTGTGTGGAGGAGCTGCTACGGTGGTCAGAGTGTGCAAAGCGGGTCCTTGGACAGGAGGCTGAACATGCAGAATATGCAGGACATTTTTTTTCCAAAGGCTTCTTTATCATCTGAGCGAAACCAGTTCTCACGGGAACCCTCTGAATCCTTCTCCACTAGTGATATTTGCTTCCATGCTAAACTTCATGTTCATGTTTTTAGGCATTTTACTATCGAGATTTTTAAACCTTCTATGATTGTTTTTCTGCAGAGGAAGGTCTCTCTCTTCCCCCTGCTCTGGCAGCCCACTTTGTTCCCAAAACCTGCCGAACCATATTAATTAGGCAGGTTGTGCTTTTGGGGTTTTGGGGCAGCAGGAGGTGGAAAAGAGAGGATGAGGAAGGCTGAGTTCCCATCCTCACCACTAAGCCTGTAACATTTCATCTGACCAAGTTCATTTCTGCTGTGATGGTCCTTGCAGATGGAGAAATCTAACCCTGCAAACAAAATCACCCACAGGGCACAGCATCTCCCCAACACATTTACTGACCGGAGAGTCAAGCCCGTCCCTAGGCACATGAAGGAGCCCCTCTGGAGCACAGGCTGAGGATAACGCCGGGCCAGGGGCCGTCCCATCGGCCAATGCTCAGCTTGCCGCTCCGGACGGTGGAGAAGGAAACGATTACTTGGAGGCCTCCACACACAGCCCTTTTTCATGGTGGCAGGAGCAAGAGAAAACAGTTCCCGCAGAGCAGCTATTTCATACAGTGCTGATGTTATGTTGGGATTATGGGTTTGTTTTCACAGGAAGAGAAGTGACTGGAATACATGAATAATCAGGCAAGCATTTTATCCTCTTGGCTTGTACGTCTCAGTCGGAGTTGTACACGGCCAGCAAGGGAGTTGTGCTGGGTGAGCTGAGAAAGAAGGCCAGGAAAGCATGTAAAGCCAGGAATCTGGTTTAAAGACTACCAGGAGAAATGCAGGCCAGGATCAGAGCTAGCTGGAAACAGGCTCATTTTTAAAGTGTATTTATTAAAACCAGTTATTAAAATGAGTTGTGAAAGTAGTGCATCTGGTTAAAAGAGTTTAAGCTGAGCAAAGGGAATTTACATACAAGCAGCATAAAAACCCCCCAAACGTCTGGGTGGTAATATCCCCAAGCCAGACTAATTCCTGTCTAGCTTGTTCCCCAGCATCTTCCTCAATCACTTGAGCCTTGCAGAAAGGCCTGTGTAAGGAAAGGAAGATAATAATTAGCCTAGCATTTTTCTCGCCTTTGTTGTCAGTCTGCAGGGACCAGCCTTTCAAACACTTATTATTTGGTTAAATAATTGTGTTCTAGGGGATTGTCAGGAGGGAGAACTGGGATGGAAAAAGAGTATTTGCATTTGCTAGGCAGCACTGGGGAAAGGGGCTCACACATCCCTTGCTCTCTGCAGGGAGCTGAATTTTGTAGGCATGGGCCAAAGAAAGATTTCTCTCCCATTCCACAAGATCGCAGTTTTTAGGAATACGAGAGGAGACAGGAAAACCCTGACGCTAATGTGGGGCAGCTTGGTCGTGCTAGGAAAAGCACTGGAGAGAAGAGTTGAACCTTGAGCAAATCAAACAGAAAACCAGAGTAGGGCAATGGATGGTGTGCTTTTCTGTTACTGCCCCTCCTCATCTATGGCACCCTGTACCTCCAAAAACCTCTAGTTCCATATAGATTCCCTGGTACTTGATCTGCAGCCCACCAACGGCCCCAGCCTTACTAGTCCTATGCTGCAAATAAAAACATTCAAGCTGCTAGGGGTTCAGGCTGATTTATTTTATTATCTGGAGACTCAGCTACTCTTCATATGTTTCCTGAACTACATCTATTGTGAGTTCAGTGGTCTTAATCCAGTTCTCAGTAAATGTTCATTAAAGAACAAGAACAGGGGAAAACCACAATAACTATAAGTTTGTGTGTCTCAATCCAGGAATAAGCAAGGACCAAAGAGCTGCAGGCTGCAATTGCATGGGAAAGCATTGCTGGAGGTCACGAGGTTTGCAGCTCTTCTGTAGGAGCCATCCCTCTCACCGTGATCCTGAGCCGTAAGTCAGACTTCCTCTGAATCCCTTCCATGTGAGGGCATTAAATTCTCTCCATGAACGGTCACAGTGGCCACTTAATGTAACATAATATAATCATTCAGGCTGCAGGCACCTCGAGAAGTCTCTAGTCCAACCTCCTGCTCAGAGCAGAGTCAGCTCTGGGGTCAGACCAGGCTGCTCAGAGCTTGAAAATCTCCAAGGATGGAGACGGTATGACTTCTCTGGGTGCCTGACTGTCATAAAACGTTTCTCCTCGGATCCAGTCTGAACCTCTCTTTTCACGGTGGTGAAGAGCCTGGCTCCATAATCTCAACACCTTCACAGGGGCCAGCAGCCGTGGGTCCCTGAGCCCTCCCTGCCCCGAAATGAAGCAGTCCCGCTCCTTGGCCAAGTGCTCTAGCCCAACCACTGTGGGTCTGCGGTCTCGAACTGGGAGATCTCTCAGGGAGTTCACCTTGGCGGTGACCACCTCCTCTGCCGATCCTCCCTCCTGAGACCCTGCTGTGCCCTGCCCAAACTTTGAAATATTACCGTAGAACAGCACCACAGGGAAAACACCAATTTTTCTAAGCGTAAAGTATCTGGGGTTATTTCCACAGCAGTACAGATGGTGCTGGAATGTATTATACGCAATCCAGAACACTTCAGTGACTATGCTATTCTGGATTGCTGAGAAAGCTGGCTTTCCTGTTCTCATTGGCATGGTGCGGTGGTTTGGCCTGCTAACCTCTGGCACTGCAAATTGTAAGCAAAAATCAATTTACTGTTTGTAGGTGGTTGGCCTCCCCTCAAATTAGCAGCATCTATGTGAGGGAATAGCAATACAGTTAAAATAGGACTGACATAAACTTCAGCAAGACAAATCAGTCTTAAAGGTTGAGGGACTTGTGGTTTCTTACCTCTTTTTAACAATCCAATAAGAAGAAGGAATATCTGTTGCAAACCTGAAAGGCAGCTGATCGAAAAGGAAGTTTTGGAGAAAGCATCAGTGAAACTCTGTTTCTCTGCTGCGCTTGGTGGAGCTGCAAGGCAGCTGGGACCAAGACTGGGCCCCAAACCCATCCCAGCCTTCCCCAAGTGCAGAGATGGGAGCACGTACCTCTAGAGACTTAAAATGAGTCTCAGCAGTATGAGGTTATGCTTTTTTTTCTAAACAAATAAAGGAGCCTTAAGTGCTAAAAAGAATTAGAAATATATTTATTTCTTTAGTGCTATTTCAAAAGTACAAGACCAATGGTTCTCTCTTTTGTTTTTAATAACCAAGCCTTCTGGGAAAACAGACAATTTTGCCACGCAAAGTCCACTTGAACTAATTCTGCACAGCACCAAAGCATGCCTGGCAATCCTTATTTCATGAGCTCCCTGTCTACTCTCTGATGGGAACCATTGCATCGGATTGGTCACTTTTTGTGCTAGCTGCTCTCCTGCTGAAAGAGCTTCAAATCCACTTGGAGATCATCCCTGGGCTTGCTCCAGTGTGCAGGTAAGCAAGTAACGGAGGTCATGACGCAGAAGAAAAAAGACTTTGCAGATCTGCAAATTATTTTGGGAAGAGGAAGAACAACAGAGATTTAGAAAGCAAACTTCAGCACCCGCACTAATAATAAGAAGTGATGATTCAGTGCCGACTCATTTGGGAAGGGGCCTAGCAGGGAGGGCAAAAACCAAACAAAAGCGAGGGTGTTTGGTACGTGGAAAGACGCCGAGGCATTCTGATTAGGGCAGAAGTGTGGAAGTTGTCTAAAAATAAACAAACAAACCCCAAAAGCTCTGAAGATTTCAGCACCATCTGGAGACTCTGGGAGAAGAGAAAACAGCTTGCTAATGTAGGAGGCATTAAAGAACAGAGTTTATATATATAAATATATATAGGTATCAAAGCAATACACATCACCATTAGAGATAAGTCCAAGGCTTAGAAGTCAAGACCAATCAGAGATGTCTGAACGACTGAAGATCTTACAGTTTGTTGGGCTCGAGGCTGGGGTCAGTTCGTGTGCCATCACAGGCACACTGCAAAATTTGGGGTTTGCCCTGTGTCCCCTTTCTGTTGCCCTCAGCTTGGCAGCATTCAGATCCAGACTTCGGGTTGCACCACGCTTTCATATTTTGTTTGACTTCTACCCCAGCTTATTGCAGAAGCGACTCCCCACTCTCCTTAGCGTGTCCCCCGTGCCCTCATGTGGTTATTTTGTCGGGCTGGGCAAAAGCGTTGATACAAGGAAAAATGAAAGAAAGTGGCATTTACTGGGATATTATAAGGCTTTGGGTGATTTAGTGTGGACTGGGGGTTCTTTGGCCTGGAGGCGATAACAGACCTGAGCAAAACTGCAAAAAAATCAGCCACAATCTGAGAACTGTATACCCGATGGAAAAATAACAGCACTGGAGAGGTCTGGAAAAATCCAACGATATTTGACTGTACTGGTAGAAAAACAACCCTATGGAAAAAGAAAAACCCAATCAATCAGAGATGTTTTTGCAGCTCAGTTCCTGCATAAGTCCGCTGCAGGGGCGGGCGGGTGGCGGGTGCAGAGGGAGGTGCCCCCCAGTCAGAGCTGGGCTCCCCTCTTGGGGGCTCTCAGGGGAGCCTGGCATAAGCAGAAGAGCCATGTTACATCTCTCAGTTGTGGGAGCACATACTCATCTTGAACAAGCCACTTTATCGCTTTAGATCTCAGTTTAGCCCCCTAAAATGAGGTTTATTTCAAGGTGCAGAAAGTTTTGGCTGAGCTGTTGTTTCCACAGCAGGTTGAACCAGTGAAGTGCAATTTAATTGCTAGGCATGAACAATTAAATTGAATTAAATTAAAAAGTTAAGCTCTCATTATCTGAAACTGAGCACCAAAAATTAATAGACACTTATGGCTTAATCTCTGTTCCTCAGATCTCTAGCTGCAAACGGGAGCAGTATCGCCACCGTCTAGTTTCATCATCTAATTACACAGGATTGCAATGCTTATAGCTCACTGATGCCTGGGACTCATTTTGATATTCTGGTGCAACATCCCAAAGACAGGAGTTCTGCATTCAGGGCCAGATCTGGATGCTCTTAGATGAATAATACATAATGCAATACACCGATGAGAAGGATAAGAATGATCGAGTGACTCTCCGTTTACTGAATGGTTAATATTTTACTACAGAAAGTCTTGAGGAAAAAACCCCATCGACAACTAGCGTTTCCACTCACATCTTATAAAGCATTAGGGACAAAAGCATTATTTTAAAGGACAGCTGGGGCACTTCTCGGTTTCTTTTTTGTACCAGGCCAGGGTTTCATCTCGGAGAAGCTCTGTTCCTCCTGCAGCTCATGCTTGCAGCCAACACCCCCTTGCCCTCACGCAGGGCTGCCACTGCTTCGTTCTGGCTGATCGCAGTGCTCCACACGTCCCCCAGCCAGGGCCTGAAAACACCTAGAGCAGGCAAGCCAAAGCAATGCAAGGGGCAGCAGCTGAAGAAAATGCCTATTTTACGTGCTCAGAGCTGAACGTGAAGTTGCCATGGACACAGTCTTCTGCTGCCAATCACGCTTTTGTTCAGCAAACTGCAAGTCTGACGGGTCGCAGGAATACGGAGCCTGGGTTAACTTCCCTGTCAAGCTGGGGTGGGAAGGCAGGAGGCCCAGCCTTGGGCTCCTCTGGGGGTAGGAGGACAGTGGGACAGGGGGTACCGGCCTGGCCCTGGGCAGAGCCGGGCTCAGGACTGATCCTTCAGCCCATCACGATCTGTCTGTGCCACAAGGAAAGCTCAGAGTGGCCACTGCGGCTCACCCCAGGATGGCCACAGCCTTGCTTCTTGGCTCTTTCTTTTCCTTCCTTTTTTCCCTGCTGTGTATTTGCAAAAGGTTGGAGGGGCTGGAGCTTTGCAATTTTAAATCATCTGGCTTTCCAGCAGCAAGTTAAATAGCAACACGTTTGCAAAGCATTTTTGGCCCAATTTCAAAGGAAGTGAGGAGAAATGGTAGAGTGTAGTCCACCTCCACCCACCTTCCCCCACACCTCTTGGTCAACCTGAATCAAATTGGGCTGAGTGTTCTCACAGACAACCAATGAAGAAAACCTCTCTTAATACCCTCCTCGTGGCAATAACGCACATTTGGTCTTTCCAAAACCCCAGGAGATCTGCAGGAAGAAGTCTGAGTGTCCCAAACGCCCCAGGTGCAGGGAGCACATCCTACTGCTTCCCCTCGGGCAGCCTCTGCAATGTCACTGAGGCATCTACTCCACTGTCCCGTGCCTGCGACATCCTAAAGTGAGTCCAAAAATACAAGAGAGAGAACACCTAGGAGAAGCGTGTGAATCCTCCTTGGTGTCCATGGACCAAGAGTTGGGCAGGGCTGTTTCTTAGATACCTTAGAAAGATCTGCCAGTGGCAGTTTCCCCTCAGAAAGACTCCTTGTTAACATTGCCTTGGGATCATGGTCATAAGATCAAGAACAGTTTGGAGTATTTTACTGAATGAAATGCTGAGGCATCTGTCTCTCTTCAGGGCACATTCCCATGATGTACCACAGCCAGTTTTGCCGTTGGCATGACAAGTTTCTCCCCGGATAGTAACTATGACAACAGGATTTCACTGTGTTTTCTTCAGTGGGAAGAACCCTTTTATTACCGTGCAATTTGTTAGACTAATAAAGCCCTGAAATGCATCACAACGCACTTGGCTAGTCTTTGAGGTTGTAAAAGGTATCTAAATATGCTGCTTCTTTCCACATCTTTCGTGCAAAGGTTTCACGGCAGGAGGTAACAACAGGCTTGTGAAGACGGTGTACCCTGCAACGCTCATACGAGCTGCTGCAGTAAATGAAGCTGAGAGAGGAAGAAGAGAAAGGTGTTATTTAAAACACAAACAATGGTTGGCCTGGTCCTTTCAGGTTTTCTCTGGAGTGCAGTATCTCCTTGGCCCTAGAATAACCTCGTACCTCTTGGGGCTAGTGGTCAATGGGCTCTTGCCAGTTAAGCTGCACATCTCCAGGAGTGTTTTATCCTACTTATCAGTACTTCATGCTGAAGATGTTAAATCTGTTTTTGCCTTTGTCTGGTTTCAATGGGCAGTGATGACCTGAACGAGCATCTTGGGGCTGTGCATGGTCTTCCAAGCTGGGCCAGCTTTCTCTCAAAATCTCCAAAGTATTCCCTTTGAAAAATCCTTAGCGAAGAGGATGCACTCCTTATGCACACAGCAGAGCCATGCAAACAGGTAGCAAATATTGGGAAAATTATGGTAAATTAGGCCTTGCACTGTCCACAGCCACATCCAGAGAAAGCGTGGGCTCATCGGGAGTTGCTGGCACGAGAGCAGAGCTGGAGCAGGCACCGCCGGCACTGAGCCAGCCAGGAGGGGATGGAGGGGTAGGCGCAGAGAGATTAAATGTTGCCATGAGATCGCGGTCTGCCTCTGAATGGTGCTCTTCAGTCTGGGCATATGTATTCACTTTGAAGAGTAATAAACCTATGGGATAGTTTAGCAAGGAAAAATCCATTGAAGCAAATAGTGTAAGTGATGAAACTGAAGAGACAGAGAGACATTTTCGCAGAGCTGCTCAGCGAATTGAGTTGACAAAGCAGAGAGCGGAGCTGTGCGAAAAGGGCGAGTGACCTCTTTCCATCCAAACAGAGCAGTCCCTTGTTTTCTCTTGTGGCAGTCCAGAACTTTTTTTCCAAATACCTAAAGAGGGTGTACATCACTGAGCCCTAATCTCAGACTGCAACTGAAAAGGATATCACAGCATGTCATTTGGGGACAGAATTTAGGTGTTTTGCAAAGAAAGAAAGAAAGAAAGAAAAAGAAAGAAAGAAAAGTCCATGCAGGGCAGAATCTGGTTGCTCCTCACCTCCTCCATTTTTTAAGCCAAACTCCAGTCCTACAGCAGGATTAATTCAGACCATATGATAAAGTGACTCATGCAAAGTATGCGAGTGGAGCGGTGCTGTCAGGCTCAGGCATGAGAACTAGAGAAACCTGAAGCTAAAAATACAGCTCAGCAATTACTCAAAGCTCTCTTAAATGAATAGCGCCGGCAGGACTGACTGGTCCGGCACATATAAATAAGCTACTGACTGCTGCATTATTAGCACCCAAGCAAAGACAAACTGAAGAACAGAAGCAACTGAGCTGGATTTGGAAGCATAGTCTATTTTTAAAAGTTAATTCTGTTTTTGTAACTTGGCGTGTCCATTCATACATTGCTATAGAGCGCGGCCAGGGCGTGTCGCCAGATCTTGAGGACACACAGGGAAGTTACAGATATATGTTCTCAAAGCACTACTTGTTGCCCTTAGCTCCTTGTCCTTGCCAGGTTACTTGGCTCCCTCCATACCTATACTGCCATTTATCGACCTTTGCCTTCTCAAAACAGTGCTGCAACACCTGACTACAATGTGCCATTCCCTGATCCAATACCAGGGCCGCTATGAGCTGTTCCTAGGGTGACCCAGGCTTATGGTGACATTTAAAGTACCATTGCTCAAGCTATACTCAGAGCATCCTGCCCGGGACAGCACCAGGTGCCTACAGAAAGGGTCAACAACCCATTGCCTGCCCACAGAGAAAGCAGGTACGGTATTTTTGTCAGCTCTCAAAAGTCTTATGAGTATACTGAGCTCACAGCAGTGAGTTGCACAGGTTGCTTTCGTCGTTTCAGAATTTGCAAAACCGAAAAGGCAGTACGTGGCCTTACTCTGCAGGCAAGCTACCTTTCTGTCCTGGTGTCTAACACCAATCAATCCCAGATTGATAGACTAGAGTCACATCAGTTTACCCTCGACAAATTTAATTAGTAACTAATAGCAGATACAGAAAGAAGTATAAATGAAACAATATCATATAGAAACATGTCATCAAAAGCATAGTTGATTTAGTCTCTGCTTGTAACAGGAAACTCAGTCCATACAGACTCAGCAAATTACTGTCAAATTTTCTAGGCCCCCCACCCCCCCATGAAGTCTACTCAACCATCTTTCCACCACTTGAAACAGCACCCGAGCAAGCAGAAGTCGTGCTTTCCTGAGCCGCATGAGCAAAACATGGAAAGGCCAGAAGCTGCCTCTGAATTTCCCATAGTAGAGAGTCCGTTGTATCCTCCCTGGCCATACAATTTTCTTTCACCCACTGTACTTCTTTTCTTCAGAACACATTTCTTCTGATGTTATTCCGGGACTGATATTAGGCTCCTTTGATGCACTGAAATTCCCCAAAGAACAATACTCAACTTTTGCACATAATCCTTATCTACATGTATATATTCCTCTTTTCTGCCTCAAGGGGGCTGTTTTCTATGATCTTCCAATGTTTATTTAGGTCATTTTTGTCTTGATCCAATTTTCTCTTTGGAGAAGAAAGCCTACATATGTTTCTTCAGATGTCACTCTCCCTCATGTATAGTCACAGAAAATACGCAGCTATGAAGTCTTTCCTCCATGTAAACATTGAAATCTAGAAAAAGTACCCTAGTTATCTTCAAGATTTACCCTTGAGGTAACTGCTCCCCTTGAAGTCTGTATTAGTTTTAGTATTCACTTCAATTAGCAGCATTAGCCCAACACTGAGGCAATTTCAAAAACCTCCACCCAAGTTTCTCCTATTAGGATTTCTTATCCCAAAGTCTCCAAAGACGTATTTTGCACGTTTCATGTGTATGCAGGAATTTACTGTATCCATAGGAACTTAAAAGACCCTTTTTATAGATCTGATTTCTCTTCAGCCCTCTGGATATGAAACTATTCAAGGCGCACAAGAGTGACAGCTCCTTTTGCAGCCTGCCCTGTTTTTCTGCTGCCAATGATGCTTCTGGATAGCATGCCCTTATTTTGATTATCTACCCCTACTGTAACCATCTAGTACAAGACTGCAGCAAAGCAGAGCAAGAGCATATTCTAATTATCAGACAGTGAAATTTGGTTTTGAGTTGCCAAGTCAGTACTACAGAGCCCATAGGATTTCTTACAGTTTATGCAATTTGTCATGGCCCAGGTGTCACACATACACACATAACCAGTTTTTTCTTCAGTAAAATAGCCTCCAGCAACAAACCAACCAAGGAAGAAGACATTCATGTTGAGAAGGAGGGTTGCGTACTACCTTTCCAGCTATGAAAGTCGAGGGGAGCAGAGCAAGATGGGCTCGAGCCAAGTTTTCCCACATGGTATTAAGAGGATAAATAAGTGTACTTACGATTCAGCTCAGTCTTAGGAGACAGGATGCTAAATTTCTGCCCAGAATTACTAGTCTTTTTTATGCCCTAATCTGCTGACATGGCAACTGGATCCACTTGGGTGGATCCTTGAATAAGCACAAATTTCCATGGCAGAAGTCTGCGTGGGCAAAAGAGCCCCTTCATGCCAAAGGAGACAGGTGCCAAATTTTGCTTGCTGTAATCTCTTGTAAACTCAGCAAAACTACTTATCCAAAAAGTCAGGAGGAAGCTGGCTCCAATTCTTTACATAATTAAGGGTCTGATGCTCCGGGCATGTACCTCTGGACAAGCAACATTATTCTCCTGCTTCTCAGCTCCCGAGGAACCAGGAGCTGAGTAGGGCAACTTGAGGTTTGTAGGACCAAAACCTATTCATCCCTTGCTTGCCATTTGAGAGGTCAAGTAGGAAGATGCACAAAATGGCAAAAAAACTTAGCACAAGTCAGTCCAGTTCCAAAGGAAAGGGAAGCTCTGTGGATCATTTATAAATGAGATAAGTATGCCTTCAGATGTTCCCAGTGATGCATCCAGGCCCTCCTCATAATTCAGCTTTTGTCTGAATAGATACAAAATGGGGCATTATATTACTAATATTTAATTGATTTAAAATATCCCAAAGCTGACAAACTAGGAAAACAACAAAAGGCCACATAGGAAACTTGCCTATTTTGCCATACTGCAGTTCTCACCGACCTCGGGAGACACATTTCTCATTGCCAATATTATTAACAGAGTCTCACAAGCTGATTTTCCGACAGTCGCCATTTCCTACAAACAGGCTGGCTTTCGACGTGAGCCAAATCCATCTCCCAAAACAGAAAGCCAGTTTACCCTCTGCCAGAATATGCCAGAGTAGTCCTTCCCGGGCAGCTGAAGGCGCATCTAGCCCCAGGCGCGGCGGCTGCCCCAGCTTCAGCATGAGCCCTGCGGGAGCCGGGCGGGAGTCACGGCATCTCGACACAAGTATCGTATCCCCATGCAGCAGAGAAGACCTGCTTTTTCAGCCATTGCTACAAGCCCATGAGATTTCTAGTTACTTAAAAGCTGCAGTAAGTTTTAGCAATAAGTCATCCTACGTACATGCATGCATCTGTGCGTGGGTGTGCATGCACCCATGTATGTATATATGAGAGAGGGCATTATCTGTATTGAAAGTGGACTTTTAACAAGCAAAACAAAAGCATACTTGAATATTTGGGGATGTTTATTATGACCGCTTAATGAGAAGGCTTGCCACTGCTGATGGATTTCCAGAAGACAGATTTTACTGTAGAAGTTAATTGTTTTACCTTAAGATAGCTTTTATTTAACCAAGTCCCCCTTCCCCCTGCCCCGAATGAAAAAAGGTTGGGGTGTCCTCCTCTCTTATCCAAAAGGATTTTTTTTTCAACCTTTTTTTTCCTCAAGTGGACATGAGTAACCAAGTGGAATAATCTTTCTAACCTCCCATTTGTGACTTTTCACAGTAAGGTGAGAAGAGGTTTCGTTGTGTGCTGCCTTGGAAAGCAAGTCAGGCTCTATAGGGAAAGAACACCAGCCCCCGGCACTATCCTGTAGCTCTGTTCTCTGCTTCAGCAGCTTCACATTGTGGGCTCTTCATTTGCCTTCTGTCACTCGGTTCTACTATTCATGCTCCCCCTTTTTGCACTGTTACTCTCCCACTGTTGGACGTTCCTGAACATTTTACTCAGTTTCCTTTATTTTTTGCTGAGAAGCTTCTCCAAGAGTCACTCCCAACAGTGTCTGCATGGAGCAGGTCCTGTTTCCAAAGGGTTGGGAAGGTAAGGGCCCTTTCCTCACCTGCGGAGTGAAACCAGACTGTCTCTATATGGGTGCTGTTTCATTCCAGTTTTGGCTGGGTGGTCTAGAGAGGGCTTGAATTTTGGAGGGCGTTAAAGAGAGCCTGAAACCCACTGAGCTGAAGACCGGTGTCTTCAAGGTTTACCATCTTCATGGTTTGACTACTATAATCATTAAAACCTCTCCCCGAGTGATCTTAAATCCAAATGCTAAACTAGCCATAAATTTACTGGATGAGAAAAAAAGAAGAAAGAGGAAAGCACTCCTTTCTACTGCCAGGTTATCCAGGACCCATCTGCTGGTCTTTCAGTCCTGCCCTGCTGCCTCAGATCTGCTTCTTTCTTATGGTTCCCCCTCAAATTGAACGTCCTGTGCTATTCCCTTGCCATATGGCGCACACCTCCAGATGTGCCTGATGCAAAACCACGATCTACAAACCTTCCAGAGATGCTGCAAGTCCAAATAGGAGACGTGAGCTCCTGAGAAAGATGAGTAGCCCATAACCTGTCCCTCTGCCAAAATATGCACAACTTCTTCCACGAGCCACATTTGCACAGTCATAGTCCATCATTGGGTTTGCTTTGGCAATCACTGCAGTATTTGGCCCCTCTTGAACATTCATTTCCCTATCTAGCACTGCACCGACTGGCTGCCAAGACAGGTCTATGGATGAATTTCAGCTCTGTCTTCACCAGAGTAGCCTCCCAGTTCTGCCATGGATTTGTTGTGTGGATCTGAACAAGCTGAGCTAGCGTTGTGTATGTAAAATGGGGATAATATTTGCCCATTAATATTACTCTGAGTTCAGTGAGGAATTCCCTGTATGACAGCTTTATACAGATTGGAAAGGACAGATTTTCCAAAGTTGCACCATAGCTCACAACCGTGGCGTTTGCAAATGCTTACACCTCTAGTACGATGCTGATGCACAGCCCTCATAAGCTCACTCAGGCAGACAGACTATTTTTGCATGAGTAACCCTAAAACTCTTGATGGGATTTAAAGTCTGGCAATAAGAGAGCTGTGCTGTGCATCCAAATGGAGTTATTTTACTGCTGTGGTAGTTTATATTCAGGCATTGCTGCTTAAGGGCATAGCTATGGGATCAATGATGTTAAGAAAGCAGGAAATTAACCAACAATTTGTTTTTAATGTCAATTCTGTCTGGGAAAATTACTATTATTGTCCGTGCTGGAACAAGTCTGATTGTTCAAATGGGTAGAAACGCACCTCCTGCGATGTTCGATCAGAGCTGGGGCACTATGGATAGCAGTATCAAAAGGCATTATCACAGGCAAGCATTAGATGTTGTTGTGATGACTTTCCCTTTACAACATGGTATCAGCATATCTGTGCCAGCGGGTCAGGTTGGACTTGAATTTGACTCTTGCAGCCAAGGTCACAACCCTTGCACAAACATGGCGCTTCCATCCCGATGGCCGCCAGCACTGCAGGGATGCTCTGGCATCACACATGCAATGTTGGACATTGGAAATGGCCTGAGTGCCGCAGAGCAGAGCTCCTGGCTGCGAACTGCTGGCCATAGCTTGCATACCTGTAAATATACTTCAGGTCACAGCAGAAACACAAGACTTGGGGACTGCCATTGGAGAGATCATGTCAACACTTAAATGTGTTAAAATGCTTCCACTCTCTATTCATAGAGCTGCAGGTGGTGACTTCTCCTGACTGGCACTGCATTGCCCAGATTGAGAGTTTACACCTCATTTGTTTGGGCCACTTCTCAGCATAAAAAAAGGATGGAGAGCATGCCTCTGGTATTACTGCAGATGTACGTCATTGCGAACGAGAACAGAATTAGCTCCTTGGTCAACAGGGAACAAGGGCAAACATAAGAGAGATGTCACTGCCACTGGCAGTCAGTCTAGTTTTAGACAAACTTGTCTAAGCTGTGGCTCACCTTTGAACTTTATATGTCATTTTGGGTGGTCATTTGCATTTACACTCACTTTTATTAACAGAAGTTGACTGGCAACGAATTAATTCAAGCTCTAACATGACTTGCCTAATTGATGCGCTGACTTGGGGTGGGAAAGCGTCTACCCAATGAACCTGCAGCAGCAAATCTAGGTTACGCTGGTCCTTTCCCTCGCTCACTCCCTGCTCCTCGTCCTCTCTCCCCTGCCACAGTTCACAGCCCCTTGGCTGTGCTGATACAACTGCTTGGGAAACTGTCGTCTCAAGCAGCTCAGGAACTTCCTCATTTAAAACTGAATCACTCCAAAACCACCAGCCACACAGAGGGAACAGGATGAGCATCCTGGCTCTTCGTTTCTGAAGCCCCCGAGTATAATTTCTGGGCAAGGCTGGTCTGCAAGGACTGTCTAGGAAAGGCCGTGCCGCACTGAGGGTGAAGCACTCGTCGGCAGACGTGCCATCAGCCAGTTCGCTAGCCTGAGCGCTGCAGACAAAACACGAATTTCCAAGCTGTGTTTTTCTAGGACTGGACACGAATGCTTTCAGGGTTGCGTTTCTTATTACCATGCACCTCTTAGGTGCTAGGCCTTGACCAGGCCATCGCGTTTGAACAGGAGAAATGAGAATCCCAGCTGAAAAGCACTTAAAAACGCCAAAGACCAAAAGAACAAGACAGAACCAGCTAATAAGAACCGGCTAAGCGCTGATACTATTGGCATCTAGTGTTGGTATTGGCCAACATTTTGGAAGGGGCCATGGCAAGAAACACCTCTGGAGAGTTCAGGAGGGTAAGGAGGTAGCTTTGCGTGATGTATGGGAACATACCTCCCAAGGTACCTCAGTGTGGGGACAAGATCACAACAAGATGGGGTAGGTCAGCCAGGCAGGCTGCAGTGAACATGCCCAGCTGCACGATGCCTCAATATTCATAACATTTTCTCTTCATTAAACCTGGCTGCCTTTGCGGTGACTTGCAAGGTTTCACTCCACACGTGCTTTTCTTTGTAAAAGCTTTTCAGTTAAACTGGCAGGTCTGAGAGCCACCACAGATGCATACAGTGGGTCACTTCAGGTCTTATTATAAATCTGCAGTGCCACCGCTGAACGTTACTGTTTTCCAAAATGGTAAGTTTTCATGTGTCAAAATCAATGTTCTGAGCACAGATATGTAAAAACAATTTTTCAGGGTCAATCTGAGGCAAATATAAGAAAAATCTTATAGTATAACAAGCCAGCTCCTGTTGACTTCAGGGGGAGCGTGAATGGAGCAGGCCCTTAGCAAGGAACTCAAGATTAAGCCTACAGTATTTCAAGACTATAGAGCATCTTCCCTCTGATTTCAATAGCCTTTACGTCCTTTGCTGATTACAGCTGATGGCATGGTAGCACCTTATGAGTTATTCATGTCTTCATGGTTGGGAATATGGGAGCCCTAGAGCACTTCGAAGCTGCTTATCTACAGCTGTACAGCTTGTGAGCTGCAAAGTCACAAGCAGAAACCCAGCAGAGATGACAAGCCCAGGACAGCAGCTCACGCTGGCAGCTAGCTTTCTGAACTCTTGGATGCTGTTACTGGATGTTAGCCATTTTGCAGAAGAAGGGAGCAGAAAGTGTGCAGTCTCAAACAGGCCCTTGCGATGATCAGTGTGGGAATGGTTCCATAAAGGATATCTAACAGATAAAAGATGCTTGTTTTCAACACTGTCTAACCTGGACATGCTAATCCATTTTGTCATCCCTCAGACTTGGAAGTGACCACATAATATAGCCTGACAGGAAAACTGCCAGAAAACAAGCAACCAGACCTCTGCTGTCAAACAGTTGACTTCCCAGTCCCCTTAGGTCTCCATTAATTCATTATTATGCATTTTTGCAATCAGTCTTTGATCCAAAGAATGGATGACATGAGCTCACATCATGTGAACCAGGTTTAGTTCAATCTAGCCCAGCCATCCACCATGAGCTCAAAACTCACAGACTGAATATGCAGGCACCTTCCTGAAGAAGTCTGATTAAAATGATCACCGTATAGGCATGGGAAACAAAGTATTGTGCGTGGGAGCACAGACTTTCCAGAGGCAGCAGTACAAACAGCAGTTTTGCTCCAGGAAGACAGACAGGACCCCAGATGGGTTTTCCTGCTCAGAAATCCTCCTCTTGCCTGCACTGAATTACAGAAAAGTCCCCAGATGAAATATAACTGATGACAAAGCTTTTGTCTGCAGCATAGTCTGGTTAACTGTACACAAGAGCGAGCCCAAGTTGGCCAGATGAGCTTGTCCCCAAGTTTATTTCACTAATACTTGACCTTTCAGTCTAGAAGGGTTTTTACCTTGCCTCAAGCTCATATGTTCCATTTGCTTCTGATGGTTTTTGTAACAGCCAACTTCTTGGGTGTTTACTGTGCCAAGGGCCAAAAGATGGGTACCTTCCCAAAGCTGTCCACAAAAGGCAGAGCAAGGCCTGCTTTGGATCCACCTCAAAGATCTCCCTTTTCTATGCACAACAGATTGGTGTGGTACCCATTCCCACCCAAGGGACATCAGCTTGGACCAAATTTAGTCAACTTGCATATTCTAGAGCAGCACATGGGTGAAGCTAGAAGCTGAGGTACACTGAATCATGTTTGTCTAAAAAATACCTCTTACAGTAAGGATGGAAATTTAACATTTTTATTACTCTACTCCCATGTTATGCCAAGGCAGTAGGAATACAACCATCAGTTGTCCAGTTCTTTTTCTCCTCCATTGGACATTTCAGTGGGAATTCTGACACCTCAAAGCATGCTACGGTGAAAGAATTACCTGATATCTTACATCTGGCAGTGAAGATATTTTATGTTAAAGACTGATGCAGAATAGAGAAGGCAATCACAGTTGATTCACCCTTCCTTCAGGGTGCCATTGCCATTACAGCAGAGCTAAAGCTTGGAGCAGGCCAAGACTATGTGGCAGAAGTGAGGAAGACATCTCTACTATGTCATTGTTAGCACGAGTTGGAAGGAGCCTTCTATCCATGTGTTAAAAATGCCATGGGTAAGTAGGTCACATCTAAGGAGCTTTAGCACCTCACAGGGATTCTGGATGTGCCACACCTGCCATGGAGAAACACCTCTTTAAGAAATGTGCATTTTTACTTTGATTTTGTTTTGTTTTAAATAGTGTTTGAGCACTTAGCTTCCTTTCTGCAAAGTCTGAGCAAAGTATTCCTGAGGGCCCAGAAACCCTACCTGGAAAGACAGAAGTGTCCCGAACCCAGTCTGAACAGGACTTGAGCTCTTCAGAGGTTCCCAAATCTATAAACGAGCAAAGAAAGGTGAAACAAGCTTAGGGAAAAACACACCGCTGATATTGAAGTGTAGTAGCTCTGTGATTAAAAACTCTTTTTATGGCCTTGTGTAAGACAGCCCCCCCCCGGCATAAGGCAGTATCTTATTAGCTCTGATGACTGGTGACAAATTGCACGTCCTATGTGTGACTTTGTTTTCAGCCCTTTCAAATGCAGGCGCTGACAACACGGGGCTCTGGGGCCAGCCTGGCTTTGGAAGAAATTCTGCGTTCAACAGCGCAGAGCTTTACAGCTATGGCGGATACGCTTGGAGAGCCTCGAAGAGCCGGAAAGTCAGAATTGGCCCCACTGGGGATATGCGAGAGATGAAAATAAATATGAGGGAAGATCAAAGGTGTTGATAAGTGCATTAGTTATCGTATGGATTGATACATCACAGTGCATATGGCATACAGACACAAGTGATCTTTTCATTGTTCACACAGCCTTTCACATTGCTCACAGAAAAAAATCATATCAAAGCCCATGAGATCGCGGCTGGATCCTATAGATTAAAAAGCTTTTAGAAATGATAATGGTTAAAGAACCAGCTTTCGAAGAGTGAGCCAAGCGACTGGAAATAAGACAAAGTTTCCTTCTGTCCACTGCTTTGATGGACAGCATTAGCTTGTGACATTTCTCATTTCTACATCTCCTAAAGCGGAACTTGTGGAAAAAGCAGGGTTTGTGACCATTTATTTGAATTCTCAGCAGCTGCCCAGTTCAGCCAGGCTCAAACCTCTTACTTATTCTCTGCAAGTCATCTGTAAACAGTCACTTAAAGGGCTTTTTGTTCTAACAGAACTTTTGGGAAGTGTCTCTGTGTACTAAATATCCATAATTGTGCACGTACAAAAATGTATTTATGCTTCTATTTGCAGAACCTTCCCATCATCATTAATAAATAGCAACTGGGGTAACCATGTTCTTTGAAAACTATGACCACTGAAAATTATTTTTAGTAGTCATTAATTGCATGCTTATGCAAAGCTACATTCGAAAAACTAAAAGATCTTTAGAATGAGCTTTTTTTTGTCCTTTGTATGACTGACAGATACTATTTGAAAAAAATATCAGTTAAGTTTCCCTCTCAGGATAATTTGAAGTTGATCCGACTGTGGGGGCAATTCAACATTTTCCCCACGTTAGCGTTCAGGTCCAGCAGGTCCACCCGGCTCGCTGCCGTTGTCCATTACCAAGCGATGCCTCCTAAAGTTACTGGGTATTCAGATTTAGCAGCGTGTCGCATTACAACACACTGGTCATTAGGAAATGCTCCATTCATTCAGAAATCCATTTCTATTTTTTAAATCCAGTCATTTAGGACATCCTCTTCTATGACCTCTTTGTAATTGTGGCGTATGTCACCAAAGCAATCGCCCAGTGAAATTCAGCCAAAGCTGCCAGTGTTGTTCCCAACCATTATTGCTAGATATTAGCTGTGCTGAGCACTTTGAATGCTGAAAATGGGGTAAAAAGAAAAAACAAAACACGTGGTAAGTGCAGAACAAAAATTCAGCTCATCTACATTTGGGCCTCCTTATTCCCTGTTTGCGAGCGTGTAGGTTCCCCGTTCTCACAGCCTTTAGGGAATGCTGTTCTCCAGACCTCTCTCTTCTCATGCAAATAAGAGTACTCCATGCATGAATAAGCAAAGAAGATTCTGTTTTCCTCCCGCTTTAAAGAATTCAACCCATCTGGAAGCAGAAATGTTACTTAGGTGATCGCACACGGCAGGAAGAAGGACTAGCGATAGCGGCAGACCCCTCTGTGAAAGCTAAAGGAATACACCTAAACTATCTTACCAGCACTTCAAATACTGGTTAGCCAGTCAAGATTTAACAAGGACAGCAGTAAAAATTAAGCAAAAAATCTGGCTGCTAACGCAGCTGTGCTTCCTGTAGTACAAGCAGTGTCTTTGTATCACACCAGACAACAAATCTGCATTCACATCCATACTCTCTGTCCCCTTTCCAGCTTTTTGTATTTTCCTGCAATGTGATCTGCTAGGTTAATTGCTAGAACAAGAGGAAAGACTTCTCTCTCCAAAAAGCACAGCTATGTTTAAATAATACATAGCTCTTCCTTTCCTTTGCCCAGGGCACAACGGGTGCAGGAGCAACCAGAGACTCCAGCTGAGGCATCTTGGCCAAGGAGCACTGAACTGCCCAACCTGTGCCTGGCTAGTGCCTTTTGGATGAAATGTATTTCTTGGAATTTCAGCAGAAAAGTGAAATAAGACTTTCCACTAATAACATTTTGTTATTATTGCCTCTGTCTCTATTTGCGGGAGGAATAAAAGGGAAAGGCTTCAGAAAGGTAGAAGGCAATGACTTCCCCCTGCACCCTAAGTGGCAAAAACGTTGTAAAGATATGACACCTCCTGCTTAAGGAATCCACTTATCCCTTCGTTAATGAGAATGTGGCAGGAGCTTCTGCACATGTTGCACACAGAGGCTGATGCTGGACACCTTTTTTTTTTCTTTGGAAGCACCTGTTTTTAGTCATTGCAACTGAAATAACATCAGGCTGGGGGAAACACTGCTCTAATTCAATGGGGGAAAATCCCAGTTTCCTGTGAATTTTTGTTTGTTCGTTTGTTTGTTTGTTTAAAATATAACTTCAGTAAGAACAGTCACTGCCAATGCAGTTTCTCTAATAAGGTCAGGGCGGGGGAAAAAAAGTGAAGACCGTCAGTGAGTTAGCTGGACCATTAACTGCACATAACATCACCACCGACCGGAGCACGACGAGCCAAGTCCCACCAGGGAGCAAATGAACAAGGGCTGCGGCTCGTGTGCAATATGTGTGCTGACTATTCAGGCTGAGGAAAAACGTTTTCCATGTCAGCAGGAGACGTTGCAAAGCGAAGATACGCTATACAAGCGGAAACGCCCTTCTTCCTAGGCCAGAGTCTACCTGATAGTCTATTTAACAACAGGCCCTACTATTCTTGCCCGCTGGCTTGCAGCTTGCCTGAAACTTTAGTATGTGAATAACAAACCTAGACTTTCCGTTTGCCCTAAGTTGTGGGGGCAGCAGTTCCCTTGCGGTGTTTTTGTGCCCGTTTGAGCAAGAAGAAGGGAGGCAGCCCGCAGGTGACCCAGCTCAGCTGGGCCCGTGAGCACATGGAGGCAGCGCCACGCGGTGTGCAGTGGCTGGAGACAGCGAAGATGCCGATGAGGAGACCGATCCCTCCCAGCCTCCCCGCTGACATCTCCTGTGTTTGCTCTGACGAGGCTGGCTGTCACCCTTCTGCTTTTGCCTCCCTCTGTCTGGTCTTGCAAGGGGGGCAACAGGGCCTGTAGTTTGCTTCCTTGCTGACTAGAGAACCTCTTTTGGCAGCTTCTTGTTCAAACTTCAAGGATACTCATGTCCTCTACAGGAGACCAGCTCCTTGGTAGCTAAACTCAGACATTCAGCAGCTCACACACTCATTGCCCGGTTGAATCCCTCCTACCTCTTTTGGTCTGGTGTCATCAGTCCAGTTCTCTTTTTTTCTCTCCCTGGTTTCCTCTAAAGTGCAATATGGTGATCTGCATCATCAGATGTGATAAACCTGATTGGGAGGGATATGGCTGAACAATGACTGGGCAGTTTTGGGTAGCTGGTCCTTTCCTCCTCATCACGAAGGTGAGGAGATGCGCAGCACCAAGCGCTGCCCCTGCTCCATCCTCTGTACTTGCACAATGGGCATGAATCTGGAGTCTCTAAAATGAGGTGAACATCTTCATTCAGTGTTTAAGGACAGCCCTTTGGCAACTGAACTTCCGATAGCCATCCCAGTCCAGGAGATGTTGCTATGCTTTCAGCTAAAGGCCTGGAGGAGATACAGTCAGAGCATGAGAACTGTGAAGAATTAAGGAAAAAATAGTAAGCGCTCTTCAAGTGAGTAGTGTTACAGAGCATGCGAGTGCGAAGCACTGAATGGAAACTTGAGCAAACAACCTATTCACAGCTTTCAGCTGCATGACAAGGAAGCAGGATTTGGCCGGCTTTAAAGCACCACGGTCTCACAAAGTAGAGGTCCACTGCAAGCAAGTTGCTCCCCATAGGGCAGCATTAGCTGGAGCTCAGCGCTTTCAGTGGTCAGTCTGAAATTTAACCCTAAGTGCTAAAATACGTACATTTTCCCTGTATATTTGTAAAAATTACAAGAGAAAAAAAAATTCTTGCTCCTCTCTTCCTTCAACAGAAAACCTTACAGCTTTCCTACTCAGTCTGACTTAGGTAAGTAAAACTGAGTTAGTGCAATGATCTTTTGGAAGAATAAAGGATTGTAGGGTCCAGTCTCCAGGCTACAAAGACCCACAGGACATGAACTAAATATTGCTTTAAACAAAGCAAAAAACCCCCCCCCAACATCTACTGCTTCCTTCCTAGTCTTCAAAGTGTACTGCAGACAGGATTGTTCTGCATTTTACAGACTGCAAAGCTGAAACGCAGGAGGCCTAGATCAGAAAGCAAATGGGTAGCAGTGTCATGGGTTGGACCTGATTTCCAGACATCTCCTGTGCCTCAGACATTAGACTGTGTTGCCTCTTCGTACTTGCTGATATGGTGCCATACAGAAGGCAGGGTGCTGCTTTGAATCACAATTCATTCATTCATTCATTCATTCATCATCAAAAAATGCTTTTCTATTGTCTTTTGGGTTAAGCTAAGGAAAGAAAAGTCTCCCAGGCTAGCTAGTCCAAAGCATACCCCTCTAAAGAATAAGATGACAGGAGATGTGCGCACTTCTTTTTTCTTCTAAACTTTTGAACAAGAGCCTGGATCATGATCACTCCAAGGCTAGCTCAGAGTCCCAAAGAGCACAGGGCAAGGGACATGACTCAGGTGCTGTATAAATGGAGGGATCGATGAGGTGACCAGATGTCCTGGTTTAACCGGGACTGTGCTGGCAAGCCAGCAAGATGAGCCTGAACACTGCTGTGGGGGCCGATCAGGGCATAGGATTCATGCTATGTGCTGCGCCCTGACTCAGGCTGCAGCCCTGGGAACTAACTTGTTCCCAGCAGGAGAGGAGGACAACCGGCTCTTCCTAAAGTCATTACCCAAGCGCAGGGTCAGATTACATGACCCAGCTTGGGGGGCCTGCCTCCTACATTTGTTTTTAAAGACCAGCCACCCCACAAGTAGAAATAAGGACAAACAGAAAGAAAATAGGAGCATGTAAGGCTATTTTGTTCCCATTTCTAGCCCGTTTGCACAGAGGCAGCTTCGGCATTGCATTGTCAATACCCAAAGAGAACTCCAGCGGCACAGGACAGAGAGCGCTGGCAGCCCGCGTTGGCTCTGTCGGCAGCTACGGCAGCCCGCACCACCACCACCACCGAGATCAGCTGGCTGCTAGCTTGCTACGGGGTGTCCTCCCTGCATGCCACAGTGCCGCCTTACCCCATCTCCTTCCAAGAGGGCCCAGGGCAATACTGTATGTGCAAGCCCACACAGGTGGGGGTCATCACCGGAGCTCAGTGCTGTAGCAGGTGCTTTCTTCAACACAAATGCATCATCTCTCAGTGCAACAGTTCTCCTGGGCTGCAGCATCATCCAACATGAGTTGTGGAAGCCAAAATTCCTTTGAGAGCAATGAAAAGGCTGTTTGGGGTAATTAAACTCTTCTGGGTGAATTGCTTATTTTATCCATTTATGTTATAGCCATGCCAGAGAATCAAATGGGATGAGAAACTCCTTGTCTGAAGCACGCCAGAGAAAACACACTCCCTGCCCCAAGGAGACTGCCATCTTGCTCAGGGACAAACACAGATGTTATAAAAAAAGTCCTGAAGAGATGATGATAACAGGCATGGACACGTGGGTTGCTCAAAGTGTTCTGTCAGCATTCATTTGTCAGCAGCGTAGGGGATACGTATCCTGAAACTGCTGTTTGAGAAGCCAACTGCAATCAAACGCCTAATCCTTTTTAATGTCTGCCTATTTTTTTGCTCATTTACCCTCTCCCTCTTAGTGCCAGGTTGTATTGCTTGGACGTCAGTAGAATTCATGCAGGATTTTACCAGCTAAAAGGAAGATCTGCCCTGTCCAGTCCCTATTCAGCCAGCTACTCCTGCATAAAGTTATACACATGGCCAAGGTCATCCTTATATATCCAAGTACAGGAAGCACGCATTGGACATGATTGCTGAAAAGGATTCAAGTGTACTACTACTAATGCAAAAAAGACAACGGTGTCTAGACAGGAATTCTTTCGTGCTGTTCAACACTTGGCCACAGAGGGGAAGTGACCTGTCAGGGGGCACGAGATCCTTATTTGTCCCAAATATAATTGCTAACTGCAGACAGGAGAGCGTAAGAGTGCTTCAAAAGCCTGGGCACCTTCACACTTTGTACAGAGCTTTGAGACTCCTGAAAGGAAAGCACTCCACCGATACAAAGCATTGCTGCTGCTGCTGCCTTTCTAGCCATTGCCCTTAAGTTTCTGCCTGTACTAAACTTTAGTAGAACATGTGGCAAGCAGGGGAGAAATACATGCAGTTTTTAAAGCACTCCAGCACCGTGACCCAAGTTGGTTACAGGCACAGGTGATTAGATGTCCGCCTATCTAGTTTATGAATGTGAGGGCTTAAAATGCTATTTGCTATTTTTTTTGCCCACCCCAAACAGCTGCCCCTCAGTACACTGGTGTAGAAGTAGTGGCTGGCTCAAATAGCACGTTGTGGAAAGACTTCATGGAAATGCCTACTCTGCTACGACCTTGGCATTGCTCCAAAATGTTGGCTAGAAAAGGGTGATCCAGAAGATGTGGTAGGCAAAGCAAGGGGCAGCCGCGAACACCAAAGCCGAGCAATGGGGGCACAACCGAGGGCAGCCAGATTTGGGAACGTGTTTTGCAAGTATTTGCACGCACTGGAGTGCTTTAGAGTTCAAAGCGCCCTTAAGGGCTTTCCAGAATTGGAGCTGCAGCTCCAGAGCGTCCTGCCTAAACTGGACTAAATAGCTCTATATAGGGCCAGGGCAGGGGCTGCTCAGTCTTCAGCGTGCTCCTTGGCAGAGGTTCAGCCTGTGCCAGCTAACACTCCTCCAGGCAATAGCTGGTTTTTGGGATAGCACAGGCCATGGACGAGTCCCAGTCAGCTGGATGAACAAGGTCTCCCTGTTCAGAGTGAAAAAAGGCATGAAACAGAGGGGAGAAAGAAAGTTTAGTCATCCAGACACAGCCTGTACAATGCTACTTGTCTTCAGGACCTGACAACAGGCCCCGGCCTGTTTCATTTAGTAGCTTAGGCGCAACCAGAGAAACTGCAGATCCCCTCCGAAGTTTGGGAGGTGAGTTTTTGCAGACGTACATCTGGATATGTCAGATGCGTCCAAGATGCAGCCTAATACCTGCTTTTCAACAGAGCAGCTCCACTCAATACAAATCTCTTAGATAAAAGGAGAAAAATCACTGCTTTCCATAGCTTCACCTCGCTGCCAAAAATAGACATCACTGCTATGTAAAACAATAACTCATTTTTATGTTCTCATGTAAACTTTTTCAGGTTCCCCAGCTCCAGGTTACGGCGCTGGGAAAAGGCCACCTCGTCTTTCTGGAAGGGTATCTATGAAAGCACCATGCTCTTCTGAGCCGGCCAATTTGTTCCCCAGGTCATTTTGCTGGGTGCAGTTATATTCCCCTCCTGCTGAGAGGTTCCTCTATTACGAGATCAACGTCCTGAAGCGCCGCCGTGCTACCTCTGTGCAAACGTATTTTCTGCCACTTTGGTTTCTTTCATCCAGCCTCTCTCTTTTCGCAGCTCCGAGATCCCTGGTGTAAATCTGCTGCCACGTGTGGCATTGCGACGGGGACGCGTTGGGGCAGATGGATGTTCAGACCCGCCACCACCTCCTGCAACGCTGAAGTGCCCAGCTTTAATGGGAGGGCCGGAAAACACCTTCGGATTCTGCTGACGTCTCTTCTTTGCATGCGGACAGGCACATCTAGGCGTAAGGGACAATTTTCTCCCTCATTCGCGAGCAAATGAAGCAATTCATGCAAAAGCATTCACTGCTGCATGTGTGCAGGGTTTTACAGACTCGCATCTACTTGCACCCTCAACAGACAGTAAAGGTCTAAAGCAGATCTGAGGCCAGAGTCTACTTCTGTTTCGCATAATCAGTAAAAATATGCCAGTTTACGCCAGAGAGTCTGGCCCGTGACATTTCACTTATGTGACAAAACTGAAAGTTGAATAGCAACTATCACGAATAGGTCCTGACGTCAAGGCGCTTCAAATTAGAAACACGGAGAAAAGAGATAAGGGTTTTCTCTGAAATGAGTTCTTCCTCGCATCAAATTCGTATTTTGTTTCTCGAGACTCTCTAATTGCCACTATTTTTAATGGTATATTTATATCACCAACGACTTCATTCTCTTTAAGGAGACAGGAGTGAAATCAGCTTATAATATTTCTCCACCTTTTCATGAAGGTGTTATAGTAACTTCCTGCTCATTTTTACTCCCCCCCCTCCAATAGATACACTGGAGTAGCAAAAGAAGGACTTGATAAATACCAGATAAATAAGACTTGGTAAAGACTTAATAAATAACAGATTTAAAACCCCAAAAACCAAAATCAGGGAGAATGCAGTGTGGGTAACGGGATTAGCCCTCCTTGCGAGGCAGGGAACAGAGCTCCAGGCCCTGGCCCATAAGAGCACGTGGTTGCTCTCATTCTCAATCCTTTATATATTTGTTTTCAAGTCTTGTTTTGGCCCAGATTCTGGATACTCAGTATTCCTTGGTTTTAGCCATTAAAAAAACCCAACCCCCCACCTTTCAATAAAAAAGAATTCTGAGTATAAGCACTTTCTTTCATACAATATTTTTCACCAAATGGTTTCAGTAGATTAAAGTTAACTACGTTCCACTGTCTCCCAGAGGGGAGGGAGTGAGGAAGGCTTCCTTAAGATGAAGAATTGAGACAGATGTTAAGGTTTAAATTTTGAGCCTTACTAGCACAAAATATCCAAGTGGAGGGAGATCAGACACCTCCATGTCAACCTGCGGACACCTTAAATTAAGGAAAGTAGTCAGAAGGAAAAACATCTAACACAAGTCTAAGCGAGTTTGAATCAAAGGATCAAAACTGAAACACTAATAAATTGAAGCTTTGATTTGCCAAAGCCTGGCACTCCCACTGTGTCACATGTATCCATTTTATGACTGATAAAACGGATAAAAATGTTTAATCAACTTACGTGTCACTGCTTCAGAAAAAAAATCTGTTAATGCCCCAAAGGTTCCTGTTACAGCATGTGACCAGCCGTAATATTGTGTCTAGGAGCCTACACTTAAAGAGCTGTCAGGAAACTCAAAATTAGAGTCTAGCAGAAGAGCTCAGTAAGGAACTGTGGCCTTTTGCAGAATTACTAAACCAACTTAGGGACAACTTGGGTTTATATATTATGGTCTAAATAAGCCTGGTACTTCCTAGGCAGATTTTTTTGTTTGTTTCGGTTTTCACAGGGTTTTTTTTTTGTTCTGTTTTGTTTTGTTTGAGAAGGCTAAAACAAGATTTCATGTATGGGAAGTTCAGTGGTGAAGGTGCACTGGTGTACTGGTTCCTTTAGAGCCGCAAGAACCATATTCTTCTAGTCCAGATCTTCCTCAGAAGGTAGGTCTGGGGAGATGGAGGGGGAAGAAAGCAAGGCAAGAGGAAGCATCCTCCTTCTCTTAACCTTTAATGAAGAAGAAATTAGAGAAATGAGGAGAAAAAAGAAAAACCCTAATACTTTGGCTTCCAAATTTCAGTTTTGTTCAGCTAAGCAACCCAGAAAATTCAAGTGGTCACCATTTTTCAAACAGTTGTAGATCTTGTTCTATCTTTTTAACTTGGATTATTAGACTTGACATCCCCAATTATATTCGAGAGGAGGGGGAGAAGGAAGAAAACCAGTTAGAAGGAACATTTTAGGGTAGGGAAAAAACCTTCTTTCTGGAGGTGGCCCTTTCTGGGAATCTGCTAAGGTGGATTGACAAATTGTCCCATGTGATGACCAGTTATCTGTAGAGCAGATGGAGCAACGTTATTTTTTTTAATGCCTTATAGGATCAGCACTTCAAGATATCAGCCTCAGAGGCACTATTTGGATACCACAAAGCAGTGCAAAAAAAAAAAAATTTTTTTTTGAGTCCACAGAGCCTAAAAATCAAGGAACTGTGGTAACGCAAGTCCCAGATTACGTGTCTGTGGGCTCAGGAATGGGAGAGCATGCTAGTACAAAAACGCTGCATCAGTGCGTCTTCCGTCACCACCGTCCTCCTCGCAACAGCAGGGCTGGCTAAGGAATCAAAGTTGAAAAACAGCTAGATGTCTACACAAAAACAGTTGTTTCTAACAGGCAACCGGCACTGGCTCCTCTTGACGTTGACACCAGTTTGTTAGAATAATGCAATCACTTGGGCTGGCAGGGACCTCGGCAGGACTCTAGTCCAACCTCCTGCCCAAAAGCTGAACAAAAACCCCCACCGAAATATATAACAAACCCCACAAATAAATGCCAAAGCCCAAAAAGAGAGATGGGGAAAAAGAATGAATCTGGGGCTCCAAAGGGGACTTCTGGTGCCTAAAAGTCCAAAGTCATCAGCCCATTCCCACCAAACACATACGGCAAAAGAGCAAGCAGGTACCTTAGCCGTTGACCCTCTGGATGAGATATTTTAGTTGGAAAAGGCTGATTTATTAATTCAAGATCTGACTGGTGTCAGGAAAGATAAAGTCATCCAGTTTTCAGAGGATTTTCCAACATATTTTCTGTTTTAAAGGATATTTGCAATTTTCCACTAACTAAATACCTATAGGATGGCTTGCTGTTAATAGTTCTTTCATTCATGTGCTTACAAGTGAGAATTTTGCACCACAGCGGATCATTTTTTGCATACAAAATAGCAGACCATGAGACAGTTATGGATAAATTAGAATTTAAAAAGCAACAGTTATGATTTCTGGTAGATGAAAAAGTAGACATCTTTGTAATTTAGGGTCCATCCGAAGAAAATGCAGTCAGGCACTTGGCTCATATAAAGCATAAGCTTTTAGTATGGTGTTGCTCTATTGTTTTGCTTGACTGCTGGTAGGAAATACTTGAATCTTAATAGGATATTACAACTAGAGCACCTCTTTATGCATACATCACATACTCCTTCCATTATGTCACTAATCAATACTGACATTAAAAACCTCACAGGAAGCCTCTGAACAAGCAGTTCTTGCATCTATGCCCATAGGACCCGAAGTTCACCTGATGCAGTAGATGAACCTGAATATTAAGTTTACCTCGGATGGCTGTTTGAGATCTATATTGATACCAGTGAGGTTTTCCCGTGACAATACAGCATTAGTGATGCTGCTCGCCATCTGCATAAGACAAACTATTTTTTTTTGTAGGCCTGATCAGCATCTTTAGCACTTGCAACCACCTTTCCAGCCCGAATTTCAGAGGTCTGGGTAACAAGCAGCTCGCACATGCACACTTCTAGCCCCACTCAGAGCAACCACTGGTATCACTGAGCTTTGCAGCTGTATCTGAAAGTCCTTGCTATTTTTTTAGTTGCTTCAGACTGGCTGTCCGTGCTCCCAGGACTGTACAGCATCCTCCTGGAAGCGGAAGCGAGGAGCCACTATTGTTAATAGGAAACAGTCACGAGTTAAACGTATTATTTCCTTAACTGCTTAAGAGATATACCGGCTTGTGTCACCTGTTTTGGAGACTTGTTTACAGCTAGCAAAACCAGCAGACTAGCCGGATCTGTTAGGGACATTTACAACACATGCCAGTGCGCTGTGCAAGCCTCGTACGAGACCCGGGACACAGCGCGTCCTGCTTAGCAGCACATGCTGTCCTCTGCCCTTTGCAGCATGCTAGCAAAGCCCTTAATCTGAGTATGATATCATTGCTTTGCCCTACTCTGGGGCTATCTTTAGCAAGAGAATAGCATGATTACATGAGCAACGTTTAGCCAGACATGCCGTGTAGGATTAGCAGTGTTTGATTCAGGGCTTGGTGCTTCATGTATTGCACACTCCAAGGAAATCTGAAGAAATCCCAGACAAATCTCCATAACCCATCATATGGAGCCAGCCAGCATTTAATTACTCTTACAAGCCATTTAAAGGGTCTGCAAGAATAAAAAACAACTTTATGTAAAGTACATTTTAAGTATACATTTGATATCCTGTGCTAAGTTTGCAGAAGACATTTCCACATTACGAGGAATCTGTTATCTCTAAGTAATTAAGCTTTACAGTAATATTGCATTTCTTACAGGGCTTTTTTCCTTTTTTTTTTTTAAAAAAAAATTCACCAAGTGTTTAAGCCAAGGAAGCAAGGAAGGTCCAAAGAAACAAAGCAACTTGCTGAAGGCCCCTAAAAGAACATGGCAAAAACGGTGACAAAACCCAGATGTCTCCACATCAGTCCAGAGCTCTCACTGATATAATTTCATCTTATAGACCTTCAAAGGTCAAAGCCACCATGGAAGTTGCAAAGAACATCTCAAAGAACTACTGTTAAATTAAAAATATATACCCAGAACGCTTCCCGCACCAAACTTAGAGATATGTGTATCTTTAGAAGGTCCGACTAGAAGCAATACCACTTGCTATCAGAAACCAAATAAGGAACCGCGACTCCCCTGAGACAAATAGCCCTGAAACGTCCCTCGTGCACCCATGGGTTACTCCTGGCCGAGCCTGGCGGCGTGGTGCTGGCGGGGAACGGACCACGACCCCAGCACGTATCGGAAAGGCAGGCCCCTAACAACGCACTCCTCCAACTGTGATTTTCTCCAGCTTTGGTGCTTCTACCAGCCACAGATGAGGGAAAATTTTTGCTACATCACTCAGGTGAAGAAGGCTGCCACAGATTATTGTTTTAAGCCGCAAGAAGTTAGGGTCTTTAACTCCTCAAATGCCATCGTCCCCGTTATTATCCCTGCTGACCTGGCACGTGGGGGGCTGTTTTCCCAGGAATAGGTAAATGCCACTCCTGATCTTCAACAAGGCGACCGCTGCCTTGTCCGGCTGAGCATGCTTAGCATTTGATACACGGATTTAACTCCAATTTCCCCCAATTAACTGTGCCCTTCCCATCCCTTTCCCCAGCGGCGGGATGCCCCAGGAAGGATCATTGGGTTTGGGCTGATAAACAGTAACGGTTGCCAGCAGGAGAGATTGGTTGCGAGAGGGTTGCCAGCAAAGCGGTGCTAAACGTTTGCTGACGCTTGGATACTGAAATCCAAACGCAGGTGAATGCAGGAAGCAGAGTTCCCGTTGGTTTAGGGATGCACAATTGTCTAGCAAATAGGGACCCGGTGTCCGGAGATCAGCTTTGAAACAAAGTGATTAGCAGCAAATGAGATGCAAATTAACACAGGCAAAGTGCTTGAAGGTTAAGTGCAACTCGGACAGCTGATGCACCTGATTCAACATCAGCTCTAGATGAGTGCAAGGTACCTTCTCCGGAAGGCACTTTGCAACCCCAAATTTGCCACAGTTAAGGACCTTTAAGGACAGCGTCCCACAGAAGCGGCTGAATTTCTGAAAACGTCCTTTGCTTATGTTGTCTTTCAGGGTAAAGCAAAGAATGCAAACCAGGTAGCTGTTGGTTTCTGTTAAGAAACTTTCACTACATTTGAGGTTTCGAAACCTCCGTGTGTGTTGGCATCTGCTTTTTCCCCTGCTACCGCTAAGGACAGCATCTCACTGAAAACAGCAGTAAGATACAGTCCCTGGGCACTTGCATTTGAAATGTTCGTTGCATCTTTTCTCCACCGTGCTTCTGACAGAGTGAAGAGACCAGTCAGAAGTACCAGGTTTGGGGATGGGAGGAGCAAACTGTAAATGGAAACACATGTCACATTATCCAGATGCTTAAAATATACCCGGAAGTTTCCCGTGATTTGCATGCTTGCCTTCTTTTACATATATATTTTTAAATAAAGTTAGGCAGCAGTTCAGACTTCAAAATAACTGCTTTATGTCGCCCCAAGAAAAAGGCAGAGGACATCACCCCACTTTGCCAGCCCTCCTGCCCCTGCTGAAGGCTCCATGCGTGCGAGGTCTGGCTCCTCATGAGCAAGCAGCAAGCAAGAAACATCCTTTCTCTTTGGCCATTATTTGGAGACACGCATATAGTTCTTCTCTCGGACAAGCTGCTTGCTTGGGAAGTTCGTAAAACCAGTTAACAGTTCATAATGTCTATGCTGATCGCCTAGACTACATACAAATCCAAACAGAGAAGGAATATGTTAGGTGGTAGTATTAGACCGTGGGAGCATTCAGTTTACCCCCAAAAAGTTATAAAACTTGCAGTTAAAGATTGGCTCTTATAAGGCTGCTCCTGTGAGAGAATCTGGCTTTTCATTTAGCAATAGGCTCCTTTCCACAACTATGAGGGCCTGAATGTTTGAGAACAAGAACTCAATGTTCAGCAGCCAGTAGCAAAAAAAGACCCTGAGGTTTCTTTGTATTTAAAAAAAGTTATGACCGAGGCCTGACTCATGTTTTTTGAATTCTTGGAGGTAGTGAAGTTAGTAATTCTGTAGTCTCTTGTGGATTAGGACTTTCATGAGCTTCTTTGCACACAGCTAACAGAAGTTTCCCGCAAGCCTTTCAACCCCATAGCTACACTGTGCTGAAATCCGCTTCACTGAACATAGGAAAAGCTGGTCTGCGACTTCTATAGGAGGTATTCATGAATAATACATCTAGCTGTTTCCAGTGAGTTCAAGCCTCTAATGAAAAGCAGAGGCACATTCCCAGTCTGAGCTCCACTGAGCATCAGGGCAGATCCCAGCACTGCAGATCCATGCTCAGGAGCAGGACATAGACCTTTCTTCTAGCTTAGCCTGAAGCACACGCAAGCTAAAAAAAACCCACAAAGCAAGGCTAAAGCTTCGCTTTAATTGTCCCATTTCACTTTTTTAAAAGGCAATTTAAACATATTGGCTTACATTGTTGGACACTGTCTTTCAGCGCCGTCACAGAGCATCTCGGTATTCCCGTAGCCTTCATACTCTGCACGCACTATTTCAAATATCGCAGGTTATTTGGTGCATAAGAAGCAGAAACCTGAAGGCATGTCAGTCCTATGCCACAAATAGGAACTGCAATTCCCAGACTTCCAGTATGTGAAGTCTTAACTGTATATAAAATTCACAGCGGAGCAGCCTTGGAGAGCAGAGTCTGGCCCCAGAAGCACGCGCTCATGCGTGCTGCGTGGTGCCGGTGGCTACCGCATGGAGCAGGCTGCTTAAAGGCCTCTTTCTCCAGAGAAGAAGCAAGAAGTGGAGCTGACAGATTTATGCTGCAGTAAATCCCAGCGCTCCTTGCCTACGTGTAGTTATTAGCGCTCGCGCTGGGGACCACCTCCGTTTCCCGCAGCCTGGCGCTCTCCAGGGCATGCCGCATGGTGCCTGCAGGTTGGTAACACTGCTCTGTGATCCACGGCGGTCGGCTTTAATTAAAGCTGCCTCCTCTGCTTTGCTTTTTAGCCCTGCGCAGACAGGCACACAAATGATTTCATCTGCCACAGCCCACCAGTTGCCAAGTTATGAGTCGTCCTTGATCAGGAAGCTTCCTCCATCGCTCCTGCTGGCTTGAGCGGGGTTGGAAGAGGAGAGCTGCAGCTATGGGAGACACATGTACTGTGACAGCAAAATAACTCTCCACTTACTTAACCACATGGAGCAAGCAGAAGAATGATTAAGGACATTACCTTCAGATCTGTCCCCCTCCTGGAGCGCTGCAAGAGTGGATAAGGAGAAGCCAGACCAACCAAGTCATCCGCTTGGAGGCACCTTCAGGGCAGCAGACTGTATTTAGTCCTTTGAGCTAACCAGACTGCTCCTCAGCAGGAAAGGATGGATTTTCTTGCCCGCAGGGCTCTGTTGTTAATTCCTCCTGATGCTTTCTGTGTGCGCGGGGGTGGATTAGAGGTCCAGTTACCCTCCTTTCCTCTCGGCACCCACCGCTGCAGCTATGAGGCCCTCCCATCAGGAGTGGCGGGAGGATTTTGGGGGTCTGGGGTCTGTGCTGTTGAGGCAAAAGTGGCGTCTTACCACCCTGACATTGAGTGAGATCTCCTAGCCCATCGCTCGTGGAGCCCAGAGGAACACGCACAGTGTTTGCGTGCAGCCAGGCTCTGACCACCACTTTCTGGAGATCCCAAAGCGTCTCCTCATGTTCTTCCCACCCTTACACTCAGTTTTATAGCATGCAAGGAACAAGCAAACTGGTTTATCTTCAAATCACCCTCGTGAAAAACATCACTCTCGACCCGAATTTGAGCAGTTGCTTTAGGATCTCTGGCAGAGAGAGTATTTAAGCTTTGCAGTAGCAGACTGCGGATGGACAGTACTCTCACCTTCAGCATGAGAGATCGTCTTCTCCCCATAGAATTAGGACAGCAGAAGGCAGGGTTGCTCATGGTCTTCCTCAGCCATCAGATCATCTCTGTGCTTGAGGGCTCTTAAAATATAGCTTGGAGGCACCACGGCTACAGCCAACTCAAGACTCCCTAGCATGGATGGGACGGGAGACGCCAGCCTGCGGCAGAAGGTACAGCAGTCCCGTCTCGCCGACTCCTGAACAGAGACTGAGCTTTGGGCAGGGACAACCTAACCATGCAGGCACATGGGCAAGGAGCGTAGCCTTCAAGTCCTGGAGCTTATGAGGAAACTTTATGGTCACTTCAGGCTAGCAGGCGGTTTTGTTTCTTTAATGTGTGGGATGTGTAGTATATTATTTCTTGTATGTCTCCAATGTTGTCATAGAAGCAAGTGGCACATTTTGCTGGTACAGATCTACTTTGGTGCATCCCAAGCTGGTACATTTTGTGCTTGTCTCCAGAAGACAGGAACAGCAATATTTGAAGTCTATTGCCTATTTGAAGCCTGTTTGAACTTCTAGGGTCTCAGCATGCTGCTTCTTTTAAAGGGACCTGTGGTATCCATCTAGAGACAACAGATTTAAGTAGCAGAGGGTGGGTGGTGCTACCAGACAGTGACACTGCTTAATAGTTATTGACTGTTAATACAAAAGTTAAGCAGTTAGTATATTTGAAAATACCAGGCATCTTTAGAAATAATTTATATGTTCAGCCTTCAATGCTGGGGGGAGAGAAAGGGAAAGGCTATTCAAGAGTACTATTGACTAGGTATTTCACTCAAATGAAAATGCTGAACAAGGCCAACTCCATGGTCAGAACTTCTTTCATGCAAAGAATCAAAAACTACATAAAACTGGGTTCAACCCCCACGTCTTTCCACTCAGAAATCAAAGTGGCGCTCTGACTCCATTTAATTCTTAGTTTGCCATTTATTTCGGGAATAACCAGTTTGCTAATACTTATGATATCCAGTGATACCACAGAAACAGGACGCAAAGAAGGGCACTTCAAACCACGTCCTTGAGCTCAAGTTCTGCTTTCGCTCGCATCCGTTCAGGGCCTACCATATCAGAGGAAGCATTTACCTAAGGCCAGGACTTGAGTCCGTAACCCTTTGGCTCGGTTCGTTATTTCACAGGGAGAACCACCTCCAAACAGATTATGTCTTTGAACTTCCTGCCTTACTGATGACTCTTTCTGGAAGGGCTGCGTCGTAATGACTGTCTTATGCCCCGTTTACCACGTCCTCAGCGTTCTTCAGTTCAGGTTTTCTATCTTTGTCTGTTCGGTAATTGCGGTTCATTGTGGAGCCTGTTTCAAAGATAAGCCCATTAACGAGCTAGATCTGCAAGACACAAGACTGCTAATGAGTTCTGTGCAGATATATCTCGTTATAACCCGCTGAAGATAGGGGCCCTGAACTTCAGTGAAGGAATGAAACCCTCCAGCCTTTGCTCAGAGCTTGATTTTGTGAGGACTCAAATCAGCGTCTCTGCTCGTGGTCTAGCAGGAATTACATATCATGCTTGCTGTGTATCTCAGCTGAGGGTTCAGAGAAGTAAACATTTTCCATAACATAGGGAACTTCAATCCATGTTTATAATAAGGCGCGTCATTTATGATTACAGAACCCTAAGTCAAAGGAAAAACAGGAGATAAAGTCCTATTCAAAGCTATCTCAAAACCAAACGTTCTTCTTCCTTAAGAAATGAAAAGTCCAGAATGAATAGGACTGCTAGCCTGAACACAGGAATCCATACAAAATCCATACAGGCTGAGCTTTCCGTTCCCATGTTCCTCTTTTTCACCCTGGTGCACCCAGCTGGTCCAGCGCCCTTCGTCAGGGGCACGCCTGCATCCCACACAGCCACATCAGGATGCAGTGGACGGAGATGCTGTCCCTCTCTGGAGGTCCCAGGACACTGAATGCCAGCAGGACCTTGCCCTGGGCTTTGCATGACCAGGTATTTGCTGTCTAGCACCAGTTCTCTATCCAGCACCCTCGAAAAGACTCTTGTTTCCCTCCCAGATCATGCTCCATGCTCAGCTATTTTCTGTTACTTTGGGGTAAATCCAGTCAGAGAAAACAGCTCTTGCTTTTTCCAGGTTAAAAAGGAGCAGATTTTGGCTTGCGAATATAATTATTCAGATGATCTGGCAAACACGCTTTGCACTTCCATCTGATATAAACGATTATGATCTGGGTCTTGTGGAGCCACAAATTAAGTGTAAAGCTTGGGGATATCACTGCATGCTCTGACAACAGCAGCTTCAAGGTCCTGCTCCAGGCAAAGCAGGCTGGGAAGCCTCCTCGTGATTAGCAGGAGTTACCCAGGGGGCAGTAAACAGCCTTTGGGTAGCACAGCTAGCTTTTAGCTTAGATGAACTAGCAGTAATTGTGTACTCGAAGCAAAAGCTCTGCACTTCAGTGCAACTAGAGGGTAGTTACCGTTCCCATTTTAGAAAGCAAAAGCACCAAAACTATTGGAAAAGACAAAATCAATAAAGAACAGATGAAGAGGAAGTCTGGCTTGATGTGAACACTATATTGCTGTTTGTTTTTCCCTGACGAGACGAACTAGCAGGAACGCAAGTTAATTTGGACTTTCCCCTATGGGAAAGCGTGTCAGAGGCCAGGACTGTTTTTCAAGCCCCAAACCAAGAATATCACCATCAGGACTGGGTAAAATTCGGTGGCATCGTTTATCACGTACATCCATTACACCCTCTTGCCCCTGAACTTCAGCTTGCGCTTCAGAGACAATACTTGAGCTGGCCCTGTCCCACCTAAAAATACCTGATGGAGGGGAGTGAGGACGGGGCCAGACTCTCCTCCGTGGTGCCCAGTGACAGGACAAGAGGCAAAGGGCATAAACTGAAACACGGGAAATTCCCTCTGAACATAAGGAAAAAAGTGTTTTCGCTGTGAGGGTGGTTGAACACGGGAACAGGTTGCCCAGAGAGGTTGTGGAGGTTCCATCCTTGGAGATATTCAAATCCCAGCTGGTCCTGGGCAGCCTGCTCTGGGTGGCCCTGCTTGAGCAGGGGTTGGACCGGGCGGCCTGCAGAGGTGCCTTCCCACCTCGGCAGCTCTGTTATTCGGTGATCTTCACTCCTTAGGTTTTGCTCTTCTGCTCCTCCTGTTTCCACCTTCTGCCTCCATTAAACCTTGCGAAGGAGCTGGTTCTCAGAAACTTTCCCTGTGGCCCAGGCTTGTTTTTAAGCAAAAATATGTATTTGAGAAACCCAGCTCATGACATTATCCAGTTGCTTTCAAACACTGAGTAGTCCTTATTTGCTGCTGGTAAAGATGAAAACAGTTTTCAAACAAATTAAAAACCTTCCGTCGTTGTTCTCCAAAGGTAGCTGGCCTTGGGCTAATTAACTGTATTTAGAGCCGCACGACACAACCTCGCAGCGAAGCAAAACAATAGCCTGCCTATAAATAAGAACGCGCTCCCGCTAAATTTCACATTCTCAGCTTGAAACAGGCAGATTTCCCTGGGAGCAGGAGGTCGCCTTCCTGGCTATATTTATCCCTTTAAAATGAACAGAAAGGAAAAAATAGGGCCTTTTGCCCTCCGCGCAGAACATAAGGTCAGGCTCACAAGCGGCGCTGGCAGCGCTGGAGGAACCGGCCGTGTCAGGGCTCCTCGGAGCGCGAGCCATCAAAACGCTCGTCAGAACGCTGGCGCCGCGTCTCGCTCCCACGTGCCCTGCCGAGCCGGCCAGAAAGCACCATTCCCCTCTCGTCCCGAATCCGCTCCCTGTTGCGGACAGAGTCTCTCTGAGATTAAAAAAAAAATATATATATATACATATATTAAAAATAGTGCGCTCAGGCTTTCCTGCTGCTTCCTGGCATAGGCAAGTTCAAAACATCGGGAGAAAAATACTCACCATTTGTTTCCAGAAGCCCTGGGGACCAGAGGCATGAAATCTGGGAGTGACTCAGAGGCTCCCCTAGAAAACGCCGCTTGTCACACTTCCACGTATTTAACCCATCTAAGAAACTGCTCTCGGTAAGGAAGCAAGCTGCCGTTTACCTTCCGAGGGGTCTTTTCCGGCCTCCCGGCACAGGCGTACCTGCCTTACCGGCGACGGCGGGAGCCGTGTTTGTGTTAAGGAAAACACACGCTTTGGTATCCCACCTCTCAGGCGCTTTCGTTTTGGCTGCACTTCGCTCTAGCAGGGCTGACGCTAGTCGGTGTCTATGCAGAAATCAGTTAAAGTTTATTAAATTAAGCATTTCCCGCACTCCCTTTCGCCATCCTCTACCCCATATATCCTTCCTCCCGCCTTACCACTTTCCCCCTCCAGTGCAGAGCTGAGATTGCGGTAAGCAAGTTATCGCTAGCATCTAATAAAACAGGGAGGCGGGAGGGTTAAATACCCATTTAATGACGGCCCCACAACCCCAGCGCTAATTCTCCAGTTAGCAAAAATAACGCCATGAAAGCGTGGCACAGGTTCAGCCTTCGGAAGAGCAGGAATTCCCTCCTCCACCACCAGGCAGGGGCACTTCCACCAAGCGCCTCGTCCTTGTGTTGTCGCCAAGCATTTTCGAAGCTCCCGAAGGGCCAGGGTTGGCGCTTGGAGTTCACCGCTTTAGGGGTGATTTTTGCTGCTCCCGCGGGTTGTCTAAGTGCTTCTTCTGTGCTGGAACTGCCCATCAGGAAAGGGCAGCTGTCCTGGTTGCAGGAGGCAGCATCAATTAGGCATTAAGTACCAGGCGTTCGGGCCAGCTAAGGACTTATCTCATCCCCGGCTGAAAGCATCAGACCAGGGTAAACTGGAGCAAAAATACCGACTCAGATGCTACCCCAAGCCAATGCTCTGCAAGAGGCGATTTTGGTCCCTCTAATTGCACATTTTGTTTAGACATATTTGAGCATCCTGAACGTTAGAACAACTGACGATGAAATTATTAGAAAACAAATCCTGTCTTCTCTGCAATCTGAATCAATTCTCTTGCTTGAAGATAAAATCCCCTGATTTTCTCCTGTACACATGCACACATCTGGAACTGTTAATGGAGATTATATTTATGCCCTGTGAGGCACAGATAACCCCAAAGAGTCAAGCAAGTCAAAAGAATAAATACCAGAGTGAAAGCACTCTTATTCTGAGGGGGTTTTTTTGTTTTTTTTTTTCTCCCGGAGAAATGCTTGCCGTGCTGGGCAGCCCTTCAACGTAACCGTAACGCCTTGGGCAACTGGAGCAAGTGGAAAATCCCGGAAAGTCCGTCCCTGCCTCTTGCCGAGCTTCGGCAGCCTGTAAATAGCAACGAGGGCTCTGAAGCTCCCGGAGGAGTGGGGGCAATAAATGTTCCCTCTTTCCGAGTATTCCCCTCTTTTCCTGGGCTAAACCGCCGCCGGGCCGAAGCAGCAGCAGCTCTGGCCGCGGGCGAGATGCCGCTTCCCTGAGGGGCCGCAGAAGAGGCGACGGGGTCTGACGCTGCTGGGGGGGATTTGGCTGGGATTGATCCTGCCTACGGAAACTTTTGCGGCCAACGCTGTTAGGGAGGGAAAAGGCAGCAAAACTTCTGCCTCGCTTTAGGGACAGTAAACTTAGAAACGTGGCTTAGGCGCATAATTTTGGAAACCAAGATAAAACTCAAGCCAGCTGCTTCCCACGGAATACGGTTTTTCCCTGGACTGGCCCCTCTGGCTCAGCTCAGCACTGCCATCCGCTTCTCCTGCGCTCTCCGGTATTTGCTTCTATCATCCCTGCTCACCCGGGCGGCCCCGCAGACCAAAGTGCCATGTTCCGAGCGCGGCCTTTTCCGGCTCAGCTGGGAAACTCACAGAGTGGGATTCTGGAGCATGAAATCTGCCTTCCCAGAAAGAGCTCTGAAGCCTCAAAAGCCAGCAAAGCAGGAAAGCATAGGGCACGAGTTGCGAAGCATTTTTTTTTGCAGGCAGTCTTCAGCGATTGGTGACGTCCAGGTTTATAACGCGGTATAACGAGATCCTTGGCAACTGTTTTGTCAAGTTTTTTTCTGACGTGGGGGTATCAGGGGATGATAAAATTGAAAGTCTAGACATACCAGAGGGTTGTGCAGAATGGTGGCTTAACCTACCACGAATTTGGTCTCGGTCCAGACTAAACCGAAATGAAAGTCGTGGTCTCGCCCGAGCCCGGCGCCCCCTGAGCAGACGCCAGGCCCCGAGTTCCCGAAGCCCGGCTCCCTTCTGCGCTGCAATGACGTCGAGCCAACGCAAAGGTCTCGAAATAGCGGCGCAGACCTACGGAGCTGGCGCGGACGGGGCTGCCGGCGGGCACGCGGGGCAGGCGGCGAGAGGGCTGCGGCAGCCGGCCGGCCGCCCGGCCTCAAGCGCTGCCGCGGTCGCATCAGGTCCCCGTCGGCCCTCGCAAAGCGCGCGGGCTGTTCTGCCCCCTGGGCCTTCCCGACTGCGGGGGTCTCGCTGCGCGCGAGGCCCCAGGCCGCGCGACCTGGCTCACGAGGCCGTCCTCACTCGCGCTGAGCGGCGCCGAATGCGGCCCGTTCGGGCTGGGATCTTCCGTGCTGAGTGTTTGCCTCCGTTCTGCACTGTTTGGAAAAGACGCCCAAATTTGGCCAAGTTATGAGCCTTCGAAAAAGTGCCATTTGCACATGCTCAGCTGAGACACCGTGGATTATTTCCCCTACGCAGCCAGGGAAGACGTCCAGCCCGGACGCGGAGGGGACAAAAAGGGGCATCTGCAGGGGCTGCAGTGAGATAAAGATGCTGGAAGAGGGAAAGCGTGGGAAAAGGCGAGCTGGAAATGTTTGGGAGGAGAGAGGGACTGCGCGCTAGGGAAGGAAAAAGGGACGATGGAGCCAGAAGGCTGGGAGTGACGGAGGTCAGGCAAAGCTAGGGGGACTCTCGGTCCACGGGGACCAGCGGGGCGAGGAGAAGGGGAAGGGAAGAGACGTAAAAGGAGGTGGTTAAGGAAGCAGGGCTGGCACGGGGTGGAAAGGTTTCGCAGCTATTTGCGGACAGCAGAGGATAGCTGATCCACAGGCTCCACGGCGGGCAGTGAGCAGAGGGTACTTGCAGGGGTGCTCAGCCCGATAAAAGAGAAATGGTCCTAAAAGGGGAAGTAGGGGGTGAAAGGCTTGGAAGGATCGCTTGGGCCAGGAGACAGAAGAGACCAAGTTTGTGAGACCTGGGAACAAAAGTTGCCGAATCACAGGACGGCCAGGGTGGAAAGGCACCTCTGGAGGTCTCCTGGTCCAACAACAGATACCGTAAATAGCAGATTCCTCAGGACTGTGTCCACTTGGGATTTCAATATCTCCAAGGATGGAGCCTCCACAGCGGGCAACCCGTTCCCCTCACAGTAAAAAAGTTTTTCTAGCTACCTCATAGGCACAAGTAGCAAAGTTCTGGGCAGTGCGTTGAAAGATTTCAGCCTTGCCGATGGTCCGGGTGGGTTCTGATATGCACGTGGTGGGATTTTATGGTAGAGCGGGGGGCTCAGCTACCTTTTAAAAGCCCTGATACTTACAAACCTCGATGTTAGACTGGTGGTGTTAGATGTGCAAATTCAAGCACTCGTATATTATGAAGTGCCAGAATTAAAGTTTCTTATTCAACTTAAATCAGCTCTCTCAGCCATTGATTACGTGTTCACACACATTTTGTTCCCGGAGGAGACATACCTCAGGAATGTGTGGTTAATGCAGGCTTTGCGAGACTTGGGCTTCAGCTGCAGAAGAAGCCAAACCCCGCTACGGCCCGCCGTTCAAGTCCTTCCCCTGAGCCACAGTTCCTTATTCTCAGATTGTGCCAGGACAATTCGTCGTGGGGACGGGCTGTCAGCTCAGACGTGGAACTGAGCTGGTTTAAAAATAAACGGCTTTGCCCCCAAATCTGACCCTGAGTAACGAGGAGGAAACAGGCTGCCCTGTTGACTCACGTTGACGAGGCATTAAGTGATCCAGCTAAAGACTCAGGGAAGGGCTCTGTTCAAAAACCAGAGGCGCTCGCCAGGGAGCTGAATTCAGGCCATGATGTGTCACCCTAAACGGCCTCTTCTAACTTCTGAGCCGCTGACTTCTTCAGAGCTACTAATTGAAAGGGGTCGAGCTGCCTGCGGCTAACGTTTGGCGACTCCTTTTCATTTAGGGATCAGTTAGCACCAGATCAATGTAACGAGCGTGCGGCATGTGTCGTTCCCGAACGCGTTGTCCCCACGGAGATTTCCTGCTACCGCTGCTAATACGTTGTTTGCAGTGAGATCAGTGGCCTTACGGCTCACCTTTGGGATCCATGGGAAAGTAATTGCACAGAGAAGGAGTCTTCTGTCAGGCAAACTCTGGCACATTTTCAAACTGGCAGCTTCCAAGTACAGGTGAGGAGAAATCTTTTAATGTGGTTTCCTACAGAAACAAGGCTGACACAATCAGACCGTCCGTCTGCCAGGCCTCCTGCAACACTTTTTGCACCACTGGACAACTTGAACCAAAACTAGCAGAGGACGAAGATCTTAAAAAAAATTAAACTCCACTGAATTTCATAAAAATTGAGGAGCATGCAAAGAAAAGTGACTTTATTCATGCCCCCGTAGAAGGAAAGGGAGGGAGAACTTACTTCCTACCTGTTGTCTCCACCAGTCTCTGGCTGCCATGGATATACTGAGCAGCCAAACCCTGGGCATGAAACTCCGAGGAACCAAAGTGTGGGCTGTCTTCTGCCCGGGTGACAGTCCACGCTAAAAGGAGAGACAGACGACTGCTGCGGGGACCGCAGGTGACGTGAGGGAGGAATCCCATAACCCCATCACAACTCCACTTGCGCCTGATGATCCAGGCACTTTGGTCTCGGGCACAAGCTGTTCCCTTTTTGACATTGTTGCCACCACGGTGCGAGAAAGGGCCACGCTCTGCTCCTGGTTGTCAATGCCGGCAAGTGCAGCTCCACTTTTGAAGGCCACCTTCTCGTTCGGTAGATGTGATCCATGTGAACTTACGATTGCGTTTGCTGCTTGCAGAGACGAAAACGGACTTTTACTGCTTGCTGTTGCTGTCCCAGCACGCTAAGCAGCGCGAGGCAGCTAAGAGGCCTCAAGCTGGATTTTCTCCTATCCTGAACCTTCTCAACGGCGCTGAAGCTAATGGGATGGAGCAGGTAGGACTGATCTGGCGGATACAATCTTTCTAATGGAGAAGGTGCCCAAGACGCAGTAAGTTAATTTGTCTTTTAAAGCTAGCAGCGAGAAAACTGCATCATAGCTTTCTTCTTTCAGCAGAGCATGTTCAGTACCGTAAATGGCAGCAAGACCAGGGAATAAAGAGCCTGTGCTAGCTAATCAGAGCAGGATAGCACTTAAATAAGGGGCTCTCACGCTGAAAAATAGTGTTTTGCTTGGTTCCCACGGTAATTTTGTGTCGTGGACTAGTGTTTTTGTAGAGAAAAGGGATGACAAGCTGGACAAGTTGTTTGTTGGTCTTCCTGTTTCAGCATAAATACATTCGCACATTCAGCTGCACTTGGCAAACCACGTTGTATTTAGCCTGTAGCTAGAAATGTTTATAATTTGTTCCTGAAAACAGCCCCAAGCATGTCATAGCACTGGAAAGAGTTCAGCTGGTGTCAACCGAAGTATGGGTGGTGGGCAATTATCTCCGAGAAGTTGGTGGATTCAGGCATATTTTGTATTAAAATACCTGCCACTTGGTGCAGTCTGGCCCATGTGAAAGGCTGAGTTGCTTTGCGATTTAATTTTACAGCTCCTCGGGGTCAAATCACCTCTGCCAAGGAAGATTTAATGAGAAGGACTGACAGATGCTCGTTCTGCTCACCTGGCTCTTTGATGGTGGGATTTGAACTAGCGTCTCCTCAGTAGACAAATTCACTGGTCAGCATCATTTAGTGTGATCAATATTTCTGTTAGATTTACATTACAGCCCCATGGGATTTCAAAGGCATTTCACATAGAAGGATTTGTACCGGCACTTGACTATCATGACTGGCAGGATCCTGTACCAGCGGGATCCCTATCCCTTTCTCTTCTATCAGGAGAGTGAGAGGGTCTTACTCAAAATCGTGGCCGGGGAGGGACCCAACCCCTGTCTGCACCTTAGCACCTTCCAGCCTCTCAGGACACTTGCATTTGAACCTCAGGTTTGAAGGTCAGACCTATCTCGAGTTGAAAGGCTAACGAATGACCAGCACATACCTTAAAACAACTAGGCCAGGGCTCTGTCATTCGTTCACCTCAAACAGCGAGCTGCATTTTCTGCAGCTTTAATTGGTGTCATCAGAGTATCAGGATGGCAACTTTCCATTTCGGATAGTTAATTTTACTTTATGAGGTCAGACCTCTCTGAGTGATTTCTTTTTCTTTGTAATTACTGCAGATAGTAATGACTAGAATATTTAAGAGCATTAGACTGCAGCTTTTCTGTGATGGCATCAATTTTTTTTCTGGAGTTTCGGAAGGTAATGCCAAGGTGGCTGGATGCTAGAGCCTTTTCCTGACACGCAGAGGTCCTATGTCTAGCCAGGATTCGATTTATATCAGGTAGAGAAATTACAGTTCTATTTTCAAATTTGAAGAAGGACTTGGGGGCCTGGAAGCCTGACAGCTTCTTCTAACCATACCTCCCCTAATAAAAGACATTGCCTCTATCCACGAACCTTGCCTTTCATTGGCTAACCAAGTCGATAAATCTGAGAAGCTATCCAGACCACGGAGTAGACCAGCTATCTGCGATTGCTATTACTGCAGCTGCAGATTGCAGTCCAAATGCGAAACACTCATCCGGGTTGATATACCTGAATGTTTGCATTTTCTTTGATACCACTGTTATGTTGCAAAATCATCTAGTCTCACCAATTTTTCATCTATGGCTTAATATGGCATAAGTTTATACTGCTTGAGTAATTACCAATAAGCAGGAGATGCAGGCTGCGAAGTGTAGGTGCTCTGGGCAGACATTTTAGTTTCTATCAGCTGTCATACCCCAGAAAGATAAGTAGGTGCTTTTCATTTTTCATTTAAAATGGTATACAAGTGCCGGACATTAAAACCAGAGAAATTTCCAAAACAGAACACGAGAGTAGCTTCAAACTTTCCTTTGGCACGGAGCCATCAACAAGGTTCAGCAGAAGTTCACCAGTTCCCATTGTGTAAGGCTATTTGTTTAGCATTTCTTTTGTCTGAAGTGGCCTTGTCAAATGAAATCTCAACGTAATTTTCATTTGGCCCTTCACTCACATCTGAGCTGTCACCAGGATAGAAGGAGTTTGACTTTAGGCTTAGTGAGAATGTAAACATAAGGATATACTTTTTTTTAAAACACATGTGACTTTTCAGTTAAATCTAAGAGTTGGCCTTCGCAAAAGACTGGGCAGCCTCAGACTGTCAGGGTGCAAAAACCTAACGACACCTCCAGGGATCAAGGTTCAATAACTTTCCCCTGGTTTGGCCCACTTTGCACGTGTGGACAGGCTAGCCCCATGTTATCTCAGCCAAAGTCCAATCTCTATAATTATATTTTGATGAGCTAAAAAGAAGTCTCACATGGATTTGAGTGAGGAACATAGCCTTCTTCACACCCTGTCCTGGGCTGGGTGGCAACGCTGGACGGTGTTAGACGGGTGCTGGGTGGTGTCACCTTCCACGCCTTGGCAGCGAAGCGATTCACATGCTGCAGGTACCCATCATTCGTGATGCCCTGCAGGGTCCCTCTGACACACTGCCTTCTCCTGAACACAATTCATGTGTCTGTTAGATGAGATGTAATGACATCCCCCTAAACAAATTAATGTCATCTCCTGCCAGGTCCATGTTTCAGGACTTAACTGGGGGCTCAGTTCTGAGTAGCTGCTACTGCTCCAGCTCCTGTGCCTCAGGCCATGGCTGTCCATGCAGCTACTCAGAGCAAGGTTTTCATGTACCTGTCTGTCTGTCTACTTACCTAGCTAGTACTGAACCACTATAGCAGTATTTTCTCTTATTTTAAGACTATAATAAAGATAGTAAGTAGACAGATCTTGCTGAAACCTTTGTAAAATGTAACATTAACAGGTAATGTCACTCAACATTGTACAAATCAACCTCTATTAGCATTTGACATGCAAATGAAAAAAAAACCTGCTGTTGGCATGGGAGGATGTAGGTTGGAAGGGACCTCCAGAGACCATCCAACCTCCTACTCAAAGCGGGTCCAGTTGTGGCAGGTTGCTCAGGGCTGTGTCCAGTTGAGTTTTGGATATCTCCAAGGATGAAGGTTTCACAGCCTCTCTGGGCAACCTAGGCCAGTATTTCCCCACCCTCATGGTAAAAATATCTTTCCTCATATTGAGTTGGAATTTTTATCTGAAAGAGGCTGGACAATCAAAAGGAAAAAAAAGTCAGTCCTACTTGGATCAAGAGGGTGCACGCATTTCTGGAGTGGTTCGCTCAGCCCTCAAAATTTCTCCTTGCCCCTTAGCATTTTCCTGCTACAAACAAAATTACGTTTCTCCCTAATCTACTCAATTGCCCATAGACTCCATTTGTGCCCTAGAAGCTGCCAAGGCTACGTCTCATTTTAATCTCTTGATGGCCTTGCTCAAAGGCCTGCTGCCATTGTATGGAAGTCCAGCACAAGTGAAAACTCAGTTACAGAAAATGACGCAGGTACAGAAGGTTTCCAGGCAGCTTCTTTGGATTCAGCACTAAAGAGCTGAGTGACTGCAGAAGCAGCAGTTGCAATCGGCAGGACCGTCTTCTCAGGGGTCAGCGCATGTAGCAAGAAGGTAACACAGGAGGATGCGAGGGACGTGAATAGAAATCTCCAGCAGGAGCCCGTGCCAGTCCTACCCGATGAGCAGGAAGAGCGCTGTCTTCCCAGGGATACATCCTCCCCCAGCCTCAAGAAGTCACTTCTACTCCCCTTTTGCTGATCTCCTGCAAAAAGGGGGGTGGAAGGGAGTTGAGGTAATGCCCCTGCTAGCTGGGAGTGACCAAGCGCACTCTTCATGCGGTGGCACGTTTCATAACACATATGCGTTTCGCTGGGAGACCCCGCTCCAGTCTTTTAGTTTTTCAGCTGTGGTCACCCGGCTGGCCCTCTCCACGCGACACTGCAGCAACATCCTCCTAATGCTTCGTCGCATCTACAGCGCCTTCTCCTCGCTGCCTGCGATGCTAATGTTGCGCTTGCCAAATGTCACCGAGAGACGGGCTGTCATCAGGAGAACCGTCCAAACCCATAAAAGCTGAATAACTTGACATGATCACAAGAATTAAGAATACTAAATACATCTCAGTGAGGCTTTTGGCAAGCTCCTGGTTGTCGTATGCGTCCAGCTAGCTGCTCCTCACCGCAATATTATTAAGAGATTTTTGACTCTTCCAAAATGTTGCTCCATGCCATTAAAGAGCTGCTGCTTAGTACCTCCCAGAAACCTGCATTTCCACAGGGGGGGAAACTTGGAAGTTTTTAAATTAATAGTTGTCTTCAAATTTTAGAGTTCAATCAGAAATGCCTATCATTCTAAGATGTTAAAAATATTTCTTTAAAATTACCCATGATAATGGAGGAGAGTTTTGACCGATCCCTTCTCAAATCTCAAAGACCACCTTCCAAAAATATATGGAGGGAGGGCAATAAGGAGGATTCAGATGCCAGAAAACACCTGAAAACGTTACTGAAAACGCCTCTGTGTTAACATGCATCGCAAATTGGAACTATTTTAACGCTTTTTAGCTGCTGTGTTCTTCTATGTCACTGAAAACCTCCTGCTTTCTATAAAACCAATCGGTATTCCAACAAGGTGGTTCTCTAAAATATATATTCCTTTACACAATGTCAGATAGAAAGATTGAAAAGAAACAACAAAATGCACACACTGGACTGCAGCTTCCCAGGATGCAGATCCCGCCGTACCATGTGTAGCTGTTTGCTTACGCCCAAGCCGTAAGCTGTTCCTTCTTTTCCCACCGCCTTTTCAGTATCCTTTCCTCCTTCGCAGAGCCAAGCATCAAATCCGGTCCCTACACTAGGTTTGTATCTATGTGACTATGCCTGGTGAGAAGAGATAATTAATTAATTAATAGGATTGTGCCAGCACATCCTGAACGTGGGTACCGCTAAGCTCTTTCAAATGTGTTCCCACGAAACGGTGGGAAGCCTGGTCCATCTCTCCATGCGAACGTCTCCGTGATTGCACTTTGTGGCCATCTCCGAAGGCTTGCGCAAACTGTCCCTGTTGTGTATTCGTTATTCCTCAAAGTGGGTTGTGATCCCTTCCCTCCCTGTTGGCACATTTTCTAAATCTATCCTTTCGGGGGGACTAATAACGTGATTATTTTAAGGAGAAAATCTGGGTGCCAAAGAAAAACCTTTGTCTCTGCATTAGAGGTACTTTCAGTGCTATGTTCTTCGATGTTTAATGCGTTGTTTTGTTCTTCTAAATATCATTTTCAGTGTCACCTCTCTATTACAGTCAATAAAAGGTTGAACTACTCAAGGCTTTTTTTCTCTGCCCCTGGACGACTCTGTTCATAAACTGCGTTCCATAACGTAAAATTACCAGGCAAAGGGCATTTTTATTCACCCGCTTTCACTTCTTCCCGGTAACAAACTGCTGCAGCGTGGGATTTAAAAAGTTACAGCTGAAGGGGAGGTAGCGCAGCCGTAGCAACATACAGAATTTCATCATGCTTGTGCCGAAACTTTATTTTAAACGCTTGCTGTAAACTGATGTCAGAGCACTGCTAGCAATTTCTCAGGCTAAAAAGGGCATTGTGTTCTTTGTGTTGTTTGAAAGACTAAAGGAACTAAACTGTACTGAAACATTTAATTTCGGTAACAGACTTGCAATTAACTCAGCAGTAGTTTAGCGAGGGATGGCAAATGCACAGGGACGTTTCTAACATCGTTCAAGACTCTTTTTTTTGCGTGCTGAAGCAATAAAGCTAATTAAATATGCAATTTTCCCAAAAGATTCTTCCTTTAGGTCTCAAAATGTTTATGTGTGCCAGTCCCTCTTTCCTGTGCAAATCAAAAAGTTTATCTTTGTAAAGCATCGATTTCTCCCACAATCATGTTTCAAAGAAGGATGCTCAGTTATCTAAAGGCAGCTAGTTCCCTTGCCGGCTTCAAAGGCCTCGTGTTCGCGATACATCTGACTGCTTTGAAATACTCTGTCCTTTAAAACTGAATTTTACTTGCATTTTATTGGACTAGCTACATCAAGGGTCTTTATTTCTAGAGGTTTATTCCTCTTTCTGCTGGAGGAAATTTTGTGGTGGGGTGGCAGTAAACTAAAGCTGACTGCAGGGGGGAGGGTTATTTTTGTTAATAAAATTAGTAAATGCCTCTGTGCGAACGCCGCAAGTAGCAGAAAGGGCAGTTGCTTCGTGTCAAGTGGCGATATTGTGTTTCACATATTTATTTAGAGAGAACATTTCAATCCACAGCCTGGGCAGTGGTCACCAAGAGGTGGGGTTCAGACCAAGACCAGAAAAGACACTGTGAAACTCTCTCTTCTCCCAAGGTGGAGGGAAAGCCCAGGTGGAAATAGGAGCTATCCGAAATGTCCTCAGGAAAAACAAGCTGGCTCCAATTCCTCTCATCTTTACTCATCCCTATACGGTCACAGCGCAGAAGCAGCTGGACACAGTTAAAAGGAAGGTATGGATTAACTTCCGCGGATATTGGATGATACAGGCTTGGAGTTTTCTCATGCAATACAATATATCTTTATTATGAGCACCACGAAATCCTGACCCCAGAGAAATAATAGCTGCTCAATGAGTCATTGCCGAGGGGGAAGTTTCTTCCCGTCACTCAGACACACTTTCTTCTTGGTTTTGTACATAGGTTTTAAACTAGTGACGCCAATGTGCATATTAGGTAAAGTCTGGGGATGAACATCGGGTGATCCACAGATAAAAGTGTGTTTTGGCGGCTGAACCCAAGATTTGGAATTGAGAGGTCAGACTTCTTCTTGTGAATGATTTGCTACTTTTGAAGGGTGAAATACCAGCTTAGATGAATTACGGACCTGATCCAGCGTAGACTGGCTTTACGAAACTCTTATGAATAGTCGAATTCCTCCTGACATTCTGAGCGCCTCAATCCAGCAGCGCACTCGAGCCACGCGGAGGTGACCTTGCAATTCGCGGCCTCCGGATCCTCCGACAGCTACGTCCTAGCCCTGTGCAGGTCCTTTTAGCTGCCTACAGACAGGTATTTTCTTGTGAGTCGTTTCAGAAAATACAGTTCCTCTCTCTCTCTTGCATCCATCCATACTCCAGGCCAGCTTTCACTCACCTTCCAACCTTTTTGTCACCCACAACTGGGTCATCTTACATGGTTTCTGTAGTCCGGATTAATGCCTTCTTTGGCAGGTGGGATTTCCCCTCCCACTCTTCTGTCACCGATTCCTTGAGCAAGTCACCTTATTTCCCCGTGCCTTAGCTCTTCCACCTCTACCATGGGAAACTCTGTATTTCCCTTCCACTGAGCTCTTTTAAGAATAAATCCACTGCTATCTGCAAGATAGCATAATGACTGCCACAGAAAACTTGGTAAGCGACATAATCCGTCCCGTGCTTTCAGAAGAGTACCAATGAATGAATAAATGAATGAGAGAAGTAGTAAAATCTAGCGTTCTACATTTTTGTATTTCTCTTCCCAGCTAACCACATTTTACGAACAGAAAGTTATAGTCACACCAAGCATAGGCTGCAAGAAGGGGTTAGAGACAGGGCCAAGAGGAGGAAGCTGGCAACAACTGGCATCTCCCACATGGACTCAAGGATTTACAGGGCTCAGCCTGAGAAGGTGGAGCAGGAGGAGGAAGAGAAGATGCTTAATGGACCAAGCTCGGGCAAGCTGGTTGCTGGGACAGAGGCAACTGCGATGGAGAGTAAAGCTCACTGGAGGCACTTTTAGCACCTAGGTCAGGAGATTTTAGCAGCCAGTTCTGCCAGCTGCACTTCCTTTGCAGCCCTGGTCACACCAGAATGACAGAAAACACCCAGTCTCTGAGAAAAACTGCAGCACTATATAGAGGCACTATATAGAGCGCTGGGGTTAATGAAAATATCTGACTTTCCACTTGACATTTGAACTGTGCCAATATTGACCAAATTGCTCATGTTATTAAACAGACTCCCTTTCGTTTGAAATGCAAACAAGCAAATATTAGTGCTACCTCTAATGAGACTTTGAGAATACACACACCAAAAAAATGTTCATTACCCTCGCACATTGCTTACAGCATGGAAAGCATTTGGAGATGATGTCCTGTATCTCAGCTAGATTAGATTCAACTAGATGAAAGCGAGAAGCAGAAAAAGCTTGCAGTTAATGACAGAAACTTGTTTGTGAATTGTAAATGTTATCTAAATATTCTTTATCTATGTTTCATATGTATTTTCTTAGCTCAGAGCTAAGGTTTAAAAAACTCGCTGGTCAGTCCTCAGTGTGTGAGAACAGAACAGACTTGTCTAAGACCATCTCGCAGGATCACCCGGTGATGGATGAGAATGGACCAAAAGACGCCCGAAACCCCTTAGCTCCCAGGGATGATTCATTTACTTTTGACAGTCGCACAAAACCAAAGAGGAGCCAACCCTGCACACTTCATACTCATTCTGCACTAGGGGTATGGACTCCTTCTTTGGACTGTAAATAAAGCATTTCCAGTCCCTAAATCTTGGAAAACGGCCTTCCCCTTCAGCAGCAGATCTACTTTCTTGGCCTGCTCCAGGGCAGATTGGGTAACAGTCTGCAACTCATGTCTTAGCTCACAAGGTGTATGTATTTACAGAACAGCTTGGAAAAGATTTTATAATTTATATACAACTTTTTGCCAGAGCAGGACATTGAGAACTTCTCCTACAAAAGAAATAATATTCCACATTCACTGTTACGAGAGCCTTTTGTAATGCTGCTTGGTGGTACACAGATTTTTTTGTTGGCTTCACTTGCATCTGGTGTCTTTTAAGTGCTCTGAACCAGTCACATTTCTGAGTCGCTTCCAGTATCCTTAATACCGTTGTGACCGAGATGAGAGTTTGGCATTTATACTGTGGCTTACTGGTTGGGCATGCATGTTGAAACAAATCACAATGCCAGGGATTTATAGCTTCAAAGTGCTCTTCAAATACAGCAAGACCAAACTTTGCACCTGTCAGGTGAGGAGCCAAGAAGTATTTATTCCTGTTTCGCTGGGGATCGACAAACTGAATGACTGAAGTTAATGTCACGCATGACCAAGGCCAGGGCAGAGGCCAGGCTGGGACCCCAGCTCTTAGTCCTGGAGTTACCAGGCTAGATTTCTCTCCATCCAACACCACGGAGCTACAGCAAGGGTGAAGCTGGTCCAGGACTTCTCCAGTTATACCCATAAATATCTAAGGAGCTTATGTGTGGTGTTCAGACTCCCTTCTGGTCACAGTGTGGGAAGAGTAGATTACACTTCAGTCCAGTTAAATGGAATTAGATGAGTGGAGGTAGCTAGCTCCTGAAAGGAAGGACGGGAGGGCAGGTGGCTCTGAAGCTGAGCTGAGCATCTGGTGCCTGTTAAAAAGCCCAGGAACAAAACTGTTCCACCAGTCAGCAGTAAACTAGCAATAAACAGGAAATCAGACAAACAGTATTATAGTTCACTCCTTTCACCATTCCAAAGATAAGGAAAAACCTGAAAGGTTGCAGCTTTCCCTTCTTTTCCTTTTCCCTTCTTTTTCCTGGCAGCAAGACTTCCAGCTCTTGCCTCCTGCTGAGGAAAGGCTGCATTATCTTTACTTATCTTGATCAGCTACGTGGGTATTAATACACCCACCTTCACGTAGTCACGGGCCTGACTCCTGCCCCTTTGGTGGCTCAGCAGCTTGAGGAAGTCGTTAGTGATCCTGGGCCAGTTCTGCAATACAGTAATGTTCACTGAGTCACAGGGTTAGACGGAAAAATAAAAAAATTTGTCGGAAAAATGTCTCTCTCTCTTTTTTCCACCCTCTGAGGTCAGATTTCTTTCCATTCCCCATGCTCTCTGGTGACAAACATATGTTATAAGATCTTCTTTGCCATTTGGTTAGTTCACCATGATACACAAGTCCACCCACATGCAGACTTGACTCTCCTCCTCGCAAAGGTCCATATTTGGACTTTTGTGTTAGGGCGGAGGAGATAGACATCTGACTCGGTCCATTGGGCATCCCACATGAGAACGAGGGACTCCAGGAGATTTTCCGGGCACTTCTTCAGATACAGCTTAGACCAAAACAGGGACAGGCAAGACTGGGCAAGAAGTCGGACCTTCCCTGTGGACCTAATTTGGCTTTCCACCAGTCTGTCCTTGCTGCTCAGGAAAGGAAGAAGCTGGGGAAAAGACTGAGCACACATCCCACTTCACAAACAGAGAGGTTTGGACTTCCAGACTTGATTTCAAAATGGATATAACTGAATTTTGTGAAAACATCCCGAAGATGTTGGTTCTGTTTTCATGCTCAGCAACAGGGGACTCACATCTGGATGGACTTCTGGTGCCACCAGCAGCAGAACCGCACTGAGCCATCATTGTGCCATGCTATCTAATTGGCTTTACAAGCTTAATGCAGCACGACTTTTTCAGTACTGCCCTTTATAGGTTTGTGAGCATCAAAATGTTTTCATGCCATTTTTAACCACCGTTGAGCCGCATCACGGCCTCTCACCAGGCTGTACCAATTTTTGAGCTGAACACTGGATTTGGATTTCTAGATCCAAAAAAGTCCCCGTCATTTGGACACTGGCTCCAAATGACAGAGAGGCCATTTTTTCATTCTGATTAAACATGAGTAAGTATCAACCAGACTACATGTGACATTTTAACACAGTTTAATGGAAACGCTAATTCTGATTTGGCCTCAAACCAAACTACATTTATCCAGAGTAAAACTCCTAAGTAATTTACAGTTTTTAATCATGATGACTGTGCTGTAGATTTTCTTAAAGAGCAGTCTCAGACACCTGCCTGTTAATTCCCCATTTCGTTATCCTAATCAGTTAGGGCACAACCAGGTACAGAGCATACATATGACTCCACGAATAAAGCAAAATCCCTTATGCCACTTCTTATAACACCACAAACGTTGCAACATAACATATGCAAAATGTTATTTCTACCAAGCTATACCATTATTTGGCTCTTTTTAAAAGGATGTTAATACTTCCCTGCCCCACAGCAGACAGGGCGAAAAGTTAGTGATAACGCACTTCTCCAGTTCCTCTCCCTGCCTCTAAGCCCCGGAGATCATTTGGAAAAGACTGCCAGCAATATCCTCCCCGTCTTTTTGGCAACAGCATCCTTCTTTCCACTAACTCTTTTTCTTCTTCCTCCAAGAGAGAAACTTTGCAGCAGCCTGGAGAGCGAACAAATTTTTGGGGGTACCCAGCTGAGGACACCCCTCCTCGCAGCAATTACCACCGAAGTGGTCAGATTTCCACATTCTCCGCACTGAATGACGGCAAAAATGATGGGGCTGGAGGAAGGCGAATAAGGGGATGCCGACAAAGTCGGCAAGCATGAGAAGCAAAACATTTTATGTGTTTCTTCGGGGGAAGCTCCCTAAAACAGCAACGGAGCGATTGCCTTAATAAAGATCCCGGAATTGCACCCTGAGCAGGGGATTTGCCTCGCTTGGTGTAGACATCAAAAGTTCGATGCCCGGGCGGGTGCTAGTCATCCTCGGAAAGCAGAAGCTTCTGGGAGGTCATCCATGACATCTGAAGATGTTCCTCTAAGACAGTCGGATAAATCAGCCTCTGGAGGTCCTCATTTGTCTCTGCCGACCGGCAAGGGAGCCAGGGCGGACAACCGACGGACCTCTAACTGAGAGATGCTAACGCTGCGCCAGGCAAATTCTACCTTACAGCCCCATAGCGTAGCCTAGGCACAAAAATTACAATCAGAAATGGAATTGGGGTTAACTGCGTATCCACACAAGCTGTGAAATTCCAAGGAATAGCTCCCATATCAACTCTGAGGCAAACTTTTCCTCAGTATAATGTTTTCCGTGAAGGTGCATAGCAACAACCGTGCCGAAAGAGCTCGGCGCTTTGGCCCACGTTACAGTGCTAAGCGAATCGTAACTTTGCCTTGCTTTGAACGCCCTTAAACTCCCTGCCGTAACAGCAACATAACGACCAAGAATATTCTTCCCTTCCTTTCCTTGGCGTGGAAATTAAAAAAGAATAACATAAAACGACTGCCCAGCTTGCAAAATACCTGTCTCCATGCATGGGCGCCAGCCTTGCTCAAGCCACCCTGATCTTTATTTTTATTTATCCGGCACCCAACCTGGGATGGCTTATCTAAGGACTAGCTGCCTGTTTGGTCTTACCTTGCCTAATGGCAAGGCCAGGCGTAGAGAGGAGTTCACAGGCCAAGCGGCCCACCGGCCCGGGCAGCAGCGCGCCCATTCGATTTACCGCCCGGCATCCACCTGGACCAGTCTGCCGGCTTGTAAAAACGGTTTTGTGGGCGACACCTTTGAATTTTACAGCACACGCGAAATCCTTGGGAGGAACCCAAAGCCGCCGAGCCCGCGCCTTTCTGCCGCCTCTCGTCCCGACAAGCCCGACGCTGCTCCTCCTCCGGTCCTTGGGGATGGAGAACGGCTTAATCATCGCGGCTGTCAAAAGCCGCTCGCAGCGACTCTGCCGCCAGCCCAGGGGATTACGCTTAGAAAGACCGTGCGATGCCGGTACGCTGAGGAAACAGTCCCGTATTTGGGGACTGTTAAAGGGGAAAGTGAGTTTGTCGTCATTGCGCTCGCGTTTCCCAGGCATGGTTTAGACGATACCTACGGATCAGACTCTTTAAACTGCGCCTGGCAGCAATTTGGGTAGTGTTTTAGGGGTTTTTTTGTTTTTTTTCCCCTGTGAACTAATGTTAATTGGGGAAAACGTGTAGTGATTTTATCTATGCATTGGTGAACTGAGCCACAGTTGCTCTAATTTCTCTTACTTCTGAAACTTAGAGCTTCATTAAAAGCTTAGGAAACCAGCAGTATCTTTTTTTTGGGGGGGGGGAAGATAACTTAGGCATTTGCAAGAGTTTTTAGGCTTGAAAACATACAGTTATTGAGCAGATAATAACTATCTGCTTAAAGTAATGGTTTATCTTTTTATGAGTAACAAGTAGGATAGATCCGGGTATGGCAGTATACCCTGAATTGCATATATGCAAACTGTATTCTCACTTCTAGGGGAAAAAAAAGGCAGATATGCCACTACAAGCACTGTTACATCAACACAACGTGAGCAACAGTGCGTGGGGTCCCCCTCCCTGATTTCTCTACGGCAGTCTGATGAAATCAAAATAACCGCTGCCTAAATAGGCCAAATTGACGTGTCTATGACACTGTTTTAACTGTCTTTTTAGGACGCTTGACTCCCATTTACGCTGGTATCTTCAGGGCTTGCTCCGCACACAGACCAGCTCGGACACTTTTAACTCTCCCTCTGTAGCCGCGTTATTGTGCCAAAACCACTGTTCTGCTGCCCTGACACCCAGCGCAGGCTCCGCTAGCCGGGGGCAGAGCGCCGGGCCCCGCGAACGTGCCTTCCTGCAATGCCTCGGGTACCCCAAATTTGTGTCCCCCCCCTTATCATTTTCCAGCTTCCCCTAAAAATAACTGCACAGGACACAGTGGCTCTTCTCAAAGACGAGTAAGACGAGCACGAGAAAATAGGGAAGGACTTGACAACCAGGCTTAACATTTTTACAGTGACGAAGGACAAGTGTCTTTAGATGAAAATTGGGGCACGATCTGCAAGAAAACTGCTAAGTCCTTGCGAGAAAAAGTCTCTGCTACAGAGCCACCCTCCTGTCCCCAAATCTTCTTGGGGGGTTTGAGCGTGTTTTCCAGCCCCAGCGCACACGGATTTCGGCAAAGTAACCCAAAACACGGCACTGACATCACTGGTGTTTGATTTGTAAAAGTCGTTGGAAACGGGTAGGTTGGCTAGCGGGAAGGCGTTTTTTTAAGGTTTTCCAAGACTACTATAAAAACGTGGGAGAAAGAAGCGTCTCCGAGCCACGGGGCGAACCGGGGAGCACGTCACAAGACAGGCAGGAAGCATTAGGGTGGATCGCGGGGTGTCCCCGGCTCCCCGCAGCTCGCGCGCGAGGCGCTGGCACTTCTCCAGGCCCCAGGCCCTGCGTGCCAGCGCCCGCACCCGCCGGCCCGGGGCACTTTGAAAGGAGATGGGGTATTTTGAAAGGAAGTGGGGTATTTTGAAAGGAAGTGGGGTATTTTAATGGGAGATGGGGGTATTTTAAAGAGAGGTGGAGGTACTCGGAAAGGAGGTGAGGAGCCGAGATGCTCTGCACCGCACGCCGACGGCCGCCGCCGCTGACGGCCGGGCGCGCCCCCGCGCCGCGCGCCCCCGCGCCGGCCCCGCCCCCGCGGTGGCCCCGCCCCCGGCCCCGCCCCGGCTCCCCGGAGCGGCCGCCCCGCCCCGCCCCGCGCCGCTCCGCGCCCGCGCGCTTCGGCGGAGCCGCTCGCCGCCCCGCGCCGCGCCGTCGCCGAGCCCCGGCGGGGGGAGCCGTACCGCGGCGGCGGCCGCTGAGGTGAGCCGGGGCCGGGGCCGGGGGGGAGCCGCGGCCGCCGCTTCCCTCCGCGGGGGCCTGCGCTGCGCTGCGCTGCGGCCGCGGCAGGGCTGGAGGGGGAGCGGCGTCGCGGAGCGGGGCCGGGGAGCGGCGCCGCCTTAGGCCGCTGCCGGCGGCGGCGGCCGCGGGGGCGGCGGGTGTCGGGCTGCGCCGCCGGCGGCCCCTCAGCCCCTTTTCCCGTGCAAAAAAAATCCCGTCCGGAGCCTGCTCCAAAAAAAAAAAAAAAAAAATTTTAAAACAAAAAAAACCCAAAGCGGGCTTTTCCCCCGCCTGCAAGTTGCGGGTTCGTGGCTGCGCGCGGCCCCGCGGACAATGCGCGGTCCGCGCGCCGCTGCCGCCGCGCGGCCCCGGGGAGCGCTGAGCGCTGCGCGCCGGCGCCCGCCCTCGCCGCGGCAGCGGCAGCAACAACAATAATAGTGGCGATAATAATAACAATAGCAATAACAGTAACAATAACAGTGCAGGGCGCGGGTCCGCGGCGGGCGGCGCGGCGGCTGCTCGCCCCGGGAAGCCGCGGGCGCTGCCGCCGCGGGTGGGACCGTCGCGGGTGGGGGGGGGGGCCGCAGCGCGCACGTTGCGCGCCCTCCCGCCGGAGGCGCGGGGCGGCGCGGCGCCTCCGCCTCGCAAACTTCCCGGGCCGCGCTCCGTGCCGCGTGCGCCCGCGTTGTTCTGTTTTTTTCCCTCGCCGTTTGCGTTCAGTTCTGCGCGGGCAGGGGGGTTTCGGGCGTCTGCGCCCACCTACCGCCGCGTTACTGGCTCCGCTCTTTGTGCTGAGCGCTCGTGGCTCGGCGTGCGCGGCACAGTTTGGGTAGAGCGGAATGCAGAAAGGTGCTTTGGGGAATATTGTTGAGGCCTTGACGTTGCCGGGCCCTCGGAGAGCAGGCAGTGCATAGGAAGAGTGTGCGAAATTGGTAGCTACGGTCATCCTTCTCCCGGTAAACCCTTCCGGCAGTTGTTGCTGTAGGAGATATTTGGGCTGGCCGTTCTGTAGCTGCTGACGGTCTGCAATCTCTACATTTGCCTAATTTTGCTTTGAACACCTTTATAGTGCTCACGGCGTCCTGCGTTAGCGCGCTTCCAGCATAACTGCGCACCGTGGGAAGTATTTGCTTTCACTTGTTTTATGGCTTGCCATTTGCAGTGCTTGGCCCTGTGATTCTATCTGAATGCCGGAAGGATATCTTCCTTTTCGTATTTTCACATAGAAAAGCGCTATGTTAACAGCTCTTGGAATGCGTATAAAGATAACTTCTGTGTGTTTGCAATAAGGTATGCTCCTGGCCCCGTTTGCAGGTTTACAGCTTTCCTAGGTACACCCCGTTCTGGCTGCTGCCTTTAGGTGACTGTATGCCACAAAATGCTCAAATGCAAGAAGAAATGAGGTTTGTGCAGCTGTACGTCCCTCCTGTACGTAGCTTTGAGTAAGCCTCGGCTCAAGACCGCTCGGAGTACAAAAGATTTGCTGTATGCCAAGGAGTGACTTCAGCGATGCAGCTTGAAGTTGCTGCCAAATGCGATCTTTTTAAGGTATCTGGTGCAACATTTGGGGGGATGTGGAAGGATGCAGGGAACAGAACTGGAAGATTGTGTTTGAATAGCTTTAGGCGAAGAAGCATGGGCTCTGATAAAGGCAACATCGTTCAGCAAAAACAATGGCTTGGTCCCCGGATTGTTCTTTTGCTTAGCTTTCAGCATACCGCCCCGAGCTACTTCGTGAGCAGGTTGAAAAGTTATGCTTTAAATTCCACGTTTCCTTCGCGTAGCAGGGAGACAGCATCTTTCGACTGTGGCTTGAACTGCAGCAATTGCTTTTATATTGGTGATCCAGGAATCTGTGGGTTTTGGTGGCCGTCTGGCTTATGGAGTTTGTTTTTGTTAGGCTTTGGTACTGGTGGTTACAGCAGTGATGTTTGGTGTCTTAAAACAAGCCCTCCAAAGGAAAAAGCCAAACCTTTTAATAAGTTTTTTTTTAATATATATATATAATTATGGCAGCTTCTGAAATCCTTTTTTTGTTAAAATAGATAGAACTTTTGTATTCTTAAAACAGAAAATGCTCATTTGGTTGCTTTCTACTGTTATCCCACCCTTGAGCCCATAACCTTATGATTAAAGCGGGTGGAATTTAAGCTTGCTGCTTTACGGGTGGGATAATAGTAGAGAGTGACCAGACGAGCGTTCTCTGTTTTAAAAATAGAGACACTTACATAATGATGCTACACAAAACGACGGTGCCTGCATATGCGTAAGATCTCTCTAACGGAGCGTGAATCCAGCAGCATCCCTTGCATGCCTGGCTGCTGTAGCTTGCTTCAGAGGAGGGTAATTCTGGAAGGAGATGCTATTACCGAGCGACTTAATTGAAATACTGGTGCAAGGGCCTTTAGGCGGGACTCTGTGTGAGAAGTTTGGAGAAATGGGTTTTGAAGCCATTTGAGCTCTTAACCTGTTATTTGAACCAGGGAAAACCATTCTTTCTGTCTCTTTTGGTGTGCACCGTCTACTTTATCTGTTTGCATTTTGAGTTATTTGCAAAGGCTCGCTCTCGGTCTGTGTTATGTGCTTAATGCGACGGAGGCCCTGTTTTTGAGAGAGGACTTTGGGTGCTGTTAATTAAAAAAAAGGTAAATCAGACCACTGAACATGTCTGAAAGAACACAGGCACATCAGGACCTTTCCTCATATTATAAGGTGGCTTCAGGTTGTTTATATTCTGTATCTCTAACAGAAAGCAATAGACTTAAGCTTTTTCCCAAAGCTGATGGATAAAAAGCAAGCAGCACTTGAAATCCATATTTAATAGGAAAAACGCTGCAGGATCTATATATACAGGTGGGCATTTTCCCAAAAGGGTGTGTTAGGAGTTGAGGCCGTAACTATGTTGTTGCTAACCAAAATTCTAGCCTTTACCATATCTATAAATACCGTAGCCTCACCCAGCTGATCCCATGCAATGATATGCAGCTGGAATCGAGTCATACATCAGAGCGTAAAAGGACCGCGGTGAACTTGCGCTTTTGTAAATAAACAAGGGAAAGTTTCCTGAAGTCGCCCAATATATGGCTTTATCTACGCAGAGAAAGCTTTTTATGGGGCGAAGGGGAGGGACTTACCTTTTAGACTCTTATTCTGAGAATTTGTATCTTATCTCTCTCCTGGTTTCTCGTAACAGAAGCAAGACAAGCTTAATGTGATTACGCATGTTTGGCAAAGAGACTTGTGCATTTGGGGGCTAATCAGATCTGTGGAGCCTGTGCAATTTCGGATGTCGGGCAGGGAGGTCGTTTTAGCAGGAAGACCTAGAGGAAGGAACAAATTACTCTTCTGGCCTCTCTCACGGTAGCAGCAACGTGTTCTGTGAACTTCGGAGGCTCCTAGGTGACCCACCAGCACTGACGTGTCGTGGCTGGGGAAATGGGCGTATCAAAGCTCACCTTTCTATTTGGAAGGTGTCTTTTAAACCGCTAGGAATAGTTGGCTGAAGTTTGGGATATCATGTACTTGGACATCTCCTCTAGGAAGTGGGTTGAGGTAAGAGTCAATCGGTAAAACAGAAGTAATGCTAACTTCTCCTACCACGTTGAGGAGGAACTTCTCTGAATATATTGGGGACCTCTTTTATTAGGGCATGAAAGAAAAGGCCCCGAGGGCTTTCTCAGATTATCTCTGTTAGTTTGCCCACTCAGAGTTCTTAGGCACAGTGTTTGTTTTCTTCTAATGCACATTTTTAAATTACCACCTAGGCTTGAGGTGTGGGAGCCTGTCATTTAAAAGTGTCTAGCCAGTGCTAATGACAAGGAAAACTCCCCAATAAACAGGCATGCGAGATAATTTCATTAGGTTTTGCTGTGTTTAAACAAAAATAACAGATGAAGCTGTATCCTTTCTGCCTTGGCCAAGTAGGACGAGGTCTGTCTTTGAGATTAAAGAGTCTTGATGCTGGTGGGAGGAGGGGAGCACTGCTTTTGTCTCACATATTACAGCAGTGGATGCTAATTAGTGACTAAACGAATTGGGTTGGGGGAGTTCTCCTTGGCTGTGCAAGTGGTGTGCTGGGAATAGTTGGGAGAACTGCACCCGCGGGTGCTCACCCCGCGATGAATCAGCCCCCGCCTGCCGATTCCTGCCCCAAATCCGCAGAAATGCGCTAGGAAAGCCTTGGGAAACGGCAAGAGCCAGTCTGCATGAGCTGGAGCTGGCCGTATCCCGCAGGCAAGGCACAGACGTCAGCGGCGAGGAGGGACTGTCACCCCCAGCACGGATGGACGAACGGACGGACGGACACCATCAGCGTGACGGACGGCAAGTGGCGCAGGACTAACGGGCAGATCGTGATGATGGGCAGCTTGGAGGTTGGTTGGTTGGTTGTCCTTCCCCAGCGACAGGAGCTGACTCCGAGGCGGATTTTTCTCTAACTATAGCGTTCCATGGATTTGACGTATTGGCAAGAGTGAGCGTGTTCCCTTGTGGGGAGAGGCAAAAAAAGGAATAAGTGGCCTTAGGCTTAGAAACAACGTTTACAAGAAGAATCAGTGCTCAGCCGTGTTTAGCTGTGCATTTATTTGGGGATTTTTATCGAGATAATTGGAAATTATGCACTTGAATCGTGATCGAGGTGCAATGGGATTTGGGGGACCTAATTTCCCTGCGACCTTTGAAAACTCTGGGCTTCATAATGTATTTTTTGTTTGTTTTTTACATTTTTGTGCTAGTCTCCGAGCCTTTTTTCCCATCCTCAGGAAATGCTTGGGTGCTACCAGGGAGATGGGTGGTTTGAAAGCCAGCAGATTGAGTGAAAATGAGCTGGAGCCTCTCAGTAGATGTGTGGGAACTGGGTGAAGTGGGATTATTTTGACACTAGGGCAGAAATTGGGGGTAGAGGCTGGCTCACGTGCCTGGCTGGAGAGAGGGTTGCAGTGTTTGTCCTCCTCTGTGGCGGTTCGTGAAGATGAAATTGCTTGTTTAGCCAATGGTCCAGGGATCAGGCTGACGTCTTCGTTGCCTGGGCTTCTCTGCAGAACATGGGTAGCTATCGCTTGCTTCCCGTACAATTGCTTGGGGATCTGGGAGCTCTGCCTTACAAAAGCTGTTGAGGTGAACGGCTTTCCAGAAGGTCATTAGAAACCTAATACTGCAATTTATTGAGGTTTGCGAGTTGCTTGTAACACAAATAACAGTGCTGACGACTGCTTTTCAATTATTAATTTTCGTACAGCATGTCGTTGTCCGTTCAGGTGGGTTGTCTATGCAAAGCAGTTCCATAAAATGCAGATTATTAGCTTCTGTGTAGGTCAGAAAACAGGCACACTTGGTGTAACTCTTGTAGTTAAATAGACGCCTTTGTTAAGCAAATAAGTTAAGCACCAGCTACTCTTAGCACTGTCAGAAACATAGAGGAATTCTCACTGGGAGTAAATAAAATGTTTCAGCCATGAATGATGACTGCAAGATTTGGCTTAGAAGCTATTTTTGGGGCCTCGGGCAGAGCCCTAAGCAGGGGGACATACGTGGCTCTGCTCTGGGAACGTGGCTCTGCTCTGGGAACGTGGCTCTGCTCTGGGAACGGCGTCGGGATGGAGGATGACTCAGTCACCCTTGCAACTTCCTCGTTGCTCCAGAAAGGTAGTAATTTATTGCAGGTCTGTGTCAGCAGTAAATAGCTGTCCGCCCAGTGCTGACTCAGCCGCTCCGAAAGCGGTAGTTAAGGACGTGGACCCGATCTTTGCTGGCTCGGTCCCTCCCGGCTCCCTTCCCACCCATCAGCTGCAGCAGTGTAAACAAGCCATTAATCTCTGCTCGCTCCCCGGGCTTTTGACCCTCGTCCAGGCTGCGAGGAAGGATCCTGCTCTCGCACGTAGAGGTTCGAGGCCCACTTGAGCCTTTGGCCTGAGTTCCCATTGAGTCTGGGGAAGTTTGCTTCAACCTCAAAGGCCAAATCCCGTGGGCCTCGCTCAAGCAATGTGGCAGAATGTCAAATGTGGCAGAATCAGCCCATGCTGCTATTGCTGGTGGGTGAAAAAATGGTCCAAACCCTTCCAGGGTTTGTAGCTGGGCAGCAGCAAGGGACCAGAGGAGACTGGGGCGAAGAAGGTGAAGTTCACTGAAAGTGGTGACCAAGTGCTACAAGTCAAGGACGCTTGTTTTTTCTGAGGTTTTGTGTTGGCTTGCAGTGCAAGAGGAGTTCCTTTGCTCCTGTTTTTGGATGATGTAGTGTAGGGCAAATCGTTGTTGTATTGCTTGCTTTTCCTTCCTGCCTGCCTCCCAAAAGATATCCAAAGGTGCAAAAAACTGCCAGTCTAAAGATGGGATTTTGAAACCAAGCGCTTTAGTTTGGTTATATACATGATCCTACTAATGTCAAAGGTAAGGATCACACTGGAGAATGACATCCTAATGGCAGTATCTCCCCTCTTCTCTTCCGCCCCACTTTCCCAAGAGCTCCTGTTATCCTAGGAAGCGTGTAAACAGCCCACTTGCTTTTTCTTATCATGATGGCTCTTTCCTTTTTAGGGGAAGGTAAACACCAGGATGATTGTTGTGTTCCTGAATTTAAGCCTTAAGCCAAATATAGAAGTAGCAACGCTCTTGGGGGGCTTTTTTCCATTCTGTGTGTGCTTCGGAGAGGTGCACAGCAGGCGGCTGTTGGCCATAGTCCATGTTACGCATTTCCTGAGACAGGGTCTCTTGCAAACTGGAAGTAGGTTTAATGCTGTGCCCTGTGGGAGGCGAAGGTAGGACTGAAGATCACAGGTGAATTAACCATGCCAAGGAAACGATCCAAAAAATGTGCCTTGGATTTTCTGAGCATGCGAGATCAGCTCTGGTTTTGATCTTGGCCATGACTCTGAATATCTGAAGGAGTAAAAGCCACAAGTAAGAACAGAGATGGCCTCAAAGACTTTTTTTTTTTCCTTTTGATGGTTCTACTCGATGAATCACTCTTTCCTGCTTTTATTGACAGTCTCTCTTAATGGGTAGAGTTTTGACCTCTGTGCTTCTCCAGGCATTTGATGCCTTATTCTTCATTGCCTATAATCTTTAAGTTCTTTCACTTTTCCTTCTGTTGACTCCAGTAATATCTCATGAACTTGCCTGAAGTATGTTTTGTATTGGAATGTTTTTCATTGCTTTGAAAATCCTGGGTGTGAAAAGTAGCATGTGAGCTTCACAGCTTGCTGCTTCTGTGCCACTAAAGTCAAACTCAAAGTCGTGCTTGGTATCGATGAGGCACCAAAGTGAGCGGAGCCGAGGCACGCTGTCTGTGGGAATGCTGATTGCAGAGTCAAGGGGACAAATCATGTTGGGAGAGACGTGGGGACCTTCCAGTGTCATCAGGCTGCACTACTGGTTTTACATCTCAGTTTGAATGTCAAAGAGGAGATGGGAAAAAGAAGGCAGGAATTACTTTTGTGCTTAAGGTAATGTATGCCTCTTGGTGCTGGGGATGCTTAAGTTTACGAGCTGGGTTACCTGTTTCATCACACCTTCCTGCTGGGTAGCCAGTAAATCTAGTAGGCTTGACCGGTTAGTCACCAGTGATACTCTAGGACAAAGTTTAAAGTTGATGAAAACTGTAGCAGTCTAAGGTGCTGTGTTCACTGGCCTTGGAAAGTTAGGAGTATAGCCCCCTTGGTGCTGAGACCCTATCTTTACAGCATGTAGCATGGTAGGACTACGATCTTGTTTTGTGCCTTGAGGTTATCAGACAAATAAAAACAGTCAGATTGCTTCTCTCAGCTTTGCAGTCTTTTTTTAGAGTGAAATCTGGATTATTTTGCTAAATCTCTTCACCAAGTTGAACCTTAATTCCGTTCTTATAACAGATTTGCTTTTCAAATGCTATTTTTAAGTCCATGGTTATGAAGAAGAATATTTTCTATTATTGTCGTCTTCCCTTGAACACAAACCCAGACTTTTCACTGACTAATTCCCGCGCTTTTGTAGTTACAGCATGGTGCGTATTAGTGCTGCCAATGCCGTCCTGGGCTTGGGGTGGCCACTGTTATTTCCTGGTGGCTTTTATAGCTGTCCTCTCCCTGTTATTGCCGGGTGAAGACAGTGCTGGTTGATAGCAGGTTTTTGTTGGTAATAACTATAAACAAGCAATTCTGACTCATTGGTCACGGAAGACAGAAGTACAATCAAATATTATGGATATGTTAATTTGCTTACATATAGCTGAATTATGTAAATACCAATGCAGATTAGGTTTAGCCTGTTTGCACGCTTGCATTCACTACCCCAGGGCCAAAACTTGGTGGCTGAGAACTTTATTACTGAGCTTAGTAAGTCTAAGATTTAGCTTTTGTGTGTTTAGAGACAGTGGTTTTTAACACTGCCAGAAGTTTTAGAAGAAATGCTTCTGGTGGCTTTGCGTCAACATTAAAAGCCATAATCACAGATGCTTGAAAAAAAATAAGGCTGAAAAACTGTCTTAGTGTTGTTTTTAGAGGTGGAAATGCTAGATGTGAGCCTGTCCTCAATCAGAGGGTTGCAACGAAGGGTGGTGCCACATCTTAAGTTGGGTCTTGGGCCAGTCACCTCCTCGCGTCAGTGACACCCCAGATCATTGCGACAGGCACAGATGAGACTGTGCTTGGCTGTGCACCATCCTCTTTTAATGGGTGAGATGTAGTTGGGCTCGATTCAGCCAAGAGGTTTGCCCATTGACTCATGCTGAGCAGTGTCCTCAGCTGTGGGCCAGGAAGGAAAGGATTTGGTCTGCATTTGGTTTTTTTTCCTGCAACTCTTCAACATTAAAGATCAGCCCAAAAGACTGTAACTCTTCCAGTACGCTTGTCAGGCGTACGTTCTCGTGGTGGGAATTAAGGACGGGGAAGAAGTTTTGCGGATGAGCCTTTGCTCGTTGGCCCTGGGTGGGCCACGCTGTGCAAGAAATTACAGGTTTGATCAGGGCATTTGGAGACTACTGGGAAAGAAGGGGCCGGGGCTGACCCTGCAAACAGCGATCGCCGGAATAAGTCTCATGACTACAGTAGCTTCTCCTGGTCCTGGCAGGTCACCGGAGAGCAGGAGCTCTCCTGTAGGCCAGCAGATGTGATGCAGGTACGGCCCTGGGCCTACTGCGGTAGGGCCACAGCTCCTGGATGGCAAGCTAAGGGCTTGAGAGCTGTTTTTGTGTGGGGAAGTTCATGGGTGTAGTGTATACACAAAGTACTAGTCAACATGAAGTTACATCTTGGGTCTCTCTTCTTTGTTTTAAAAAGTTTCTAAATATATCAAGTACTAGAAGTTTAAGCTTAAAAAAGATTGACCAAGGAAGATTTTTTTTGCTTTTAAGTCAGAATGGTTTCTTTATTTTGTGTATTGTATGTCAGCACTCTCGCTATTTCCTTATTCATTTTGTTTTTTTCAAATCTCCCCTCTCTGTTACTAATTGTATTACACTGATGGAAGGAGACTCGACGTGAGACTGGACGTCGTTACGCGAGGCATTGCCGTGACCCTCAGCAACAAGGCTGGGTTGGAAAAAGCCCGCAAAGTCGAAGACGTCAACTAAGCATGAATGGGGAAAAGAGAAACGGTGATACACCGACCGGATAGCCTCATAGTCGGTCCTGGGCCGTGTTGATGGATCCACACTGACTTGCTGCGTTTCGTTGTCTAATTCAACTTCAATTGCGCCTTGAATTGAGGAGCAAAGTGTTGTCCCTGTCCTTGGGTTGGGGCCTGAGCGTGTGTTATAGGGCGATTTCACTGCGTTCGTGCTCTACTCTTGCACCCTTTCCTAGGTGTCCGCTTTTGGCTACTGTCAGGCACCGAATATTGGGTGAGTCGGACCTTTAGTCCGATGTGATGGACTCGCGTGGCATTGCTGGACCTTCTCAAAAGGCAGCAAGACTCCCGAGGGTGTGGGGACATCTCCGTGTAGAGCAGTTTGGAGGGCTGGGAAGCTGGAGAGCTTCCTTGAGTGAGGGAATTTTCCCTGTTTATGTGTTCCTGCAGGTCCCCAGCTGCACTTACTGGATTACAGCAGTTCTGGAAAGCAGAGGAATATAATGAAAGGCTGCTGTCAAATTAAAAAAAAAAAAAAAAAGATGCAGGGGTCTATTTCTGCCATGCAGATAAGAACAGGGTGCTGGGAAGGTGCAGCCTTCATGCTAAGGGGATGCTTGTGCGTTTGCAGTCTCCAGAGGAATGACCAATTTTCATCTGTAAGGGACAGACTGTCTGTTTTAAGTAGTAATTCTCAAGCCCTACGAGAGTGCCCTTGCTCCTTGTACGCTGTTGCGTAGTGACTGTGACATATGAGTGCTTGCTAGTGTGAGAACTAATCTTCGTGTTTATACGCTTAACGATTTGTTTTTGCAACAAACTTAGTTTTAGATTTTCTTAAAAGCTTTCTTATTTTTAATTTAAGCAGGAAAGTTATCTCTGTTTTAAGATTGCACTTTTTCTTTTCCCCTGAAGTCTGCAAATAACATTTTTCCTCAAGTTTCCTGCCGCCCCACCCTATGCGCTGCAAAAATCAGAATACTTTTGCTCCCAACTTAGCTTTTAGAGTAAAGTAGCACTGTATTCTTCTGTTCTCCACCGCTCAGATTCCTCCCTCGGTTGAGGACAACATAAAGTAATGGAAATGATGAGCCAGTGGCGCTTTAAGCATAAAGGCTTCATAATACACAGCCAGTTGAAATGCCGCTGTTATTTAAGATGAATGATAGTACTGCAAACTCTGACTAAACGGGATGCTTCAGTGTCGCCTTGTCGCCTCCTAAGCTTTAACTAGGACTCGACCTGGCTGAGGTCTGCCTTCGTTTGTATGCCAAGAATGTAGGTAGGATTTGCAGCTTTGGGGTCCTGCCTTTGCTGGATGCCTGGCTGAGCTAGCTGTGGGTCTCGGGCATGGTTACTCTATGCAGCTTCTGTTCTGTGCTGCTGTGTCTTTCCAACATGTTCACATTTGCTTTTTTTTCTTTTTTTAATAAGTGCATGCTTTCTAGGTTAAGTAGGGTATCTTTTTATTAATGCGGAAGTGCAAGGAAAAATGCAGAAGATATTCAAACCTGTAAGAATATATATGTATATGTGTGTGTATATATATGCATTTTATATATATATACCCACACATGCACACGCATATACATATATGTATATATATGTTTACATGGCAGACACTGTTTTGCATATCATTTGTTAGTGATGCCTAACAGTGCCTGTGATTCTGAGTCCTGCCTTATGGTGCCTCTTGCATGGCTTGTTCCAGTGGCTGGTTTCTGTGCAAGCTGAAGTGGCTAGAAATGGTTACTGTGCTGAAGAAAGCATGGAGGGATCTCTAAGGGCTTTGAGTGGGACGGACTGCGCACAGCCCGTGACGAGCGTCCGCCTTGCATACCGAAGGTGGGCCTGCCCTTAGCTCTCACCTTTTCTTTTAAAGCTGTTAATCGGCCTTTTAGAGATGTTGCTGCCGAGACCTTGCGTGTCGTTGGGCAGCGCTTGGCCTAGGGTGGGCTTCAGACGTGTGAAGTTGTTGCAGCCGCGTCGGAGCATCGCTCGCGTGGTTTGAGTTTTCGGAAACCTTTTTTGGTGGTGTTTCTTAGTGTCACCTACCGCCGCCCTCTTAGTGGCTCCCCGTTTGAATTTCTCATGCGTGGCAACCTTGGGAGGGAGCAGCATGAGCAGATGAGTAGCGGCTGCCATCAATATTTAAACACTTACAGACGTGTCTCACTGATGAATAAAATCGCTCTTTGATTTCCGTGGGAGGAGTGTTTGCCCGGCCTTGGCTGGATACTCCAAAAAAGGAACTGGCCAATGTTGAACATGAACCCCCCAGCGTTTGCTGAGAGCGTGTGCTGTTGTTGCAGTGGTGACTCGTCTCCATGAGGATGCATCACATTCCCATGCACGTGTTGGGGAGAAGACGTCTGGCACGGGTTTCGGAGCCACCGAAGAAACGCGGCGTCCTTCGTGTCTGCTTATAGCGATCGAGTAACTTGGGCTTTTAGGCAGCTTGGAGCAGTGGTTTGTCAGTGCAAAGCAGAATAAAAATGCTTTAGGCAATGCTAGTGCAGTATATATGGACTAAATTGTCTAAGGGATTCGTTGCTGTCATCTGCATGCAAAAGAAAGTGATGACTGTGATGGAGGCTTCTTAAAAATAAATGAAGGACCCAGCTCCTCTGTGTTGTACTTCTGCATGCGAAAGCTGCTGCTTTTTCCTTCAATCCCATTTTTTCCCTTGTTTTGTTCCCCAGATGTGCTAGAAAAGGAGCCTTTTGAACCAAAAGGCTTTTAACCAAAACCACTCGATACGCATCCGTTCTGTCTTTGAGCACAGCTATGGTCCTATGTGGAAGATTTGCTAAAGATCCGCCCAGTGGTAGATACTAGGGTTTATTTTAGAGGCAATATGGAAGGAATTAGGGTGAAGTGTTGTATCTGACTGCAGTTTGACATGTTTCGGAATAATATGTCATAAATAAGAAGCATTTTCTAACAAAAAGACACAAACCATCGGGGATTGCAATAACTGTATGGGAAGCTATGAAATTATGCATTAGTCACAGAGTATCCTCTGGCTTTGCAGAAAGAAGTTCTGTTTTTAGCAAGCGAAAGCTCTGTTTACATGAAGATCAACATGATTTAATGGTTAGCAACTGATTATAAGGAATCGTTCTTTAATAAAATAACTACCAGCAGAAATGCAGGAGGAGATTAGGATTGCCTCACTGGGGATTTACATTGCTGGGATTTAAATAAGCGTATCCTACTTTGTGCAGATACTGAGCAAATTTCTTTCCTCCTCCTTGTCATCAGCTGCTGAGAAGATCATCTGAGTAGGCTGGAGGCGATTTCAATATATCCTTTTGCTGCCCCAGGTGTCCTTTTCCTGGCCAGGATACTGAGTCAAAAAAATTTTTTTTAAATATCCATTCTTTATGAGCAGGGTTTTTTTTCTCTGTCATTGGGTTTTTTTGTTTTGAAGGACTGTGAAGTTCACAGAGCAAGGAGAAGAGCGGTGGAGTAAAAACGGCCGTCAGTGAAAAAAGTTGATCTACGGAACAAGTTGTTTCTGAGAAAAGTTGAGTAATGCTTGATGTGATTTTGTTTTGTTGTTCTTTGTTTTTTTGGCTTCAGAGTCAGTGTTGAAAAATATCTGCCAACTGTAATTATTTTCCTGGAAGCTTAAATGCGAAGTCTAATTTTACTGGAAGCCTGAAGGAGGGGAGGGGAGCTGATGCAGAAAAGGGCATTCGATGTTGAGTGATGGCCATGTCAAACATGCCTAAGGTGAACTGACTTGCCGTAAATAAAATAAACGTGCAGTGTTGCTTTTGGCCCAAAGTGGGGAATGGATTCTGCTGAGGTACTCATGGCAAGCTAGCAACTTTAGCTGCTGGTCCCAAAGCCTTTCCTCGTATTTTTGCCCTTCTTCCACCAAAACCTGCAGGCGTGTGAGTAACTTAGCCCTGAAGTTGGTGGCGATTTAAGAGGAAACCTGAATTTCAGACCCCAAAATCTTTTCGATATCTTTCATCAACAGCTTGCAGCACGTGCGCCTTCCGTCACCTAAGTATGGGAGAAGTTTTGATGCGCTGTCAAGGATGTTGGTATTTGCACAGTATTCCTGCAATTTAACTGTGCAGTAGATTGGCGTTTTGGGGTTGCTTTGGGCATGCGCATTCCCCGAGCAGAAGAGTTGTGGCAGGAGCAGTTAACCTTGTAGTGTAACATGTAGGCAAAAATATTTTGATAAAACCACAGAGGATGACAATATTTCATGTTGTTCTTAGGAAATCTCCAGAGTACAACGATAGTGCTGGGCACAATTTCGGTTTTGCAGCTGGTTATGAATATGAGGAAGGATGAATAACTTATGTGGGGAAAGGGACTCTCTCCTTCCTCATCTTTTTTGTGTGTGTGTGTGTGTGTATGGGAAAAAGGTAGTTTTTCTCTATTTGCCTATTGGGACTAAACCTTGTGGTTTATAAATGCGTTTCAGGTTTGTTTATTTGTCTGGTTAGGCAAATCAACAGACTCAATTTGGGGGAAAGAGCCTTACTTTCAAAGTTGCGGCAGAATTTTGAAGTTAGAGGTTGCTGCAAGTTGTCTTGAACCTTGTGTTATTTCATGTTTATACGCTGGACGCCCGTCGGCGCCCTGGCTAGTTGTGCTCGTTGCGTGCAGCGTCAGTCGCTGCGTGGCTCTCGCGGTGGGTTACGCAGGTGGGATTTGTGCCCAGCCGGCTGCGGCTCCCGTTCTCCTCGTTCCCCAACTCATTCCCTTTTCTTCCCCATAGCAGGAGGAGAAGCTGTTTCTGCGCTCAGGAAAACAGCAGACAAATCATTTCCCTCTTTTTTATGTCCCGAAACGTTTACTGCTTCTCTCAATCTTGCAGGGGCATCCTTCGCAGAGCCCGAGTTTAGGAAAAAAGAGGCAACACAAAACGTGCAGGCAAGGGATTAGGAAGCCGAACCCGGTTTGCAAGGCGGAGCTGTGTATTTTCTGCGTTCGCGACAGATGCGGCGTTTGCTTTTTTCCTCTCTGTTGCTCCTTCAGTCGCCACTTTGCATTTTTTTAATTATCGACTCCGCATGCGAATTGCTCCGCGGCAGATTCCCGCTTTCCGCACCTCGCAGCCTCCCGGCTGCCCTCCGAAACTGTCGCTCGCAAGTGCCAGAATTAAGCAGCAGATGCTGGAGGTCTCGCTGCCGCCGAAAGGCGTCGACCCTCCACCGCGTGCAGGGCTGGAGCGCTGCCCGCCGGGACCGGCGTCCCGTGCGGCCGCAGAGCAGCCGGCCACAGCGCCCCCGTAATTCCGGGTATCGCCCGAAAGTCGGTGCGACTCCTGCGGATGAGGATTAAATACGTATTCCTTTTTTAAGGGAGCGCCTTCCTTCCCTTACTTGCAAAGCAAGTGCTCCACGTCACCTTTTTAATAGTAGTAGTAGTAGTAAAACACCTCTTTGGTTTCTGAAGTTATGAAAGAAGCAGACCATAGACTCAAAATTGTAGTTTTTTCCCACACTCGCATTTTAATGCTGCTGAATTAGGATAGCGTACATTTTTAAACATGCTTTTGTGGCCCGCAGTTGTTTTTATTCATTGATTTCTATGCTTGTGGAACACATATAAATGCAATATTGGTATTAATGGTATGAGTGGTTTTCGAAATATCTTCATTTGTTTCAGAAATCCAATATTTCTCTAGCAGCAAAATAATGGAAATGTATAGGAATGTGCTCTCTCCAAATACTGGAGGATGCCCTGCCTGTTGTAAAAGAAACTAAACTGGTTGTTAAATAATTGGGGCAGACATTATATATGCATATAGAAATAAATAAATAAATATTTAATTTAATAGAATAGTTTGTGCAAATGTTTTCCTGATGGAGTGCCTTTTCATTGAGCAGGTTGTTTGGCTTGTAAAAATTAAACACTTCTGTGAAAAAGGAAGTCCTGCAGGATGTAATGGTTAGAGAGGACTTTGAAAAGCGTGTATATGTATTAGGACTTTTCAGACATGGAGGTGCTATTGTGGTAACGTTTTGGGTGAGGCAGAAAACTAGGATAATCCTTGACCACGTGAATAAAAGTACAATAAATGGGTGCTTACAGATTCTAGGCCATATTTATATCATTTTTTTAGAAGCTTAAAAAAATTGGAGGTTTTTTTTTGCTTTGTATTTCTTACTGTTTTCTTCACAGAATAAACATTTAAGAAGCTATTAAATAGATGAATTTCCTATATTATTATCCTGCTCTTCTCTGAATTTTGTGACCGTTGCCACTTCAAGACGTGTACATTTTCAAGTGAAACGCAGGGGTTTGTGGGTTTTGGGGAGCGCTTGGAATACCTGAAAGTATTGAACCCCAAAATGCTAAAAGAATAAAAGCTGGAAAGTTAGTAGTATTTTACTCCCTCTCCTTCTGTTCAGGAAACTTTTGCAAAATCAAAGTTTACCATTATCAGCTCTGAAATCATAGTTGCTATTTTCAGAGACCTTGAGTGATGCTCCCCACTTCTTCCCCTGTAAGTGGTTGCTTGGGGGGTTGTACAAGCTGGACAGGATGGGATACTTTTCCCCCAAAGAACTTCTACTACAAGCTCTTATTTGAAAAATAATGCCAGCTTTACCTTAAAAATGGTATCTGTATTTACACACTTAAAAAATTACAGATTTTTCTTCATCTTTTTTGTCCATATTCAAATTAGATAATTTATAGGAAGACATCAGACTTCAAGTGCAGCATATTGCCATTTTAAAGAGCAAACTTAGTGTCAGAAGTTTCAAAATGCCATTAAAGAAAGCCATCACTGAGCAGGTCTAACATATATACAGTCCTGTAAGGAAATCCTTCCCAAAATAGCCAAATCCCTGAAGCTTTAAGCCTCTTTTTGATCCATGGGATTAATGGAGATTTCCATTTTTGCATGGTGAATTTTTGGCCGTTAGGGATGCGTTGGGGGAACCACGCGTTTATGGAAGAAATGTTATAGAGGAGTAATATTGCTCTTAACGGTGCCGCGAGTGCCCCGGCCTCCGAGCTGGTTTGCAGGAGAGATGCCTGATGTAGACGTCTTGGTTTGGACTTTGGCCTTGAATTTGGAGGAGAGCGCCTTGGCTATTTAGGTGCTGCAGTAGGTAAAAGCCTGTCTATTCGATAAGCCAGGCCAACGGTTGAAGCAATTTTATTAACGTAGAGGATTTGCAGTAGAGCCGTTTACGGAGTCTGTGCTAGTCAAATAGATGTTCTTGCGGTGTCGCAAGAAAAAGCATCTCGTGCCCCAAGGGTGGGATTGCACGCTTGCCGATGGAGGCACCGTTTTTCTTTACCTTCTGTGACACATTTAAGATATTTTTGGCTAATATAAAAGTAAACGCTGAGTTTCGTCTTGGGAATTGCCGTGTAGCTGTCCCGCTTTTCATGCGATATGCTGTCCCGCGTCGCTCTTCCCCTGGAGCAACCTGCGCGCGAGGTCTGATGGAGCAAAAGCCAAAGTATTTCTGATAGCTGACAATGTCTGCACAAATCTCCGCGGGGGAAAGCAGCACACGCATCCGCAGGGAGAATCCCGACATCCGCATGGAGTTGTTACTCTCGCACCCGTGTTGTTTCAGCCGAGGGAAGGTTTCAGCACAGGGTTTTAACGAAAACCCGCTGTGTACGTGGTAGGAGAGCCGGCTTGTATCAAGGCCCTGTTTCTCCCTGCATTCATCCAGAAAGGGAAGGAGGTGGTTTTTGCACGATATAATGTTTCATAGATAAAAGTCTCCCTCGGTATAACCCGCAGTAAGGTAAGCCTGGTTTGGCTGGTCTCTCATGATGTGCCCTTCTCTAAGGCTGATCTTAGGAGAACGTTTTGAGCGATGAGGGCGGCTGCGGAAACCCCCAAAGGGAGCTCTCTGCCGCAGCAAGAAAAATGAAATGTGGAATAAGAAGAGAGAGGACATTAATGGTATTTAGAAGGGGGAAAAACAGATGTTTTTTAAACCAACATTTCAATCAGTATTCATAATGTTATGCCCCGTCCTTTGTGGCAAAAGCTTGTCCTCCGGCAAGAGCTATTTGAAACTTAAAACCCAATGATAAAATAGTAGCAGGCAAAAGAAATGCCCAAATAAAGCAGAGAAACTGGCAGAATCACAAAAGCATATCGAAAACAGCATCAGCAATTTTCATTTATGAGTCCAGGGCGGTTTCGTTAGCCCCCAAAGTTCAGTGTTTTATTTTTATCTCATTCTCCATCTTTATTGTATGTCACAAAATCAGCATAAAATAAATATTTTAAGGTGCAGAGAGAAGTCCAGTGAGACCTTCCCATCAAACTCTGCTCGTTCTTTTAGTATCAAAAGCAAGATAACAAGGTTCTGCAGAGCAGGTAAGAGCAAAATTTAGAGCAATGGTAAAAACAAACAAGCAAAATCTCGTAACACCTTTTTTTCTGTGATTTCAGATGGAACTACTCTTGCACTGCTTTGCTTGAGGTAATTGCTTGGCAGTTTACCTTCTGCAAGAAATAGGATAGATAATATTTATGAATGGTGTGGTCAAAACTGTTTTTTATTTAGTTTTTTTCCATCCACTCTATTGTGAAAGACTAATAGTAGAAGCCTACAAATAGGTAAGGTAACAGCATCTGAAAATGTCTCTTAAAATAGTTCTTTGCTATAGGTTTTCCAGCACGTACACTTTGTTTGTCTCCCACTTGTAGGTAGTTGGTAGTGTACAGTGTGAAAAGTTTTGCATTGCATAATAAGCGTAGTGTCAGTGCATAACAAATGCTTGATATATAATTAAAGGAAAATATTTCCAAGCAATACAGTGCTGCATACCGAAGTGTGGAAGATAGCGCTCTTCGTAGCAGATATCAAACTGATGCTCTTGCACAACTGTGCTTTAATTAAAAACCCCTATGATTAGTGGTTGCAACTGGAGAGACTTGCTCTATTGCAAGAAATGTCTTGTCACTTGAATCCGCTGCTCAGTAAGCGGTGTTAAATGTATTAATGATACTTTTTCTTTTTAATCTGGTGGGGAAACAGCATGGTAAGCATAATCCCAATAAGGTGCAGCTATTTTTGTTTGGCATCTGGAATATTGCTGTGATTTCATTGACCCAAAACATCAAAGCTCAGCTCAGCTGAGGCTCCTTGCTGCTGCTTGACATCAGGAAAAAATTACATAAATCTGGAACGTTTCTATAAAAACCAAAGTTTCCTAGGTTTTCTGAAAATTCATGCGGCGTCATTGCGGGTCCCCTGGCTTAGGGAGTTTGCCGTGCATGTGTTGCAAGGTGTGACTGGCTCTTCCTACCATCTGTCCTTATCCTGCAAGCTTTTAATCATGTTTCCGTAGAGGAAAACTGCAGAATAATATAATAATCCTATCTACTCTCATTTAGAAAGGCCACAGAGTATTACTGTTCCCCCTCCGCCCCAAGGGGAGGCAGGTCTCATTTGGGTTAATATTGAATCAAGGTCAACGTCTTGGCCACTCTGGTATAATTTAAAAGGCGTTAAATCCATGTAGTTTTTAGAATCACAGGGAAATCATCAAATTTGTTGCAAATATTTTTTTAAAAAACAGTGTTAGGATAATTAACAGAAAAACAGCTTTAAAACTTGCCTTACAAAAACCTCGAAAGCCTGTTTTGATGTTTAGAGAACGAGAGATGTTTTCTGTCCTCGTAACCAGTCAGCAGAAGCTCTAGCACAGAATTTGGTTAAAATCCGTGCAAGCTGAGACACTGGCACCATTGGAGGAAGAGGAAATAAGATAAGGACGGGCATTTTTAGGTATCTGCTTTTGAGAAACATAGTTGTGTGTATTTGTGCCTTGTAAATATTTTGTTTAGCTATTTAGAATGGAGATATATATAGAGGGCTGTGTGTGTGTGTATCTGTCTGTCTATCTATCTATCTATCTAAAGTCTAGGAAGAAAGCTGATCTAGAGTTTTATTCTGTAGAGATTTTTTTAGGTTGAAAAAGCCAGTGTGGAATGTTAACCTGAAAATAGAAAATTCAGTTTCCTCTTCCCGTGAGCTAAGCGAATGCGGGTTAAGCGTGTGGGACCCGCAGAAGGTAATCGGAGGGGGAAGAGCATGTCATCTTGCGTCTACGGAAATGGGAGGAAGAGTGCGGGAATCAGGATTGTTTTCCAGTCTGGCTTGCTACGTTATTTTGAGTGAGCCTCCCCCTTGGAAATGCACTGAAAGCTGTCATGTATTGGCAGGGAAACCTATGGGATGGGAAGCTTAATGCCGTGTTGGAGACCTAACAGCTCAGTGCTAGCAAGGAGCCCTCTGGTAGCCTAAGCCAGCTGCGTTATTTCCGAAGAATACAAATGTTTCCCTCTTTAAGGAATAAATCCAAGTGTGCATATGAATTAATCTTGGTAAGTTAGATACCCTGGATGCTCCGGTCTGTAGAAATTGCAGTACAGCAGTCGCAGCACCCAGGTCTACTAATCATGCAGCACAGCAACAGGGTGCTGGGGATTTTTTGCTAGCGATCGTACAGGAGAGAGGAATAATATGCAAGAACTCGCTTGCATATTATGTCACATCATGACAGCTCTTCCAAGGCTTTTACACTGACTAAAACTTGTTATGTAACGGTGCTATGGCTTAAGGAGAATCTCTTAGAAACCGTGGATTGCTCTGTGATGTGAACTACTGGGTTCTAACGTGTTGGTGTGAAGCCTTCTGGGACCAGGACCGGCTGACTGCTTGCGTGTGTAAATGAAACGTGTGTGGATGGTTACGAGATATACCTTGAAGTATTGTTTTCTGTCACACTTTTGCAGTGTTCTGTTGGCTTAATCCCAACTCTGTGTTGCTGTCATTGAGTTGTCTACAGCACAACCCAGGCTGCAGTTGTATTTTTATTCCTTCTAGTCTGCGCTACCTTGCACTTGTCAAGGTAAGTCTGTTCCAGTATCGAGCAGCTTAATTGTCCAGCTTTTTTGTGGTCCTTGGGACTCTGCGGTCTTCTCTGGTCTTGCTCAACTTGCATAGTTTGGTGCCGTCCATCATGTGGAGCTCTTCCCTGGCCACTCTTTCCTGGAGATGTGGTTTAGCCCATCTTTGCTTCCAGCAAAGAAGGCTGATTCATCTTTTTAGGGGTGGAAATTTAATATTAATTGGGAGGAGGGAGGGACTTAATGACGAATAAGTAAAGGAGATAGACTCAAGGACCATTTAGATCTCCTATGTTAGGTCTTTGCCATGAATTGTTCCCAGAGGAATCGTTTTCCCCGGTGATGATGAGGAAGCCTAGTCTTTCTAGACTAAATTTTCTCTACAAATATCTCCCTCTTTTTATCTTTAAGTTAGACTAGATGACTTTTTAAGGTCCCTTCCAAGCCAATCTTCCAAGTTTTCAGGATAAAGTCCCTCCAAGATGCTGTCCTCTCCAGGTCCCTCCAAGATAGCTTTTGGAAGTTCAAACAAGAGCTACGTTTTCTTTATCCAGACAAATAAAATGAACACACTGAAGAGGCCAAGCTTTTCTACGACTGAAGCCGTGTTAGTTTGGTTTGGATAAAATGTGCTTCTCTAGGTGTTTCAGAACGCCGTTGTTAATTCTGATTTGAAACAACTCGTAAGGCTGATAGATCCATAATTTCCAAAGCCACCTCTGAGCATTTCCCACTCCTCCCTTTAGCTGCTTTACATGGAAAATTGAATATTTTTCCCTGGTAAGTTTTGAATGAGTCAAGCACTCGGTATTCTTGCAAACCGGGGGGGAATCAGCAAACAGTGCAGACATGCTAAGCCCTGCGTCCAAATCCTGCTGCCTGCAACACAACCAGCTGCACTGTGGGTACCAGGTTACTGGGGCCGTGCTTTGGCTTTTCTATAGCCAGTTCAGTAACTGCAAGAAAGAGAGTTTGTTCCTTTGGAAAGCACGGCTGCTGCCCGCAGTCTGTGCGCGCGCCTTTTGGGCTCCCTCGCTTTGATTCCCGGATGCGCTGTCCGTCGGCATTGGCATTCGGTGCGTGCACTCCGGCACTCGCAGGCGGCGAGCCAGTGCTGACTCCGACTCCGGGGGCGCGGGGCTGGCTTGGCACACGGGCCTTTTCTGAAACCGCCGGGGACAGCTGCATGTCGTGGTGAAAACAAAAAAACAGTAGATTTCAGCCCAAACTGAACGTAAAAAATGAGGTTACCTGCAGGCTTTTTCTTTTTTTTTTTTTTTTTAAACACATAAAACATCAGTTAACGTTTTTCTATGAATCTGTATTTAGGTTGACGTAAAATGAGATCCTTACTTCTCTAATAAGGCACTTGAGCTGTCTTAACTAAAGATTAATGCTCCCCTACACTTTTATCAGTTACTTTATAGACTAAAATGCTCTAGTTGTATGCAGATGCATCTTTTGGTGTCAAATGTAATAGCAGCAATCATTGCTTACTGGTATATCTACAAAATACTTATTTATGTCGAGTAACTCCCTTGTATTGGGTTTCTATTTGGGGAGGATTTACAGCAATGCAAGTGGATTGCCCAAAGTAAATACAGAGAGTCATCGGTGAGCCTGACTTTAAGCCCTGTGGTATATGAGAGTCCGCGTTATTTCTCACATCAAAGTTTAGCTTGATATTATCACCTGTCCTTTGAATTCAGAGGTCCGTATAAGATCTTTTTATTGCCTAAAAAGCCTAGAAACCGAGCCGGTGCCATTACAGCCTGTATTCTAGCTAGTGCCCTTGTCTGGCAAATACCTTAGGAATTGTGACTTTGGGTTTTGCATCTTGGCTAGTTTTATAATTTGATCTCTGCTGCTTTCTTGGAAACTTTCTGCTTTTGAGTTGGTGATTGCTGTGAGTTTTGGCCCGTAACCGCAGCCGGCGCGGGCCGACTTAGCCCAGCTAATGTCTCCCAGGCAAAGTGTTTGACGTTCTCCAAAGACCTGCCTCGTGGAGAGCAAAGTAGCTCCCGGGTTAATTCCCCTGCCCCTAAACTTTTAATATCTTTTGCCCAACTCGGCTGTCAGAACAATATAGCTGCTACGCAACTTCTTCACTTTCTTCCTCATTGCCACGGCATTTCTCAGCTTCCCCCTGTGCACTGGGGACTGGAGGAGAGGGCTCTGCCGTCCCGGCAAGGAGTCGATGCTTTGCACGCTGCGTGAGCCGATTCCTCCCGATTCCTTGGTTTCCTAGTGATCAGGTACGGTGCATTGCAAACAAAGCTTGCTCATTCTGCCTGCAGCTAAAGTCAAGCTTTTTTTTATTAAAAGCTCAGAAATCTGCGTAGATCTAGCCTGAAAATCCACTGTATGCTGTGCCGGGAGCTTCCTTGGGCATCCAGTTATTTTGCTTGCTTCCTTTAAAAAAAAAAAAAAAAGAAAAAAAAGAAAAAAGTAATGACTCATTAGGAAAATCACTTTTGAAGCAACACATGCATGGTTTTCAACTGTGAGATTTTTTTTTTGTCTGACCGTCTAGGAGGAGAGTGCTCAGCCTGCAAATGCGGCGCCGGGGCCTGCCGGGAGCCGAGCGCGGGCAGGCTCTGCTTTGCTCTCCGCACCGTGATGCTCATTGGTATTTCGAAAGGGCTCTTGCAGGGATGGTGCTATAAATAGGAAAGCGTCATGTCTTGGCGCGCAGCAAAGTAACACGGTAAGGAAGCGTTACGTTAGAAAGGAAGATGAAACAATTTCCAGGCAGAATGTCCAGATTTTTTTTTTCCTTTTTTTAAATTTATGGCATATTTTGAAACCTAAGTGTTTAGACTTGCTTCCCTCTTAGTAAAGGGAAGACCAAAGGAAAACCCTGCAGTTCCAGAGTCGACTTGTGTTTTAATTCATTTTAAAATTTGTCATTCTTGCAAGCAGATCCCGGGTTCTCCGCGTTTTGTGCCCCGGCGCGGCGACAGTCTCGCGCCGTTGCATGGGCAGGGGCAGCCATGAAGCTCTCCGTACAGCCAGCGTCCCTTCTCCCTGGGCCTGTCTTCACGGAGCAGTGACTGCACAGAAACTGCATCTCTCTCCTTGCTCTTTTTTAGCTAAAACCGTACTGATGTTCTGAATTCAGTCTTCTGAATTTCCAAGCTCTGAATTCCACCTTGATGGAGTCGGGCTCATCTATGAGCGCTAGCCTGCGCGTTGGGTGATTCGCTGCGCCCAACCAAACAGCGCCTGGCTGTTCGTCATGCCTGCATAATTCTTTAATTTTCGAAAACGTGCTCGAAGAGGAGGTATGGAGAGCAGAACGCGGTGGTTAGCGTCTGGGCTCGATGCTTCCTCGCTGGCTCTATCCTAGTGACGTCTTTACAGCGAAACGTAGGCATCTTTAAGTAGTGCTTTTTAAAATAGCGATTGATAAGTGCTCAGCTACGGTATTGCAATTCAGTTGCGTAGAATATGCCTATGGTATGGTGATGGAAAAATACAGTATCACCGCCTGAAAAATTTATGGTCTTTCGGTGCGTATTGCTCTCGAAGCTGATTTTCATGCGACCGTATTTATCAGTTGTCTGGAGCTGTATAATTTACAGGTATTATAAATGACGCCAGCGTTTACAATCATATTGTTTTGTGGGAAGAATCTGCCAGGAGTTGGATCCAGTTCCAGTAAATTGGATCCCGGTAGATGTTATTGCTGACAAACAGCGTTGAACCGACTCGCAGCTCCTTACTCGGCCGTGACCCCCGGCCTTCGTGTGGCTGCAGGGATGGTGCACGGTCTACGTGCGACCTTACGCAGCATGCAGGGACGTAGCTGCGCTGTTGAAAAGATGGGCTGAGCGGTGCAATCCCGTATTAAACGGGGTCTTTTTATGTGTAGAGCAGGGTTTTTCTTAGCATTGCGAGAAGGAGAGCGAGAAGCAGTGCTTTACTCAAAAATGAGCCGGATGGGACTTTGGGCTTGTGCGTGTGGCTTGAAGTTTTCTCAGTGCTGCTTTACTTTAATTAAAAAAAATAAAATAAAATAAAAAAGTTCCCCAAATTGTGCAATGCTTTCGCCTGAGGGCGGGCTGCGGAGAGCGGAGCCCGGTCTGTTTGGCTGCGTCGGGTCTCCTGGAAACAGCGGAGCGCCTCGGCGTCTCGGAGGCAGCCCTGGCCGATGCTCCTGCATCTCGGAGAAACTCGGTGCGCGGGCTGAATCGGGATCTGGGGCAGCGCGCTCCGTGCAAGCTTTTTGTCTGTCCCGCTGTCCGAATCGTTCTCGCGGTTTCTCAGAACAAGTTTTTTGCATTTCAGGTAAGTGCTGGGCTTGCTGCGAGCTCCGTCCCCGGGACGGAGCGCTGCTTCTGGTGTGTTACGACGGGAGTGTTTTTGTGTCTACTGAGCTTCTGGTGGACTCGTACTCTCATTCGTGTGCTAGCTTTTGGAGAAGTGCTGGGGTTAGCAATTCTTTTCCTTTTTTAAAAAAGCTATCAAATTCAATGTATTTTGAATTTAGATTCACTATTGCTTTCCTAACATAATAAAAACATTTCTAAGAGAGCCTGCCTGCTGTTAGGATTCATGAACTTGTATTTTTTTTTTCCTCCTTCTAATTTTAAAAAGAAATCCTTCTCGCACTCGAAGCTAAAAGGGGGAGAGGGAGGCTATAAAGATATTGCAAAATTTACTCTCAGGAAAGCAGCTGCTCTTTTTCATGTGCAAAAAGCTAAGAGTGGGAGTAAAGGGGCCAATGAGCTTAACATCTTACAGCTGTTGGCTGGCGTGCGTTAACTTTGGACGCAGCTGCCTTGGAGGTTCACTGTCGCCGGGAGCCGCGCGCTGGCCCGTGCGTTGGTCTCCTGGCCTGAGAGCCCCGCTGGGGGTCTGAGACAACTCAACTTGACGAGCTATTGCTGTTAATTCTTGCTGGAGGTAAGGGGGGAAACGTGTAAGAACAAAGAACGATCAAAGATATAAATGAAATTTAACCAACGTAACGCTACTTCTAAAAGTATTAAATGTGCCGGAGCTAGATACTTTAAGATAGGTCCATAAGGAAGGGGATGGTGTGACATATAGTGTGGGGTAGGGCTATGTGGCTGCCTTATAGGTGGGTTATTAAAAACCAAACCAATTCTTTCCCTTTTGAGTATAAATGCTGTTGAAATGCAGCAGTTCTCGTGTACTTTCTGCATCAATGTCAACAGCCGTAAGTCAGAAGAAAATACTTAAAGTTTGAAGGTGGCAGCTGCTCAGATGGCTTTTGCCTTTTTTTGTTGCTTCTGTGGGTGGCATGGAGAGGTGCATGCTGTCTCTCGGCCCCTTATGCTAGTTGCAATGTGTAATAAAGTACATGCTGGGCCCTGAAGGTCTTAACGCAGTGGGCACTGAATCAGAAAAGGAGCAATATCTGAGCATTTGAATAATAAAGTAATCATAAGGAGAACTTACTGCTGGCAGAATGGAAGTGGCGACACAGTAGCTACTGGAGGGTCAGTTCTGGTGGTCCCGTCAGAAGGGATATCTCCGTGGAGCTGCTGGTGTAGTACAAAGCAACTGGAAAACGCCGCTGAATCAGGATTGTCTTTCTGGTGTCAAGATGCCGAAAATAGCACGGTGGGTGAGATTTCCGCATGTCTGCAGATAGCGTCTGCTGTCCTTGGCGCGAACAAGAGGTGCAGCGTGGGCAAGGGGAGAGCTAACCCGGCTGGTGCATTCGGAGCACTTACATGCTCAGCCCCTCCTTAAAGCTAGCCAAATACCATCTCTGCTCCTCTTTATTCTTGCTTTTCCAGCTCTTCTCAATTTTTTTGGTAGTTCATATTTCTGTTTTCTCCTTATTTTGTTCCACTCTCTTTTAAATCAAACAGCGTTGCATTGACTTTTCTCCCCATCAGTTTGCCTTCCTCGGGCGAACGTTTTCTGGCACTCTACAGAGCTTTAGCCTGTAAATGTCCGAGTTGGAAAATGTTGGCATGGGTTATCCACCAGAGTTATAATCCTGTAGCTGTTTGTCTTGTTCTGGTGGCACTGTCAATTCTTCAGAGAGTCCTGATAAACTTTAGTTGCTACTGACTGCATATAATGGTATTTGGAGCCTATTTCAGTCATTCATTATACGTTTCTGCTCTGCTCCTGCAGTTCAGCAGAATGTATTTCTTTTTTTTTTTTTTCCTGCTCCGTATGACTTTCTCTCCCTGCTTTGACTCCTGTCTATAACATTTTCAGGTTTTTTTGTTTTTTTATTTATTTATTTTTCTGTTCGTGTATCAGTTTGGCAGATGAATTGCTGTAAGAGCTCAACTGTCAGGCAGCTGCGAGAGGGTGTGGGAGAAGGCTTCGTTTGCCGTTTTCTTTCAGGATGATTTCCTCTGATGCATTCATGCAGTACATGCTCCGTTAGAGTTGTTTCACAGCTGCAGGACCTCGAGCCAACAGTTCATCTCCCAGACTTTGGAAACTCCAGCATAGTCCCACGGATAGACTGATGCATGACCTGCTGCTCCTCCTTGGATGAGTTATGATCCATACGTTCTGTGGAGGGAATCGGGAGCAGTATTTGAAAAGCTTTTCAGTGGTTCTTGGCCCTAGGAATTGCTTTCCATTTCAGTTTTGGTAGTGAACAGTGCGGATTAGCTGAGAGCAACCTCTGCAGATGTGGATCGTGAATCGGAGCTCTTGCTCGGCTGCCCGACCTTTGCATCGGAGCAAATAATAAATGATCTGATGGTGGGTCAGTCCTAGCCATGATGACATCCAGCTGATGCTTAGCCATGAGCAGCCGGTGGGTAACAACACGCAAACCAGCTTTCCAAAATGATACTGTGTCCTTGACGTAACTGCCCCTCACTTCAGGGCTGCATTGCTTTAATTGAGCTGGGCTTCATGGGCAAGGCTGAAATATTGAAGGAGCAGTTCTTGAGCCTCTTTCTGTAACAAACACTACTCTGTAAACGTAATTCTGCATAGTGCTTGTTTTAAGTAAATGTGGCTGATGACCGGAGATCGTTATACCACTCAAAAGAATTTGGTTTAGATCTTCTTTTTCAAGTACCCGGGCTTGGTAAGGCACACATCCGCTCGCTCAGCCTTGTAACCGTTGGAAGGAAAACTCTCCGCTACTTGCTTTATCGGTACAGCATTCATGGAAACGATGAAGATGTAACTTAGGATGTTGCAAAACCTAAAAAAGATTTTGAGCTGAATAGGAAAGTATTTTTGCAAGCACTGAGCCTTCAGCCAGCGTTGCTGAAAGTACCACCATCAAAGCACTGAGTGGGGTGATTCGTCCCCTCTTTCACAGAAGGGGATGGATCACACAGGGTTTTGCACTAGTGGTGACATGTTGCTTTTCCTCCCTATAGCTCAGCTCCTCTGACCTGTGTTTTTTCAGCAACCTAGTCTTGGTTGGAAGTTTCTGGACCTCTCCTGCTCCTGAACAGAGCCTTCTTTCCCATCCATGTGGGAGCATTCATCAGCATAGTTTTGGGGAAAGTAGGCTCTCTGAGGTGTGACTCTTTGGTTCATGTTTGGTCTGCTATTGGAAAATGTCTTGACTGTGTCAAAAAAAAATTCCCCAAAGAAATACTGAAAGCCCCAGAGAAGTTCACAACAGCTAGGAGTTTGGGTTAAATGAACTGCTTTGCTAGCTTTTATCATTCCTTTAAACTGATGGTGCAGCTGGTGTTTTGGCCTTAGAAAAGGCATGCACATGAGGGGGTGTGTGTGCATGCATGTGCTTTGGGGAGTCCTCCTCAAGCTGGTAGAGCTGGCTATCATGTTTTGAGCCACATCTGTGCTCTTACTCTGTGGTTTAAGTGTTGTCAGATCAGCAAAGGCAGATTTCCTCTTTCTCTAGCCCTTCTGCTAAAAAGGAGGCCCCTTTAAATTGTTTTGTGCTTTAATTGCGCAGAAACAGCAAAGGTGCATATGGCAAATGCTTCCTTGCTGACACATTAGCAGCAGGTCCCCCGGTATCTCACTCCCCTTGGCTCACGCAGAGCTGAGTTGTTTTGTTTTAGTTTCAACCTAAGCGGCATATGAAGTAGCTTCTGCCACAGCTTAATATGAAGAGTGCGTTGGAGGCAACCGGAGGCAGATCCCGGGCTCCGTACTGCTCCGGAGAGGTCCAGAAGCTCCCCTCCAGCTTGCAGCTGCTTCCCCGTTCCTCTACTCTTCTGAATTTGGCCAAACTTACTGATTTGCCAAACTTACCAGGGAGCAAGGAAGGGTCTCCGGGTGAATCCTGGAAATGCACAGCGTAACCGAAGAGCATATGTTCAAGGCAGATATCACAAAGCGTACTAGGGGGACCAAAGGGCATTTCCCAAGGTGGGGCGGGATAATGCCAGGCAGCGTAGGTTTGGGGGCGATCATTTGGGGAGGTAGACTAATTGTTGCCGTATTTGTGGTCGTCGTTCAGGGATGCAGCTGGGGAACTGATGGGGTCTGCCGTTTCATGGTTGTGTGTTTTCAGGGATTTTCTAGGGGACACCCAGTGAGCTGATCGTGGGAGGACTTATTATTGCAAAGTTGCTAGAATCAAGGGTTTAGAGAGCTCAGAGCTGCTAGAATAAATCAATGGGTCTGAAAGAGGATGAGACCCGGAAAGCGTACGGTTACAGATAATTGCATTAGAAATCCTTGTGCCTAAAAAATGAATACAAGTCCGCTGGAACTACTTTACCTAAGAGAAGAATGCATGGAAATGTGGAAGCTGCCATTACGTGTTAATGGCAAGATTTGTCTCATAACATACTTAAGAGAGTGCTGCGGTGCTGATGAACATTTGCCTAGCTTGTCTGGAAGTCTTCACGCAACCTGTGCATCACTGGGCACCGCAGGTATTCGGTAATCATGCTGCCATCCAGCGTCTCTCCTCTCATTGCCCAGTTAGCATACTGCTGTCTAGGAGACCTTGTGTTTTTCATGACACCCAAAGTAAACAGTAGATCATCTGGTTGCTGATGGGGTTGGAGAGGAAGAATAAATCTCTGCTCTTTGAGCATCGCTTTGCACTGTCACCACCACCTCGGGGAGGCATCTGCGCGTATCAGTGAGGTCAGTTTGGCTGAAGGATGGGACAAAACATAGAGGCAGACTCCTGCCTGCACCCCCAGCCCTCTGGGAGTCTGCAAGTTCCTTTCCTAGATAGTGTAGCTCTACTGGATTTACACTATTTGATCCCAAAAGGTATTTTTATTGAAGGTTTTGAAAGCTGTTAATCATTGCCATCCACAGAGGGGCAAGATAGTATCTGCACATCCGGAGACATCTAGCAGAAATACCTCTTTGTGATTACTTGTGATCATGGTGGCACATGAGGAAGAACAAGAAGTAATTTTGAAAGGAAAAAAAAGTCTGGAAGAACAAAGAATCAAGGTTGGACCCCCACGTCTAAAAATCCTTTGTGTATCTGTGCATGTTAGATACTTGCTGTTTTTATTGTTGAAATCAAGAAATGAGTGCATCTCATTTTTATGCGCTAAAAAGTGTAGGAGGCTTGGTGAGCCACTGCTTTTTGGGAAGCGGGCAGTCCTGGAAGAAATCTGCTCTAGGCCAGAGTTGGAGTTGACAGCATAGAGGTGCACCTACGGTCGCTGTGGGCAAGAGGGACCTAAAGAAATTTAGGAGGGTGAAGTGGCCATTTCCCAGTGCGGTAATTATCCCTCTGAATTTTTCTCCAAAGCAAACGTTTTTGTGTTTGACACTGCTACAGTTACTACGTTTTCTTTTCGACTAATTCTAAATGATGTGACTGGCTAGGTGTAATGTTTTCTGCCTTAAATTATCTTTAGTGAGGCAAAACAAGGGAATGTGTTGTCAAATGGAGAGATGATGTTCAGACGAATGCTCGAAAGCGTGAGTTGAATTGCTGCAAAACATTGCCTAGATCACCGTTCCTGTACCTTGGGGCCTTTTATTCTATATCTTGCTCAATAAAATGTATCTTGCTCTTAAACCGTGAAGACAGAAATAAAATTTAATAGGAGAGCTGAGCTTATTGTTGGTTTTGTTTATACTGTAGTGGTGCTTGGGCACCCTACCTGCTGCGGTAAGTGGTGGAGACCTTTCTTCCATCTACAGGAGACTCACGTATTGAAAGGAATAAACCTGGTTTTTCAGTAGTCCAGTCCAGTATCGCACCGCACAGCGGCTGACTTAGCTTGGATACACTCAGTGGCAGAGGCTGTGCTCTTTGAGGCCAGGATCGTGGGAGGCGCAAGGACTGAGCCACGGGTACCTATGGGTGTACCTATGGACTTGAGAACCTCAAGTTGAAGGAAAGGAGAGAGTGATGCTGAATTATAAGAAAAATGATGCTTCAGCTAGCTCACTAACATTAAAACATGATTTATCCATCCTTCCTGCAAGAGGAGGATGAGGTTGAAAGGATTTATTCAATGGTGACTTCAAAATAACGCAAGGCGGCCTCCCGTGTTGTCACGATGGGCGAGCTAACCAGGTTAGCGGAGTTGTAGCTTTGGCAGAGTGATCACTGTGCATGTTAGCTTAGCTTTGGTGATTGACCTCCGGAAAAATATTTTAAGCTATAAACCTCACAAGCATCCTGCCCGCCGTTGTATCAACTAGATCTGCCAGTGTCGCATAATACAGGCACGGTTTACTTTCTCTCCCTGACCTAAGCAGGTTGCGGAGTTACCGTAGATGTTGCATACTTCAGCTCCTTTGGAAGTAAATCACAAAACGGTCTGTCTTCCATGAAATGTGAGTTTTAGGAAGTGACCTCAATCCATCTGAAGTCAATGGAAAGAGTTGCATTGTCTTTAATCGCATCCCTCAAGCCGTTTTCTGCTGTTATCAATCATCCAGCTCTGCCCGTAGCACGGAGCAGAAGCACTGTGAGATGCTATGGTAACCCACCGCCTCTGAAACGCAGGCTAATCTTAAATGAGTTTGATAGCAAGCTCTGTGTCGGAACACTTTTTTGTCTTGTGGAAATCTCTCTCCTGCACTTCTGTAATATCCTTGCAACAGCTATAACAACAATTGCTCATACAGAAGTGGGAGATACTGGAAGTGTGCCTAGCTTGTTTTCATGCAGTCTTTTATTTTTAATGAAAAACCCTTGTTTTCTGCAAGGGGAAAGAATGCAGGATAAAGGGCCTGTTTCTTTTGAAATAGCAGGTGAAACATCACCTGCTACAGTAGAGAGAAGCTGTAGTGCAAATGCTGAGCAAGGAAACAGATGTGCAGGTGAAAATTTTGCTTTCTCACCAGAAACCCACCATCTCCTATGCTGTTTTCCTATGTGTGCAAGGAAAAAAAGTTGCAGTATTGCCAGCCCATAATCTTGCAGTCTTATCTGTCTTCAATTTTTGTCTATTCATTCTTCAAGAAAGAGAAAAGTTTTTAACTAGATATTTAAATTGCATGCTGTATTGATGGTGATAGTCTTCCTGCTGCTACACCTAAGGTATTTGAGGTTTTTCCAAAAAATAAAAATAAAAACAGGAAAAAATTCAGTTAACTTTCTTTGGAAACAGCAAAGGCTATAGGTCCTGTGGCTCACATTTCTTGCTTATGGATTTTGGTTGCTGGGCTTTCCACACTAGTGTTACTTTAACTTCACGCTGTGTAAATTAAGAGGAAGATTGCATTGCAATTCCCCTTCCTTTTCTTGTTTTTTATTTTGCTGTGCACCACATGAAATCTCGTGGGAGGGAATCGCTAGTACCGCTTGCCCTTATGAGACTAGATAGGGAGATGATGTTCACTGGATAAATATCACATGGCTGTTGAGAGCCATTCTATTGGGAAATTATTTGTTGCTTTAATAGGTCAGAAAGCATGTGTTGGAGAAACACTGACTGCAAACCAAGAAAATGAGAGGATAATTTTGCTCATAAAAAATGGTATGATAAGCTTCAGTGGGGCAGTAGTGCAAAGCCTGTCCTAAAATAGAGCAAATAACCCGATGGTGCTAATTAGCACTAACTCCAACCAAGCCCTCCCTGCTAGGAAGAAGGAGGTAGACGAGCTTCTGTCATTTGCTAGCTATTCTCTTCAGCTCTCAAATCATGATGTTCCTGTTTGTTCTTCAAAATGTGTTGAAAATACCATTTCTGCAGAGCACGGTTTCACAGGAGAGGATATATGCAAATTATGTTTCAAATAGCATTTCCACCAACCTACTGGTAACTTCGGCTTGTTGAGTTTGGTGGTATTTTACTGCAGCCTGGGTAAAATGCTAGAAAAGCGTGGTGCTCTTTCTCTGTATTTCCTTGTGCATTAATGACTGTATAACACCGCGCTGATTCTTTGCCCTTTTAGCAAGATTATTGTAATGCTGTATTCACCTAGCTGGCCTCGATGTCGTGTTTCCAAGAGGACAGTGAAATGTGGCAATAAATAGGGGAATTTTCCATCATGGAGACAAGCAGATTTCCTAGAAGGGAGAAAAACGCTTAATTTCATGGCTATTAATATAAACAGGATATATAAACATACTTTGCCTAAGCATTCAAAGGAGCAGAGTGTCACTGCTCACTCTGACTTTTCTGTGTCCCCTTGTGCCACTGTGAAGTATTACCCTAGATTTTCTGCAATTGCTGTGAATATGGTGTTTTCAAATGAATAATGTCACTGTCAGTGGTTTTTTCTTCTTCTTCTTCTTTTTTCCCTCTTCTTAAAAAAAAAAAAAAAAAAAAGGATGATGGACCTGGAAGAAGGATCTGCCATGCTGATTCTGTTATAACCTTTCCCATTTCGTTTAGCAGTGCAGTGGGTTAATTTTCAATATCACGTTATGCTTTCCACCAGCAAAGCGAGCTTGAATAATTGAAGGAGGAGGAAGAGAGCTTATGAATGGGTGTTTTTTTTTCCTCCCCTTAGGCCGTTGATGGACTTCAAAGGCAAAAGTTGCGCCTTTGAGTCCAAAATACCAGTTTGTCAGTTTAAGAAGAAAATTCCGGCTTTTCTGGCACAGATAATCAAGGATAACTGAGGAAGAGAGATATCGTGGGGGGAACTCCCAGGTGCAAACTTCTGAGGTCCCTTGAGTGCAAATTCATAATCTGCTTTCTTCTGGGAAAAAAAGATCGGATGAAAGTCAAACAGACCTATTTTTTTTAGGAAATAAGTATATTTATCAGCAGCAAGTGAAATCCTTGGGTTCTGCCTGGACTAGGCTGTTTTATAGGAAAAGCCCATGTAGTTAGGGTTTTTTTTTCCCATGGTTTTGCAAAGCTTATTGCTTTGATCTCTTTAGCTTTGTGAAATTTTAACCTGATTTCCTGTGTGGTCAACACGGAAGGAAACTTCAGGTGCATGTTCAGCCTGAAGAAGATGAAAGATTGGTTATCTCAGTGCAATAAAGATGAAAACAGATACACCTGTGGTGGCAGAAGAATTAACATTCATTTGTGGTAAAGCACGGGAGCGCCTCCATTTGATGCTGACGGTTGAGTTTTCAGCTATGGAAGCAAAATGGTTTTGTCAAGGATGCAGCCTTGTACATGACTTTAGGAAGAAAAGGGGTGAGAAGATGAAGAGTGAATTAATGAAGTGTGAAAAAGCTGGTAGAAGAAAAAAGACAGGATGTAGACATGCTCCAAAAGGGGGGGGGGGGAAGAAAAGGGAATTGAAGGTTAGGGGCAATCTCTATTCCAATAATTGAGTTCCCATTTTTGAACGTGCTCAGGAGAAACTTGGGGGTAATAAAGTACTCCATCTAACACCGTATATATTCTTTTTCTGTTGACCTACGCATAAGATGTTCATGTCAACTGCCACATTTTATTTGGGGGTGGCGTAGATGCTTTTGATCTGCCTAAGAGGTTTTTCTCACTAGCATTTTGCAGATTGGAGCTTGCAAATTGCCTCTCAAATCTCGATAATTAATGATGGTGGGTGGTGAACATGAGCTGCAAATGGGTTGAGGTTTTCTTATTCCTTTTATTTTTGGCTTCTGAAATCTTTATGCCCCCCAAATGCTTGGGAAGACAAAAGGGAAAATTATATTTGTGGAAAAAGTGGGGGAGGAGGCAAGAACGGCTGCGTTGTTCTGCTTCCATCTGAAGCACCGTGCGTCACGTCTCCCAAACGCTGTGTCAGCATCCCAGTGAGTTAGGCCCAGCATTGGGACCGGTTTTAGAAAAATATCTGAGCCTCATCGCAGTGTGTGGTGTTTGTTGTTTTTCCCTTCCCCAGAGAGCTTTATGCCTCTGGGATTTTGTTCTGTATCTCCGCTCCAGGTTGCTTCTCCAGCACCCTGGTCCTGGAGGACGGGACCATCACCTTCCTGGGCTCATAGCTACTGAGGGTTACTAATCCATGGTTAAAGCAAAACCTTTTTGGTGTGGCGGTTCATTGTTTTCCCTTACATGTCCTTTTGCAGAGACAAGGTCGTGATGGCCCCATCCTTTTCCCTCGGATTCTCTAATTGATGAGAAATCAAAGTTATCATTTTCAGCCTCTACTTACCTTGAGGTTGCTGCTTTTATTTGAAGCCTGAAAGGAGGATTCCGGGACTAAAAATGTGATTGTTTTCCTCATCATCACTATTAGCTGGTCTATTAAAAGCTATTATCTTTAAGCAAATTTGCATCCTCAAAGAAAATTAGCATTCCACATATCTCATTTACAACCCACTTACTGATTCCCCTTCCTGGTCTGCTGCTTCTTCTCCGCTCCCCACGCCTCTGTGTATCTTGACCCGTATCCTGAACAAGCAAAGCGTGACTAATGCTTTAAATCTTTATGGATCCTCTTTTTTGCCCCTCAATAGCAAGAGGGAGACCTTTTATCTTAATTCGGGCTGTCATGCTATTTGGACACGTTTGGAGGCAAAATATTGTCAGCTGTGATTCTCACCGTTTTGCAAAAACATAAGATCAACTAATACAGTTTAAATAAAGTGACCGTATGGTAATAGTTGCAATGCAAGGCAGTGTAATTCAAATGGCCTGCTTAATATACTGACTGCTTAAATATACCAAGAGTGAACTTGAATTTTTTTTCTTAGCGGGGATAACACATCTGAGGAGGAAGGCGGCTCAAGGGGGGGTCTGCGCTCTCCCTGCCATTAACAGCACTAGTACCTATTCAGATTGTTAAAATTCATCATTTTATGGGTGAGTAGCTGGAGCTAAGAGAGGAATGGAGTAATTAGAAATTTATGCCTAAGTGTGCATATATGGGGAAAAAAGGCAAAAGCATATGGGGGAAGGTACTGAATATTAAAAAAATGCATGTAGGGGTATGGCTGGGAGGGTCAGCTGTTTAGAGCAGGACTTAAGTGTGTGTGTATATATATACATACTTATATATATAAGTATATATGTATGAATGAAAGGCCATGAAGCCTTCATTAAATGGAGGAAAGTTCTTTATTTTCCATACAAAGTGGGCTGGAAGATGGAAACCCATCTCTGAATGGAGGCACGAGGTGGCTCTGCATCCCGAGTCCTCACTTTACCCATGTTCAGCAGCAAAGATGCTTCTCTGGGAAGTGGCGGCCGAAATAGAGACATGGGAATCGCTCCCGGCCCGAGCTGGCACGTGCCCATTTGTGTGGTTTTGGGGGTGGCCCGCGGGCTGCTGCAACGGCCCCACAGCCCCTGTCCTGGTGCATCATTCCTGCTTAGCGCGCTTAAATATCCAGGAAGTCATGGGTTAAGAAATTGTATGTGTTTAGAGTATCATCTTGTGCTGCAGCTGAGCTAAACGAGCTTTTTGTCAAAAGCTCTCCTTTTCCTCCAGGCCTCCTCCTCCGTCTTTCACCAGCAAAAGGTTTGGCTGGTTGAAGGGCAAGCCATCATCTCACCCAACTTTGAAGTTGTTTCTGTTTGAGCGTGGAAATGTTTAGTCATTAAACAGTTTGTGGTTTTAATTGTTGTATTTACTGGGACGACAGTGTAGCTATAAACTGGGTTTTCCTTCCCACTTTCATTTTGTGTGAAATCTGGATTCTTGCACAGGGGGGTTGGACTAGATGATCTCCAGAGGTCCCTTCCAACCTCACCCGTTATGTGACTGTGTGATTTAGCGAGCTTTATTGCATCTTAAAATGTGGATAATTGCCTTTTGGAGTGGTGAAGGTCTTTTGGATCCAATAGAGCAATGAACGAGTAGGAAAAAAAAAATGCAGCTCACTATCTTCTTTGCCATCTATCAGCATAAGATCTTTAATTGATTTAGTTTTTTTTTTTTTTGTCTGAACACTTGCATTTGGCAGATCTTAATCGCTAAAACGCTTACTAAGATTTCTGGCCTGGTGGGCAAACTGTTAAAAGGAGCAAGAGAAGTGGATATTGCTGGTTTCTTACATTTTTTCGAAAGACACATTCTCCAGGAGTAGGCAGATGGGTGGGAAATGGGTGTGCGGGTGCTGCTTTCTTCAGATTAAAGAAGAGACTTTGAGTTCAACGACTGCGCTCCTGTCCCAAGGCAGGCTTGGCTCTACCTATATCATGCCGGATCGATGCTTACTGGATTATTTTTAAAAATGTAGAATGATGGCGACAGTCTGCGCTCTCGTCCTCCTCCTCGCAAATCTCATCCTTTGTTTTGCCGAAGCGCTGTGTTTAGAGGTTACCTTTTGTCAACGCACGCAGCTAAATATTTTTCCCTCTCTCTTGCTCCCTTTAGGTAAAAGCGTCTCGACAGCCCGGCGGGAAGGTGGATTGTTTGAAGGACGATGAGCGCGCGGCTCTAGACATGGTTTGCGGTTGGGTCCGGCTGGCGCTGTCTGAATGAAGCTATGGGCTGCGCGTCAGCCAAGCATGTTTCTACTGTTCAAAACGAAGAGGAAACTCAGAAAGGCAAAAACTACCAGAACGGAGATGTGTTTGGGGGTAAGTGCTGCAGGATTTTAATCTTTCTTGGACGGCGTGAGTGTTCTGCGAGGTATATTTGGGAGTCTTAACCTTTCACAAAAGATAAAAGGAGGTGAACCTTAAAATAAATCACGACGGTAGTGCAGTTGGCCCCCCCTAAAAGATAGTACCAGGACAGCTGAAATAGAGGTCAGGGTGAAATCCGGAGTGGAAAATTTTCTTGCACTGGCTTTAACTCTTCACATCCTAAAATAGTTCAAAAAACAACCAGTCACACAAAACCCCTCATATTTATATATATATTTGTCAGTAGGAGCCAAAATAATTGACTCACTTCTTTAAAAAAAAAAAATAAAAAAAAAATCTATTCAGTAAGAAAAAGATATTCCTTGATACCATTGTCCTATAAAGCAATAAAGCATTAGTTCTGAGATGCTATAGTGAGCAGGACGTGCAGGTAGAGTGAAACTAGCAGTAATCTTCTGTGGGGCATTCAGTGATATTGGGAAACTCTGGCGTAAAAACATTAGTTTCATTGCATGGGAAGGGTGGCCTTTAATCAGAACCTTAGCACAGACGCTCGCGCACCAGGAAGGGTAGTGTGGTATGTGTATAAAACGTATAGTCAGCCTCATTATTGTTTTTCCGGATTCTGGAAATCTGTGAGATTTCTAGATCTGCCTAGACATTTATCTGAAAACTCATTACTGCGAATAAGTAACTTGGTGCCGTTTCATAGCCTGCTTGGATTCAGGATTCTTAAAATAGGTGCATTGCTGCTGAGGGTGCCAAGCGTTTCTTCCCTGGTGGTTTTTTATAGCAATTGTTTGTGTAGAATGAGGAATGACACATCTAGCAGCAAAAAAAGAAATCATTGCTCTGGAAATTAAGGGGAGGTATTTTGCTTTTCCAGCCTGTCTGAGGGCATGGTTGTTCCCAGCAACAGATCCCAAAGTAAGAATACCGGGAATGATGATCTAAAGAGCACAAAGTTGTTCAGCAAACCTCAGGCTGAACGCTGGCTTCTTTTCCCATGCGTGGTCCTTTACCAGCCAGAGAGATGTTGTTTTTGGAATTCTGATTCAGTATGTTATTTTTATTTAAAACAGGCTGTAAGTGCAGTCATGAACAAAAAGCTCTGTTAGTTTATGAAAGGGATTTGAGTTTATATGTTAGCTGATATTTAACAAGGGAGCAGTTTTGGCAATATGTTTCTCTCAGGATTTTTTTTTTTTTTTTAACTGCACGCTTCAGGCCAAAGATCTTAACTTTAATGTCAAGAAACCTAAAGTAACTTCTGGAGACAGAGGATCATGATGACCGAAGGGAATTTAAAGGGTTGCCACTTATAGAGCTGGAGCGGTGTCAGCGGTCTGATTTAGCTATTCTGGGATCTGTTTGAGGGCTGACAGCCTTTCCCTCTTTATACAGAAACCTAGCAGTATCCGAAATACTACCTGCAGTTACACGTTTTCGGGCACATATGTTAGTTTAGTCATTGTTAAAGTCCCAGTTCACCGACTAACCCTTCTCTAGCAGAGAGTTTAGGTACCATTGGGTTCTGTGGCTGAAGTGATTTAGTGAAAGGCAACCAGTGCGAGCACAGAAAAACCGTGTTATCCCCTTGCTGCTGAAGGGCAGCCTCCAGGTCGGGAATTGGGCATGTGAGAAAGGGGAACTTGAGGGTACCTGCCTCTACTGCTCTCCTTTTTGGGCCTGTAAATGAGCACCTTGGATGCCCAGGGCTTGGAGGTTACGTGCTTTGTGTGTACAGTGTCTTGCATGGTTCCTGAACATACATTTTTTTAATTAAAAAAAGGAAAGAAGACTATACCTTATCATCATGTTTATTGTGCTTCTTAACAATCTTCTGGAATTGCCAACTGCCCAGAGCTATTTCACAGGAGACTGAATACTATTCCTACTCCCCCTTCTTCCCTGCTGGGAACTAATGGCGTTGTTTGGTATCACTTAGATCCGAAATCTCGGAGTATTCTTCCTGCTTCGTTTTCTGTTAAACTTCCATGCTATTAATCCTGAACATAATTTCTTGTAGCATATCTGCAGAGTTATTCCTTCAGTGCATCAAGGAGGAAGCTGACGCCTTCTCCTGAGCCAGGAAAGGGCTTAGTCATGCTAGATTTGAATGTAAGACCTCAGTGAGGATGACAAATCTTGGTAGAACAAGTTCCCAGAGATATGGAAGGATCCATAGAGTCAGCCAAGGTTGAAAGTACTGCAGCAGTTCATGGATTTCCCCTGTCCAATTTCAGATGCCCAAAACTGCTGAACGTTTCCTGGCTTATTGCTGGGAAGCGACAAAAGTATCTCGTGCAACCAGTGGACAAGAGCAGAGCATCTCTGCAGAGCAAGCCCACGGTAAATGGCAGGGAGAGCCTGGGCCGATCCATGGGGAGCAAGAATGAAAGGGAATTAGAGGCAGTAGGTAAGAGAAGAATTGGGGAAGGGGGTAAAAAAAACATAGAGATGACAAGTGAGGTAGAAGGTGATCGATATAGTGTTAGTGTTGATAATGTCCTGGGAAAACTAGTATGCTTAGTATTTTCAGTGTTCGCATCTGGGCACTGATCCGTCCTAAAGCAACTACGCAGAAGCAGCACGGACAAGCTTTGTAGTTGCAGTAGGTTGCAGTAGCCCAGATTGGCTCTGATGATTTGCAAGTGGAGGAAGTCTTAAAAACACTTGAAATAGCTGTGACTGAGGGTTGAATGGAAAATACCTCACTGCTGGTCCTCCCTTCCCTGGGCACCGAGTCTGGCGCATGAAAGACGCGGCGTACAGTATGTTGTCTCTTGTTGCTTGCCTAGTGTCTGAGATGAGACTCATACTCTTCTTTCTTCATGTAGTGTCATCCCCATATAAGTTAGAGGCAGAAAGAGTCAATAGTGAGGACTGTACTTTCCGTCTTGCTGTTTCATAAAATACAACATGTTGAGAAAGGAAAGGTATGAAAATACCAAGGTTTGGTTCTAGCCGGCTTTGCTCTTAACTTTGCCTAGGCTGCTTGGTTTTGCCACTTAGGGACTTTTGTAATGCATGCTAGAAGCATTAGCCACGTAGCTGAAAAACCTTAAGCTTTCACACATACCACCCTTTCCCACAGACAAGGGGGCTGGCACCAATGCAGCTGGTCATGCAGCTTCTCTGATCATCATCTTCTCTGGTGGTGCTCAAGAGCTTTCCTACTTCGTTTCCACGGCAGTAACTACAACTGGATGGTTGCCATCATCGCTGCCGTTGCAGTTGTTTTCCAGCTACGCAATAAATTTGCAGGTGCCAGTCTACAGAGATATGGCAAGTGTTGATCAGAGGGCACTAAGTGCTTTGAGAGTAACAAATTGAGAAGTCAGGTTCTCCTCAGCATTGCGACAGCTGGTGAAACCCTACTGGGTAGGTATTGTTCCAGATGCCGCTTGGAACCACTATAGTACCTTCATCTTCTAAACTCTTCTCAGTATTTCAAACCTTGTGGCTGCTCTATACCATCTCTGCTGTCAAGGTTTAATAGCGACGGAAGTTTTAGAGGGCAGAAAAAAAGGTGGGATAAGTCATAACCTGGGGTTCTTCAGAACTTCTGGATGCTTTTTCCATGTCACCTTGGTGGTAGTTGGTTATAAGCAAGTCTAGAGACTGTTTTAGAAACCATCACATCTATGAGGTTGGTTTTTTTGGACTTTTAAAAGTCACTGCAGGTTAAGATTATGCTTATTTTCTCCCCAGCTTTTACAGTTCTTTTCAGTTGAGTGGACACAATGAGCCAGATGTTCACTGTGAATTCGAATTCCTAGTGTTTAAAACTAAGAAACCAAAGATGAAACCCATGGATTCTGTAAGAACAAGTTATGGTTAACTGAATACAAAACAAAAAAAGCATAATATTAAAATCTGTGTCTTATCCCAAACTCTAGTAGGCACTCTGCATTCTGCTGTAATATATATTTAAATAATTGAGTTAGCAGGCCTGTGAAAGGAGATGTTCTAGAGAAGATTGAATATAATATAATTATTATGCCTTGTTGGTCTCTAATGACTTTAAAATCCCTCTAATAAGGATAGTAGTAATAAATCTTCCTTTATTCATCGTTTCACTTCAAAGCTGATTTCCAGGGCAATACATAAGAACTCTAATAACGTAAATGCCAATGAAGAACAAAATGCTGTGACAGAGCCCAGAGTGTTCTTGATTTCGGGATATGTTTTAATAGTGTAACATCTCTTGTGCATTTATTTTATCTGTTGATTTTTAAAAATTGTGAGATGTTCATTTGAGGAGAAGGTTATTGACGTAATTTTTATGCGTGAGAAAACAACTGGTAATGTGATTTGTTGTGGAAAAAGGGATTTTAGAATCTATCTATTAATCTGAGAGTCTAATCCAGATATTTAGATGGAGCTCTTGGGTGCTTTGCAAAAGCAAGAGCGAACGTGCCAGGTTAGCGTCTTCTGGCAAATCAGGAATATCAGTGCTGCAATTGCCCGACAGCATTTCTATTATTAATAGCAACTCCAATTACTGAACCCGTCTAAGTAAAGCTGAACACAAAGTACAATAATTTATAAACAAACTTATGTCAGAACATTGTGAGAATACAAGAAAAGCAAATCTTTGTCATTTAGATATCATAGTGAGATTGAAAACCTGATCGATTAATGTAGTATCAGATTGTTTCACAAGCTTTAGTGTACGTCTCTTCACATCATTCCTGATTTGTGTGACAGTCCCACCCTTGTTTTAGAGACAGAAGATTTGTGATGGGCCCGGAGGATGGGTGCCAGATCCCTCGCAGACCTGCGCGCCCTAATACCCTGGTCTGCTCTTCCTCGGTTCCTCTTTCAGCAGTTTTCTCTGTGTTGATACTCCTTCCCAGACCTTTTGAAAAGCTCACAATTCAAGCAGAGTATTTAACTATTGCAAATACCTGTCCTTTATGGTGGCAGTTGGTCTGCAAGGTCCGGAAAGTATCAGCCTGTCTCCTAGCAGGGAGGACTCACTTCTCCACCAGGCTGAGGAGTTCAGCTTAGCCACCTGGAAGAAACATGTGCAGATGCCATAACTGAACTAGAAGGAGGCTCCTGTACTTGGCTTCGTGTTCACCAACAGCACAACTTAAAACCCCAAAGCTTCACGACCCCGTCATGAGATTTCCCATATTAGTGTTTTCTTTCTTGCTCTTATGTTTTGTTTGATGCAGGCCCTGCATGAAATAAGACTTTTTTCCCCCTCCATCCCAAGCTGTAGCAAGAGGAGCAGAGTGTTTCATTTTGCAGTCTTCATGTTGCTCGGCATGGTATCATTTCCCACGGAAGAGCAGGAGGCTCCTACGCTGGGTAGGAGAAGGTTGCAAGGGATTGCTTGGGCCCGTTCATGATGGAAACGAGCATCTGATACTTGGGTCAGGGTGG